>NC_047660.1:134128061-134797561 GCF_011762505.2 Arvicanthis niloticus
GCTGTGAAGGCCTTGAGAATGCCATGGTAAGAACACAGTGATGGGTTGTTAGCCTGAGGCCAAAGCTTGAAACGCAGGTTCCCTGAGAGACAGAGTATCAGCCACCCTCTTATACCTGTTTTCAGTCTTACAGATGGCAAGATTCTTGGTGTGGGCTTCCCAGAAATTAGACTTTCCCTATAGTTGACTTTTGTTGTGGAACTGGGTTACAGCCAATGAAAGGTTTTTGAGGTCTGCCCTCCAACATAGCTGTAGCCATTTTGTTCCATGCCCACCAGTTATTTCATATTGTTGCTGTAATATGCCTGCCAGTCACTGACACAGAAAAATAACTTGACTCAGAGCAGGGTCATATTGACCACATCCCCTGTTATGTTCAGTTTTAATCTTAAGAAATTCCAGAGTTTTAATTCCATCAAATTAAAGGTCAATATGAGCTGTTCTGTCTGAAATAGTTTGAGTCAGAGCTGACCACTGGGCTGCACTTCCTGCATGTACATATGAACTCATTGTGTGTGTTTCTTTATAAGTCTACTCTTCAAAATGTTTGATGCCATGGCCCCAGACCCAACTCTGAGCTATGATCCTGATTAATCAATATTAGGGTGTGTGTTTAATAAACCATCCCTATCTGACTGAGATCAGTGTTCATGTGGTTTATGGAACAACTCCTGGACCACAACAAAGTCACCCTGCTTTGTCTTTTTCCTTTATCTGGCTGAGGGAAGTACAGAACCAGTGTTACTACATTGGTCTGTGAATAAAAAGACCTTAGTGAGGGGTTTGGGAAGGAAGATGCATGGGTCCATAAAGACATCAGAGCAGGGTTTCTGCTCTGAACCAAACCACTTTCTGTAGCTGCCTGCGGCCATGGATCAACTGGGTTCACCTGAAAGGGGGGCTGGAAATGAAAAAAAGGACGGAGGATGAGAGGAAATGAAGCAAAGACAAAGTTCTCTGGTCAAGGCTCGAAGTTTAATGTTCAGCTCTCAATTTAAAGGAAAAGCCCCACCACTGAACCCCTTCTTGTTTCAGCCGGAGATGGGTGAGGGGAACCCATACTTAGTCACAGAGGAGGTGTCTCAAGGCAAGCTCAGCGGGCAGTCTATTCTTCTAAGTTCCTGTGGCAGGCTGTATGTGCAGCCAAGGTGGGTAACTCCACCTAGGTCTATTATTTTTGGTCTGAGGTAAACAAGCTCTTTCAGGCATGCTCAAGGCTGGAGGGAGGGCACAACTTTCCTTCTGTGAGAAACAATTTCAATCTTATGTATTTGTTCGAGTATTTCTGTCACTTGCAATTAAAGCTAACACATACTGATAGAAAGTGACTTACAGCTGGACTTCCTGTGGATAGAAGGCATAGCGCAGAGTCCCGGAGTCAGCCCATAGATGCAGTGATGGTGTTATACTCTCACTGTCCTAAGACTTCAGAGCTCTGTATAAGCTGTTACAATGCTAAAAGCACTTTAAGGAACTCTTCCATTAGCACCTACAGGTCTCTCTCTCATGGAGGGGGTGTGGCCTGTGTGCAAGCATAAGCTGTAACTAAGGGGTGGGCCCGAAGTCAGTCAAAAGACTGACCCATGGGGGCTGAGGAAATGGTTCTGAGTTCAGATCACCATCTGAAAAGGCTGCATAGCTGCCTGAATTTGTAACCCTAGAGCTCCGGCAGAGACTGGCACACAAAGAAGCAGGTCTCAGAGTGGCCAGCCAGTCTGTCTGAATCGGTGAATTCAGGTTTCAGTGAGAAACTTTGTTTCAAAAATTAGTGATGAAGAAAGAAACCCAGTGCTGATGTCAACCTACCCAAGCATGTGCCAAACTCACTCTGTCTCTGTCTCTGTCTCTGTCTTTCTAAGGACTATGGGAAAGAAGAAAAATCTAAAGGTGCAGGGCAGAGGTAGAGAGAACAAGAGGAAATCGTGTGGCCAAGAAATACAAACTGCTGCATTTTTTTCTTTCACAGGGAATCTAAATTAAACTATAAATGCAAACAAATAACTTAATTTGTGATAGCAAATATATGCATGGGCTACAAAGTAGTTTCTTTAGTTCTTTTGTGATAGGCAATGCTTACTAGAGACCAGAGAAGGTGCCTGGTCCCTTCTCATTTGGTAACTTACCACGCCCATAGTATGTAGTCTTGCATTTTAACCAAAGGGTTCATGACAGAGCATTCATATGCTGAATGAAGTTCATCCTGGAACTTCTCATTCTTTTCTGTTTACTTCTTAATACTCTCTGCTAAGGTGAACCTGTGTTCTCTCTGTTCAAGGACTTGATCATCTATCTAAGGGGTATATATTGAGTAGGTATGTTTATAGGTATCTAATGCATTTACATGTTACACACACACACATACACACACACTATGAAAACAGAAAGAGTAACATGGGAGGAAGACAAAGAACAAAAGGAAGGGAGGGGAACAGATGGATACAGGAGAGCAAACTACTGTAGCTGTGTGTATTACAAATACTAATTATGTTCCCCAAAACTGCTCACAGGAGTGTCTGCACATAAGACACTGAGGGACCCTGCCCCCAGTTGGTTCTGGTTGGTAAATAAAGATATCTGCACCCAATGGGTGGGCAGGGCAGACAGGGGCACGCCTTAAGATTTTCCCCAGGCTTGGGACAGAGAGAGGAAGGAGGAAGAAGAGATCCACCATGTGGGAGGAGGAGAAGGAGACAGACACGCCTGAGAAGAGTGGAGGACAGGGAGACATGGTTGCCATGTGAAGGAGCCAGGAGAGGGTGGCCCAGAGGGTGGCCCACCCTCTGGGTCCAGAGCAGACAAGGTAGAATATAGAATTTAGTAAGTGATAACTTGAGATTATCAGAGGGAAGTGGATTAACCACATGGAACTTAGGAAGTGGCCCAGCTATTGTACTGTTTAAGGCATATCAAAATATAACGGCTGTGTGTATGTCTTTCATTCGGGAACCCAGAACATGGGAGTAGTAGTGGAAACACCCTGCTGGGATTTATATATAAAAAATATTGCTACAAAATACAGCAGTTATGGATGAAAATGTCAGGACAAAACTCATTATTCTGTATGCTTTCTAAAAAACAAACAAACAAACAAACAAAAAAACCAAACAAATAAAAAACAAATAAACCCGAGTGTGGTGGCTCAGGCCTTTAATCCCAGAATTTAGGAGACAGAGGCCAGCAGTTCTCTGTAGGTCAGGCTGGTCTACAGAGTGAGTTCCAGGTCAGCTAGGGCTACATAGTGCATAGTAAAATCTTGTCTCAAACATATTTAAATGCATGCACATGTACACACATACACACACACACACACACACACACACACACACACACACACACACACACACAGTGCCTCAGTTGATAAAGATTACCAGGCTCCTGGTAGAGCTGTCCTTTACTGTTGGACTGAGAGATACAGGTCATGATAAGCAGAAGATAGTAGCTGGAAAATAATGACAAGTGAAAAGAGGGGGTAGAAGGTGTATTAAAAAGTGAATATTGAATATTGATCTCTTCTCAACTTAGAAAATAAGAAGTTGCATTTAGACCTCTGCTCTTTGTGCCACCATGAATAACAGCTGCCAAAATGAAATTCAATCCCTTTGTGAATTCTGATTGAAGGGAGAATCGCAACCAACATTTCAATGTGCCTTCTCATGTTCAGAGGAAGATCTTGTCCTCCCCCTTCCGAGGAGCTGAGACAGAAGCATGTTTGCTTTATGCCCATTCCAAAGAATGCTGAAGTCAGGTCGTCTGAGAACACTACAAAAGTCAGCAGATTGGCAAACCGGTCCAAGTGTACAGAAAGGAATATGTCTCCTATATTGAATGAGTGCAGCAAGAAAAGGCTAATGGCACATTTATGTGGGCGTCCATCCCAGCATGCTCTTATTGACAGGCTAAAGGTGGACAGAGACTGCAGAAAGATCCTGGGAAGGAAAGCCAAGTGAGTCTGAAGAAGTAGGAAAGTAGAAGGTAAATACAAGGAAGAAACGATTTAGAAGATGCAGAGGTAGAAGCATCTCACACACAACTATAATTAAGACTGCATAAGTTTTAAAAAGGCACATACTGCAAAGTTAATTAACTTAATTTGTTACACACAAATGAAACATCTAGCTAGGCTTTAAAAACAAAATTAGGAATATACCATAATGGCCAGTATGAGGCAATTTTGTCCGTGATTTTAAATAATATATGTAAATGACTAACTCTTTTGGAATATAGTTGTTCAATAGCTGGTAAAGTTGAGTGTTGTGACTCACACCTGTAATTCTGTCATTTGGAAGATGGAAGGAGGAAGATTATTCTTCAAGGCTGCCTGGGCCCTATGAGGCCACATCTAAATAAAGGTTAGCTATCATTATTATATGATACAATAAAATAACTATGCCTTTTAATAATTTGTCTAGAATTATTGCCCAAATATACCTCATTTCATGACAATTTTTTTCTGTTGGGTCCCATAAACATGAACTGAAAAGTACAAATATGCCTTTATTTTAAAAAAATGTTTATGTGTGTGGTATTTTGTCTAAGTGAATTTCTGTGTATCACATCAGAAGAGGGCATCAGGTCTGCTGGAACTAAAGTTACAGACAATTGTGAGCCAGTATGTGGGTGTTAAGAATTAAACCTGGGTCCTCTGGAAGGGCATCCAGTGCTCTTAACCTTAAGTTGACCCTGGCCTCCAATTTTACTGCATTAGAGATCTTTGACTCATATGACTTTGTGTGTGTGTGCGTGCATGCATGTGTGCATGTGAGCGTGAGTTCTGACAGATGGTATGGGTCATATTATTGAAGAGAGTGGGTTCCTAAGATCAGCTTGTGTGGTGGTGAGTGGAGGGTTTTTTCTGCTGCTTACTCTTTCCCTGGTACCAAGGTGTACAAAGGTATAGTTTTTCAAGTCTTTTTTGGAGTTCATGTTAGCCAATTGACACACACTAGTTTAAGGCTTATGCTGTAGATGTTTCTATGAGGTTTTAGGTTAGTTAGTGAATATGTAATTGGGTTTGCTTTATTGTTCCTAAGTGCTAATCGTGTTTATTAGTAAACTGGGTGCTTCCATTGTAGTTGTCAGCATCGCAGATTAGACAATCCTACTTTAGAATTGAAATGTTAAATAGAAAACTATTATCTCATGAGGTATGGAGACGACTAACAGTGAGATTTAATACCGGGCAAGCAATGCTCAGAGAAAACAGTTAATTGGATGAGTACTGTGTTGCGTTGCTAGGAAACAGCTTTTTTTCATGCTTGTTTCCTTCCTTTGTCATTTGTTCTCTTGTTCTGCAGTTTCCCTCTCAGTCTCTGACTTTGTACTCCTGTTAGCTTGATTTTAAGCCAGCAAGGATTCTTCCAGAGGTGCATGGGCATTCAAAGTTCTTAGTTCTTTTGAAGTGAATTCTTACTTGTGGGGAGCAAGTAGATTCCTGAATGAATGTGTTTTGTTGACAGGGGCACAGCCACGTCAAGGACACCAATGTTTCAGCCCAGAGATGTGGCAAAGCCTTCTTCAATTTAGGCTCAGCGTGATGCCATAGCCTTCCTTGGGTCCAAGTGTTCAGAGCGTTGACAGGGTGTGCAGAAATGTCCACCAGAGCTTTCTTCCCCCAGGATGTTTACAGCCTGAAGACTGTTCCCTACAGAGACTGCTCCTCCAGGGATTAGTTAAGCTTATCTTCCATATAACAATCATTCCTCCATGTGTATCTGTATGCAATCGCCCCACTTAACTGTTCAACTGTGTTAATAAACACATTGAAATGGGGAGAAGAGAATGGTCTACGGTTTCTCCATTCAAGATCAGCCCACCTGATCTTGCCAGCTTGTGTGTGTGTGTGTGTGTGTGTGTGTGTGTGTGTGTGTGATTGCACATGTGTGAGCATATATATGTATGTGCATGCCTGTGTGTGTCGCCATTGTACATGGTACTAGATCACACAGGAGATATATCTTTCTATCTATATGTTCTTTGAGATTCCACATTATGGATCCTAATCCATATGAGTGGAACCCAATTCCACTCATCTCCCCATCCCTTCATATCTGTCCTCTGTCCTTGCAACACCCCTCTGAAAGAAAATAAAAGTTAAACAAAATAAAACAAATTCAGATTTTCATATTTACTATTTTGCCCACTAAACCACCATCTGCCCAGTCATTACTACTCTATTTTAAGAGCACACTTAGGATAATTTTTGATTATAGTGATTATTTGGTACCTATAAAATATAATTCTAGGAATATATGTACATAAATGTTTTGGGAGGTATTAGAAAAAAAGGCATGTCCACCTCACTGCCAGTTCTAAGTTCCTGGCACCAGCTGGCCAGTGGCTCTGGCCCAGGACCTATGAAACATTGGCGTGGCTACTGCCTCCACCGGTCAGCTCCATGGAGTCCATGGCTCTAGGCATGGGCCCTGGACCAACTCTACCACCCCCATAGGGCTCGGCTTAGCCCCAGACAATAACCGCCATCTTCTTAGTAGATATCACAATTCCCAATACCTGGTAAAAAATAAGACTCTTAATGCTTAAAGATTAACCAAACAGATTTATATATCAACAAATACTCAATATACAAGATGCCCACACAATTAGAATTGTTATCTCAATTATCTCACCTTGATATGACTAACTACCTGAGATTGCTAGAGACACAAGGGTAATATCTACCACCATCTCGCCTCTCCTCTGTCTCCTCCTCTCTCCTCCCCACTCCTAGCTCTGCCTCCCTCTTCTCTGTCCAATGACAAGGCTCTCACTACAAATACATTGGGCAGGAAATTTCTGCCACACATAAATTATCAGAAATGCTCACAAAATATTCAGTTATCGTGAACTCTGTTCTCAGAAAGAAAAAAAATTCTGCTCCCCCAGCCCAGTATAGCATTTTAATTTTTGCTTCTATGCTCAAATATTACATCACTCTACATATCTTCAACACTTATTAGTGACTGCTTTCTACATTGCTGCATATTAAAACTATTAACCCATATTTGTAAATTCATCATTTATAGCAACTTTACTTACACCCACTAATGACAGAAATAAAAGAAACAAAGAACAAACAAAAATGGTAGAACACATGTGATGGAATAACACTCAGCCCTATCAAATGAGGGGATACACACACACATTGTAACACAGATGAAACTCTAAGATAATATCGTAAGTGATACTAGCTACTTACAAAATAGACACAAAGATTTGATTCCCTTTAACTGAGGTGTCATTTAACTGAAGTAGCACAGTTCATGGAGCTAGGGAATAGAATGGTGTTTGCTAAGGTCTGGGGAGGAGAAGAGTGAGTTTTACTATGGAGTTCAAGCATTGTCCCTGAAGTCCCCCCTAGGGAATCATGAGCAGCTACACAATAGAAGAACCCTCTTGCACCACAGTCTCTGTGTTCTCTCTCCCACAAGGTCTAAAAGCCTGAGGCAAGGCAGCTTGTCCAGTCTGAGATATAGGCATTCCCATCTTAATGCACTGCACTATCTTAGAGACATTCTTCTTTTAAGTCCACAGCAACACATCCAGAATTGGTACTATTTCTAGTAAAAGCAGATAGGTAAGCCCTGACCCATAGCAGTGTAATTCATCAATTTGGAATACTTTTTACTCTGACCAAGAAAATCCTAACAGCTGAGTA
Source organism: Arvicanthis niloticus (assembly GCF_011762505.2). Classification (NCBI taxonomy): domain Eukaryota; kingdom Metazoa; phylum Chordata; class Mammalia; order Rodentia; family Muridae; genus Arvicanthis; species Arvicanthis niloticus. Next base: position 134,135,716 of record NC_047660.1, read on the forward strand.
TAATTAGAGGTCATAAGTACTTCTGGTCTTGACCATACAGATGGATGTAGAAAGGTGGGTCAAGAACATATGCCCAATACTGTCAGGGGCATCTCGCTTGTACACTGAAGGTATCGAATCAGATGTAGGCTTAAAGCCAGCCTGCTAGCACAAAGTCTTGAGTCTCTGTGAAAAAACCTTGAAACAAACGGGTAGAAGCTATTGTAAACAAGCAGCTTTAGTAGAAAGCTGCCAGGTCTCAGTCATACACCTTGTAGATAGATAAGTAACCTTGATGGATAATACTAACTTAGATAGGGACAAGTGAATCATAGGTGGACTCAGGGTGATCTGCCCCCTGAAGCTTCACCCAGCTGATACTCTGTTCTGGAAGATATCTGTACTAGCCCTAAACACTTACGATCCTGCGTCATCCCCTTCCCCCACATTCTACCTTTTTGTGTATATAACCGTGAAAAGTAAAAAATTGCGATTTGATCACTCTATAGACAGATCGCCATTCTTTGAGTTCGCCTGTCCCCATCTTCTCTTTCAGGTGACCTCCCTGGACCCCTGCTTAATGCCCTGCTGGCCAGGACACAATACAGCTTCCCTGTCACCATCGTCAGGTCACTCAGCAAGGTCACCGTCAGCATCATTTTTTGTCCCAGCATCAGCATGTCTCAACAATCACTCTGGCACCCACCACGATCCTTCAGCATCCTGTAGAAAAAAACCCAACATGCCCTCTTCCCTATATTAGTACTGGATTGGGGCCATGCTATATGCCAGCCAGGGAATCCTTCCATTTCACCTGGGCATAGGAGGGCTGAGTTGTAGGATGCCATAGACACTCAGCAGCAGAGAGTTCCTTGGCATCCAAAGCAAAAAAAAATTTAAATAAAATTTTGTGGTGAAGGAGTGTATAGCTCCCTCTTTTTTTTGTAACTGATTTTTTTAGAGCTCCTTAGGCTCATTTCATAATTCCCTGTCCTTGAGGACATATGAAATTATGTGTTTTATATAAATTTTAACTCATATTTTACAAATTTAACTCATTTAATTCATATTTTAATATATAATTCATATTTTAACATAATTTATATCTTAACATATATAATTTTCATTTAAAGTATGTAATTAATATTTGATGCATACGATTTATATTTACTATATATAATACATATTAACGTATATGAATCATATTCAATGTATATAACTTATATTTAACTTGTGTAATTTGCATTTAATGTGGACAATTTATATATATTTATGCAAGTGTGAATATGTATGTAGTTATCAATGATGGGTCATCTGATGACATATGAATAAAATGCACATTTTATATACATGTTTTAATGTATATAATTTCTAACTTGTATGATGTATGCTAGTTTATATAATTTAAATTTTGACCCACCTGTGTGAAAACCAGGAATCCTTACAGCTTACCTGTTGGATTGGATCATAACTCACCTGTGCCAGAGCTTTCGAGTCCATGGCACGGCCTTCCGTGTGGGCAGAGACGAGCTCTGGCTGCCTGCCACTCAGGACTTGGCTTCCCGTTCTCCATCGATTTCTCCACCTTCCCCTCCTGCATCCTGCCACAGCTGTCTTTGCCCCTCCAGGGGTGGTGGGTGGGTGCTACAGTGGGCAGGGAATAAAGCTGAAGCCCCTTCCCTTCTGTTTGAGTTTGACCACCACCGGGTGCACCGCCACTGTGGCTGTGTGCAGAGACCACTCCAGGTCGGCTTCGTTTCATTTTCTCTCTTCTTCGAGGAAACCCACTTCTCTCTCCTAGCCCAAAATTATCTACAGGCACTTTACCTAGTCTATGCACATCATAATAATTTTTAAGTCTTTCTCCAATTTTCTTCCAGGTTTTAAAATTTATTGTACCTTCCTCAGGAAACCAAGGACAAACCTCTACAAAAACCTAAAAAAAACAAAACCAAAAACCTATGTAATTGCTGTTGTCCTACTTTAGCGAAGCATATTCTTAAGAATTTGCACAAAAAAAAAAAAAAACATATGCCCGTTTCCATTTCCCTTTTTTTCTTATTTTTCCTCTAATTATTCCTGATAGTTATTCACCACTGCCAACACATTCTCTTTTCCCAAGTGCCTCACTTCCAGCGGTGACCTTCACTGAGTTCCACGAGTCAAGCCCCATGTTAGGTGCTATCTGCCAGAGCCTGCTGGTCAGTCAATGGGAAAACCATGACTGGGGAAGCAAGGACTGGAAAGAAGAGTCAGAGAGATTAGAAGTCGGGAGGGCTAATAGTAAATTCTGTGCACCCAGTATGTTCTCTGTGTCTTTTAAAGTCAAGCAACACAAAGCATGCCCAGTTCCAGAATGTTAAGCAATAACCACAAATGGCGAGTTTATGGTACACAGTATCTATGTTTGGCCAAGGCCATTTCCTTCAGACTTGGACAGTCTATCAAGGACATACGTGTAAGCAGAGGAACTTGGCAGAATATAACACATGTCTTAAGTAAAAACAAAGACAGATGGCGGCCAGCTCATTCATTATTAATCGCAAGCAAGAAATTAGCCAAAGTTAACTGGGGATGTGCTCCCCACAAAAATTGCTGTGTTCAGGCACAGCAGAAGGCTTCTGATCCTATTATGGATGGTTGTGAGTCACCATGTGGTTGCTGGGAATTGAACTTAGGAACTCTGGGAGGGTAGCCAGTGCTCTTAACCACTGAGCCATTTCCCCAGCCCATCCATATTCTTAAAGTTCATATTCAGGCCTTAAAATAAAATGCTCTGGAGGGGAAGTGCAGACTAACACTCCCTGGGACCAATTCTATAATGTAAGTATGGTTAAAGATTGGTTTGGGTGTGGTCCACTTTTGGCAGATCCTAATATGGTGCATATGTCTACCAAGGTGCATGCATATGCTCTTTTCCAAATGGTCTTATGAAGTCTGTGGTAAGGTATGACTGAAACTCAGCCTTTGTCCTATTTCCCTTTAGTTGTATGGGAATCTAGTTTTATCTCTTGGGTAACATTTGCACTGGTTTATTGCATCCTTAATCTTTTTTCATGTCACCTTTAAAATTTCTACCTGAAAACCAATGGAACGTGGCACATGTTCCTGCATCTCTAGTGTATCATATACTTTTAATATTTCTTCAGTGGTTATATCTGTCTCTAAAGCTCTAGTTGGTATTGGCTTCCACTCTGCTTTAAACCTTAACTTGTTGGAGTCTATTTGTTCTGCCTTCCAATTCTGTTTTAATCTACTCGATAGGCTGGTGAATTTATCCACTGTACCATTCTATCTATATTGGTCGCCTTCTTTATTAGTATGGGTGTACTATATATACCACATGGTATACATAGACATTAACTTCTTGACTCTATTATATAATTCCATCTAAAATTCCTTGGACCATATATCTTTGCCATTAATTTTTCAATTGTTCATTTTCCATTTTCCTGACCATATATGGCTATACCACTGGCTACATACCATGAATTGGTGGACAAATGCAGGACATTTAGTTTTTCTTTGAGGCTTTGCCTTGCTGCTAGTGTGGCTGCTACTACTTCTGTATGTTACACAGATTTAGCTGTTCCTTGTTTTGTAATCACCCTTCCATCCCCTGGTCTGTAGGATGCTGCCTCCCACAAGACCATGTTCTGTTTACTGGTGAGGAGCCGTCTGTAAACCAGGCATTAACCAGGGAAGGCTGGTACTCTCCTGTCCTCCAATACCCTAGTGGTACCTGTTTCTGGGGAAGGGTGACATTTGGAATGATTGATAATCTCTGTGGAGTCATAGGGCAATTGGTCCGAAGTATCATCTCCAATGTCTTTGGCACTGACCCCTTTGCTGACAGGGTACCAGAATGAAGGAGCTTCACTAAGTACCATTTCCATTGTGGTACTTTCCCTTCCATAGGTAGACCAACCCATGCTTCCTCTGATGCCTTGACCCAATCTAGGATCGGGATGGTGGTTCTGAGTATTACTTGGTTGTTCTGCAGCATGCTCTGGTGAGTTTTAACGTCTCATGTTGTCAAAACATTTACAATAGAAACTTTTACAATAGAAGCCTACTGGCCATTTTCTACCATTTCTTTTGGCAAAGATATTCCAGTTTCCATGCTGTTTAAGAACAATACATCTAAATATACTATATCATCTGGTTGAATGAATTGTAGTTTAGAATATTCCTTTATATATTCTTGCACTGTTTTTACAGTTCTTGGGGTTTATTTCAAATGAAATCATTTGCTTTCCTCCTAATATTATTCAAGGGTTGCAGAATGACTTGTAAATATGGTATGTGTTGTCTATAATATTCAAATAATTCTATAAGATGTTGTACCTCTGTTACATTGGTTGTTGTTTTAAGCTGTTCTAACTTACTTATGACTTCTGTAGGTATTTCTGGTCCTGTAGTGGACCACATTATACCCAAGAACTTGATCTTTGTATCTGGTTGATACCTTAACCTTATTGATGGCCCAACCATCATCTCTCAAAACTCATATGATTTGGTCTATTTTTTTAATATTTTCCTTTTTTTGTCCTATTTTCAAAATATCATCAACATATAAATGTATACTACAGCTAGGTGCTGGTGACCTTATCCAGTGGCCCATCTTAAAACACTGCAGGCAAGTATTGGGCTGTTTATGTATCCATGGGGTACTGTGTTCCTTGCCAAGTATATGTTGTGTATTCTCTCTCTGCTTTGTGGGTGCAGTGGTATGCCAAAGAACATGTGTGACAAATCTATAGTTGCCAGCAATTTTGGTACTGTTTTCTTAATCCTCATGAAAATATCTTCTACATCTGGTGATTGTCCTGGCAGTGTAGGGGACAATTCACTAATTCTCCTATAATCTACAGTCATTCACTATTTACCATTTGGTTTTAAAACTGGCCAAATTGGACTGGTGAAATTGTGAAGATGTGAGTTGGTTCAATTACTCCCTCCTTTAGTAGGGTTTAATAGTTTCAATATCTCCTCATCTTCTCCTTTAACTTGATATTGTGGCATAAAAGGGGCTTAATTATTGGTAGCCTAAGAGGCTCTATTTTTACTTTTGCTAGACTGCCTTTTACTTTGGCAATCTTTTTAAAATTTAGTAAATCAGGAAAATTTTTAAAAATTGTTAGGAAGCCTAACATATTTTCTGGTGCACTGCAACATGCAAAATCCAAGGGAATTATTCTGTCATATACTGCTAATCCTAACATATATACTGGTACTATGGTTTCTCCTGCCACTCCTTGTATAATTATACTTGGTATAGTGCCTGGTAGTCCTGTATATATATTAACATCACTGCCTGTGTCAATTAGCCATCTAATATTTATCTTCTTATTCTTCATTCTTAGGGGCAACACAATATATGGTCATATTGGCACCTGACTTAATTCCTGCTGAAAGGTGCATTTGCCTTCTTAAAATTGGGCACTGATTGTTCCTTTGTACTGGTGGCCACCTTTGTGGTGGCCTTCTGTTACCTGAAAAGAGGCTTAGGTTTGTTCCTTCCAAAAATCCTATTTGGTGTACCCCTTTGTTGGGTTCTGTTTACAATTGGTATTCCAGGTTTTCTGGAAAGGCTAATGTTTGTGAATGGTCTGAAAAAAAGTTTGGGTGTTCTCCTTAATTTAAATGGCTTTCTTCTTATATTTAATGTTACTACTTTTCATTGGTTTAATTCCCTGTATCCTTTAAAGAAATCGATTACCTCAAAAACAGTTCGGTAATTTTGAAGTTGTCCCTCAAAATTAGTTCTCATGTGTGGTGATGCCCTTTTAATTAACATTTTTTTTGAATTGTGGTATAAATGGAGCAGCTTGGAGTGTAGCTTCTTTGTTATATATAAACTAGAGTACTCCTAGTTTTCTCACTAGCTGAATGGCCTCTTGGAAAGTGTTCCATTTTGCTGCTGCTTCAAAATTTGTAAGGTCTAAAGATGGAAATGTGTATCTTCAAGCTGCAGTTATCCAGTCCACGAGAGGGTGTCCATCACCTTGAGCAGCGTCTATGACTTGCTCAAGCTTCATACACTTTTGGGTTCTCTACTATGTCCTCAATTTTCCTCATTTCTAATTCTGACAGCATTACTGTGTTCACTCCTTTTCCCCAGAGCTTTATTATACAGGATGTATCCTCATTCCATTCTGGGTATATTCTTGTCTCAACTGACTTATTTCTTGAGGAGTACACGGTCTAATTTCTATTTGTTGTTCTAGCTGCTCCTCATCATTGTTACCAAACAACATGAATCTTCTAAGTGTATTAATCTTAGAAGAGGTCACTGGAAGAGAATATGGCCATCTTTCCTGGGCCCTGGGTTAGTACAGCATCTAAAGGGATGGTTGGCTCCCCATTTCTAAGTTATATTAGCAGCTAGGCTTCTGCCCATTAGTCTGACTTTATCTATGTCAACTACAGTTTTCATCAGGATTGCTGGAACTTCTTCTTTACTAGCTGTGTTCTCTAGCAGTGGCTCTACCACTTGTGGATTTGTTAGAGGTACCTTAATACCTTAATCTTCACTTCTTTAAACCCAACTTTCCTTTTGACCTTATGCTTTGTTCCAAGCCATTTCCACTCTGTGGGATCCATGGCATATGGACTCACTTTCATGGCTTTGGAGCCACTAATTAGTTTTTTCATTCTGGTGTTATCATATATGCAAAGGAGTATAGAGCTTTGGTTATATATATATATATATATTAGTTTGGGGTGGGTTTCTTATTACTTTTTCCAAAATTTATCTGCCTTCTCACCAGGCATTTGGTCAGTCTTGATGGGTTTCCCCACATCTTCTACTCTTCCTACAGTGTAGGCAGCAGTTGGCATTAAGGTGTTGGTAATTGGCCTGTGCTTTTTCCTGTACCTTCTGTTCTTCCTAACACACATGCAGTAGTTGGCATCAAAGTGTTGGTAATCAGTAGTGATGAGGTATCTCACCATTGACTCTTCATCCCACCTCAGCACCAGTTGGCTTCAGCAGCAGTTGGCTTTGGGGGTGGTGGATCCTTCGTTCACTCTCTCCCTCAGAGCTTTGGCTAGTTCTGTGCTTGGGCTGCAAGTAATTTTGTATGACCAGAGGCTTATTGACAATTTGGTGAAATTTAGAATACTTAGGACTATTGTGGTCTTTACAGGGTCCAGTTTCCTTCTCAGGATTTCACTTCGAAGGTGGAATTCTGCCAACTATGACAACTGTTGCAATTTATGTCCAGCTTAAGGCTGGAAAGGAGAGACAAAGCCCAGATAATGTTTGATCTCAAGGTTTATTCATTACATGGGCGAGCATCAGTCCACAGCATATGCATGGGTACTTGACTCAGAAGCAAGCAGCAGAGAGGCTCACAGGCAAACCTCATAATCTGTTTGTCACTTGGCATGTCTCAGGTGGTGGCTCCTTCCTCTGGATCCTCTATCTCAATGCAGCCAGGGAGGCAGTCAGTTGTCCTCTGGTAGGAGAGCAAGACAACATGATGGGCTTCACTGTCACTGCATGGGCTTGCCTGGCTCTGCTTTTATTAGCTACAAGGGGCAGTCACACTCTAGCCAATTGCATTCCAGCATTACATCATTACATAGTACTTCATTCTTCTTTGCTACACAGAGAGCTGACATGAGCTGGCTGCTCATCCAACTCTTATCTACTACACACAGCTGACATGAGCTAGCTTCTCACTGTAACATCCAACTCAGGCTTATTCTTATTTGTTATTTACATGCTCTTTATACCAAAATTTGTTAGAAGACAAACTTTAGCATATCTGGTTAGTATACAGCAAAGGCCAGCAGATGAAAATGATCCACAAATTTATAATGAATTCAAATGGCACACCATGGATGTGCTGGATTTGAGAATAATTAAGAAAAGTGTCAATAATTATGGAATACAATCACCATTCATAAAAAATTGGCTTCTTGAGTGAGCAAAAACAGAATAATCCTCCAAGACTGAAAGATATGACAAGAGCAATATTAGTACCTGGGCCACAGTTACAATGGCTTTCATGGCAGAAAAAAGCTAAAGAGATAGCACAGAAAAATAGAGCCAGAGATGTCCATATTTCTAAAATACAACTGCTAGGTGAAGGTCAATATGCTGAGATAGAAATACAAACTACATATGATAAAGAAACCTTGACATTATTTCGCACAGCAACCTTAAATGCCTAGGACAAGATTAAACAAACAGGAAAAAGACTTGACCTATTTACTCAGGTTGTACAAGGTCTACCCCAAAACTTCACTGACTGTTTACAAAGATTAGCTTCAGCTATAGATAGAAAGATATCAGGTACATTAGTCTAAAAGGCACTAATCAAAGATTTGGTATTTGAAAAGCTAACACTGAATATCAATGGGTTATCGGACCATTGAGGGCATAATCAGCATCTATTAATGAATGGATTAGGAATATGATTGGTGTTAAATCTTATTCTCCCAAGATACCTTAATAGGAAAAGCCATCCCTAGGGGTTATGAGAAAGGCCAAACTGAAAATATCCAAGTTGCAGTGAACAAAGTAATTTCAAAAGAAATTACAAAGAAAACCAAATTGAATCCAAAAGAGAGCCTATGCCATCTGGTATATGCAGAAGATTGCAAAGGCCAACATTGGACTAATGAATGTAAGTCAGCAACAGATAAGGGGGATAACTTATTATCAAAAACTCCAGGGCCTCCTCCAGGCCCCAGTACCAATGCAAATCAGCCAATCCATGGCAACAGCAGAAATATTCATCCACAAAACAATTAAACAACACTGCTCTAAAAATAGACAATAAAAACCCAGATATCAAAATCAAAACCAGTTCAACAGATAAAACAAACAAAAAGAACAAAAAAAATCCTCAAATATTTGAGCAAACTTTTATAGATGATCAAAAATCAAAACTAATGGTGTTAATAAATAATATTAAAATTAAAGGAACAGTTGATATCAGAGCAGATGTAACCATAATCTCTCCAAAATCATGGCCTCCAGATAGATATCCACTTTCATAGAGTTGTAACTTTAACCCAGGTAAAACAAAGTATAAAATGGCTTAAATGTATAGGATCAGAAGGTCTAATAGGAAAATTAAACCAATATGTAGCTGATATAGCCATAAATTTATGGGGAAGAGATCTATTACAACAATGAGAAACAAGGATTACCATTTCTCCAATTTCATGGACAAGCCATAAAATAAAAAAATGTTTCCTGATGAAAATATTAAAGAATTTTATCAACAACAGTCAAGGACTGTCCAAATTGTCCGTAAACAATGTGGGAAGCCGACAGAAGGCAGCTATCATCCTTGCAGCCATCTTGAGCCATATACCCTGACAAGAGACTTGATTACAATAGCCTACAACAGCTGAGCACACTCTGATAACATCTTGTTTTAGATATCTAGGATTTTCCCTTGGATGTGTGAGACTTAAAGGTGTGTGACTTAAGGGCGTGACTTAGAGATCAGATTTAGAGACAAGACCTAAGGGCATGACTTAAAGGCGTGACTTAAAGGCGTGGCTTAGAAGTGAGACATATAAAAGGGAGAGGCAGACAGAAGAGATTATTAGGCACTTAGCACTTGGAGAAAGAACTTGGAACTTGAAAAGAGACTGGCAACTGAAACTAGCATTAGGAACTAGGAACTAGGGACTAGGAACTTGAGACTTGGGACTTGGACTAGGAACTAGGAACTTGGAGAGAAAAAGAGAGACTGAAGAATAAACAAGATTGAATCACACTGTCTGGTCTCCATTCTTTAAGTCCATCCTCACTCTCTCTCTTGCTGAACCCCGACCTGTGGACCAGAGCAGCTGCTTGGGGCAGTGCGGGCTCTAATAATTTAGCCCCCAAGGCTTTTGGCAGTGCGGGTTCCAACATTGATAGAGCGGTCCCTGACATTTTGGCCCCCAAATGTGGGCTAGTGCAGTTCTCAACATTCTTGGCGCCCAACGTGGGGGCAGCTCAGGCCACAACAAAACAGGATACAACAAAAGTTAACTCTTGAACTTTATATGGGAGAGGTATTGCTGATAAAACACCAACAGCCTTACCACTAAGATGGTTGCCTGGTCAGTGTATTTGGATTGAACAATGCTCTATGACAAAAGAAAATTTACAGCCATGAGAAAGGCAGATCTAAGAGCTGGCAGCTCAATATATAGAATAGTCTACCAGTCCTTGGAATTCTCCAGTATTTGTTAAAAAGAAATCTGGCAAATGGAGGATGTTGACATGTCTCAAAACAATTAATGAAATCATTTACCCAACAGGTTCTCTACAGCCTGAGATCCCACTGCCTTCCTTGTTACCTAAGAAATGACTTGTCATAGTGATTTATATAAAAGATTCCTTTTTCACAATTCCTTTACATGAAAATGGTAAGGAAAGCTTTGCTTTCTCAACCTACTTTTAATAAAAGTTTTACGATGAAGGGATAGCATTGGAAAGTCCTATACAAAGAATGTTAAACAGTCCTACCTTGTGCCAATATTTTGTTCAACAGCCATTGGAGATAATTCATAAAAAAAAATTCCTCAATCTATAATTTACCATTATATGGATGATATCTTATTGGCTGATTCAGATACAAAAATACCTTGAAAAGGATGTTTGATAAAATTAAAAAAAAAAAAACTTTGCTCTTTTGAGATTAATTAGCCCTAAAAAATACACGGAGGAGCTATTATTAATTATCTATGATGTGCAATAAGTCTACAAAAGGCTGGACCACAAAAGGTACAAATTAAGGACCTAAGGGTTCCAGAAATTACTGAAAGATATTAACTGGCTTTGGCCTAAATGTCTTGGCTACTCAAGAGCTGAGTAATTGTTTAAAAACTGTACAAGCTGATAAAGATTTAAATAGCTCAAAAAATGATCAACTTATATTGAGGAGTTGACTCTGATAGAAAAGAAACTACAGGATATACACCCAGATCATATTGATCCAAAGATGGCCTCCTTCTTGTCTTCTACTCATTCTACTCCTTTCTTGTCTTCTACTCATTCTCCCACAGAAATTCTTATGCAGAGGGAAGATTATATCTTAAAATGTATATTTTTATCATACAGAATAAAAAATTAAAAACCTATATAGAAAAGGTTTCTGAATTGATTCTAAAGGAAAAAATGAGATTTCATCAGCTACCTTGAATAGATCCAACTGAGACTGTGGTACCTTTTACTAATATAGAGTAAAAAATGCCCTCATTATGGGCATAAGATAAACACTGGCAGAGATCTTACAGGAATTTGAGGGGAGAAATTAACAACAAATACTCAAAGAGGAAGCAGCTTCAGTTTATAGAAAGAAATAATTGGATTCTCCCTCGTATAATAAAAAGAACTCCAGACCTTGGGCACTGGATCTGCACCCAGTCCCACAACACCCAGAGGAAGCTTGACTCCCAGGTGTTCTAACATGCCCAGGATCACAAGATTTCAGAGTCCCAGAGGCAGCCTGACTCCCCAGGAGCTCTGACACACCCAGGATCTCAATATCACAGAATCCCACAATCACGGGATCACAAAGATATCTGTACTCTGCTTTTTGACACAACCAGGATCACAGGAGGGACAGGCGCCAGTCAGAGACAGCAAAGGCAGGTAGCACTAGAGATAACCAGATGGTGAGAGGCAAGTACATAGCACTAGAGATAACCAGATGGTAAGAGGCAAGTACAAGAATATAAACAACAGAAACAAAGGATACTTGGCATCATCAGAACCCAGTTCTCCCACCACAGCAAGTCCTGGATACCTCATCACATCAAAAAAGCAAGATTCCAATTTAAAATCACTTCTCACGAAGATGATAGAGGAATTTAAGAAGGACATGAATAACTCCCTTAAAGAAATACAGGAGAACATAGGTAAACAGGTAGAAGCCCTTAGAGAGATAACACAAAAGTCCTTTAAAGAATTGCAGGAAAACAGAACCAAACAGGTGAAGGAATTAAACAAAACCATCCAGGATCTAAAAATAGAAATAGAAACAATAAAGAAATCACAAAGGGAGACAAACCTGGGGATAGAAAACCTAGGAAAGAGATTGGGAGTCATAGATGCAAGCATCACCAACAGAATACAGGAGATAGACGAGAGAATCTCAGGTGCAGAAGACAGCATTAAAAACATTGACATAACAGTCAAAGAAAATGCAAAATGCAAAAAGCTTTTAACCCAAAGCATCCAGGAAATCCAGAATACAATGAGAAGACCAAACAAGTAAATAATAGGTATAGAAGAAGAGTGAAGATTCCCAAATTAATGGACCAGTAAATATTTTCAACAACATTATAGAAGAAAATTTAATCTAACCTAAAGCAAGAGATTCCAATGAACATACAAGAAGCCTACAGAACTCCAAGTAGACTGGACTAGAAGAGAAATTCTTCCCAGCACATAATAGTCAAACACTGAACGCACAAAACAATGAATACTAAATGCAGTAAGGGAAAAAAGTCAAGTAACATATAAAGGCATACCTATCAGAATTACACCAGACTTCTCATTGGAGACTATACAGACCCTAAGAGAACACGAATGTCAGCCCAGGCTACTATACCAATCAAAACTCTAAATTATCACAGATGGAGAAACCAAGATGTTTCATGACAAAACTAAATTTCCGGAATTCTAGCCCTTCAAAGGATGATAGATGAAAAAGTACAACACAAGGAGGGAAACTACACCCTAAAAAAAGCAAAGTAATCTTCTTTCATCCTAAAAGAAGATAGCCACAAACATAATTCCACCTCTAACAACAAAAATAACAGGAAGCAATAATTACTATTCCTTAATATCTCTTAACATCAGTGGACTCAATTCCCCAATAAAAACACATAGACTAACAGACTGGATATATAAACAGAACCCAGCATTTTGCTGCATACAGTAAATGCACCATAGTGACAAAGACAGACACTACTCAGAGTAAAAGCTTAGAAAACAATTTTCCAAGCAAATATTCCCAAGAAACAAGCTATTCTAATATCGAATAAAATTAACTTTCAACCAAAAGTTATCAAAAAAGATAAGGAAGGATGTGCCCTTCCCCAGGCCTGAGCAGGCCTGTGAGTCTTTTACCACAATAGACCAAACAACAGTAGGACCTAAGAGAGGCACTGCCTTGCCAGCCTTGGTGCCTTGGAGTCTGCTACTGAACTAAGAAGAAGGGACTGCCTGCTGAGCTAGCCTTGACACCTTCCAGAATGCTATCTCCTTACCCAGCCCCTGGGTTGAACTGAGAAGAGACTCTGGGGGGTGGGGCTTCCCCTTTATATGTGAAAGCAAAATATTAAACTTTGGGCCTTGATCAGAGAACTTTGTCTTGGCCCCGTGTTTCTCTCATCCTCCATTCCTGTTCATTCCCAGACTTCCTCTCAGTTGAACCCGGTTTCCTGTAGCTGCTGGTGGCTACCGAATGGTGCCCACCCGTGGAACCTGAGAACGGAAGACCAGCAGAGGAACACTGTCTTGGTGGAGCTACATGGAAAATGGAAGAAAAAGTAGAGTATCTGGAGCACTTGGTAAACAAGGAACAGCACTGATGCTAGATAAGTTATGGCTGTGTTTACAGGAAGTGTGTTTAAGGTGGATACGGGTCTAGAATTGAGTGAGCATTGACCCGATGCAAGCTCAGCTAGGGAGGTGCCAGTGATTTGGGGATAGGAGAGTATTCGGTAAGCCTAAGAGCAGCCTCAGGCAAGAGGAACAGGGTTTAAAAAAAATTGAAAACAAAAAAAGGGCAGAGCAGAGTAGTATCCATAATTCTGCCTTCCTTGTTTACTTGTCCTTGGCACACCAATGTCCACATGTGTCTCAATTGTGTGTTTCTTGTTTCATTGTGTGAATGATTGGTGGTCTATGTTTTGTGGTGTTCTATGTTTAATGTTCAAAAGATTGTTAAAATTGCTTGAGCCAACCCTTGGTCTAGTTTATCTTGGTTTCAGAGGCAGTTTTAATATGCAGAAAAGCGGCTGATAAGTTTTCTTAACACCTGTAGCTAAGAGCTGAGCTGAGCTAGAAAAGCTTTTCCAAAAGTCCATTGTCTGTATAAGCTGCTTTTAAAGGGACCAGCAGTTTTTTAGAATCTATAAGGAAACTAAGAGTGGTTTGTCCTAGAAAAATCTCTGTGACAAGGTGCTTTTATCTTGAAATTACAGCTAGAAAAAGTGAGAAATTTTATTTGGTCTAAATATATAATACATGTTGTAACTTCATTTTTGTTTCTAATTGGTTTTAAAGTATAAATATGTTACATGTCTTCATTATAGATTATGGGCTTATAAGATATTGGATGTGATTAAAAAATGTACAACCTTGGTTATGTGAGAACAAAATTTGAAAGCAGCATTGTAACAATAACAAAAATTCATGGTCAGCAAAGACCACCAACAATTTGTTAAATATAGTCATAATAAAAATATTAAGCCCCTGCAGGGGCAGGGTGACAAAAAATAAAGGCATACAAGGGCATGCCCAGACAAGTCCAAACAAGCCCAAGTGAGTAATGGGCTATCTGGTGTTTACTTTTCTCTCCCTCCCTTTTCTGGGAGGTCCGAGTTTCTGCAAGTTCTGCCAGTTCTGCAAGTTGCTGATGTTTGAAATATCCAATCATATGTAACCGCGCCAAATTTTCCTGCTCTCCCCAACCCCTACCGATAAATATCCCAAGTTCCCTGGGTCCAGGGCCGGAACCTCTATCTCCTGTGTGAGATATGTTCCAGCCCGAGGGCCCTCGTCATTAAACCTCCTCTGCAATTGCATCAAGAAGGTCTCTCGTGTGTCCTTGGGGCGTGCAGGTCCGGACTTGGGTGAGGGTCCCCTTGCGGAGGGGTCTTACAGTTACAAAAAGTTGGCTTAAGATTGGTAACTCAGGGTTAGAGTCCTTCAGAAACCAGATGTATAAAGATAAGATTTAACAACAATGTCTCTTTAGTGAGATATTAAAAGCTGCAATATCATGTATTCATATATAAAAATTGGCAGCAAAACTTTGCAACATAAAGATAATATACTTAGTGTTGATTTTAGAGAAAATAGATTGCTTACATCGTTAAAAGTTGGTTTTGTTTCTCAAAATTATGGTTATACTCTAATGTTACAAAAGAGGCTTAAAAACATAGTTAACCTGCCAATATTCAATTGGCTACAGTTGGTAGTTCAATTGTGAATTTCAGATTTTTTTGATTTGCCCATGTTTATAAAAACAAAAAAGATACAGCACATAGAGTTATATTAAAATTAAAAAAAAAAATTGCAACACAGTACAGGCCTAGTCAGGCCTCAGAAAACAGGCCAAGAACATTTACATTTGAATTAAGACAATGTGGACTGAGCTCTGCAGAAGCTCAGGTGCCAAACATTCCTTTTGTACTGGGCCTTCACAACAAGTGCCTAGAAATGTGTTTTCTGGAATTTGTCTTTTGCCTTGTTTGTTTCTTGTGGGAGGAGGAATAAACCCTAAGACATTCACAACAATGAGTTGATGGGCCAGGAGTTATAACTGTACCTGCTGACAAAAATATTGTTCAATTTGTTTTGTTCCTTTGCGTCCACTTCCTTCCAAAGTTGTTAAAAATGAGATGCTTTTGGTTCCTCTAATGTATGTAACAATATTTAGAGGACAAGGTTGCCTTCAGCTTGGCTTTTACCCGATATTCTCACTCAGCTAAAAAAAGATTGGTTATTACACTAATCCAAAACAAAGTTCAAACTTAAGATTTATACAGCCTGCTTTGCCTACTCCAGCTGCCATTCCAGTAAATACATATACAATTATTATAGATATAAAAGATGTTTTTATACCATTCCTTTATATTTCTGGTAAAGGTGGGAGGTTTGCAGTCAGTAAATTTATTCATAATTTTTGAGAGACCATGAAGTGATAGTGTTAGAAATGTTTGCCTCAAAGAATGGTTAATTGCATATATATATATATATATATATATATATATATATATATATATAAATAATTTGTTACTTTGATACTAGAAATTAAGAATTTAAATCTTTTAGTGTATATTATTCATTGTGCAATACTTTATTAGCTGATTTCTCTAAAGGCGTTTTTCTACAAGCCTTTGCTCCAATATAACGAGCTTTAAAATTTTTGAGTACTTGTTGCTCCACAAAAGATCCAAAGACAACATCTTTTCAATATTTGAGACCTCAGTTATATCCTAAACAGAGTGTGGCACAGAAAATTCTAATAAAAATAGATAGTTGGGGCTAGAGAGATGGCTCAGCCATTAAAGGCTAGACTTACAATTAAAAATATAAGAATTGAATTCCCAGCAACCACATGGTGGCTCACAACCATTTGTGGTAGGATCTAGTGCCCTCTTCTGGCTTGCAAGTGTATATACAAAAAAAATGGTTTGCTTTTAAATTGATTTGTGTTTAATGATTTTCAAAAATTGTTAAGAGATATTAATTGACTAAAACCTTATCTTAAGCTTACCATAGGAGGATTTAAACCTCTGTTTGATATTCTCAAGGGGATACAAGTCCTAATTCCCCTTGACAATTAACTAAGTAAGGAGAGAGAGCTTTGCTGAAAATAGAGTAAGCTGTTAGTTATCAACAGATAAATTTTATAGACTATAATAAATTGTTGGCTGTTTGTGTTATTACTACTCATATGCCCACAACAACCCTTTGGAAAAAGAAAATATTTACTATATTTACAGATGCCTCATCTATTGAGCAGACAGTATATGTAATTAAATCACATGTTTATTTTCTTGAGTTTCTCCTGCTTCAACACAAATAATTAAATTATGTGTTGTAGCCACTGTTTGAAATGCTGAGAAATCAAGCTTTGAATTTATATACTCATGGCCAGTATATGGCTCATGATTTATAATTGCTTAAAATTGTTCCTTCTTTAGATATACCTAATTCTCAAATTTTATTTATAAAAATACAGCTTAATTTAAGAAACATATACTGTTTCTTAACTTTATAAGACATTTAAAGGCTCATTAGATTGCCTGAACCCCAGGAAAATGCCAGAGCAGACTTATATACTAGACATATTATAGGCCTTTCAATAATAATTGGCCATACAATCTTATTTACAACATCAAAAGAGTAATAGCTTAAGACAACAATTTGGCATTTCTAAAAAGTGTGCAAGTTAAATTACAAAAACTTGTTCTCAATATCTTCAATTTTTTCATAATGGTGTTAAGCCTTAAAGACTTATATGTAAACAATTTTGACAAATAGATGTTACTCATTTTTGATTTAAAAATTAAAATATGTACATGTGACTTGACACCTTTTAGACCTTTTAGTTGCAACTACTTTAACAAGAGAAGCAACTAAAAATATAATTAGTTATTGACTATATTATTTTCCTGTACTTGGTGTTCCATATCAGATTAAGATAGATAATGGAACTGGCTATTACAGTTATTTGGCTACAGTCAAACATTTGAGATGTTTGGTGACAATTTAATATTATTGATATCTCCTTATTACCCTCAAGGACAAGAAATTATAAAAGAGAGATTATGAAATTTTAAAATAATATTTTCATAACTACATACGGGAAAACAGCTAATGCTGCTTCTTCCCTGGTTTTACAAGTAATTCTAAAAAAATGACTTTTTGAAACTAGAAAGGGGTAATTATTTCCCAAGGTCACCAAAAGCACACCTTGCTTTTGTCTTATTTGTTTTAAATTTTTTGCAAACTGATGCTAAAAGTCAGTCTGCAGCGGATTGCTACTGGCATCCAGTTACTTCCAGGTCATTTGCCAGGGCCTTGTGGAGAGACCCCTTAACTAAAACTTGGTGTGGTCCCGATCCTGTTTTAATTTGGGGTCGTGGGTCAGTCTATATTTTTTCAGAAATAGAAATTGGAGCCTGATGGCTGCCTAAAAGACTGGTCCATCAAGTGGACACAGATCTTGAGCCTAATAATTATTATTCTAATGATGAAGATGGCTCAAAATCTTTATCAGCCAGCTGATTTAGCTTGATATATAATCTCCACTCTTACTGGAGAGTGTTTTTTATCATTACTTAAAGCCACCCACTATATACCTGGTGGCCAGACTTGTGTCTGATCCCTGCTAATTAGCAGTTGGATTAGATACTGAAATACTTCCACTTCCAACCTTATTTTCTACATTGCTTGGATAATCATGTTGCTTTTAACCTTTGAACCTTGTATTTTAAGCAGATTGATTACCCTTATACAAGATCGCTCTCAGCAAGCTCAGCTATTTCATCCTGGCAGTTACTCATCACTGTGAAGAACTGCATCTAGTACATGCCCACAGGTCCTTTGGTCTGAATGTGGTCTTGGTCTAAAGAGTGAGCCAATGATGGCCAGTTAGTCAATGACGGGTAATTATAGGAGTAATTTTTAGCTCCTATAAACCTAAGGCAGAGGCATACATCAATATGCTATGTATGATTTCCTCAATGACAGGTAATATAGGAGTAATATAAATGCCAACCTAAGCCAGACACGGTCACCCGGCCACTCAAGACCCTAGACGGGATGAAATATTGTGCCCCGTCCAGATACTGGCACTGCCATCTTAAAAAATTAAGGGGGGGGGGAACTGTGCCCTTTCCCTAGGCCTGAGCAGGCCTGTGAGTCTTTTGCCACAATAGACCAAACAACAGTAGAACCTAGGAGAGGCACTGCCTTGCCAGCCTTGGCACCTTGGAGTCTGCTACCAAACTAAGAAGAATGGACTGCCTGCTGAGCTAGCCTTGACACCTTCTGGACTTCTATCTCTTTACCTAGCCCCTGGGCTGAACCGAGAAGAGACTCTGGGGGATAGGGCTTCCCCTTTATATGTGAAAGTAAAATATTAAACTTTGGGCCTTGATCAGAATACTTTGTCTTGGCCCAATGTTTCTTTTGCCCTCCATTCCTGCTCATTCCCAGGCTTCCTCTCAGGTGAACCCGGTTTCCTGTAGCTGCTGGCAGCTACACCAACCCTACAGAGGATTCTAGAAGGGAAACTTCAAAACAAGGAGTGTACCTACACCAAAGCAAAAACAAGATATTAATCATCTCATAACAAAGCCAAAGAGAGAGAACCACATTTACATAATGCCACCTACAAAAACAAATGTATCAGGAACTAACAATCGTCTGTCTTTAATATCTCTCAATATTAATGGACTCAATTCATCTATAAAATGACATAAGCTAACTGACTGGATATGCCAACAGGATCCAGAATTTTGCTGCATACAAGAATCACACTTAATTAACAATGACAGACACTACCTCAGAGTAAAAGGCTGAAAAAAAAAAAAAATCCAAGCAAATGGTTCCAAACAACAAACTGGAGTTGCCATCCTAATAACCAATAAAATAGAGTTTCAACCAAAAATTATCAAGTGAGATGAGAAAGGACACTTCGTATTCATCAAAGGAAAAATCCACCAAGAGAAAGTCAATTCTGAACATCTATGCCCCAAATGCAAGGGCACCCACATTCATAAAAGAAACTTTACTAAAGTTCAAAACATACATTGAACCCAACACAATAATAGTGGGAGACTTCAACACCCCATTCTCACCAATAGATAGGTCATTGAAACAGAAACTAAACTGAGACACAATGAAACTAACCAAACAGATTTAACAGATATCTACAGACCATTTCACTCTAAAACAAAAGAATACATCTTCTTCTCAGCGCCTCATGGTACCTTCTCCAAAATTGACCATATAATCAGTCATAAAACAAGCCTCAACTGATACAAGAAGATTGAAATAATCCCATGCATCCTATCAGATCATCATGACCTAAGGCTGGTCTTCAAAAACAACAGAAAACTCACATACCTACGGAAACTGAACAACTCTCTACTCAATGCTAACTTGGTCAGGGAAGAAACTAAAAAAATAAATAAATAAATAAAGACTTCCTGGAATTCAATGAAAATGATGACACAGCATAGCAAAACTTATGAGATATAATGGAAGCAATGCTAAGAGAAAAATTCATAGCACTAAGTGCCCAGGTAAAGAAATTGGAGAGTTCTTCCACTAGCAACTTAACGGCACACCTGAGAGCTCTAGAACAAAAAGAAGCAAAGGCACCCAAGAGGAGTAGAAGGAAGGAAATAGTCAAACTCAGGGCAGAAATCAATCAAATAGAAACAGAACTGTACAAAGAATCAACAAAACCAAAAGCTGGCTCTTTGAGAGAATCAACAAGATAGATAAACCCCTAGGCAAACTAGCTAACGTGCCCAGAGACAATATCTACATTAACAAAATCAGAAATGAAAGGGAGACATAACAACAGAAACTGGGAGCATTAAAAAAATCTTACTACAAAAGTCTGTACTCAATAAAACTGAAAAATCTAGATGAAATGGACAACTTTCTAGAGAGATACCACATACCAAAGTTAAATTAAGAGCAGGCAAACTATCTAAACAGGCCCAAATCCCCTAAGGAAATAGAAGAAGTCATTAAAAACCTCCCAACCAAATAAAGCACAGGGCCAGTTGGCTTTAGTGCAGAAATCTGTCAGGCAGTTAAAGAAGACTTAATACCAATATACCTAAAACTAGTCCATAAAATAGAAACTGAAGGAACAGTACCTAATTCATTTTATGAAGCCACAATTACTCTGATACCTAAACTACACAAGGACCCTACAAAGAAAGAGAACTTTAGATCAATTTTGCTTATGAATATTCATGTAAAAATATTCAGTAAAATTCTGGCAAACCGAATCCAAGAACACATCAAAACCATCATTCAGCATGTTCAAGTAGGCTTCATCCTAGGGATGCAAGGTTGGTTCAATATATGAAAATCCATTAATGTAATCCACTATATAAATAAACTCAAATAAAAAAAATCACATCTCCTTAGATGCTGAAAAAACATTTGACAAAATACAACACCCTTTCATGTTATAAAAGTATTGGAGAGATCAGGAATTTAAGGCCAATACCTAAACATAATAAAAGCAATTAACAGTAAATCAAATTAAATGGAGAGATACTTGAAGCAATCCCACTAAAATCAGGGACAAGACAAGGATACTCACTTTCCCTATATCTATTCAATATATTACTTCAAGTTCTAGACAGAGCAATAAGACAACAAAAGTAGATCAAAGGGATACAAATTAGCAGAGAAGTCAAGTTATCACTATTTGCAGATGATATGATAAATGACACCAAAAATTCTACCAGAGAACTTCTAGAGCTGATAAACAACTTCATCAAAGTGGCTGGATAGAAAATTAACTTGAATAAATCAGTAGCCTTCCTTTATACAAATAATAAACAGGATAAGACAAAAATTAGGGAAATAATACCCTTCACAATAATCACAAATAATATATAATAATATATAATATCTTGGGGTAACTAACCAAACAAGTGAAAGATCTGTTTGACAATAACTTCAAGTCTCTCAAGAAAAAAATCAAAGATCTCAGAAAATGGAAAGATCTCCCACACTCATGGATTGGAAGAGTTAACATAGCAAAAATGACAATTCTATGAAAAGCAATCTCCAGATTCAACATAATCCCCATTGAAATCCCAACACAATTCTTCAAAGATATGGAAAGAGCAATTCTCAAATTCATCTTGAAAACCAACAAAAACCAGACTAAGGAAAGCAATTCTTAAGAAGAAAAGAACACCTGGGGGAATCACAATCCCTGACTTCAAGCTATACTATAGAACAATAGTGATAAAAACTGCATATTAGTACAGAGACAGACACCTTGATCAATGAAATTAAATTGAAGACCCAGAAATAAAACTAGACACGTGATCTTTGACAAAGAAGTCAAAATATACAATGGAACAAAGAAAACATCTTCAATAAATGGTGCTAGTCTAACTGGCAGTCTGTATGTAGAAAAATAAAAATAGATCCATATTTGTCACCTTGCACAAAGCTCAAGTTCAAGTGGATCAAGGACCTCCACATAAAACCTGATATACTGAATCTAATAGAAGAGATAGTGGGAAAGATCCTCAAACTCATTGGCACAGAAAGAAATTTTCTAAACAGAGCTCCATTGGCTCAGGCTCTAAGATCAGGAATTATTATGTGGGACCTCATGAAATTGGAAAGCTTCTGTAAGGCAAAGGACACAGTCAATAGGACAAATCAGCAACCTACAGATTGGGAAAAAAATTTCCACCAAGCCCACATCTGATAGAGGGTATATATCTCAAGAAGTTAACCACCAAGAAATCAAATAACCCAATCAAAAATGTGCTATAGAACTAAACAGAGAATTCACAACAAAGGAATCTTAAATGACTGAGAAGAACTTAAAGAAATGTTCATAGTCCTTAGTCACCAGGTAAATGCAAATCAAAATGACTCTGAGATTCCACCTTACAACAATCAGAATGGCTAAGATAAAAATACTCAGGCGACAGTATATGTTGGTGAGGATATGGAAAAAGAACAACACCATTGCTGGTGTTATTACAAACTGGTACAAGCACTCTAGAAATTAACCTGGAGGTTCCTCAAAAAATTGGAAATAGATTTACCTGAAGATCCAGCTGTACCCCTCTTGGGTATATACCCAAAAGATGCCCCACCATACCACAGGGGCATGTCCTTCACTATGTTCAAAGTAGCCTTATGTGTGATAGCCAGAAGCTGGAAACAATCCAGATATCCCACAACAGAAGAATGGATATAGAAAATGTGGTTCATTTACAGCTATTAAGAAATAATATCATCATCATGAGTTTTGCAGGTAAATGGATGGAACTAGAAAATGAGGTAACTCAGACCCAAAAGGACATGCATGGTGTGTACTCACTAATAAGTGAATACTTGACAAAAAAAAGTACAGAATACCCATGATACAGTCCACAAAACTCAAGTCGTCTAACAAGAAGAAGGGTACATGTGAGGATGCCTCAATCCCTCTTGGGAGGGAGAAGAAAGCAATCACAATGGAGAGAGAGGGAGGGAGGGAACTTGGTGGGAGAGGGAACAGGGAGGACAGGACTGAAGCCCTGAGGGCGAGCAAAAAGAATGGAAACAGGCAACCTCAGGGAGTAGAGTTGGGGAGACCCTCTAGAATGTACCAGAGACCTGGGAGGTGAAAGACTCTCAGGTCTAAAACAGCCTTAGATAAAATGTTCTACAGTCAGCAGAGGGGACTTGTAGAGTCCACCTCCAGTAGAAAGACAGAGCATCAATTGGAGGGATGGGATTACCATCCCACAGTCAAAAACTCTGACCCAGAATTGTTCCTGTGTGAACGAACTGCAGGGAAAAAATGGAGAAGAGACTGAGGGAAAGGAAGTCAAGTGACAGGCACAAATTGGGATCCAGCTCAGGCAGAGGCCCTAGCCAGAATTTCAGCTATTCATTGTCAATAAATATTGCTGGCTTCAGAGTCCTCAAGATGCCATACTTCCTTTTTTTAAATTATTGGATATTTTATATATTTACAGTACAGATGTCATCCCCTTTCCCCATTTCCCCTCCCTAGAACCCTCTATCCTATACCCCTTCTTCCTTTATGCTTTATGCTTTTATACCATTTTGATCACATGTATGTAATAAGGTCAGTTCTAGGTTGAGGGTCTATCAATTCAGTAGATGCAAATAGTTGAGGTACAAGCAATACAATAAACAAAAATAGTCAAAGAAAAAGCAAGGCATTAAACCCAGTTACATGAACACTCCCATGATCACTGTTTCTAAAGGCTTATGAGGATGACCAAAGTATCTGAGCCTACTTCCCTACCCTAGCCTAAGGTCATTTTCATGTCTGAAGCCTACTTCCTTGTTCTAGTCTAAAATTTAGAATCCTGTATAAAATTACTTCTTTGTTCTGGCCTAATATTTATATTCCTGCCTGAGATTATTTTTTTTTTGTAGCCTATGATTTATACTTCTACCTGAAATTACTTTTTTGTTCTAGTCTAATGTCAGATTCCTGCTTGAAGCCTACTTTCTTGTCCTTGGCCAATGTCATATTCCTGTCAAGCAGTCCCTTTCCTTGTCCTTGGCTCATGTCAGCTTCTTGCCAAGCAGTCTCAAAGGCTCTCCACCTCTCCCACTTTTTTATTTTGTTAACAAGACTGAGCCTGTCTTAGGTCGTTCTGACAAGAATGCCTTCCTTACCCGTCATGGATTATGTATTATCAAAGGCAATGTACTTATGTCTTAGGTTGGTAAGGCTCTGTGCAGAATCTTATCCGTCCTTGGCTTGCCAGCCTGTTAATTTAATAATTTTGTCTGGGGGTCCATTTTCAGGTTTAAGCCATGTACTTTGGCTGTCAACATGTTGATATTGTTAAAGATAAGCTTTAACATGATGGGCAGGAATAAAATGATTCCCAGGACAAGAAGGGCTAGCCTGATCAAGCTATATATGCCATTCCCGAGGTTTGTCCAAAATGGAAATACTGAGCTCAGGCCATGGATAATTTTATCAGCAATATCTGTACCATCAAAGGTCAACAGAGCAGCATTCCTTAAATTCATAATCTCATTATGTAAAGTTAATACACCCAGAGAGGTGTTAGGATTATGCCAAATATCCTACAGGTGTCTTTAAACCTTTTTCTAATTATAATGACAATCATTGTGAATTTCAGAAGTGACACTACTCCAATAATATTTGTCATGACACTTGGGATGGCTCCTAACTCTTGAACCCTGAACCTCCTTCAGATAATTTGAATCGGTTACAGGGCATCATTCATTGTTTCAGATACCTATATAAAACTTTATACTCAATACATTAGTAACATTTTTTGCTAGATAGTTAACAAAAATAGTTGTCTTAACTACTTGTGTCAATGCTATTGCAGAAGCAGTGGTGCTAGCTATTAATGGAATTAAAGCTGTTATGCCAGCAATAATCAAGCCTTCTACCCTCTTGCTTCTGCTTAAAGCCTAACTCACTTCTTCCAGCACTCTCAAGCTTTTTTTTCAGAGAATCAAGGTTTTCTAATACTCAGGGCAGTGAAATGAAAGCTGGTTGATAGACCCCCGTAACAGACATGCAAGGTTTCCACACACTAACATAATTGGAAATTATGCAGTCAATGCAACTTACAATAAATGCTGTAGAAGAGACAAAACCAATTTTAGCTTGACAATTGAAAGAGCCTTAAAACATGCACAAACCCTTGTTTGAAATCCAGATCCTGTCCCAACATTATCTCTTACTATCCTAACATCATAGCGAGCTACAGCTAGCTTCCAAATATGTTCCTAACAAAGTCCATATCCAGTCTTCCAAAAGTAGACTGTTATTTCCAATAGTGGATTGATTTCTAGACCAGTACATAATTGAGTCCTAATAGCTGGGCACCTTTAAGAAGAATACAAGAGACATATTTGATTCTCTATCCCACAAGGTCTAAAAACTTGAGGCAAGGCAGCTTGTCCCATCTTGGGTATAATCAAAGGTGGGTCAGAAATATATGTCCAATATAGCTCCCCAGTCACCCTGGTCAGGGCACTCAGCAAGCTCACAGGTCAGCATCATTCTTTGTCTGAGCAACAGTATGTCTCACCAATCTTTTTAAAGTTCCATGGGCCTCTTCCACAATACCTTGTCCTTGAGGATTATACAAAATCCCCATAATAAATTGTTGACAAATGTCTCAACTGTTCAACTACAATTGCCAGACCCATTATCTGTTTTTTTAAGTTGGATATTTTATTTATCTTTCAATGTTATGTCCTCTCTCCCATTCCCCCCCCTCAAAAAAAACCCGTTACCCCATCCTCCCTCCTATTACTATGAGGGTGTGCTCCCACCATCCTCCCATTCCTGCCGCCCTGCTCTTGAATCCCCCAACACTGTGGAAGCCAAACTTTCAGGCAACAAGGCCCTCCAATTCCCAGTCAAGGCCACCCTCAACTACTTATACAGGTGGAGCCATGAGTCCCTCCCTTTGTGTTCTTGGGCTGGGGATTTTAGAGTGGCTACTCCAGTTTGTTTCTTAGGACCATTTGCTTGAAAAATTGTTTTCCAGCCTTTTACTCTAAGGTAGAGTCTGTCTTTGTCACCAAAGTGGGTTTCCTGTATGTAGCAAAATGCTGGGTTCTGTTTAAGTATCCAGTCAATTAGCCTATGTCTTTTAATTGAGGAATTGAGTCCATTGATGGTAAGAGATATTAAGAAGCAGTGATTGTTGCTTCCTGTTATTTTTGTTATTAGAGGTGAAATTATCTTTGTGTGGCTGTCTTCTTTGGATTTGGTGGAAGAGGATTACTTTCTAGCTCTTCCTAGGGTATAATTCCCCTCCTTGTAGTGGAGCTTTCCCGCTATTATTTTTTGTAGTGCTGGGTTTGCGGAAAAATATTGTGTAAATTTGGTTTTGTCATGGAATATCTTGGTTTCTCTATCTATGGTAACTGACAGTTTTGCTGGGTATAGTGTTGGCATTTGTGTTCTCTTAGGGTCTGTATGACATCTGTCCAGCATCTTCTAGCTTTTATAGTATCTAGTGAGAAGTCTGGTGTAATTCTGATAGGCCTGCCTTTATATTTTACTTGTCCCTTTTCCCTTACTGCATTTAATATTCTTTCTTTGTTTTGTGCACTTGGTGTTTTGATTATCATGTGATGGGAGGCATTTCTTTTCTGGTCTAGTCTATTTGGAGTTCTATAGGCTTCTTGTATGTTTATGGGCATCTGGTTCTTTAGGTTAGAGAAGTTTTCTTCTATAATTTTGTTGAAGATATTTATTGGCCCTTTAAGTTGGGAATCTTCACTCTCATCTATACCTATTATCCTTAGGTTTGGTCTTCTCATTGTGTCCTGGATTTCCTGGACACGATATTTTGTGTTAAGAACTTTTTGCATTTTGCGTTTTCTTTGACAGTTGTTTCAATATTTTCTATGGTATCTTCTGCATCTGAGATTCTCTCTTCTATCTCTTGTAGTCTGTTGGTGATGCTTGTGTCTATGACTCCCGATTTCTTTCCTAGGTTTTCTATCTCCAGGGTAGTCTCCCTTTGTGATTTATTGATTGTTTCTACTTCCATTTTTATGTCCTGGATGGTTTTGTTCAATTCTTCCACCTGTTTGGTTGTGTTTTCTTGTAATTCTTTAAGGGATATTTATGTTTCCTCTTTAGGGGCTTTTACCTGTCTACCTCTGTTCACCTCAAGTTCTTTGAGAATGTTATTTATGTCCTTCTTAAAGTCCTCTATCATCATCATTGTTAAAAGAGATTTTAAATCAGAATCTTACTTTCCTAGTGATTGGGGAATTCAGGACTTTCTAGTGTGGGAGAACTAGGTTCTAATGATGCCAAGTACCCTGGGTTGCTGATGCTTATGTTCTTGTGCTTACCTTTCACCATCTGGATCTCCTTAGTGCTACCAGCCCTGTCTCTGACTGGAGCCTGTCCTTCCTATTATCTTGGTTGTAGAACTATGTGGGGTGGGTGTTACTACTGGAGTTAGAGCTGGGGCCCAAGATCTGCTCAGTGCTCAGGCGCAGAGAGGAAGGAACCAGTGCTCCAAGCCAGGAGTGAATTCCTGGGTTCTAGTAGGTCCCAGTTATTCCCTGTTTGGGGCTGGTGTTGCTGTCTTCTTACCTAAGATACTGCCCGGGTTAGAGCTCCTGGGCGGCCCACTTCCTCTGTGAGATTGGTGGCAGAGCTGCCACCCGGGATCTGCTCTGTGTCCGGGCCCAGACCAGAAGTTATGCCATACTTTCATATGATATGAATGAAGATTCATATTACAGTTTGGTTATATGATCAAACTAACACCTAAAGAGAGACAGTTATCTTTTAGCTGCTCAAAGTATAAACAAAAATTCATCTTTAACTGATCTCTGTACATTGCACATTTCTCATGTTGTATTAATATAGAAATACATATTACCTCTAAAAGTTTTATGTTTACAGAAAAAAAATCAAAAATGTATCCCTGACAGGAGTCACCCTCAAGTATCCTGAGATGCATGATCCAGCTTCAGACTGCTGCTGTTTCCTCAGGAGACTTCCTCCAGAACAGCCTCAGGAAGGGTTGCTGATCCCATATGGCTTGGGTTCACCCAGCCTTTCAGATTGTTCAAGTCAGGACTTCAATTAATCCCTGAACATTCTCAGCACATAGAGACAGGACAATGAATAGCTTTCTTTGACTTAACCATTTTCCAACTTTCTTTTGGGTTCCAAACAGAAGTTCTTTATCCCAGGTCATTGGGAAGAAATTATAAGGAGACCATCATCCTAATCCCATAAATTTGGGTGGGTGGTATTGGTCATTTTATAAATTATACACGTGCTATCATTATAAGGAATGATTTATAAGTAATTATAGTCTTGGGCAGGGAGGAAACTAAATAGGGAGTTTAGACTTAGGGATTTCTGTCTTTCCTTTCCTCTTCTCTATCCTTTTTTTTCTTAGTCAAAGGATAAGAGTTTGAAAAGAAAAAGGAGAAATATAGAAATATTATAAGACATTATACAAATAGAGGTGGATTATTGAATTTACTCTTAAACCAAAAATATTTTATACCCATAATCTTACATTGGTAAAGATCCTTATATTTTGATGCAAAATCAAGGTCATATTTTATTACATTGGTACAGAATTTTTGTGTATTGATACAGAAATAAGGTTATTTTGATACATTGGTATAGGTTATTGTAAATTGATACAAATTTAAAGTTATTTTTAATACATATGATATATATGCATTTAACATTTATTTGAGGTATTATACTTATATAATTTTTCAAGTTGCAATATAAAGTTCTAGTACTTCTGAAGTTGTTACTGCAAAGTGTTAGAGATGATAATAATGCAAATTATGAACTATTAGGGGTGTTTAAGAACTAAAATCAAGAGTCAGATAGTGAAACATAATTATATGAGATACTAGTTTAGATTATAATAATAATTTGTTTTCAAGGTTATTCAGATAGTAAATAGCTAAGAACAAACAATGTTGGACAATTCTGATATACTATAAGCCGGGCAGTGGTGGTGCATGCCTTTAATCCCAGCACTTGGGAGGCAGAGGCAGGCAGATTTCTGAGTTCAAGGCCAGCCTGGTCTACAGAGTGAGTTCCAGGACAGCCAGAACTACACAGAGAAACCCTGTCTCAAAAAACCAAAAAAACAAAAAAAAAACAAAAAAAAACCCACAACCCCATATACTATAAATAAATGGTCTTCAAAAACCTCAGAGACTTACAGAATATAGCATTTAAATATAATTTTATTAATTTATGATTTTTTTTGACTATGAGACAGGTCTGTTCTTGACAGTACACCAATTCTACTTCAAAGAAGATGATAAGCATTAAAAACCTCCATATGGAGTTGCTTCAATTGTGGCAAACTAGTTGCTGGGCAAAGAAAATGCCCTAACTTTATCTGCAGACAGAATGCTGTCCAGAAAAGACAAATGAATGTAGGAAAGTTGACTGCCAAGCTCTTTCAATACAGGATAACCACGTCCTTCATAATTCTTGCTTCATAAAAGATCTGTCAAATATTCTGGGCCAGAAGGCTGAAGATAGATGCTCCAACACTATAGAGAATATCAGAGACCATCCAGATGATCAGCCATCTCTGTCAGTTTTTTAATTTTTGGAAGCTGCTTTCCTGTACTTCTTGCAAACTCAGGTAATATTTATTCTTTCTTAGGTCTCTGATGGGGTTGAAGAGTAGATAGCCATAATCTTACTATAAGCATAAGTTTAGGATTTAAGAAGATGGTCTAGGTCTAAAACGATTTTAATATAAAAAGTAATTTAGATATAGAACTCTGAATTCACCAAAATAAGATAGATAATAGAATATTTTATCTAGTTGCTAAAAATAATAAACTGAACATTGCAAATTTAACTCTTACCTAATATTTCCACAACTGTTTCATAAATGGTCCTACTGTAGGTTGTTTATTATTATAATAAAAAAGAGCATCTTATTAGACAAAAGTGGGGAATGTAGGCATAATAGGGTGGGATGTCTACCAACCAGAGGAAGTAGAGGGGACAGAGGGAAATTCAGATCAGCCAGGATGAAGGATTTGGAGCCACGAGGAAGGGGTCTAGAAAGAAATCACAGAAGGACATCTTAAGCCTTAAGAGACAGATCAAGAATAATATGCAAGTGTCATTAGATGGGGCTGGGAGGTAGCCAGATTAGCATAGAAGGAGATAGTAGGTCATTTAACTGTGCTCAACTATTGAGGTGCACTTTTAAATAAAAATTGGTTTCTCTGTGTGGTTAATGGGAATAGCATAGAGTAAAAAAATATAATTGCCAGATTAATTCACTGTTTACATTTGTATGAAGAATAAATCGTTTACAGTATTTGGCTGACAAACGAGCCATGTGGAGGGTTTTGAACAAACAGACCTGATTGCTTAAAGAGGTCTTCCCCAGTGAGAAGTTAGGATACAGAGGCAAATGTGTAGTTTATTGCAATGATTCAGATTAGACATAAAGGAGCAGGGTGAGGGGTAGAAGGAGTAACAAAGGATAGGGTTTCTCCATAAAATGTCTAAGTGCAGCCAAGACGGTTGCTGAGTGACTGGATGACGTAGAGGTCATGAGAAACATTGACTTGAGTCTCTGGAGGTGATTTTGGTGTACAGTGCAAGTCCCATTGGTACTGTCTATATACATGACTTGGAACACTAATATACCCATTTTTCATGTAAGATGCATTGAACTGCCTGACCTATGTGGCCAAGAGGAGCCACTCTACAGTGCCCCTTCATTGTGATACGCCAACTTTTGTCCCCATCAAATGAGTTCACTGGTATCAAGAGATACTGACTTCTTCTAAAGCTCTGTGTTCTGTCTTTCCTTTTAATAATCAAGTTGAAGGGCTAGGGAGACAGCTCAGAGTAATGGAGGTAAGGACACAGCATTAGGATCCAAGTTTGAAAACCTGGACTCAGGCAAAGCTGTGAATACGTGTAACTTCATCATTGCAGGGATGAGACAGGCAGATCGTGACAACTCCCTGGCCAGCCAGCCTAGCTAAAATGCTGACCTTCTGATTCAGTGACAGCTGTCTTAAAGCAACAAGAGGGAGGGTGATCAAGGGAGACATCCAATGTCCTGGCCTTTGTAAGTATGCATGAGCAAACATACCTGCACACTCATTGTATTCTCCATATACAAAAACACACAGACCTCTCTCTCTCCTCTCTCTCTCTCTCTCTCTCTCTCTCTCTCTCTCTCTCTCTCTCTCTCTCACACACACACAGAGTTCATAGTTTAAACATAAAGGAAAATAATGAAACTTGAGTTTGAAAACAAAGAATTAAAGACTTCTGTAAGTAATGATAATGGGACTCTTATAAAAATATTGACTATAAAACAGTTGTAGATATAGAAGAAAATGACAAGAATGCCAAACTATTTTGCCCCAGACTTCCTGCAAGTGAATTTAGAAAGCCACAGCCCCAGAGACTCGAGTTCTTACATACTCAAGTTCCTAGTGTAAAATGACAGAATATTTGCATGTAACCTATTTAACTTTCTCCTGTGTGCACCAGTATTCAGATCACCTAATAAACCTTAATTCAATGTAAATTGTACGTATGTATGTCTGTATGCATTTATGTGTGTATGTAATGTATGTATGTGTGTGTGTGTGTGTGTGTGTGTGTGTGTATGTATGTGTGTATAATAGATGTTCTATCATAGCGTCTGGAAAACATTGAGATGAAAACTTCTTACATATTCAGTACAATTTAAATTAAAAAGCATTTTCCATCTAACATTACTTAAGTTTGTGGTTATGAAAGGCACAAATAAAGGGCCGGTTGTATCTAATATGTATTGTCTCTCTCTTCTCTTTGGTTCTTTTCTCTTTATAACTGGGAAACTGTGCATTCAAATTTCTCTGAAGGTGTCCACTTTTGCTGTATGTTATTGGCTATAAACTCTTAAAAAGTTCATACTAACATTGCTTGCTTTAAAAAACAAACATGCAATTTCTTCATGCTAGTGCATATGGGAACAAGCTCCTGAGTTTTAATTTATGTGTTTTGTGAAGAATGAACTTATCTTCAAATCAACCTTTAAAATTAGTAACTGGTAATAGAGCTGGGCCATGTTGTCACACACTTTTAATCACAGTACTCGGGATCTCTGAGATCGAGGCCAGCCTGGTGTGCAGAGCAGGTTCCAGGACAGCCAAAGCTACACAGTGAAATCCTGTTTCAAATAAAAAAGAATAGTAACAGGAATACACAACTTGCAAGACTTCATTCCCAGAGCCCAGAGGAGACTTTTAAAGTTCTACCTACACACTAACGGATCTGCTGCATGCAACTAAATTCTAACGAGGGCTACTTCATGTGAAAGACGCATCTATTCCATGCTTTTCACAGCAGTGGGTATAATAACCAGGACTATGGAATCATCCTAAGTGCCCATTCATGTACGTTACAGGTCCTCCAAGGCTGACGGATTAGAACATTGCCATTATAGAGCTGGATTCTCACTGCAATCTAAAGAACTCACTCAGAAGCAAAGGGTAGAATGTTGATTCCTAAAGGCTGCGTCAGGAGTAGGGATAACACTGTGTGGAGGAGTATAGTCAATTGTTAATTCTGTACTGGCAGAGAGCTAAAGGCTGGGAGGACCTTGGTATTGTTATTTCTATGGCCCATCATGAGTCTCACAGTTTGTAAATATTCATTCTTCTTCACCTAAGGTGAATTGTATCTGATTGACTGTAATAAAGCTCTGATGGCCAATAGCTTGGCAGGAAGTGGAGGGTAGTTCTTTTGGGCAGAGAGAGGAATGCTGGGAGAAGATTCAGAGGCAGGAAGATTCAGTCAGCTGACATGGAGCTGAAGAGTGGACCAGAGCAGAGCAGAAAAGTAGAGTAGCTGAAAGGCCTAAGCTTTAGAATATTAAAAGGTCTCTGTGTCATTATGTAAATCACTGGCACATCTGAGAAAGTCCCGATATAGGAGGGAGTTAGGAAGATATTGATAAAAGAAAACAGGATTTCAGTTAGAAGGAAAGTTCAAGAGATCTACTGTCCAACATGGTGACTGTAGCTAACAGTGGGGCATGTACTGCGTGATTGCTAGCAGTAGCTTGTAAATGTCCTCACCACAAAAGGTGAGATAATAGCTCACCCTTTTTAGCTCAAGGTAGCATGCATACTTCAAAGCATCATACATGTACAACATAATATACATAAATTACTTGTCAATTCATTTCTTGAGTTGAAGAATAAGAGAAGAAAGAAACACGCTTGACTTATTCCCACTTCCTGCCCTCCACTTCCTGCCAATCTGTGACCAGGAGGATGCTACAGAAACAACCATTAGTACCCAGGGCACAGGAGGGACGGAAGCCCCTGGAGGATTGTTTGATCCCTCTAGTTGATACTCCCTGGGTCACCTGGGCTGCTAAAGGTCATTGCACATGTGGTCTATGCACAGCTCTAGGAGAAGTTAGGATCACAAACAGAAGGTTGTATTGGTATTGTAGTGGAGTAGTAAATATGCAAAAGACATAGGGAGCTCTTTGTTTCAGCCCCTTCTGCTTTACCTATGCTTTACCATCTGTCTCCAGCCTATGTGTGCATGTATGTGTGTTTGATCGATCTATCTATCTATCTATCTATCTATCTATCTATCTATCTATCTATCACCTATCACCTGTCTGCCTATGAATGTGTATCTATCTATCTATCTATCTATCTATCCATCTATCTTCTACCTACCAATCATCTATCACCTGCCTGTCTATGTATGTATGTATATGTATGTGTATGTATCTTCCTTCCTTCCTTCCTTCCTGTCTTCCTACCTACCAACCACCTATTGCATGTTCTCTCTCTTCTCCCTTTTTCTCCAGTCTCTGTATGTCTTTACTTTTTGTTTCCTGATTTCTAATTCCCACCCTGCTTCAGTGGGTATAAACCCTCAGTGCCCAGCCTTTCTTCTTCTTCTTCTTCTTCTTCTTCTTCTTCTTCTTCTTCTTCTTCTTCTTCTTCTTCTTCTTCTTCTTCTTCTTCTTCTTCTTCTTCTTTTCTTTTTATAAGAAACACAAGAAAGCTTTTGAAAGTACATGAACTTGGCTATAATATTCAAATTCGTGGTTCTAAGTCTTCTGCCTTAGGCTAAACCCATGGATATCGAAGCCAACCCTGCCTGGATCCCAAACAGGTGGGGATTTAGTCATTCTCCTTGAACTATACATTTTTGCTCCTCCCTTGTTATTTTATTGAAGGGTTCCAAGCAACATTGACAGCACAATGTTCATATAACAATATCATATACCAACTTAACTATGACACAAATGTCACTAACTTACTGAAATTCACGTTATGAACACATAATGGAAAAATGATCCTCAAAACAGGAAGGTGAATATTTACCAATGGGACAAAACTATCTTCCAGAGATAGATATAACAGTTAAGGATTCAGTTTGGCTTAAGGGCCCTGAGGTCAGAGTCCTATGTTTGTGTCTCCAGAGGCCCGAGGTTTTGGATGAGGCAGCTTAGGAAGGTGTCCAGCCGATTCCTCGACCTGTATGCTATCAGCCCTCCCTTGTTGGCCCAGAGATCCACTCCAGAAGCACCTTTGTTCTCCATGTGATACAGAAGTTGTGGCAAATCCAGCCCTGTGTCTGGACTTCTCTCTAAACACTCTTTCATGTCTACAATGCCCCCGCCCATGGCCCTGAGAATGGCGTGAGCGGCACAGGAGTCCCACTTGTACGTGGTGTCCTCTGAGAAGATGTAAATGTCAGCCAAGCCCTGGACTACACAGAGGCTCTTGTAGCCGGCCCCCGCTGCGGAGAAGACGCTACCTTCGCACACTCGAGATAGAGCGGCTTTGATGGTGTCTTTTTCGCTGGTACTGATGACTGCAGAAAAGGGGCTGGAGAGCTCCCCTTTGGAGTTTTCAGTCTGGGTTTCACTGTCGCTCTTAGAGATGGTGAGCTGCAGGGAATGGATGTTGGTCCCCATGTAAGAGAGTCCCCAGTAGCACTGTCCCTTCCACCTGCGGGAAACAGTTTTAGGTGCTGATTAACATGTTTGTTTTACTCAAATGCCTCAAAGCAAAATGAGTTTTAATGCTTCTGCGCATATAAATGAACATCGAGCTACTACTTAATTCTAGGGGTGTCATGCATGCAAGCGCACAGCTGCCTGTGTTATTGAGAGAGGGGCACTAACATTTTAGTGCACTCTCGTATCTAGCTGAGATAGCAGTAAAGTACTGATGCAGTTTTTGACCTCTGCCAACAATGGCAAAGTTCATGGCTGCTTCTGCCATTTAAAGTCTCAGAGGGAAGGAGATGAGCATCCAAGTCTTACAAATCCCTGTTTCCCTCGCAGGCCTCCTGTCACTCGCTTACTCCTTTTTACTCTGATTCACTTTGGCTTTTAACACCATGAGTGGACTCATGTTGTTATTTCTGGCAACAATAGATACCAACTTAGTTTATCCACTTCTCCTCTGAGTCAGGTACTCTAGTTACAGATGAGAGGCTAGGGGTGGGGAAAGCAAATCCGTTGCTTAGGCCACCTGGATCCTTAGGGCGTGGAACCTGCATTCAAACCCAGGGCTCCCTGAAGCTGGCCTGAATCTGTGGCCCGCTGATGCTGGCCCTGTAGTCCTGTCTCTGGAGTATCAGTGTCTGGAGTGCTGGGCTTACAGGTGTGTATCTCCATGCCCAGTTTTAATGACCTTTGAAAACATTACCAAAACATATTTGGTCTGAAGAAAACAAGAATAAATTCCAGGGGCTTAACCTTTAACTCCACCCTTCCTTATCTGAAGTAAGCTGAAGATTAATTAGAATAGACAGTCCTGTGTGACAGAGACTGCAAGTCTTTTTCAATGGAGAGCATAAGATACTGCCTCTTTTGGAACTCTGCTCTGCCTGGAGTCAGTGCTTCAGTACAGAAGCTCCTGGCCATTCTCCAGGCTGTGACAGAGTCAGTAGAAAGACAGGGAGACAGAGGGTAAAAGAGAGCTAACCCTGGCAGTATTTGGAAGGAGTTGGAGTCCATCCTGTCAATCATTCCACTGAACACTCTGCACATGCTGTTCTGTATTTCTTCTATCATAACACATAAATTCATCTGGCCCCAAAATGGTGGTGTCTACCCTGTTCCTATGTATCTGAAGACACTGTGTAGCACTAATCTGTATGTGTGGTTTTGAGTGAATTTTAGAAACAGAAATAGGATTGCTATATCTCAAATGCAAAGCCATGATTTCTCCAAGACAGTATTAATTTCTTTTAAAGTATCAGTGTGTACTTAAACCCTAACAAAACTATGCCAACTCTGGGAGTGAAGATAGAAGGCATTTTAATCCAGTCCTGTGGACTCACAGTGGGAATGCCCCACAGAATCAGGTTATAGGAATGTCATGTACAGTAGCAATCCTAACAAGCAAAGCCGAGACTAGAAGATGAGAACTGAAAACATCCATCTTTCACCTTAAAGTAGTTGGGTTTTGAGACACAAAAGGCTGATTGATGACTCCCATCAGGGGCAGGCCTGTCTGTAGGTCATAGACGCCAATTAAAATGGTCACGCACTGAAGTCCACTGGGGAAAACTCCTTGGTTGGATTTAACATTGGCAGAACCTTTAATATACTGGTAAGTTGAATCTGAAAACATGAAGCAAATGTACAGCTTGTTTAGAAGTAGTGGTGACGCTCTAGGAGCTTTGCCTGGTGTTAAGTTCCCTTCTAATTTAGTAACCAATCAGATTTCACCTCTGAGCACTGACCGCACTGAATCATTTGAACCCTCACGCTTAAGCTGCTTGTGCTGCATTACACTTCATTCTCTGAGTGTATGAGAACTTCAAACATTGTTGTGTTGAAATAGGGTTTCTGTGTAGAACAGGCTAGTCTCTAACTGGAGATCTTCTTGCTTCTGCCTCTTGAAGCTGAGGAGACGGTTACAATCCTGTAGAATCTACTATAGCACCTTGCATATCATAATTCCTCAAAGGCAGTTAGGGCTGGGGAAATGACTCAGTGGATAAAGTACCTGCTTTAACAGTGTGAGGAATTGAGTTTGGATTTGCAGCACCCGTGTCAGATATGGGGCAAAGTACCTCACGCTTAAAAATCCCAGTGTGGAGAGGCAGAGGCAAAAGGATCTCTGGGGTTTGCTGGATGGCCAGTCTGATGGAATCAGTGAGCTTCACATTAAGTGGGAAAGGAATGGGAAAGTCTGCAAGTGTGGCCCGTATGTGCCCTGTGAACAGGAGCACATACACACACCTTTAAAAATGCATGTAACCGGCAAACTGTGGTCGGGTTGTGCTGAAAACTGTGCTAGGGTTGCTTGTTTGCTTGTTTGATAAGCATTGTTACTAATCAGAGGAACAATCTGAGATGAAAGAGCCTCCTTCTAGGAATCCATCAGACCTGAGATGGCCTATTTTGTTATTGTCTGCCTCCCCAAGATGCAAGAAAGGAGATAATGAAGCCAGCATAACAGAGAAGTTAACAGTGCTTGTGAAGGTTGATCTTGGTTGTCAAGTTGACTGGATATGGGTCAACTAAGTGCTGTGGGTCTGTGAAGGTATTAGCTGGAAGCATTACTTGAGGGTAGGTACAATCCTCCCCCAGAGGGAGTGGCACCTTCCAGTAGCCTAGCTATAAAGACGTCTGAGGAAAAGCAGTGCTGATTTTGCCTGTCTGCTTTCCTCCTTGCTGCTGCAAGTGCCTACACTGCTGCTGCTGCTGCTGGCATCCTTCACTGAGGTCAGAACCTTAGCTTCTCTGGGCTTCCAGCATGGTCTAAAGACCAGTGGTTTCCAGGAATCCTCCAGACTCTTAGTGTCAGAGTTGGACTACTGAGGTATCCAGCATTGTAGACTGAGCAGCTACCAGCATCTCCAGTGTGCAACAGCCATCGTTTGACTGCTCAGTCCCTGCCAATCTAATAAACCTGCTTTGTAGTGTCTATTCATTCTATTGGTGCTCTTCCATCCCACGAACTAGCACACAGTGAAAGAGATTCTGGCCAATGACCCGGAGAGCCAACAAACATCTCTTCAGGGTAGAACTAAGACACAGGAGAACACTGTCCCTCAAAATTGTAATAGATATCAATTCACTCTTAGATGACCAAAGATTTGAGGGAAAATTCCTGGTGTTCACACTGTGTTGTGTCAATGCACATGAAGGATAGGTGCTATCACAGTTGTCTGGCTCAGTATAATGACGGCTTCCAGTGTGTGAAGCAGAATTTACCAGGGAGATAGCAAAGTGAGAGGCTTCGCTCCTAGGACTTTGTATTTATAGTGCTGTTGAGGAAAGGGGCTACATTTATAAAGCAACACATTATAATTACAATTCTACCACAAAAGGACGAGAATTTAATAAGCTTTATATTGGCTTGCAAGTTGCTCAAGACACATTCAGCTGTTTGGCTTGACCTTGGGTTTTGAGTGTTGCCTAACTGAGTGAGTTTTCAATGATTTAAAGTTAGAGTTGGGTTTAGTGTTTTGAAATGTGCAGATCTACCCTGTACTCACATACGGCAGGAAGCTGTTGGAGTTGAGCTCCCTGTTGAGTGCTCACACTGCTGCCACTTCACTGATTGGACAGTCTGAAGTCATTTACAGACTCACACTGGATGCACGTGTGTGTGTGTTTGTGCACATGTGTGCGTGTGCGCACGTGTAGGTGTGTATGTGTGTGCGCATGAGTGTGTGTGTGCACGCGCGTGTGTATATGGCTCACAACCATTTGTAACTCCAGT
Organism: Arvicanthis niloticus; assembly: GCF_011762505.2. Lineage (NCBI taxonomy): Eukaryota > Metazoa > Chordata > Mammalia > Rodentia > Muridae > Arvicanthis > Arvicanthis niloticus. Next base: position 134,174,420 of record NC_047660.1, read on the forward strand.
CCCAGGGTATCTGAGGCCCTCTTCTGGCCTCCACAGCCACTGCACACACATAGTATATGATTTTTTTTTTTTTTTTTTTTTTTTTTTTTTGCCTACTTCCATACTCATAAAATAAAAATAAAGAAGAAGAAAAAAACTTCTTTGGACATGACAAGACTAAGGCACTTATAACCTCACAGCAGCAGTGGCCACTGATGTAAGCTCTCATGAGATCAAGCTAGCCAAACTTCCAGCACATGGGGAGGGGCTCATGAGGAGCTGTTGGTAGTTGGCTACTAGGGAAGGGAAAATTATTCTTTTGGGAAGGGTTGCTCCTATGTGCCAGTGGATATCTCCATACTCATGTACCCAGTTGGGCAGCAGTAAAGTGAGTTTCTAAAATAAAATAAAGACATGACAGTGGGAGGGGAACATGTTGGGGAGGTCTGGGAAGAATTGGGTTTATGAGCACATTTCATTGTATACATGTATGAAAAACAAACAAACAAAAACAAATCTTCTAGGAGATCTAGTGTTCCGACAGTCTCTATTTCTTAGAACTGCCCTCAGCCCCGAGAAGAACACTATGGGCTAGAATGAATGAGAAAACGCACACGGAGCGGCCCCACACTTACCTATGGGATCCACCCAAATCCCAAGAATCTCCTGTGGGATGCTGATCTCCAGCGACTCCAGAGTGGGATCAGTTAAGTCCACATCCTCATGAACCACCTTAGCCAGTGCCTCAGACGCCTGCATGTTGCCATTAAGGACTCTGCTGAGAAGCTCTGCTGTTTCCCCCTCCGTGGACTGCAGTTCCACTGTGATCTTTTCCCCTAGAATAGAGACAAACTGGAGCCACTGCTTCTCAGGAAGCCTGGGAGAAGGAAGAGCAGGCGGCAACAGGGCAGGGAGGGGGATGGGCGGCTGAGCTGTGCTCCTAGGTTAGGTACCACAGCAACGTTCTGCAAGCATCGCCAGCCACACTTTACAAAGCTGCGGGTGCTGGCGGCTCCACACCCTTCAACTCAGTGGAGAGGCTAGGTTCCAGGACTCCGGCTGCTGCCCAGAAAAATGTCTACATGGACAAAGTGTGGCATTCTATTTAAGGGGTCGCAGAGACTACATGGAATTCTTCAGCCTTTGATGATTGGTCTGTTACTTAGTTTTGCCTTTGACTTTTCAAGCGCATAGGTTGCTCCATCCATTTCGGAATGTTGCTAGAAAGAACATGTAGATTTTATCCTCATACGGAAATGCTTCTACTTCCTTCTGTAATACTGCTTTCAACAAAAATATTGTGTATGTTCTGTAAAATCATATGACACATAGTCTTTGAATGTATTAAAACTTAGTGGATCAAAATGACACAAAAACTCCCCTGTGTGACGGCATCTGGAAGCCAGGTGTTAGCTGGCTACCTCTCCAATGGAAACAGAGAAAAGAAGCCCTGCACTGGCATCTCTTGAAACATGCGCTTTGGAACCCTAGTGAGTCTGGCTGTCGGCCTCCGGGAGAAGAGAAAGAGGAGGCTGAGAAAATAGGCAAAGTTAGCTGGACATGGTAGCAATACCTGAAACCCCAGCACTTTGGAGGTGGATGTCAGAGGATAAGGATTTTAGGTTCAGCCTTGGCTACACAGCAATTGGAAAGTCAGGGCACACAAGAACCCTGTCCCCACATTAGTAAAAGGTATAGCAGATTAATAATACAACGTGACAGCTGAGTTGAGTATGGTGAGACACTCCTATAATCCCAATACTCAGAGGAAGGCTTGCTTGTGTTCAAGGCAGTCTGTGCTACCTAGTGCGACCTTCTTAGAGAAAAGGGGAACGAAGGGGTTGCAGATCTACCACTCTACCTACCCTAGCAGTCCCAACCAGCAGCACCTGTGAGCTCTGTGGAAATACTTCAAGTGCTACCTGGATGTACTGAATTTTCAGGAAAGTCTAAGATCTGATAGGATCAGCACAACTTAGGGCTCAGTGGGAATCAATTGATCACAGTAATAATTCTGGGTGGGTGTTTTGCTTGTTTTTCGGGGGGGGGGTACTGGAGATTCAGCTCAGGGTCTCCAGAAATGCTGAGCACAAAGCTGCCTCTCCAGCCCACAGCGAGACTCTGAGCTATCTATCAGTCATTGCATTATACTTAAATTTGTGTTTTGTTAAACTGTCAAAATTGGGGGCTAACTGCCACACGCCCAGTGGTGTTTCCAGCTTACAAAAATCATGGGCCATTCAAATCAGTATATCGTACGTATGCTGAAGCTTGGCCAGCTGTCTCCAACACACTTAGAGGGAAGCTCCATTGTAGTGCCAGCCAGCACCACAGTCTCAGTCCTCTTTCCCTGTTTCTCGTTCCTTTTACAAACAAGAAAATGAATGTGAAACGGTTTTTGCCTCTTTAGTTCTAGACAAATGAAGCATTCAACTGTTTATTAATGAGCCAAATGTAGGATTATAAATTAAATGTATTGTGAGTTAATCACAATAGTTATTTCTAACTTTGAGACGTTTAAATAAGATTTCTGTCTTCTGAGAGTCATGGAAATGTACCAAGTGGACAGTTCATGCCTGTACTCTCTGCTACAAGCTTGGTCAACACAGCAAGGCGCCACATCAAACAGAATGACAGAAAAATAAAATTAAAAACTTGTACGAAAGGAACCTTCTGGTTAAACCAAGTACCTTTACAGAGGTTCTGAGATGAAATCCAGGGGCAACTGGAGCAGTATCAGGCATTATTCCAGGACTGAGGCATCTGCTACACTCAGCCAAGAGCTGTAGAGCCCAGGGGTCCCCAAATGGACTTAAATCCTGCCCAGACACTATCTGCTCAGCCATGTAGATGAACATCTTTCTGGGACACCAGTGACCACGTTAGATTGTCAAAAGTCTATAGAATTTTCCCACTTACTAAAATGCTACAGATTTAAATAATGATTCATGGGCTGCTAAATTATTCCAAGAAACCACCTCACTTCTACCTTAAATGTCATGACATTATGAGGTAGAGTCTAAATAAAGCTTCATATTTAAGCCTGTTATGCTCTTTACCTGAAAAGTTTCCTAACATTAATTTATGTTATGGTCTGAGTTAGAGATTAGAATAATATGGTAATCATTACATAACACAGTAAAATTCTTATACTTACCCAAATCATTTGTAAACTCATTGGATTCTTCTCCAAAAATTTTTTTCCCCAAGCCTGGAAACTGAATGAGTCAGAGTTTGACAAAAACAAAAACAAAAAACAAAATGACAACAAAGCCCACCTCCACAATCAGTTCCTAAGAGTTCGATGGGCACAGTTAGATTTGAAACTCAAGAACGTCCACTGTAGAAGTCAGCTTGAACATGGAACTAGGTCGGTTTGGTTCTGTGCTTAGTTTTCTAGTATTTTCCCGTTCCTTTGCCAGTTCAGAAAGCTTATGCAATGGCTGAGTACTGGCTTCCTCTGTCCTTTCAGCTTTCTGCTGGAGAGTCACAGGACTAGGGATATAAATTAACTCTGCTCCTAACGCTGCCCTGAGAATACTCAAGTCCCCCAAATAATTTCCTTTTTTAAAACATATTTATGTATGTATGTATATATTTTAAGTATATGGGTATTTTGGCTGCATGTATGTCACACCAGAAGAGGGCACTGGATCCCATTAGATAATTATGAGATGCCACGTGGATACTTAGACTCCAACTCCGGTTCTCTGGAAGAGCAGCCAGTGCTCTTGATCACTAAGCCATCTCTCCAGTTCCTAAAATAATCTAAAGGTGGAGAGAAGAGACTGGAAGGCAGTCTCAGGTTCTATTTCCATTTTCAGGTACATCTCTGCACCTGTCAGGTATGACATGACCTTTCAGGCTAGAAGATGACAGAAAAGAGAACAAGAAGGAGAAAGAACAGAGATACTGTAGGAACCCGTGGCTTAAGCATCAACACAGAGTGAACAGGGAACCAAATGACACTTTTCTCTCATCTCTGTGTCACGCTCAGATAAACTCAGTTCACTCCTGACCCTCAGAAGATTTTTTTTTCCCCTCAAATTACTGCTGACTCAGGTGTTGCTGCTGTTTTGGGAAGGAACTGCTTCACATCCTTAAACCTGCCAGACCGCCATGATGGCCACACTGCCTGCTTCTCTCTCTCTCTCTCTCTCTCTCTCTCTCTCTCTCTCAGAAGAGAACAGGCCTACAAGGGCTGGCAATCTGCCAGTTCACCAGCCCCCACACCTGCTCACTGAGCTGTTCAGAGGAATGCAGACAGAGGGGGCCTAAAATAGAAATGTCTAAAGCAGTGCAAACGGAAAGTATTTGTTTCATAAATTCCGGCATTACTTTATGAACAATTGCCTGGGCTTGTTCTAATGTTTTGGGACACATATTAACCCTTAAAAGTAATGTTGACACATATCCAATCCAGTTGCCCAACCAGTCTTTGTATCCACATGTCTCCATTGGTAACAACAGAAAACAAGCTTCCTTCATTTAGCTCACCAAAGCCAGGTAGTAAAGGGCATGAAGAAAATATAGTCTATGGAGAGTTTGTATAATTAATGTATTCTCTTCTCACACCAGTGATCAAGATTTTATTTAATTCTATAGTAATCCTCAGGTTCAAAAAGATCATTAAAGATATTGAAATGTTTTATATTATTTTCTATCATAAAGCTCCATCCTACCAAATTAACAAAAAAGAGGCGGGGAGGGAGTCATATAAAAGACAACAGAATTCCCAATGTCACAGACTCAGGAACCATTTCTTACATGTCATGCTGTGCTGTGTAATTCAGGCAACTTATTCCAGCTCTCTGTGACAGCCTCATCCCGGTAGAACAATGATTCTAACCTTACAAAATTCTTATAGGGTTAACAAGCTCAAATTTGTGAAGCCTGGTACTCAGTGGGCACTTCTATGCCCGCTGGTGTTACTGTTACCACTCCAGAATCCGGGCTTTTTCTAGCCATTTGCACACATAGAATCACAATCACTGTCATGACCATATTTTTATAGTGGAATAAAGGGAGATTTCACCTAATTCCAAGCCCATAACCAAGGCAAAACATTAGAGAGATGGTTTAGCTGAGAAGCCAAACACTGCTCTGATAGGCGGGTCAGGCCATGGGCACACAGAGAGAAGCCTCAGTGAGCCTCAGCAGCATGTAGCTCAGTGTGCTCTGGTGCAGACAGCATGGATTATTTATTAACAAGAAACCCATCAATAAGTGAAAGGATCGATACTATATGCTCACGTTAGGAGTCTGAGTGCTTTCATCCCGTTTGCTTTTCTATATTTCAATGATTTCCTGCATTTTAATACTGTCATAAAAATAAGGCAGGGCCACAAGTGTTTGTTTGAACCTAAGAGAACATAAGAATCAGTAAAAGACGTTTATTTTTATTCTGAGGGGACCAGAGAAGCCACGGAGTCAGGTGTCCTGCAGCCTCCGTGGCCTGACCTCTTACCTTGTTCTCCATGTTCTGTTTTATAACTTCCTGCACCAGCACATCCGCCAGGGTCTTGAAATCTGCAGCAAACTTCTTGTTCTTCTCTGCACCTTTCTTCTCCTCGATGAGCAGCTGGAAGAGGGCCTCCTGCTGCCGGCACGCCCTGGCGATGTTAGCAGCCTTCTCAGAGACACGGAGCAGTTCCAGGAGGACGTCTGACATTTCTAAAGCCTGCTTCTCAGCCTCACCCACCCTCTGGCTCTCAGCTGCAAGAACACAAGAATATGAAAGAGAAAGCAGTTCGGAGAGTGAGTGATGTCAGGGTGCCTCTCCCACTAACACCCAGCTGGCAGCAACCGGTCAGTGAGGCTGACCTGCTAGTGAACCACTGCACTGCACATGTACACTTTTAGCGTGCAAGACTAAAGTTACAATCTAAATATTGAAACAAACTTATTTCTCAAAATCTCATAAAGCAATTACACTCTCAAGGAGCTGAATTTTCAGGGAAAGAAAAATCTCTGAATGAGAATTTGTTATAGGGCTATAGCAAGACGGAATATCACAGTGTCAGAGGAAAGGTAGATTCTTACAAGGACCTGAATCAATCATGAGGACTGAGGCAATACTCTTCTCTGGAAGAATGGTGAAGGGTGACATTCATGCTGCCAAATCCATGTGCTAAGAGGACGGATGAGCAGCAAGCATTGTGTCCTCCAGACTCTGAGGCCACTCTTGGGCAAGTCCTGTAAAGCATCTCACGGGCAACTCCACTGAAAACATCCCAGTGACATATACCATCTGCCACTAAGTAGCAGCCTACACACCCAAAGCAAGGGGAAACGTGCACCTTTTCGGACTTGAGAAGTTCTGCCTTCTAAGAACCATGTAGTATGCCTACATTGTCCTTTCCGGTTTTCTTTCTTTCTTTGTAGCCCTGGCTGTCCTGGTACTCACTCTATAGACCAGGGTAACCTGGAACTCAAGAGATTCATCTGCCTCTGCCTCCCAAATGCTAGGACTAAAGGTGTGCACGCCACACCTGGCTTCTACCTACCGGAGCTGCCTCAAAATGCTTCTGTAGAAGTCTTCTTGTTCAAAGTGTGAATCATTCTGCTTCCTGTGTTGTGAGGGTTACCCCACCCTGTGTGACATACGGTTTGGAAACTGAAGCTTAGGGGGTTGAGTAACTTCTAAAAAAAAGGGTTACACAAGACTAAACCATGGGGCTCACAATCGCTCACACCCCACATTAGGATTCTTTATTATCACAATAGTTTCCTCTATGAAAAGAAGCTTGAGGCTGGGAATCACTCATCTGTGAAAACACTGGTTGGGGGTGTGGTTAGCTCTTATAGCCTGTTTGTCTTAAGTTTGCTCAAAAACAACTTTTTTTTCCTTATGATTGACTTCCTGAGGAAATATGCTCCTCAACAGAAATGAAGGAGAGGTGACCCACACAGGGAGATGTCCCTTGTCACTACTGCAGTCGCTTTCCTGCCAGTGGTCATCTCTGGAGGGCAGTGGTAGGCAGGCGCTAACTCCCTGACACTGGACACACACAGGTTTCCAGGGAGCTGCTGACATACTGTACCAAATCCTCACCCAGGACCCTCTCTCCTCAGGAACATTAAGTCCTTCCTTAATCTCTGGTAAGAAAATAAGAGTTAAAATATTTTCATGCAAAGTAGATGAAAATCATTTAAAGTAGGAAAGAGTTTAAATGAACATGTTTTGTTTTGCTTTTGAGGCAGGCTGGCTCTCGAGTTGCCCATGAGAGGGTAACCTCTTGTTGCCCAGGCTTCCTCACTCTTTTGCTGTATACCTTGAGGATGACCTCGAGTACTTCAGGCTCCAGCCTCCCCTTTCTGGCTAGGATTGCAGGTGAGTGCCCAGGGTCTAGTTTATTTCCTATTGCTGTGATAAGCACCACGCCTAAATCCATCTGAAAGGAAAGGGTTTATTTGGCTGATACTTCTGGTCATAATCCGTTCCCAAGGAAATTCAGGGCAGTAACTGAGGCAGGAACTATACAGATAAGTGAGGCTTCCTAATCTATTCCCTGGCTGCTCAGCTAGCTTTCTCATACAGCCTAGGGCATCCTGCCTAAAGACGGTACCGCCCACAGTAGGCTGGGCCCTGTATCAATCAGCAGTTAAGAAAATGCCATGCAGACATGCCCATAGTCCAGTCTGATGGAGGTAATTGTTCAGTTGAAGTTTTCTCTTCTCTGTGTCCTACAGGTCTGTGAGTGGGACTGAACCTCGGGTGTTGCCCATGCTCATCAAATGTTTTTACCTCCTTAGCTTTAATATGAGACAGGGTCTTGTTAACCTGCCCATGCTGGCCTTCGCCTGGATATACAGTTGAGGCCAGCCTTGAACTTCTGAACTTCTCACCTCAGACTCACAAATAGCTGCGATTACAGGCCTTCACCACCAAGACCAGCAAAGAAATGACAATTTAAAAAAAAAACCAAAAAACCAAAAAACTAAAAATGGCCAGGCAGTGGTGGTGAACGCCTTTTAATTCCAGCACTTTGTAGGCAGAAGCAGACAGATTTCCGAGTTCAAGGCCGGTCTAGTCTACAGTACAAATTCCAAGACAGTTAGAACTACACAGAGAAACCATGCCTTGAAAAACCAAAACCAACCAACCAAACGAAAAACAAACCAAACAACAACAACAAAAAGGAAAATGAATCTATAGGACTTCCAGGGCTCCTTGATGTAACGATCCATGCAAAATGTGCCTATGGTGATAACAAAACTTTTCAGATCTACAGGATAATACAGGAAAATTCAAGCAACCCCACCTTCTTAAAAGCCCGTTACTTCTAGACTCAAAGCTGTTAGAAGGTTCGTTTACTTTGTTTTGGACCTATACATTAAGAAAAGTGGCATTCATATAGCAAAGTCACTTGAACTCAGAAATAATTTACTACATCCATTATATAAATACTTGCCACAAATGATGTCATAGAACAACACAGAGATGCATGCATATTCTCACTGTAGCACATGAGCCACAAGAGTAGAAAGGCAGTGACCATAACATTGACTTATTAGCAAATGTCTGCATTATTGAGCAAAGAGCCAATGATCCAAGGATATGTAAGTTCCTTCTCATTTAGAAGCAACATGGGGACACAATGGAATATACTCTGGACTTGAGCAATTATCACATTCAACAGCATTAAATCTATTGTTTATCCCCCCCCCGCACCCCCATCTTTTTTTTTTTAATCTGAAAAGAAAATAGTGTAAGCTTCTAGGTTAGAAAATACTGGGTAAGTTTCCACACAGCCACCTCTGGGAACCCAGAATTCCTCCACTCTGGTCCTGACTTCTAGTAATGGTTATTTTTCCCTACCTGAGCAGATGTTACAAGTACAGGCTGTAGCCAGTACAGGGACTTGGGCCAAGAGGAGGGAGCATTCAGCTTCGAACTTCATACACACTGTGATGCACCAGGGGTCTGGGCTCCAGAAATTCATAGTTCCACATCTTAGTTTTCAGGTCCTGGGTTACTGTACTGCGACAACCATATCCTCTTTTTCTTCTGTACCCCCTTTTTTCCCAGGACACCACTGTCACATTTTGTCAGACTCCAAGTTCCTTGCCCAGTTTCAGCTGAGACTTTTTCCAGCCAGCATAATCAACATGGCATTTCTCCAGCTCACTTCCTTTTTTTTGGGGGGGGGGGTCCCAGATCTCCAGAAAACAACCTCCTACAGCCTACATACAGAACTTTCCAAATTTCCAGCAGTGTTCCAAGTCTGTAGTCTTTGCTTAGGAGAGACGAAGGCAGGTGGGTGACTTAGGCCCAGGAGTTTGAGGCCAGGTAGGACAACACAGAAAGTCCTTTGTCTCAATATACAGCTTTCTAATTAGATGACTGACCTACTACTTTCTGGGAGAAAAGCTCATCTCCTCCCAAACTCACCCTTCTAGGCCTGTATAATAAGCTCCTTTCTTATTTCTGTCCATTTATCTTAAGCTCCTTCATGTAAGTAAGAGGATAGCCTTGGGCACTTCACCCATACCTGGAATTCTTGAAACAAGTTGTTTATGAAAAGAATTGGGGGCAACACTGGTACATAATTTCCTCAGGTTTCCATGGAAATTATCTATCAAATCACTTTAAGAAGCAAATTTAACTTATTTGCCTTACTTTATACAGCCCCTGCTAGAGGCCAGTTGGCACCAATGGTCGGAACCTTACAGGGAAGATGATTCATGTGCAAGGTTAGGCAAGTCTGTTGTGGGTAGTGGTTGTTTTTATTTTTAGGTAGGTGTGTAGGTGTGTGTGTGTGTGTGTGTGTGTGTGTGTGTGTGTGTATGTACATATATACATACATGCACTTGTGTTATCAGAGTTAAGGCATAAGCATGCCTGATAAATATTCTGTACTAAACTACATTCCTGGCTTTTGGATTTTTGCAAGGGTCTCACCGTGTAGCTCAGGCTAGCCTTGAGCTCAGTTTGCCACTATTTAATTGTCCATTGGTTTCCTGTTTGCTAACAGGAAAGCCCTTTCCTCAGCTGATCGTACTCAGTGTCAGGTACCTTACCTGTTCACAGTGCAATGATGTCCCTCTAAACCAACTGCATGGTGCTGGTGATAGGGACAGACAGAGGCTTTCATCACAGCAAATCCCTAATTATTCTTGTATTCATTTGCTGTTTAAGACTGGGTGGCCTCCAGGTCAGAAACGTGTTTCCTCACCATTCTCTGTGTCCTCACCTGGCCTCTCCTTTGTGGGCATTAGACTCTGGCATGTCTCCCTCTTCTTATAATGACTTAGTCAGACTGTACTAGGACCCACCCATGTGACCTCATGCTACCTCTTGAGATCCTTCCTCCGAACAGTCATCTCTCAGTATTCTTAGGGACTTGGCTTTCCACAGACACCAAAATACATGTGTGCTCAGGTCTTCATGTAAAATGGCTCAATATTTGCATAGAGCCTAGGCACATCTCCCGACACTTTAAATCATCTCTAGATTACTAACCACATCAGCTCACTGTAAATAACTAGGTGTCCACCTGTATTTAGGAAATAATGAGAGGGAAGCAGTTGTGAGTGTTCAACCCATATACACATTCATCAAATATTCCCATTCACGGTTGACTGAACCCAGGCAGGAGAGCGGGTAAAGGCACTAGACAACACAGTCACATTCTGAAGTACTGGGGTCAGGACTTCAATACTCCAGTTTTAGAGGAGCTCAGCCCCATTCTTAGCCCCTCTTCTGAGAGAGGTCAACACAACCTACCCCTCTGTCCTTTGCTTTCTGGCCAGATAGTAAAAATGAAATACATTTTATTCTTCATTTGTGTGGTCAGGAAGTTTATTTCTGTGAGACAAATTTTCCAGCTAGCTGCTACTCTAGCAGCTAACCCCTAGTGGCCAGCCCACTGGGGACACAGTGAGAACAGCTTCATCACAAGCCTTGTTCTGTAATGACTGACCAAGCCACGGCTCAGCAAAACAGGCTTAGAGAAGCTTCATTCTTCACATATAACACACAAATACCAATTCATATATAAACATAAAATTGGGTCACAATGTCAGAATCTCTGGCTTTGGGGAGATGTTCTAGTCTAGTTGGAAAAATTGAAAAAATAAAAATAAAAAAAGAAATAGGACAGCCAAAAACAAAACAAAAAACCACGCAAACAAACAAGAGTGGGGACTGGGCGATGGCTCAGTCTGTAAAGTGCTTGCCACACAACCATAAAGAGCTGAGTTTTGATCCTCAGCATTCAGAAAGCTGAATATGACAGTGCGTGCCTGAGCACGGTGGTGCGTGCCTGAGCATGGTGGTGCATGCCTGAGCATGGGGGTGCATTCCTGAGCATGGTGGTGCATGCCTGAGCATGGTGGTGCATGCCTGAGCATGGTGGTGCATGCCTGAGCATGGTGGTGTGTGCCTGTAACCCTATCTTGTAGGGTCGAGGCAGCAGAGACAGATGAATTCCTGAAACTCACTGGTCAGGCAGATAAGCAGAACCAGAGGGCTCAAGATTCATTGAGAGATCCTGTCTCAAAGGGTAAGGTAGAGAGTAACCGAAAACAGCCAAAGTTGTCCTTTGGTTTCCCCCTGCACTTACAGGTGTACACCCACGGGACACAGACAAATGCAACACACTCCCTAAAGAAATCCAAAACAAAGCCTTATTTATACAGATAAGGCTCGTGTTCAGTTTCTACCTACTCTCTCGTTGGCTGTAGGCTTGCCCACGACTCAGGAGGTGGGAGTAGAACAATAGGGAGGAAGCTCAAGGTGAATTCTAGGCCAACCCAGGCTACATCAAACCCTGTCTCAAAGGAAAACCAATTAGGAAGTTTAAAGTCAGATCTGGGCCTAGGGACGTAGTGTAGCAAGTGTACTTGTCTAGCATGTGTGAGCTCCGAGTTTGATCACCAGTATGAAAAGAAAAATAAAATGTTCAGAAAACTTTACACACAGGTAAGAGGCAATGAGCAACATAACGGGAAAGGCGCAAGCTTTGCTATCAAAGTGACCCGACTTCTAAACCCGGTTCAGCTGCAGCCTAGCTGTGTGGCATCGGATAATTTATCCAGCCTCTCTGAGCCTCTCCTTATCTGCAATTGGAGGATAAAACTTACCTCACAGTGATGGCTGGAGATGAAATGAGGTATCTGGAAAGGCACTAGCTCAGACTACCTGCACACAGTAGGTACTAAACGGCAGCTCTAAGTATTAAGTACAAGCTCACAGATGCCACAGCCATATGCTCTTCCTTGAGGAAGTACAAGGCAGCTGAGTTATGTGGGTCACTGAAACCTTCACTTTAAAATTTACTAGTTCATTAAGTCCCAGAGCCTGGGAACTATTTGTAATGCTTTGAGCAACCCAGAATAAAGTCCCTTTATGTAGGCCAGATCTGATCACTTCAGTTTCTGGTTGTTATGGGTAGAAACTCTGGCCTTGAGTCAAACCATCTAGGGTGGTCTAGGAGAGACACTTTTCTATGAAGGACATGTTTTGTTAGGAGACTCTTCGAGGATTCTAAGGCCCTGGGGTCTGCTCTTGTGAGAAGACCCTGGCTGTGCCAAAAGCTGGCCATGCCTCTTTGTTGTCCACAGTGACAGAAGCATAAGACTTCATCTCTATGAAGGCCCTCAACGAAACAAGGGGCTCTCACAAACAGCTGAATAGTTCACAGAGTCTCTGTTGCCATCCCCTCCTTCTGACATAATCTGAGTCTCCAGAGGCCATGTCTGTGCCCCTTATACACCGACTGCATCCCAACCCCCCACCACTCAACACCCTAGTCACTTTTAACCACCTCCCAAGATTTGAACCGGCTATGCTGATGCCCTGCTCCACAGACAGCTATGGCATGGGGCCCACAGAGTACCTGGGTGTTTCATTAAAAGGTGTTTGTTATGATCTCTCTCAAGGGAATGCAGCTATCCAGGAGTCCCTCTAGCATGAAGGTGTGGCCAAGGCTCTACTCAGCTCTGCTCTGCTATTTTGGGGAGGTAGACTCTGTCTTTTTGCTATCTTTGGGGCTTGATGATTGGAGGCTGTCCCTGAAAAAGGGAAAGGGCCAGGGCCAGTGGTAGCACAAGGATTAGGAGGACCTGGGTTCAATTCCTAGCACCCACGTGGGGGTGGCTTACAACCCAACATCCATATCTCCAGTTCCAAGGAATCATGTACTCTCCTCTGACCTCCACAGGTACCAAGCATGCACGTGGTGCCCACACATATATACAAGAAAAACATTGCTACACACAAAATAAATATTTTTTAAAAAAAAAAAATTAAAAAGAAGGCAGGGGAGCAGAAGCCAGCTCCCAGGAATTTTAGAACAGGGTTCAATCTTGTGTACAACTTGCTAATAGTAACTGGGCTGACGACCTTAGACATGCTCAATTACTCACCTGGCCACCTGAGCCAGAACAAACTGGACCACAGACCTCACCAGAGACATATAATCCTTTAAGTCTAAAGAAGACTAAAACGTCTTCCAGGTTGAATTTTCTCAGAAACCAGAATTACAGTGTGGGGATGACTGTTTTGTGACCTGGATGGTATCTCTATGACACAGTCTCTGTGCTCTGGGCACACCGAACACTCATTTGCCATTCTCCCTGGTTCGCAGGCTTTCCTCTCTCTTTTTCTGTCCCCTTTAAGTGTCTACCACTCCTGGAATTTTTCAAGGGCAAGAAACTTAAAGTAAGTGCCTCATAAAAGATACCCAATCTCTGACAACAAATGGTCAATAAACAGGTGAGAAAAATCTACCTGGAAGGTAGTTAGAAATGCAACCTAAAATCTCAACAGGATACCATTACATGTGGAATGCCCAAAATTAACCTGTAAGTCCCACCTGCACAAGGACTAGGTAACTTCCCGGAATTCTGGAAGTTGTAGTTCTTGGAAAATAGCAAGCTTCGTAGGTGAGTATGGTGGCCTATAGGTTATTAGTCTTTATAAACCCCTGGAACACGTCTCGGGGCCATTCAGCTGGGAAATTCTAGTGAATTTTGGGACCAAAATCCATGTCTTAGTCAGTATTTAATATTTAATAACTCTTGCTTTAAATTTGGTCCAATATGGTGCAATTGGTTTTTCTCTGGTGAATCTCAGCATTAACACATGGCCAGTGAGACTGGCATTAAAAAGACTGAAAAGTCTGCATCTGCATGAAAGCATGGAGCAATGACCTCTTCAACAGTGCGAGCATGAATGGCGCTGGTGCGGCTTCCTGGAAAGCCACTCTGGTTTGTTGAATGTAAACATAATCCCCGATCCAGCAATTTCCCTTGTTCACATATACCAAGTAATATATGCACATGTGCACTGAAAGATGGGTTCAAGAACATTCATGACCACCATTCTTCCAATGCGCTAACACTGGCAATAACTCAAACAGCCACCAATAATAGAATGAAGCCAGGTATATCGCATTCACACAGCAGTGGAGATGAATGCCTGCAACAGGCAACCACACAGAGGCAGCTCACACAGCATTCTGCCATTAAAGAAGGCAGCCATGCATGCGTGCTTGTGTGTCAGTGTTTGTTTGTGCATGTATGTGTGTATGTGTGTGCTTAATACATGTGTGGAAAGAAAAGAGCCTCCAGTAGAGCCATTTCGGAATCTTTCAGCTCTGGTCCTGAACTAAACAGAACAGGAGTAAGATCTATCTCTAACCTAGATCCCAAACACACTATTCATTTGTTTACTTATCTGTGATCTGTTTGACATGATACTGCAATCACATGTGTTTTCAGTGTCACGCCAAACAGAACACAGAGAAGTAAACAGCTCTCAGGGCATACTCAGGGGTGTTCAATCAGTGCTGACTGGTGAATTTCAGTTTTATCAGTACACACTCCGCCCTTGCCTTGCTGTTTAGCATACTTGGGTTTCACCAGCATTACCCAGGAGCTGTTAGGCACATGGGCCATATTCCTTTACAGGAAAGTCTACATATATTCCATACTGATTGTAAGAAGAAGAAAAAAACCACAGCTCTCACTGGATGGCAAACAAATGAACTACACTTTTTGAGCACTGAACCAGAATATGAAATTATACTGTCTCATTTATACGTAGCCTTTCCTTAATTTAGATAATAAATCGTCAAAATAGTAAGCTAGCTTGTTTTTGTTATAAATGACATTAAGATGGGATATAATGACTGGGAGTATATCTCGGGGTTACCATACTTGCCTAGCATGGGGAAAACCTTAAGATTTTCTCCAGAAGCACAAAACTAATTGATTAATCAACTAATTAATTAAAGATGAGAAGATTTCAACTGACCATGGTACATACCTGGAATGCCAGCAGTCTGGAGACTGGAACAGGAGATCTGTTAGGTCAAGGCCAGTCTGGGCTATGTAGTGATGCCCTGTCCCCAAAGCAAACAAAAGGGATTATAGACACGAGTGTACTCATCATTAATATTTTCCTTTTCTTCTAACTCTCAAATGGTGTTGACACACCTGGCGCTTATAAACAGGTTGGTCTAATTCACTGTAGTTCTGAAAAGGCGAAAGAACTATGTTAGCCTCTGTTCCTCCCCCACCTCATGTCCCTCCCTCTCTCCCTTCACCTATGCCACCAACAGAGCTTCACTCTATAGCTCAGTTTGGTCTCATGAGATCCCTCTGCCTCAACAGCCTCCCAGATACTAGAAGCACAGGCGTGAGCCCCTGGTCTAACTTACACTTTTGATTGTTGCTGACCACATTTGGGTGCTTGTCCTAGTTCGCTTCTCTGTGAGTATGATAAAATGTTGACCAAAAGCAACTCAAGGAAGAAAGGGTTTATTTCAGATTACAATGTATCATCATTGAGGCAAACCAGGGTAAGAACTTAAGGCAGAACTTGGAGGCAGAAACTAAAGCAAAGACCACGGGGAAATGCTGCTTGCTAACTTGCTGTTTCTGGCTTGCTCAGCTACCTTCCTTCTACAGCCATGAACCACCTGTCCAGGGACAGTACCACCCACTGTGGTAGGGTCCTCATACAGCAATTAGTGAAATACCCCATGAACATGCCTACTAGACAATCTGATGGTGATGACTCCACAGTTGAGCTTCCCTCTTCTCAGGAGTGTCAAGCTGAAGCTACTTCTGAACTCTCCCGACACTGACTGGAAGTATCAACTCATTTAACAGTTGTCAATATAGACCACTGAAGTGTGTTGTAGATAAAGACCCAGTATAACCCACAGGAAAGAGGTTTCTAGTCAATACCTACAAATCCTAGCATGCATCTTGGGGAGCTAGAATGTACATCCTGTTGAGAAGGCATTTACACCTTTGGAGCGAGGACCATGGTTCCCTATGGAGATATCCTGCTGCACTCCCTGGTCTACTTTGCCCTTTGCAGATAGATTGCATGCCCATGATCACATGATTTACACTGTAGAGGACTTGTTGGCTTTATTTTGTAAATATCAAAAAAACCCGAAAAGGTCAAAGAAGCTGGCTGGAAAGGATGGTGTCTATAGTCTGTTCCAACTCAAAACTTCCTTGATCTTTACAGTTACTTTTTGTATAAAAGAAGGGAATATCATTCAGCCTTAAGAAGGAATGAAATGCAAATACTTGATGTAATATACCTTGAAGATGCTAAGTTAGATAAGTCCACCCTAACGTACAAATATTCCATTTAAATGAAGTACCTATACTTGTCATGCTCATAGCAACAAAGGAAATGACGGTTACCAGGCTGGGAGGAGAGGATGATGGAGGACTTGTGTTCTGCAGATGGGCAGTGCTGATGGCTACACAATGTTGTGAGTGTTCTTGATGCCAAAAATATATTTGAGAAAATGGCTGAAAAGAGGCATCTTACAAAACAAAATTATACAGCCAGAGATATGACATCTCAAATGTGTTTGACATTTATCACCTACCTACGAAGTTGTAATAAATATTTGTTGATTGACTTTTTTAAAAAAAAGAGGTTAGGATAAGAGTTCAAAAATTTTAGAAAGGCTGGGAATAGGAGTACACACATTTAATCTCAGCACTAAGGACACAAAGGCAGGCAGATATTTGTGAGTTTGAGGCCAGCCATGTTAACACAGTAAGACCTTGCCCATACATGTACGTGGTCCAGTGTTTGTAGATGCACGTGTACATGCATGGTTCAATGTAGATGCATGTGTGCATGCATGTGGAAGCCCAAAGCTGAAGTTTGGTGTCTTCCTCCGCCACTCTCCATTTTATTTATTGTAGCAGGGCCTCTCACTGAACCTGGCACGTCTCACAAAACCATACTTCAAAATATAGAAAGACTTACAAGCAAAGAGGTGAAAATTTATCTAAATACACTCGCAGTCTGTTTAGTCTACACCCATCCAATGGGTCTCTAGAGGCAATCAACATGTATCCATGCTGCAAGCATCTCAAGCAAACTGCTCCCCTACTTCTTGACAGCTACTTCACCTATCCTGGAACCTGGGCCTCTACTTTCGACCATTCTCAGATCAGCTCATTCAACCTAGAGGCTAGAGGTAGAACCGAAAGCACGGAACAGGGGAAGAAAGTTGCTTACTACTCTGCAGGCGATCGGGTTTCCTAAGGCGGCTTCTGCCGAGCTAAGGGGGCGGCGTGATCCGCGAGCTGAGCCTCTTGGTTCGGGGTTCGGACTCTGTGTGGGTGGGCACGGCCAGGCCGGAGAGGCCTCGCTGCGGCGACCGGGGACCTCGCAGGCCCAGGCGCAGAAGCCAGCAGCCTGCGGCCGGAGACCGACTCACCTGCCCTCTGCAGAGGCGATGGAGCGCGCGCTGCTCGCGGGGACCCAAATGCACGGAGGTGGAAACGCTGGACACGGGGGAGAGGTGGCGAAAGCAGGAAGGCGGATTACCTAAGCGAGGATGCGGAGCCCCGAAGGAGACTACAGCCTTTCCCAGAGAAACGGAAGAGGCGGAGGAGGGGCGAGAGAGGAGGAAGGGAGTGCCAACGCCTGGAGGTGGTCGCGCTGGGACCCGGCGCAATCCTCCTATGGTAGGGCGGGCGGCCGGGAAAACCGTGGAGGTCACCGCAGCAAAGGCGGGAAGGCGCCCAGCCTCTCTTGGCTCCAGTAGTGCAGCCCAGTTTCTGCCAGGTCCCGGCCCCGCCTCTTTCCCCAGGCGGGTGGCCTCCTGCTTCTGGGGCGGGCGAGGGCATCCCATGCCAGCCAGGCAGAGTCTGGCGTCCCCTACGTCACAAGTGAAGCGTGGTCAATCTATGTGAGAGGGCCAGAAAGCTCAGGGTTGCTTCATCCACAGTTCATGGTGTGCGTTGTTTCTCCAGAACCACCAACAAACTCTTTGAGAATATTCCTCCTCCATTCATTCGAACCCTTGGTGATATGGGTTTGACAGATGGTTTGAAGCTGTGAAGCTGGACTTCCTGCTAGCGATATTCAAGTCCCCCTGTTCTAATAGGTCTTGTTCCTACATGTTCGTTTAGCCAAAGCAGTGTCTTCTGGACATACACCTTATTAACTGTGGGTCAAGGCCCAGCCAGGCAAGGAGCACATCTTGGGTGGGAAACTCATCTCGCTGCAACTCTTTAAACTAATAATGCTCAATGTACCTAAGGATATAGTTGGGAAGGATAGGTGGAAATAGGAATGGGTGGTGATGGAGGAAGGGCAGCAAGGGTAGGAATTTTAAAAGGGCAACATTCAACTTTGGGATAGAAGGGGCTCAGAGTCTCTGTGAGTGCAGTGGGCCCTTCTGTAACTGGTAAGACTTGTCCATCGGCTTCCCTTCAATTTCTCCTGTGGCTGGAACTGGGAAGCTCTTCAAACAATTCTAGCTAGGCGGCTTCCTCATCAACCTCCCCACAAGCTGCCCTCTTGCCACAGCACTGTGATGGCAACTCTGAGAACAACAAGAAACTACCAGGAAGGACATGAGCTAAGGCAGTACTAATCTACTCTGAAAAACAGTTAGCGGTTTAAATGTTTCTGTCTCCCAGCTCGAACCCAGTTGGCCCCTGTAGGCTCCTCAACAACTTCCACTCTCCATCCACCCTTCACTCACTCACAGGTTCAGTTGATTCAGCCTTCTTTCTCACATGTATGTATGTGTGCATGTATGTATGTATGTATGTATGTATGTATGTATGTATGTATTTCAGAAAGAGTCTCACTTTATAACCACTGCTGCCCTCAAATTCCCTATCCTCCTGTTTCTGCCTTCTGGTTGCTGGGAGTACAGATGGTCCCGCCATGCCTAGAGTCTCATATTGTCCTTTAGATCCATTCTCCTAAGTCCGTTCTTGGTGTTACTGCTATTATCAATTATGAAATCATATCTATGACAGCAGAACCAAGGAATAATATAAATATGACATTTACCATAAGTGGATGGGAGTAGATTCGTATCTAGAAGCAGAACTGGGGAAGGACTAGAGTAGGAGCTATGAATCCAGCCCATTTCTTTGCAGCTGCAGAGACCGCCCTACAATATATATCCCACTGGGTTTCTTGCTTGCTGAGAAGCCTTGACTAGCTCCTCACCTCTGTTAACTGCTTAGAGCAAGCTGCTGGTGATCAAGACCTATCTCTCCTCTCCTCTCTGTCAACTTTGCCACTCATACTTATTGACCCTTTTACCAACCCTGCTCTAGGATGTCAATCTGTAAACTTTTATAACTCCATGTTTATGGCCACCATTGCTATTGCCGCGAACAGTCTCATGCAGCCATAACATGCAGCTTACAACAGCTGTATAGCTGTTAAGACTTACCTCACAACTGATGAGATGGCGCAGCAGGTAAAAGTGCTTGCCACCAAGCCTGACGACCTCACTTTGATTTCTGGTATCCACATGGTAAATAGAGAGGACTGACTCCCAAAAATCGTCCTCTGGCCTGCACTTATGTGCTATGGTACACCTGTGTGCTCACATACACACAGTAATAATCTTAAACCTTACCCCTTATGGAAGTTAAGGTTATATACATTTTATTTTAAAAATCTATATCATTATATAAATAACTATTATAATAAATCTTTATACTATAATATAATATAAAGAAATACTTATAAGAAAATTAAGATGTAAAGGGGTTAGTTTACTCAAACATGTAGTAGTATCTGGTGAGGCTAAGTTTGACCCTGGAAATTTAGCTCCAGTATTCACATAGTATTACCCAGTCATTTAAAAACCTTTCTCAGACTATATGGTTTAACTGTAAAATGTTACCCGCCAGCTAACACATCAGACCTTTCGGCCCAAACTTATGGTGTTGTTTTCATGAGTTGCAGAACTGTCAGGAGGGGTGCAGTCTCACTGGGAAAGCAGAGGAGTGAGCACTGGGGTTCTAGCCTGGCCAGGAATACAGAAGAAGTTGGAGCTGTGGACCAGAGGAGCCTTAGAAAGGTGCATGCATAGCTCAACAGGCCATTCTGGTGGAAATGCAGAAGAGCAGAATGCCAACAGAAGGACAGACAGACAGGAGGTTTTGGGAGGAAGAAGGGCTGGCAGGGGAGGGGACTGGCCTGGAGGCCATTTCTGTTACAGTTTCACAAAGCCTCTAGGCACATTTCCTTTCCTGCAAATACAAGTGAAGCTGAATTCAAATGAGAAATTCAAATTCAAAGGAATAATTTATGTTGTGGAGGAAGTTTTATTTCAATGCAGCATGGGATTTGTTCTTGTTGCATTTATCTAGATTTGCAGGGACAGCTCTTAGCAGGAAGTGAAGCAAAAGGATGTGAAGATATGCATTTGGGCCAGGGAAGAAGGGAGAGTAAAATTTACAATTGTGGACAAGGTCACTGCGGGAAGTGCTACTGACTGTTAACAGAGGGTGGCACAGCTAAGAGAGAACTTTCCAGCTCCCTGCTGCAAGAGGAGTGGTTCCTTCAGTACAAGACAGCGCCCACTGAAAGCTCCCAGGCAACCTACTCATCTCAACCAGCTTGGGAGCTATCTTACTGGGTTCTGCCACATTGGTAATCAGAGGCTGTCACAGCTGAGTTGAGAGCAAGCCAGGCTATGTATTGAGCCCACAGTGGAATTTAGTACTGATTTTGCAAGCATGCAAAACTTCAAAGTTATAGTATTGTGGAAGCTCACTCCACAGGTCTAGACAGCTACTGGGGACAGATAATATGCAGCAGGGTTGGACTCCATGCATGGAACAACATCCTGCTGGGTAGTTCAGGAAGCTTAGAAGGTGATGCTTAAGTAACAGTGGATTTGAGGGTGCTAGAGATATTAGGAACAGGAAATACCTGGCATTGGAAGCTGCAGCCAGAGACTGGACTTGGCCCAAGAAAGACCACATGTGCTGTAGGGAAGGGTTACCAAATTTCCCTGAGAATTCCCTTCTTTTTCCTTTCCAGGTAAAAATGAACCACCCACCGTGTCTGCTGTTGGAAGATCTAATCCTGATGCTGCCCTCTGGACTTATACTACTCAGACCTTCGATGGGCCAATGACAAGGACATCAAATAGCTAGAGATTGCCATTACTAATCTGAAGAAATCCCTCGTTTCGTTGTCTAAAGTGATCTCCAAAAATTGTGAAGGACTTTATTGGTCTTGATTTACTCTTTTACAATTGAAAAGACTGTGTACAGCTCTAGACTGTGTACAGCCCTTAAAAAAGAATGTTGCTATTACATAGACAAGACAGGGGGGTGGTTAAAGAAAGCATGAAAAAGGCCAGAGAAGGTCTTGAGAGAAGACAGAGAAAGAGAAAGATGAGAGCTGGTACAAGAATTGGTTCTCAACCTCTCCATGATTGTCAACCCTACTCCCTTCCATCTTGGGACCATTAATTGGGTTATTTTTGCTTATTTCTTTTGGTCCCTGGGCCTTAAATAGGCTGACTAACTTTGGGAAACAAAAGATAGATAATCTGATAACAAAATCTATTCAGATACATTATCATAAGTTAGCTATGAGGGAGCATGAGACTCAAGATGAGGTTGTTATTCTATCCAGGGTGTTCCCAAATCCCATCTCCACCCAACCTAAAAGAGGGGACTTCCACCCCTAGACCAAGCAGAGAGGGGCCACCCAGAACCCCCTCTGTCTGGTGATCTGAATTCTTGTGTAGGCTGCGAGGCTAAGCACTGCAAGGGAATATTAAAAAAAAAAAGTTAAAAATATGTTTCTGGGTCCCCTGAGGGACAAGCCTGACTGCATAGGGGTTGATGTCAAAAGTATCCCCTCTCCAGAAAAAAGACATCAGGACGGGTATGACCCTCATGCCTCACTGAACAATGACAGGAGGACTGGAGCCATTACAAGGTCCCCTTTAATTACTGGAAGGCAACTCTTATAAAAGAAAACATTTAGTTGGTGATGGCTTACATCTCCATGTCCAACTCCAGTTAACTGCAACACAATTCTTTCTCTTGGGCTGTTCCACTCTCTGTTAGCAGCTTTCTTTGGCAGGTATCCCACTGGCTCTGGCATCTCTAACATCTTGGGGTATCCAAGGCAACTTTAACTGTATAGCTTCTTGTTCCAAAGTCTGGGATTCATACCTGGTCTTCTGAGCTCTTCCAGAGGGCGTGGGTCACTTCTCCAACTCCGCCTTCTGTATCACTCTAGGTTCTGGTTGAGGTCATGCCACTGTTGCTACTGTTCTTGGGGGTCATTCCATGGTACTGGTATCTCCAATATGCTGGGGTCTAATGCTGCAACTAGTCTTCACCAAAAACTTCTCATAGGCTCTCTTCCTGGTGCTTAGCATCAGCTTCTTTGCATGACCCTTTTAGTCCTGGGCTGTCAACTGCAACTGAGGCTAAATTTCACCAGTGTTCTTACCTAGCCTCTCACGGTGCCAAGCCTGAGCTACTTGTTATGATTTTTTCATGCCTTCAAAAGTAGTACCACCTGGATGATTCTTACACATTACCAACTCCAGTTATACCACAAGGTATAACCTTGGCTATATCTGGAACACGGCTTCTTTGTACTCTCAGAAAACACTTAGAAGATTTCACCTCAGTGATGCTGGCCTCTTCTTAATCACCACTAATTTAGCTCCAAAATCAATTGGCCCAGTAACCTCTTCTATTCTTGACTCTAATCCTAGAGCCATGTGGTTGAAGCTGCTGAGTTCTGCTGTTTGCTGGGACTGGAACATGCCCTCCTCATCCTATTACATCCTTTACCGCCTAGGCTCGGATGTCCTAGACCTTGCTCTGTAAACTGACCTTGAAATCAGAGATCTTCATGTCTCCAGAGTGCTGAGATTAAAGGTGTGTACCACTGTGCCTGGGCCTAATCGGTTCATGGCCACTATGTCTCCAGATCTGAATCAAAAGCATGTATCTTCACACTCAAGATCTGAGTCACAGGTGTGCCCTCCATTTCTGGATTGTAGTTATTCCAGACTAAAACTCCAAATGAAAACATTAATCATGTTATAATAACTCCTAACATGAAATAACTATCCCTTGTTCAACTGCAAACAAACAGGTCAATCTTAGCTGTGTGAGATCTTGCCCCAAAGTCACTACTCCCTTTATCTGTTTATCTCCTTGAACACAGGATTTAGCTCCATTCTACTTCCCAGTGTCTCTTTAATACTTGAATTACATTTTGTATTTTTCATTTTTTTCAGATTGCTTAATCAAAATGTTCTTCATAAGAGTAAAGCACAGGGCAGAGTCTATTCTAGGCGTTCTTGAGACCTCCTTCTTTAATGCAACCAACATGAATCTCTTCACCTTAGCCTCAGGCAGACTCCCCCAAAAGCAGCCACATTCTTCACCAAAACATTATAAGAAAGATCTCCAGGCAACACACTAAAATTACTGTTCTCTGAAACCTCTTGAGACAGGACCCCAGAGTTCAAATCAACCTCAGCATAAATGTCTTCCATAATCCTACAAGGATGGCCCATTAAGCCTCAAAGCATTCCACTGCTTTCCAAAGTCTCAAAATCCAACTTCCTCCAAATAAAAGCATGGGCAGGCCTGTTACAGCAATACCCCACTCCTGGTAGCAACTTCTATCTTAGGGTTTCTATTACTGTGAAGAGACACGATGACCAAGGCAACTCTTATAAAGGAAACCATTTAATTGGGGATGATTTATAGTTTCAGAGGTTTACTCCATTTTCATCATGGTGGGAAGCATAGCACCATGCAGGCAAAACATGGCGCCAGAGGAGCCAAGAGTTCTATATCTCGAACATCTACAGGCATCCAGCAGGAGGGTCTCCTCCACATTGGGCAGAGCCTGAGCATAGGAAACTTCAAAGCCCGCCCCCACAGTGATACACTTCCTCCAACAAGGCCACACCTCTTAATAGTGCCACTCCCTATGAGGCAAGCATTCAAACACATGAGTCTATGGGGTGGGGGGTGGGGGAGGAACAAACCTAAGATGAAAAATCTTTTGAAAGAGCTGCAGCATTAAGAAGGCTGAGAACCACTGCCTTAGAAGGTTAAAGCCTCACAAAGGAAATGTGGAGCAAAGAAAATATTACTAAGGAAAGTAGCAATTTAACCAATTTAAGTGGGACTTTTAAACTTATTTTATCTAAAAAGGCACACAGAGTAAAACAAAGAAAAAATATTTGAAATTTGTAATTGTAAAAGGTTAGCGAGTAACATTCTTATTTACAAAGAGGGCTTATGAGTAGAATGAAAACGTTCTGTCCCCAAGTAGCAAATGCAAGTTATTTAAATCATGAAAGGAAAAACTACTAGTGACCAAACACTGTTAAGAGAAGTGCAACCTTGAATCATTCACTATCAAGTTAGCTGGGAGAAAATAATATTCAGAAGGTTTGGTTTGAGTCAGCCACCCATGGGGGACAGATAGTAGCAACTGACAAAGCTTATGTATTACTGAGAAGGGCATGAGTTGGCTCAAGAATTCTGAGGAGAGTTTGATAGAATGTAATAAGCCTCACAAATATTCACACCCATTGACTAAAAATTACAGTTCTGGGGATTTATAATAGAGAAATGGCCCCATGCCAAGAGTTAACGAACATTTTTCTGAGAGAGGCTGGATGATAAATACATTTTAAAGATCACGTTTTTCTCTACTGCTTTCCTATGTGAGCTGTAAAAAACAAAAACAAAAACAAACCAAAACAACCTAAAATTGTAAAAACTGGTTTACAAGCTGTACAAAACAGGTCAGTGGCCTGAAATTGGCTGGATGGCTAAGAAGGCAATGTGAGCAAGTCTAAGAGGCAGTATATCACATGTGCTTGCTAAGACAAGACAAGACAAGACACCAGATGAAATGTCTGAGAAATGGAGACTGCACAGTAGTTATAAGTAATGTATCAGTTGGGGTTCTTAAAGGAACAGAACTGATACAATGAATGTAGATGTGGGATGTATTAGACTGGCTCACAGGAAGTGGTCAGGGTAGTTGAACAATGGCTGTCCCACCAAAAGGCTACAATATTGTACTTGTGTAGTCCACAAGGCTGGATGTCTCAGCACTCCCAATCTGGCACTGGGGAGCTGCTGGTTTGGGGTCTGTGGGAACCCTGATGATGTTGGATTTAAAACTGGCAGCAACAGGTGAGATGAACTTCCTGGTGAGAATAAGGACAGGTGAGGAAAAGGCAATGTTTCCTTCTTCCATGCCCTTTTATGTGGGCTGCCTCCAGAAGGTGTGACCCAGATGGGG
The DNA here is from genome assembly GCF_011762505.2 of Arvicanthis niloticus. Taxonomy (NCBI): domain Eukaryota; kingdom Metazoa; phylum Chordata; class Mammalia; order Rodentia; family Muridae; genus Arvicanthis; species Arvicanthis niloticus. The sequence goes on from NC_047660.1 coordinate 134,199,969, forward strand.
TTGGGACTTCCTGCTCCAAGTAATTCTAGTTATAAAAATGCCTCACAGGAGTGCCCAGCAGTTTGGGGTTTTAGTTGATTTCAAATGGAGTCAAGTTGACATGATTAGCCATCACAACTGGATACAAAGAAACAAAGTTTTAAAGAGCTTTTAAATTGTTAAATGCTGAGAAACGGTAACTTTTGCAAAAAATATTATTTATAAGTTATTCACTGAAAAATACAATTTATAAAAGAGTATCTATGATATGTTCCAAAATATAACATTTATATTGTATTATACATATAATATATTTGTAGCAGAATATTTATTATGCTACATTGTCTTCACAGTGGAGCTTTGTGATTAGGCAGTAGAAGAGGAAGGGAGGGGAGAAAAAGAGGAAGAGGAGAGGAGAAAGAGAGGAAGGGGAGGAGAAGGAGGCTATCAGCCATGGAGAACCACGGATGGGACAAAAGCTGTCCTGGGTAGCAACTTCTATCAAAAGGTTAGATATTGGGTAACAGCTCTAATTGTGTGGGCATCTTGTTGATTGAGCATTTCTAAATATATAAATCCTTTAGATAATCATTATGCTTTAAGAGTCTCATTTCTACTGGGTACTTCGAGGATGGCAGGTATTGTCTGGGGTTCAGCCGAGCTTTGTGGATAGAGCGTGGGGGATTGGCAGAGCCATCCTCCATGCTAGCGTCTTGTGCGTCTAGGTGTGGTGCGCATGGCTTCTGGCCGCTTCTAATGGGGGACATGGTGGCCAGAGCTAAGTAGAATCACCACACCAATTAGATAGCCAGCCCACGCCAAGGTATTTTCTAATTATCCCCCCTACATATATTTATATATAAATGTTTTCATATTGTATTTTTGAACATATGGATACTATTTTATACAATACACACACACACACACACACACACACACACACACACAGAGTTGTCCTAAAAGTAAAGTTCTTCTCTCTCAATTTTGCTCTTGGTTATTATAAATAGTTCAGGGTGGGGGTATATGTCTATAATCCTAGCAAATACAAAGCACAAGAGACCAGCCTGAGCTATACAATGAGTCTCTCTCTCTCTCTCTCTCTCTCTCTCTCTCTCTCTCTCTCTCTCTCTCTCTCTCTCTCTCTGTGTGTGTGTGTGTGTGTATTCTTTGGCATTTTTAGTGTATTTTCCTGAATATATATACACACATAACACAGACACACACACATGCACATACAGACTTGGAAAAAGATCTGGAGATATAGAAAGGCTAAAATGAGTAGGGTGGCCTGGAGTGGTCAAAGGATGAGACTGCACACTGTCTTTTTGTTGTGTATGCAACTCTTCTAGTTGGAATGTGATATTTTGTTTGTTTTGAGACAGACTCATTGTGTAGCTCAGGCTGGCCTCTTGAGACTTGTATTTGCTAGGATTATAGACATACACCCCCACCCTGGACTAACTACTTATAATAACCAAGAGCAAGATTGAGAGAGAGGAACTTTGCTTGCAGGACAACAAACGAATCTCCTGTTCTCCTTCAGATGGAGTTGGTCACTTTCTCTCTTGAGCTTCCTGATTCCATAGTGTTCTTTCTTTCTGAGAACGATTAACAGCATAATTATTTAAACCTTCTTCTATCATTGGATATTGGCTCCATAGTTTTGCTGTTACAAATCTGCCAATTATTCTCTTCTTGCTCAACTCTACCTCAAAAGACAAATCATTAATATGCCTTTCTCTTGTGTGACAATTGTGAGTGACCAAACAAGACATTAAAGGATAGAAAAGGAGAAAGTTGGGGTATTTATTTTTTCAAAGTCCTTTCAAGCTTCTGACAGGGTTCTGACTGTGGCTTCAAACTTGTAAGGGCCTGTTGGGCCTTGGACGAGGTAACTCCATTTAACCTGCAACCTTCAATCACGCAGCACAGGTAGAGGTCTCCACCTCCAAATATTTAAATATTAATGAGTTATCTAAAGGCCAGGGGCATAGCTAATTAAGTTATTCCCTCCACTTTCCCCCCTCCCTATAAAATTAGGCTCCCCTGGCCTTTGGTGGGGGAAGCACATACCACCTACATCCATTTACCATGCCATGAACAATAAAAGCTTTGGAAAACAGGACTCCATGTGTTGCCTGATCTGCCACCGCCAGGTTCCCAGCCTTTGGAAACTTGAGCTGCCCACCGCCAGCCCGCGGTGGCTGTACCAATGTGGGACTCTCCGCTGGCAGCGTGGGAAGCCCACCCGGGACCCTGATGCCAGACCGCTGTGGAACCGGACTGCAGGACTCCCTCTTCCCCCCGCCTGCGAGATTTCTTCCCCACAAGGACCCTAAAGGGGTGACTTTCCCTTCAGTCAATCTAGATTCCTCTGGGCACTGGTAACATGATTCCAGCCATATTTCCTCTCGCTTAGCCCAACTAATGTTCTTCCTGATTGTCTGATGGTTTGGGTCCTCGCTAGTACCTTTCCCAGCCTAACTGAATTAAACCTTAACATTTTAGTCTCTTTAATATAATCTCTTCAGCTTCATCATCTGAGTAGAGTTGGTTCCTTTATGACAGACTGGTGTATATTAAGGGACACTTTAGTCAGTACATAACATAGACTTTTATTCATCATTGTCCATAGACATTTTGCACGTGAAGTAATGGATTTACATGCATTGTGGGTAAGAATTTGAATTACTACTGTGAGGTCAGTATTTGGGAATGTAATACTCTTGACATTGTTCCCAACTTTTCCAGCAGTGTTTGTAAAACAACACTCCTGCCTCTTATTGAGGAATTGTGTACTACAGCATACTTAGAGGTGTTCAAATTTCTATATTTTTGTTATCTACTTTCCCTCTGCCTCTTTTCAAAATTTTTTTTATTGGTTATTTTTTTAATTTACATTTCAAATGTTATCCCCTTCCCGGTTTCCCCTCTGCAAACTCCCTATCCCATTCCCCCTGCCCCCTGCTTCTAAGAAGGAGTTCAACCCCCTCTCCCTCCTCACCACCCTAGCATTCTCCTATTCTGGGACATCAAGCCTTCACAGGACCAAGGGCCTCCCCTCCCATTGATACCAGATAAGGCCATCCTCTGCTGCATATACAGCTGGAGCCATGGGTCCTTCCATGTGTATTCTTTGGTTGGTGGTTTAGTCCCTGGGAGCTCAGAGGGGTCTGGTTGGTTGATATTGTTCTTTCTATGGGGTTGCAAACTCCTTCAGCTCCTTCAGTTCTTTCTCTAACTCCTCCATTGGGGACCCTGTGCTCAGTCCAATGGTTGGCTGTGAGCATCTGCCTCTGTATTTGTCAGGCTCTGGTAGAGCCTCTGAGGAGACAGCTAAATCAGGTTCCTGTCAGCATGCACATCTTGGCATCAGCAATAGTCTGGGTTTGGTGGCTGCATGTGGGATGGATCCCCAGGTGGGGCAGTCTCTGGATGGCCTTTCCTTCAGTCTCTGCTCCACTCTTTGTCCCTGTATTTCCTTTAGACAGGAGCAATTCTGAGTTTTTTTTTTTGTTTGTTTTTTTTTTTTTTTGAGATGGATGGGTAGCCCCATCCCCCAAATGGGGGCCATGCCTAATCTCTGGATCTGGTCTCCACAGGTTCTTTCTCCCCTTTGTTGAGTGTTTCAGCTAATGTCATCCCCATTGGGTTCTGGGAGCCTCTTGCTTTCCTGGTGTCTGGGACTTTCTGTTGGCTACCCTCCAGTACCCCATCCCCTATTGCTACATACCTCTGTTCAATTTCCTGATCTCTGTACGTCACCCCTTCTCCTCCCACACCTAATCTTGCTCTCCCTTTTTCCTCTCCCCCTCCTCTCTTTCCCTTAAGTCCCTCCCACCCTCTACCTCCTGGATTATTTTGTTTCCTCTTCTAAGTAGGACTGAAGCATTCACATGTTGGTCTTCCTTCTTCTGGACTTCCTGTGGTCTGTGAGTTGTATCATGAGCATTTCGAGCTTCCCTCTTCCTCTTTTAGTTGCCTTTTCACATGATCATTTCTCTGTTCAGTCAACATTTGCATTTCTTAGATAATGTCCTGGCTTTATTTTCATATATGTAAATAGTCAAGGAGCCTGGGGTGCTTCTGCATTCAGGGAACTTACAGCAGCAAGAAGGAACACTCATTTATTTTGTGAAATTCCACTAGCAATATAGCAAACATAGCAACCCATCCTCACATGTTACAGGCATTTTCAGGGTTTGCCTTCCAATTTTATGTAACAGTTCTTTGAGATGGGGCAGCCCAGACTGGCTGGGCCACACTTAAAGTTCCTTTATATATTTCCATTGCATTCCTTCAGGGATGCTGTGTCATAGATGCCAAGACTTCAAGGACAACTCAGTGCTAAAAATTCACCCTTTTTGGGGGAATATTCTTAATATTTATTTAATACTTTAAGATGAAATTTGGCATTTTCAGTGGTTTTTTTTCTGATTATATGATCACTGAATTGTAAAGAAAGGTTTATGGAGACTTTGAAAAATGTGGGGAAAATATAGAAAACAAAACCTACCATATAAACTACCATATAAAACCTACCATATAAACTATAAGTGTTGGTGATTTGGATATTTTAGTCTGGGTTTTTTAGTCTTCTGTGTACATATATGGATAAAAAAAGGTCACTATATATTGTTTTGTAAAGTGCCCTTTAATCATCATAGAGGAACATTTTCTCCAAACCACCTCTGAAATACTCCTCTGAAAGAGCTTTCAATGGCATATTAGCCAATGTGTCCGTGTCTTAAGGTTAATAGCCACAGCTCCATCCTTGGCTATTGACCAAGCTCTGGGTCGTTCTTGACTCAGCCATATTCTTTATACAGAATTGTACCTAATGGGCTCACGCTTGGCCCTGCACTCAAGAGCTAATGCTGCGCCCTTGAGTTTGGTTCACCAGCTCACATGGCGGCTCACAACTCCTGTTGTGATAGCTCCAGTTCCAAGGATCTATCTGAAGGCCCTGATCTCCAAATCACCGGCGCTCACCCCAATATATATGCATAATTTGAAAAAAGTATGTCACTTCAAACTAGCATCAAACTGACCAATTGCCCAAAGATCAACACTGTGCGACTGTCACTGTCTGTACCTAGTAACTAGAGCTCAACGCTTGGAAAGCTTGAGGTGACTTTGGCTATGGTCCACCAGGTAAATGTTGCAGCATTTGCCACCTGTATGTTTTCTGTCAGGAAGATGTAAAAGTAAATCTACAATAGGTGGCTTGGTAATGAATAACTGCATTTTACTCAGAGCATGGACTGAGTTTGAATTCATAGCAGGAAGAGATGCTGGGGTGCCTTTCCCCGTGTGCCATCTGAATGACCGCTTATACACTCATGGATTAGCCGCTGACAAGGTGCCATCTTCCCTGCTGTCCAGCACAGAGGTTCTCCTCTGCAGCAGGATTATTGTCAGCGAGTCTTCTTTCTGCCAGCAGGTTTTGCTACTGGCCACAGGGTACCCAGCCACTGTTGTACACTGGGCCAGAATGGAAGGAACAAAGCTTATTTTGACTGGTAGATTCCACAGGATCTCCGCTGTGTGAGTGTCAGATGAAATAACCTTCTCCGAGTTGGTTTTCAGTGAAATAGCTCTATTTGATTGGGGGCAACAAGAACTATATAAACTCTGGGAAGTGGGTAGGGGTTTGGGGGGTGAGTTACATTATTGGTTGGGGCTGAGGTGCTGGGGATGCTGCATTTGCATGAAGAGGTATTCCAGGTACTTGTTTGTTGGTCACATCCTTAGAGGGAGAGAGGAAGTAAAACCTGTAATTTGGCCACCAGGCTATGAGACTACCTCAAGGGTGGCAGAAGTGGGCGTTGTACAGTCTATGTGTTCGGGGACATGTATACTCAGAGCAAGGAGGAAGACAATTCCTAGTCTCAGGATACGATTCTTTGGGGTTAGGACAAGTCTTGACCTCACTCTTGCTCTGGACTGGAAAGTAACACAGCTTTCCAGTCCCATCCTTCCATTCTTAAACTTTTGTGCATATTTTCTTGTTACCATCCCCCCCCCCAGAGTACTCTAGAGGAGCTTATTATGGGGTTCTGCACCCTAGCTTCTAATATTTTAATGTGCAGTTTGTTATCTGGAATATTTCTGACCTAATTGGTAGTTCATTTTTATATATTCTGCTTTGAAATGAGCTATCTTTAGTTTTGTTTCAGAAATGTATGCAACTTGTTTGTTTTGATATTTTGTGGTAGCAACAAAATTAATTTCATAGAAAATAATGAATTTATTTCTTAATTTAATAAATTTAATTTCTTTATTTTTATTTTATTTATTTATTTAATAATTGTGGTAGCAACAAAATTAATTTTATAGAAAATAATGCATTTATTTAATAATTTAATAAATTTAATTTCTTTAATTTAATAAGATGAAAGAAGCATGTTTTAGAATTGCTGAAAATCCTGTTCTCATTGTAGGTCATTGAAACAAATTAAAAATTGGTTTAAAGACTGTTTTATGAAACTCAAGGTGGCAACTCAACATTGATTTATAAAAACCAAGCATTCCAAGCAATACACAGATTACTAAGTTGTTACTTACATACTGAGAAATAATGGTAGAAAACAGTCAAAATATTTTTCCATAATTAAACTATTATGTTTCTGTAAGAACAGAAACATTTGTATGCACAGCAAGAATGCTATAATTTATACCCCAATATTCTCAAGTCTGAGCTGAGGCACTGTGAAACCATGAGCTTTTATTCAGGCAAGCATCATCATGAATTTCATTTTGAATTAATTCTTGGTCTTTGTGCATTTAGAAAATTTTTATTATTCCAATTTCTTTTCTGACCCCTATATTAAGTTATATTACTTCATAGGTAGGGGCTGTGGCCCACAGCTTTACACAAAGTTTGGCTTTGAGGTACCTCATTATTTACATAGTGCTGTGGAGTTCATGGTAAGTATATCTGGGCATTCACCTTTACCCCTGATCCCCCAGAGCTTAAAATAATGTTACTTTTCAGAATACATAGAAAATATTTGATTTTGTATGCCTTTCACAGACTTTTTGTAGAATGTACTCATAGTGAAATGTTTGCTTAGTGTGATTAACCTAGTGTTTCCTTCTAACTTCTGTGAGTGGGGAAAAATATTGGACAATCAGAAAGAGCATTCACTTGGCTCTGGTCATGTTTTTATAACCTTACCCACAGAGTTTCTTGTTTAATCATCATTTTCCTTATGTTTTACTTTTTTTTTTTTTTTTTGCCTTTCCATACCCTTCCAAAGATTGTGAAGGATAGTTAATCATCAAATTTAACACAGTTAAATTTTATCTTGAAAATAACAAATGGAGCCGTTGGATATTTCTACAGGTCTAACAAGTTAAAGGAGGCTTGTGGACCACCGCTTCACATCAAGATTAGAAGTGAGCACTCTGCCCCTGATTGCATCCCCCATCTCTGATCTTCTGTTCTCCATTCCTTTAGCCATTCCCTTAAGATGTGTGGAGATTAGACCGCAACAGATGATTCAGTCTAGAAGGTCCCCTGTCTCCAATCTGTCGTCATTGGACCACACCTACTCCAATAAGGCCACACCCACTCCAATTAGGCCACACCTCCTAATAGTCTGACTCCCTTTGGGCCAAGCATTTAAATACAAGAGTCTATGGGGGCCAAAGCAATTCAAAACACCACACCTTTCTTGTCCTCCTCTCTCCTCCCTCTCCCATACAATCCCACTAAAGTAAAAGTATTATCCAGTCAGAAAGGAGTGTAGTGCTAATATATGCTATAATGGGAATGAATCTTGAAAAGTGCTATGTGGAGTAAAAAAAGCTAATTGCAAAGGTCCACATATCGATTATACACTATGTGCCCAAGGCAGGCATATATGCCATTGGGCAGAGTTCCTCTGTGGTCTCTGCTTCCCTTGAAGTCAGGACAGGAACCATGCATAAACTGTAAGCTGAAGTAAACCCTTTCCTCCCCAAGTTGCTTCTGGTCACGGTCTATCACAGCAATAGAAAGCCAGGCTGGGTTAGATATGGTGTCCTTACGGAATAATGAAAATATTTACAATCAGTAATGATCCTGAGGGTAAGGCTGATTTCTTAATGTACAAAGTGAAAATGCATGGTTCTTTTTTTTTTTTTAAAAGAAAGGAAATTAATAGTGGCTACCAAGATAGTTCACTGGGTAAAGGCACTGCCTCTAAGCCTGACAACTTGAGTTCATCCCTGAGACCCACATGGTGGGAGGAGAGAACCAATTCCTAGAAGTTGTCCTCTGACCTCTGCGTATACACCATTGAACCTGAATGTGTACAGATCCACACGATAAATAAACAAACAAATAAATAAAAGTTTCAATGGCAGAGAATTAAATCAAAATAGGGCCACTCTAAACATGAAGACTGAAGCATAGGTCCCTTTCAAATGAAGTCAGGAAAAGGATGCTTTGGCTGTAGCTGCAACAGAAAAGCTCTTCTTTCCAGTAACATATGCTGGACAGGCTAACAGATTCATTCTTTCCCTGAACGAATAGGACATGATACATTTTGATAGTGAAGCCAAATAGCTGCCACTCGTACCTATTCCAGGACTAATTGCAGGTCAGGAATTCTTTGTGTCTGGTGTCTTCCACTTGTATGGTGTCTGTTGGCTTCCTCTGTTCTCTAGTTATTGTTATATTTGATCCAGGATAGAAAGACAATTTCTTATCAAGTATCTTATAATATGCCAAAGACAAAGAATAAGTTCTTTAAGGTCAGGGTATACTTTCAGTGGATGACACACACACCTTTAATTTCTACTCTCTGAAACTCTTCTTGGAATCCTTATTACGCCAACACTTTTTTGTTGCTCAAATGCTCACAGCTAGACATCTGTATGCGTCTAGAAGAAACTCTAGAGTAGCAGGTGTCTTGGTTAGGGTTTTACTTCTGTGATTAGACACCATGACAAAGGCAACCCTTATAAGGACGGTATTTAATTGGGGCTGACTTACAGGTTCAGAGGTTCAGTCCATAATCAAGGTGGGAGTATGGCAGCCTCCAGGCAGGCGTGGTGCAAGAGGAGCTGAGAGTTCTACATCTTGTTTGGAAGATAAACATCTGAAGATTGGCTTCCAGGCAGCTAGGACAAGGGTCTTAAAGCCCATGCCCACAATGACACAGTTCATCCAGCAAGGCCACACCTACTTCAACAAGGTCACACCTCCAAATAGTGCCACTCCCTGGGCCTAGCATATTCAAATCCACCAGAGTGGGTAGTTAAATATGGGTTTTAGGTAATAAGCTGCTTTCCCGAGTAGGTATGCTTTTGCTGATAACAGTGACTTCTAGTTTGTGAGCATTCTCTTAATCAGATATTTTGTCTGTTAGAGGTTGACTGAGGGATCTGTAACTTTCCCCAAGATAATTAGCAATATTTCAAAGCAAGTTCAGCTATGTAGACTATTATTAAATGACACTGAAGCTCTCCTCGATATCAAATGCATCTCATCTGTTTCCATCTCAACGAACATTTAATTTACTTATTTTTCCTAGACAGGGTCTTGCTTATGTAGTTCAGGGTGACCATTCTGTTTCAGCTGAGTGCTAGCATTACAGGAGTGTGTCTGTAATGTCTGGTTTAAATTTACCTTTTCACTTAAAAATTATTAAAATTACACAAAACTCCTTCAGATCAATCAATACCTGCTGGTTAAACTTAAAAGCCAAACATAAATTACCAGCTGAGCGTTTCCCAAGACAGCCTAGTCTAGGGAGCAAACTCCTTTCCATCTAGGTTTTCTTCTTTTCTCTTTGCTTTGGTTACCCACCTCTCTGCTTTTGTCTTGGCTCCTCCTCTCCCTCCTCCCCTCATCTAGTTACGCCCCTAGCCAGGCCCCGCCCCACCTTTACCCGGGTCCTGGCCCCGCCCCGGCCCTGTCAAGTCCCAGCCCTGCCCGGGCTCGTTCTTACTCGGTTCCTCTAGCTCCTGTTTTGCCCCGCCCATGAGCGTAGCGCAGCGGAAGTGCAGGCGATGGGCCGCTCTGGCCCTCCGGAGGACTTGTCCATCGGTGACCCGGATTCTCTGCTCCGATCGGCGGTGGGCGGGTCTGACAAGAATTGCTGGTTTAGCCGCTACGCTCTGCTTCTTCAGCTCTGGGTTTTTAGGCCATGGGGCAGCAGTATGTGTGGCGGCTGCAGTCGAGGTGAGTTGGTGAGCGAGCCAGAGCTAAGGGCCGGCTCTCCGGGGTAAAAGGCTCGCGAGTGTCACCGCAGGCCTCGCAGATCTAGTCGCCCTTGTATGACAGCCCTCTGCTTCGCTGGCCCGTGGCCGCAGCGGCATGCGTCCTCTGACTTTGCTTTTTTCAACGGCACCTTCAGTTTCCGACCTCAAGCTTCTGTTTGGCCTTGACTTCCCACGACTTTCCCCCTCTCCTGTTTGACTCCTATTTATTTTCTTTCTTGGAATTGGGTGCAGTGTGGGGACGCGCCACCTTATTTACTGTGTAGGGTATTTTCTCAAGTCACACAGAAGTGACAGGTTGTGTACCTGGGCTCCGGGTAAGGAACTTGAGTAGCTTTTCAGCCAGCTGTAGTAGCAACGCGGGTAACTGGAACTCACAGAATAATGTTGTGGTCATTTAACGTGGCTTGACGGGAACATAAGTGCAAGTCTTAACATTTTGAAAGTGCCTCACACTGCAATCGGACCTCGGCAGAGGGAAATGTGGTAGCACCCATTTCAGGAGCTCCGGCTTGTGTAATTCCTTTCCCCAGTACCATACACAAAAACTTCAGTTGCCCCCCTGTGAAACGCTTCACTGAAGTACTTTTTGGGTGATGAAATGTTTACTGTTAGACATCTGTGTGGTCTAGGAGCACCTCAGCAGTGGAACGTACCCTTGTCCTGTCTGCACATTCCTTATGCCTTACAGTCTGTTGTGGAAAGTTCCTGCAAAGGCATAGAGTGTTTCTTTGTTCTAAATGAAAAGTTACCGTTGGATCTAGAGCTCCGGAGTTTTAAGAGCCTATACTGCTCTTGAAGGACTGAGAGGATAAAGTTCTGCTTCCTGTGTGGCTCGTAACTACCTTTACCTCCGGCTCCAAGGAATCTGATAGTTTCTTCTGGATTCACTGGACACCTATATTCACATGGGCATATATATATATATATATATATATATATATATATATATATATAAAGTTAAAAAACATCTTAAAAAGAATAGTGCCTTTTCAGCAGAAAGCACCAACATTGTATTCAGTGGTTTGATTTTCAGGTAGTTTTGTTACACATTGAAGTTGCCTTGCTTTGTTTTTTTCTTTTGTGGTGAATACTAGCATCTGCTCATATATTCATTGTTGTTGCTTTTTGATGATGGCAAATTCTAAATTATTTGGGAACCATGCAGGAGAGGCATGTATATTAATAAAGTTAATTTCATCTTGAAAGATTCTGTCATTACTGTGGTTCAGCTTGTCCCTATTTCACTCCACATTTCAACATGTAAGCTGCCAGGACCAATTGGACAGTATTGATCTGAGGTCACCCTTTTCTAGAGCCAGTCCTGGGACAGATATTACCCTAGCAAAAGGGATTGGAGCCAAGGTCATGCAGTCAAGAGGAGTGGACTTCCATAAATGTGGAAGGAGATCTGAGACACTGTGGAAGGAAAGGGGTGGGTGTGCCTTGGTTGATGTAATTGAGCAATGCCATTGAACTAAGCCTCCCTTCGCTCCTCTGGTGTTGTCCTATGTTCCTACCACTGCAGTGCCAATTTAGCAGTTGGGTGGTTTTCTCTGTCTCAGCACCATTTCTTTGAAGAGAACCTTCAAAGTATTGTATACTTGATTATTCTGAGTCCTATGCTGAGTGCTTCAGTTGCACTTCAAATGTGTGCAGTTATGTATACACTAGATTTCTAAGTGATCTCTAGCACCCATTTTTGTCTTTCATTTTGGATAAGCTGACTAAGTTATGAGGCTCGTTATGGCAGTTCTGTACACACTGTTTCTATTGTTGGTTTTATCCCCACTCTCCTCCCCTGGCTTAGTTGCTGGTCAGCCTCTTCCTCCACTCCCTAGTTCTTCTGCTTCATGGCACTTTGCTCTTTTACTGTCATTCCCTCCTCACCGACCTGCAGCCTTCCCTTAAGACCCGTTTGTGCTCTCACGGTCCTATTTTAGTTTTATGACCTACAGTTACCCCATATATGTAAATCTAGCATCCACAAACAGGATGTATTTGTCTGAGCCTGGGATACATTGCTTATCATAGTGTGCTAACTAGTTTTTATGTCAACTTGATACTAGCAGGAATCATCTCAGAGGAGGGAATCTCAGTGCAGAAAATGCCTCCATAAAAATAGGGCTTCAGGTAATTCTGTAGGGCGTTTTCTTAACTAGTGATTTGTGTGGGAGGGCCTGGCTCATTATGCATGGTGACATCCCTGGACTGGTGGTCCTGGGTGTTAGAAGAAAGTAGGCTGGAGAAACCATGACAAGCAAGCCTATAAGCAGCACTCCTACATGGCCCTTTCATCAGCTCTTGCCTCCAGGTGCCTGTCCAGTGTGAGTTTCCACTCTGTCTTCCTTCAGTGACGAATAGTGACAAGAAAGTGTAAGCCAAATAAACCCTTTGTTCCCTGAGTTGCTTTTGGTCATAGTGTTTAATCACAGCAGTAGAAACCCTCACTAAGACACATAGTAACTTCCAGTTCCTATTTTCCTGCACACGTCCTGGCTTTCCTGCTATAGAATTCTGTTGTGCCCGTGTGCCACAGTTTCCTTTATCCTGAGCTGTTGATGGCTGTCTAGGCTGCTTCCATCTGTTTGCTGTTGTGAATGATGCAGCAGGAAACATGAGCATCTAAGCATCGTTTTGGTAGGGCCCATGGTCTTCTAATGTAATCTGTTCCTCCAACCCTCCCACCCCTTATCTCTTCCTGTACACCCAAGCTTATAGATCACCCTCAATTTAGCACCTACATTTTGCAGAAATGTAGATGTTGATGGGCTTATTTCTTCCAGCTTGAGTAAGTTCTGTATGTGAGTGCTATATAAATCTTACTGAGTTTTACTTCAGTGTCTGCTCTCATCAGCTTAGAAGCTCGCATAAGTGCCTTCCTTGTAATGAAGTTAAATAAAAGTTTACTAGCCTGGATCTGAAGGATTCGGATCTAAGTTTACTTTATGAGTAAAATAATCTGTTGTAGCTACTGGGAAGCACTGTTCTGGGCACTAGTTATACTGTAGGTACTGTGGGCCAGGTATTCCTATCAGGTAATCCTTAAGTAAATACTTAAGACAAAGTGATATTTAGTTACTGACCTTGATAAGTGTTTTAAAGGAAAAAGTACAGATTATGTAAAGCCAGCTTTAGATAGAGAAGACTAGCTAATTCTGTAAAAAGATTGCTGTTAAGTAAGCATCTGTTGCCCTCTGCCTACCTACCTTGTTTGACTCCTGGTGCTTGCTGCCTCTGTCTTTCATGTCTGGTTGAACAACAGTGCAATCTTTGAGGCTTACTATGCATTTTTAAATTTCTGTGCCAGGAGACACAAACCCAAACAGACCAAGCAGAAGCAGTTAGTGATGGTCACTACATGATAGCAGTGGGGGCCAGGAGGGGACTGCTGGGTGTAGGAGAAGGCTCTCTGCATCAGTGATAGCTTCTCAGCTCTGGCATTGATGCTGTTGGTAAAATGTAGACCCACCATTCCTGCAACTATCAGGGTGGCTTTTAAAAATTCTGTCCCTCATAGGGTCTTTTTAGCATTCACTGTGAGCTACAGTGTTTGTATTTATCTCTTACAGATAGGTACAGGTTCTGGAGCCTCTGTGGTGGTCTGTGCCTATTACCTCCTGATGTGTCCTCGAGTCCTCACTGCTCTGTTAAGCTTCAGGGTCTTTTCTTCATTAGCTATTGAATGTTTTTGCTCTTTGTCACAGCATATCCAACCTAAAAATCAAATTTGTATTCATCCTATAAAGCAGCCAGTGTCCTTTTAAGGGTCTCAGGACCTGCACTCTCCTTCCTAGTCTTGCTTTGAAATCCTCTTTGTTTCTAGAGTTTTCACTTCAAAACCCAGTAAACCAAGTGGCTGTTTTTGTCTGTTCACCACATTTGTCTTTTGACCTATCTACCCTGAAGGCTGCTGGGGCAATCTCTTATCATCCTACTTTGCTTGAACAGTTTTGAATACAGCTGTGTGATTTTGTAAGCTTGTATTTGCTTTATTAGATAATTAATTTGTAAAGAAGTTTCTGACATTTTTATTCTTCTAAGATTGTTTTGGTTTTGTTATTGTTTGTTTGTTTGAGACAGAGTCTCTCTGTAACTGTAGACTGGGCTGGCCTTGAACCTGCCTCTGCCTTCCCAGTGCTGGAAATAAAGGCATGCACCTTAGTGTGTATTATAATCACCAGTACAATTCCATGTCCTGCCTTCAGTTTTTTCTATAGTCTGTCTCTGGTGGAGCAAATATTCTGCATTTTGAGCCGTGTTCCAGTGTACACATGGTTCTTGTCCAGGCTGCAGTTAAACTAATTTCACATCCCCTACAGGGATTACGTAGGCTTGATGATAACTGAACAAGGACTTCTGAACTTCCTGAGATGTGTGGAACCTTCCCCTGTCCCCCGAGGGCAGCTTTGGAGGTAGAAGAAAAGGGAGAGATGATAAGTTTAGAATTATTTGTAGCTTGAACTCTCAAATATCATACTTTATTTTTGTTGTAATAGGAATTGAACTAAATGCTGTATCATTGAGCTACATCCCAAGCCCCAAGATCAGTTTATAAATAATAGTTTAGTATGCATGCACTAAATGGGAACAATATAATTAGTATAGACAATGATTTAGTTACACTCAACTCTTCTTCCCTTGTCATCTGTCTGGTATCTTTGTGCTGTAAGTGCCTTGCCTAGTGCTTCCCACTTAGGTGTGGTAGGTGTGGGTTATCTTATTTTGATTCCAGCAGAACTGTATCTCAAATTACACTGGGATTTGAAGTTTTCATGCCCATGTTTTTCATGCCCTCATGTGTCTCAAGTACTGGTTAGATTGTTACTTGATTTTTCTAGTCTTGCAGCATCCTCTGTAGCTTTGAGCTGGCATTTAGGTACTGACCTTATTAAGGACTACAGAATATTTTGGACAACTCACTTGTACTTTGTAGTAGTCATTTTGTGACACTTTAAACAAAATCCCCATGCCTGTGCCTCACCTCCATTGTTTAAACTTAACTGGAGTTGTTATGGCCAGAGTTTTGGAATATTTGCTGGAGTCTTCATCAGATTCTAGTGTCCCCACATGGGGGATACTTGAGTCTTTAGCAGATTCTAGTGTACATACACGGGGACACTGAGGTTTTCAGTAGATTCTAGTGTACACACATGGGGACACTGGGATTTTTAGCAGATTCTAGTGAACACACACAGGAGACATTGTTGTCTTCAGCAGATTCTAGCTTACAGACGCATGGGGAACACCGGGGTCTTCAGCAGAGTGTATTGTATTGCATCCTTACCAAATTACAGATTCTACATCTTAATACACAAAATAAATAATCAAAATGTAAATTAAAATTTTTGCAGACTTCGATTTGTAAAATGTATTTAGATTACAAAAAATTAAATGAAAATCTTGTGCAAAAAAGTTAATAAATATCTAATGGCATGTGCAGTGTTAAACAGATTAGTTTGAACACATCTCCGCTATTCATTGCTTTCTCCTCCTAAATCGCTGACAGTTATTTATCTTTCTGTGAATTTCAGAATTCTGCCATTTTCAAAATATCCTACAGTTGAAATCTTCACAGCATTAGTCTTTTCAGATTAACTTCTTATGAGTACACATTAATTTTCATGCTGACATTTGTGGAATGTTTGTGTCAGTAGCTCATTTCTTTTCATGGCTTATATTCTTATATGGATTTATTTAAGGACACCCTGGTTATGCCTCTGTTTTGGATTTATACATGAAGCTAATGAAATGCATGTGTAAGTTTGCAAGTTTTCTCGTAGGTGTCATTTAAATCAAACTCAGAGTAGGATTATTGGATTATGTGGTATTGTAGAGAGCTATCCTCAAGTATAACAACCATTGTCCACACACACACACACACACACACACACACACACACACACACACAGCGCTTCCCAAGCCCAGGGTTGTGGACTGTTGACAATCTTCTGTAGAGAGTTTGAGAGACTTAGTGGACCCTCACCTGAGATTCCAGCCCCTCCCTCCTGCACCTCCCAGCCTTTTGTCTGTAATTCTGTGCTAATTGCACATGACCTTATGGTCTTGGAAAGTGCCAGAGTTTATAGATCATGGAAGGCAAACAGAAGCAGGGACTTCTATGCAACTATGGGAAAGTTAACATCTTTGTTGGGACAAAACATTCTGGTGGTGTGGCTGCTTAAGGTTACCCACACTTAAGCACTCTGTAAGTAACCCCTCATGCATGCTCTGTAAGTTAACCCTTATGCATGCTCTGTAAGTAACCCCTCATGCATGCTCTGTAAGTTAACCCTTATGCATGCTCTGTAAGTAACCCCTCATGCATGCTCTGTAAGTTAACCCTTATGCATGCTCTGTAAGTAACCCTTATGCATGCTCTGTAAGTTAACCCTTATGCATGCTCTGTAAGTTAACCCTTATGCATGCTCTGTAAGTTAACCCTTATGCATGCTCTGTAAGTAACCCCTCATACATGCTCTGTAAGTTAACCCTTATGCATGCTCTGTAAGTTAACCCTTATGCATGCTCTGTAAGTTAACCCTTATGCATGCTCTGTAAGTTAACCCTTATGCATGCTCTGTAAGTTAACCCTTATGCATGCTCTGTAAGTTAACTCTTATGCATGCTCTGTAAGTTAACCCTTATGCATGCTCTGTAAGTAACCCCTCATGCATGCTCTGTAAGTTAACCCTTATGAATGCTCTGTAAGTTAACCCTCATGCATGCTCTGTAAGTAACCCCTCATGCATGCTCTGTAAGTTACCCCTCATGCATGCTCTGTAAGTTAACCCTTATGCATGCTCTGTAAGTAACCCCTCATGCATGCTCTGTAAGTTAACCCTCATGCATGCTCTGTAAGTAACCCCTCATGCATGCTCTGTAAGTTAACCCTTATACATGCTCTGTAAGTTAACCCTTATGCATGCTCTGTAAGTTAACACTCATGCATGCTCTGTAAGTAACCCCTCATGCATGCTCTGTAAGTTAACCCTTATGCATGCTCTGTAAGTAACCCCAAACAAGTGTTGGTTTCTCAGGTTGCATTAATGGAATTATTTTGGTTAATCTTTGATTTCCATTAAGTAGGTGGTTGGCATTTGTTTCCATCCCCAAGAAAGCTCCCAAAACACGTGGGAGGAGGGTGTTTAGTTTTAGAAGAAATTGCCAAAGTCCTTTAAAATAGATACATCACTTTCATCGATGTGCCTGTCAGCAGTTTTAAATCTGTTTCTCAAGGTTTCGTTCCAGTAACCTTTAGAAGAGGCTTTAAGGCTTTATAGAGTTTGTACATTGAGGCATTGTAACCTGTTACCATGTTCCTCTACTTTTGTTTCAGGTTCAGCTCATTCAGAAGAGCCAGTGTCATTCTGCAACATCTGGTAAGTTTGGAGTTTCTTTTGTTGGGATTGATAGTTTATGATACAGCTTAAGAGTGTCACCATTAGGGAAATAGACAGCACTGGGTTGGCAGGTTTCCCTGGTCCCCTAACCACTGTTGTCAATCTCCCAACCACAAGCCACCTCCTACACACTCTGTGTTCTAAGGCTTCTATAATGAATGTGGGTAAATCTTACTGTCCTGGTTTAAATACTGAGTGTACAACTTAATCTTGGTAAAGAGTAATAGTAGCTTGCCTTTTGATAGATATTCTTGTGTGTGTGTGTGTATGATGAGGATAGTATTTACTATATAGAACTCCTAAATGTTAATTTTAAAAATTTAGCATGTGGGCTGGAGAAACAGCTTAGCAGTGGCTAAGATACTGGCTGCCCTTGTAGAGGACTGGGGTTCATTTCCTAGGATTTATGGGTTACTACAGTATGTAAATTCAATTCCATGTATCTGATGCCCTCTTGTGGCCTCTGTAGGTGCTGTAAGAATTTGGAGCAAAGACATACATGCAGACAAAGCACCCAAACACGTAAAATAAAACCTGAAATTCTTAAACTAATACAGTGTCCAGTGTATAAATGACATCATACTTTAACAGTTATTATGCATGTTGTACCTTGCAAAGTTCTTTGTTTATCATTGTCTATTCATTGTTTATCAGATTATAGGAAAATAATTTTTATTCAGTTTTCTATCTTTCGAAGAACTTGATGAATACCTTAGTATGAATAAGCCACCTGCTATAACTATATGCAGGTGCAGTGCTAAGTACTTCATATATGTGTTAGCACATTTAATTCTCATTATATTCCTAGTGAAGGCCTGTAGCTCTCATGTATTTCTAAAGCCTCTCCAGTAAAGGTTTTTTGTTGTTAATTTGTGTAAGCACTTTGTGACAAGGTCTGATCAGAACATAGATGCAGCTCTTCTTGTCTTTAGCCTGGCACTTGACTGTGCCAAAGGGCAGCATGGTAAGAACCTGTCTTTAAAAAAGTTTCACATTGTTTTTCTTGGCTATGCTATGCGGGAGTTTATGTGTCCATGGGATGTGTTTATGTGTCCATGGTATGTGTTTTCTCACATATGGGGCTCAACAAGATAGCAGAATGGTTCATCTTTGACAGGTTGCTGAAGAAGCATATCTTACTACAGGGATGATTTTGTTAACTAGACTTATCTGGTGAGAAATTCAAATTGAAAGGATGCATGCTTTTCATTATTCAAAAGGCTTTCTTAAAGATCTTCTAAGTGCCTGTCATGTTTATCTGCCAATGAATTGTCGTAAGAATTATATACACATGATTTTACAAAGGAAAATGTAAACGTGTTTAATTCTGTCAAAGTATAGTTCTCTAGATTTTATTAGATATTAAGTATATGTGTGCTGTATGTTTTCAATTGGCGTATTCTGGGTAAAAATTTCAATTCACTTATTTTTAAGTCCTTGTGGTCTTGAGGAGTGCTCATATGCTCGGCAAGCCCTTCACCACTGAGCTGCAGTTTTAAAGTTTAAACTGACTTCCAATTTTAGTTTATGTTTAGGATTCATTTTACTATTTTTAATTATGTCTGTGTGTTGTGTGTCTGTGTGTGTCTATATGTGAATTCAGGTGCCCATAGTGGCAGATTTCCCTGGAATTGGAGTTATAGGCACTTATGAGGAATTGAACTCAGCTCCTGTGTGAGAACAGTATACATTCTTAATCACTGAGCCATCTCTCCAGCCCCTATGACTTCCAATTTTATACTGTTATGTGTTTCCACTCTATTTGGTGGGGTAAACCCGGGAGAGTGGAGCCTAAAATTAGCCAACTATATTCAGAGCATCAGACAATTTATATTCTAAGGGCAATTGTAAGTGGTAAGCAAGGTCATATGAGTAAATTCAAGTTCACTTGAATTAAGTTGTAACCAGGAAGATAACTCTTGCATGGAAACATTGTTATGAATAATAGAGGGTAAGATGATGGCTGTCTAAAGTAGAAACCAGCTGAAAGCCAGCTTTGATTGGTCAGGTTTATTGAGGAGGGGCTTGGAATCAGAGGTCAACCACTCAGCAGACTTTTCTCCAAGGGAGTAAAACTTCATTCTCTGGGGATGGTGACAAACTGTCTGGGGCCGGTGCAAAGCAAGGAAGCAAAACTTAATTCTCTGGGGCTGGTGAAAAGGGGGGAAACATACACACACACACACACACACTCACACCTGACCCCCTACACACACACACACACACACACACACACACACACACGCACACACATGGTGGATGAAGCAAGGCTTCAACAAGCTCCAACAACTTTATTTTTCCCCCACAACTTATATATACTAACACAGTCTTTTAAGCAATATAAAAAAATGCAATGTGGTTACATTCTATTTTTCTTTTAAGTTAATGATTACAATGAGTATACATGTATATAAAAATACACACATATCACATTCCCTAATACCCTTACATGATTAAACATTTTTCATATTATAGGTGAAACCTATTATTTCCAAGATCCCACATACATTCATGTCTAAGCAACTTGTTACAGATTCATAAAGTATAAGCAATTTGTGGTTACAAAGATAGGGTAATTCATCTTATTATCTATCTTAAAAGTTAATCTTATTAAAAATTCTTAAAAGATCATAAATCTAAACTTTTATATAAAACAACCAATTAGTCATTTCTATTCTAAATCCTCAGAGTGCACACATACTTATTAATGGTTTTAAAAAACATATCAGGAAGCCGAGGGCAAAAATGGGTACAAGAAATTAACCATCACCATCATCATCAGCCCGTCTGCTAGTACTGGTCGGGCTGCCATGTCCTTATTCCCTGTTCTCAGAAAGCCCTTGCTACTGGTAATCAACATCTCTGAATTTCTTCGAAGGGTGGTGGTTCAATCCTTAATCTGCTCCAGCAGCAATACTTGGAAAATATCAATCAGTATTATTATAAGTGCCAATGACACTACCCAGTGAGGAGATGGAAACCCCCTTATAGTTTTCATACAGCCTATAGATTATGAAGGATCTGATGACCATGAAGACAACAAGCAGAGCAAAACTTCACAACAGCAGGGGGTCCTCAGGGGACATAGTCTTCAGGGCTCTGCCTCTCCAAGCACATCATGATTGTGCTAACCAGTGGGTAGCATCCCATGAGTTACTTCTAAAGCTGTTTTGCTGTGCCTCTTGCACAACTCCCAATAAAAACCACTCCTATTATTATATGAAATAGGCACAAAAGCACATTCTAAGAACAATTCAAGTCAGGGAGGAACAGAGATTACAACTCTTTTTTAACTTGGCATTTTCTTACAAGGTCTCAGAAATCTCACACCGTTTCATTCATGGACTGTGCGAGGTTTAAAATATTGTCTGTAGATAAAGGAAGGTATTGAGATGGTAGTGCTGTGAGCCCTGGCAGTTGTGTATGTGTGTCTGAGTCATACAAAGCTGCTGTGTAGTTAGACTCATGTCCTTACAGCTACAGTGTTTATTTTACATAGCTCGTATATCTATTGTATCCTCCCACTTTTAGTCTCACTGACCTTGTTAGCCAGTGATGCTGAAGCTCTTAGAGCATTAGGGTACCATACATACAGATACATCAGTGTATCCAGTCTGCTTCTACATGACAGTCTATAGATCGAAGACAACTCTGTGAATGGTGACAGAGTAGTCCTGTGTGAGACCCTAAGCCAGTGTGTAGACAGCATCTTTCCAGTACAAAACATGCAAACATGAAGCTTTGTGACCTGGCCTTGCTGCGTGTGTACTCTTATTGCGCATTTTTTTGTCCAGCCTTTGTTGCAGTCACGTTTACCATCTTAGTATTTCCAGAGACTTGTGTTTGTGGTTAGTGCTTGCCATTGTCCTACCTAGAATTCTCACCTCCCTCCATGTCTGTCAAAGCTCAGGCCACATGCTATTTTCTTCTAGTTATCATTGGCTACTATATACTAAGATTATTTGCTCTCTCCATTTTCTAAGCACCTAATGTAGAATTTGAAATTTGTAACAAACTATAAGATTTAAGAGTATTTCATAGTCCAGGGAACTCTTGGAAGAGGCTATATATTGTAGATTAGTTGATTCAATCCACTTAGAAATAAAATATTAAAAATTTAGGAGGTATGCATGGTTTGCTTGGAGACTCCTCCATCTGTTTAATCTGAGAAACCTTTGTTAGGCGTCTCTAGGTAGCCATTCCTCTGGTTATTGCTTGAGAGATACGCACTTGGAATGTATTTTGCTGTGAGTGTATGATGAAACTTAATGAAGTTATTCTGTGTTCACTTAGAGAATGTCCATGCACACAGAGGCTGCAGAAGTCCTGCTGGAGAGGAGAGGCTGTGCAGGGGTTATAACGCTCAACAGACCCAAGTTTCTCAACGCACTGAGTTTGAATATGATCCGGCAGATCTATCCACAGCTAAAGGTCCGTAATAGTCTGAAAGCATCATGTCAAGCCTTCTGAAGTCCACTGTAGGAGAACATTCCCGGTATTTCACTGTAGGACTGCTGCATCAGCACCAATGTTGCTTTCCTGTGGACCCTGTCCCACCCACTCTCTTAGGAGACACCTTTTTCTTCACATAGCACTTCTGTTTCATGTTTCTCTTTGTGTTCTGCCATTTCTTCATCTCACTGACCCTTTAAATAGTGATGCTGACAGTTCTTAGAGATCAATGTATTGAATGAAAAAAAGAAAGAAACAGGAAGGACATGACTGCCCCTAGGGGTGCTGGACAGGAAGGTTTACCTGTAAGTAAAGGGACAGCAGAGCAGAGGCAGGATATTTGGGAGAGTCCAGGAAACTAGCAGAGTAAAGAGGAGACAAAAATGGGCAGAGTAACCAAAATGGCTGCGTTGTAGGAGAGGGCAGCTGGAAGAACAACAGCCCAGTGCCTAGCTTAGAGAAGCTTGGGTTAGAGGGCAGAGTATGCCAGCTATACCCTGCAACAGGACTGAAGGATGCTGAGAGGACCTGGCAGCCAGGTCCTCATTCATAAGTTAAATAGGCACCTCAGTTATCCATTTGTCCTGGGTTTGAGACCTAACATACCAGTCTGATCTGCTTCTTCATGATACCCTTTTGGATTGAAGACAACTTTGTCTTTCTGTTTTTGAGACAGAGTCTAGCTAGGCAGCCCAGGCTAGACTCAAACTTAAAATCTTCCTCTCTGTGGCTCCTCCTTGCTGGGACTGGAGTGTGCACCTCCATGCCCTGGGTGCCAGCTATTTGACATTGCTTGGCCAGCTCTTCCTTCCTCTGCTGCTTAACACCCCTTATTCCTGTCTTCTTCCTCCCAGTGCCCGCTGATCAAGTATTATACTGAACCACATTCCAGCCTCTTGTTCTTCATATTTCCTGTCCATCCCTAGATCTGTAGGTAGGTTTGTAAAGTGAGATGCTTGCTGACATTAGAAAGTATAGGGCTGAAAGTCAGACATATATTAAAAACTTGGATTTCTGCATATTAACTCTGTAGGCTGGGCATGATAATCTCTGTACCCCAACATTCCTCAGCTGGGGGAAAATTGATGGTCTATCTCTCTGCCACTGATCTGCACCCTACACTCTCATCGTGCTAATTTTATTACTTGACATCATGAAACTCTCATCACCCTTAAATTTAAAAAACTTTGTAAGAACTTACCCATGTAATAACTTTTTTTGGTATAACAGAGTCCTGTCTTGCATGAAAGAAAGGTTATTGGTACGCAACATACCAGCATTCTTCGGGTTCCCTAGGCTCATAAATATATATGACACAGTGCCATTAGGCATGTATATGTTTATCTTATCTTAAAGCTCTGACAGATATTTCTGGGATATGTTCCAGACTGTACTTAGAAAATGAAATGAAATTGGTGAGACCCATTCCCCTGCATGTGTTTTATGAAGGCCACCTATGTACACACAGATGTATATGAATGTATCTTAAATGAGCTTATATTTACTATGCTCTCAAAAGCCATTGTCATCTTTTATGTTTGGGTAGAAGTGGGAACAAGACCCTGACACGTTCCTGATCATCATAAAGGGAGCCGGAGGAAAGGCCTTCTGTGCTGGAGGGGACATCAAAGGTAGAACGCCTGCCCGCTATAAACTGTTTCCTCACTACAAGTAATAAGTAGAGAAATGCTTGAGATAATTTTTGTTTGGTTTGGTTTTTAGAATTGTTTGGTATATGGTAACAATTCTTTACAAGTTAAAGTTTAAAATATAGAGAATTAGTTACTATTTGAGTGGGCTTTTGTTTTGCTGCACATGTCCAGTGCTGAAGTTCAGATCTTTTGTTCTCCTCTTGTGGCATGTGTCCCGCCCCTGATATCACCAGCATCACCGCCATGTGAAGAACTTACTGTTTTCCAAACCTGCTGTGTGCTGACTCCATTACTTCCTGCCTCTCACAAGTCAGAGCAGGTACCTTCTGTGAAAGGAGTTAAGGTCTGTTGTGTAATACTGCTATGTGATTAAACACACATCAATGAAAATTTGCTTTTTTATTGCTCAACATAGTTTATGTATTTAACTAAGATAAATACTTGTTCTCGTGATGAGAATTATGAACTCATTGTTGTCACTGCTGGTTGTCTCCTCTGAAAAGCTTTTTTACAGTATGTTGCTTCTTATGGAGTTGTTACGGCTTGGGGATTTTCCCTTGTGTATTCTTTTTACGTATTCTTTTAATTATTTACGAATTTGTTGTTTAAGTATTAAAAGACAACCTTTGGTCACCAGATTTACAAGTTTATGTAAACCGTTGCATTATGAGTAGGAAGGAAAAACATGTAGATTCAGGATCAGATTCACATGCTCACTCAGTTTAAAATAACTGAAAATTAAAATTGTTTCATAATGGAAAACTTGCTTAAAGTGATGTGTTAACTGAATTGTGGTTTTGTCCACAACATGAATTCTCTGGGTGTGTATGCATTATACATCAGTGACTGTGTGTGCATGTGTGTTACTGTGTGTATGTGTGAGTGTCTTTGTACTTATGACTGTATATGAATGCTAGAATACCTGTGACTACATACATATGTGATACAAAATGAGTGTGTGTGCACCTGTATGTCTGTAACTGTATGTGTGTGAGACTGTGTGTTTGCATGTTCCTATGTACCTGTGTGTGTGTATGTATGTGTATGAGATACTGTGTGAGACTTTGTGTGAATGTGTGATTATGTACCTGTGTGTGTGGCGCATGTGTGTCTGTGTGCCTGACTGTGGGTGTATACCTGTATGCCTTTGCCTATATGTGTGTGCACACCTATATGCCTGTGCCTGTGTTTGCTGTACCTGTGTGTAGTGTGTTTGTGGTGTGTCTGTATTGTGTGTTTGTGTGTGTGTATGTGTACAACTGTATGCCCACTAAGAGTCAAATCTGGATTTCATACATGCCTGTGCTCTATCTCTTAATGAGTGTACCAAGAATGTTGTAAAAAGCATTGTTCATTTCCCCTGTGAGTGCCATTTGTTTAGAGTAGGGCTACAGTGTCTCCACATTGGAACACCTGATGCATTGATTGAGGTTAGCTGCTTTGAGTTGTGAGCAGTTCCTGAAAATGAATTGTTCTAGTTTGAGTCACTGTTCTGGGATGAAACCCTGTTACCAAAACAACTCACAGGAGGAAGGGCTTATTTTAGCCTATGGTTCCAGGGGAGAATCTAAGACAGGGCAGGAATGGTAGTAGGCAGCCAGAGCAGGGCACTGAGAGAGCTGGATTTCGCTTCATCTTAAGTGGGGTGAGGCTATGAACACTTTGCCCCAGTGACATAGTTTCTTCAGCAAGATTGTAATTCCCAGACCCTCCCCAAACAGGACCCACAAGCTGTGGCCAAGTGTTCAGATAGCTGAGCATATGGAGAATGTTTCTAATATAAACACCACCCATGACTAACTTTATAGTTTTTTTTTAGAAATATAGTAGAAATTCCAGAATTATTCTACTGTATATGTGCAAAACAATACATGTGAGTTCTAGAAAATTCTACAATAAGTAGATACGTTAAAGGTGAATATAATTTAATTTCTATAACTAGTTGATTTATATAAAATTAGCTTAAAATAAAATTAGAAGGAACTCAGAAAGTTTGGGGGTAAAGTTAGATTCTTAGAGTTGGTAGGTAAGCCTCTAGTTCAACAAAGGACAACAGATAAGGGTTTTCCCTTCAGGAAAGTTCCCCTCATTTGCATCATAATAGCACAGTCACAACAGATCTTTCTCTTTTTTTCTTTTTGTTATTCGATATTTTATTTATTTACATTTCAGATGCCATCCCCCTTCCCCATCCCCCCACTCATTAATTCCCTATCCCATCCCTCCTCCTCCTTTTTTACCTTTATACTGTTTAAATTACATGCAAGTATTAAGGTCAGTTCTAGGTTGAGGAACTAGCAATACAATAGATGCAAATAGTCCAGGAACAAGGAAGACAATAAACCCAGATAATCAAAGAACATGCATGACAATAAACAGAGTCAGGAGTGATCATTATTTCTCTTTGTTGTAGTAATTATTTTAAAAATGTCCTCTGGTCAGGCCATCTAAGCTGCAGCTCTGCCTGGCTCAGCTACCATGTTTGGTAGCCAGAGGCCATGTGCTCACCGCAGCTAGAAATGACCAGCCCTGCCACCCACGAGATGCCAGTGTGAGAGATGGCCCTGCCAGTCTTCCATGCTGTCTCTGCAAGGCTGGGCATTGCCCAGACTATACTGCCAACCGCACAGGGCTCGGTACAGATGAGACTCTAATGCTTAGATTATCCAAAGGCTTATATATTTGGTAATGATCAATAACAAGATACCCTTACAATCAGAGGTGTAACCCAATACCCAACCTAGATATACCAACTACCTTTGACTGCTACAGACAATCGAACATCAGCCTCCATGTCCCCCTCTCTCATTCTCCTCTCTCTCCTAGCTCCTCCTCTTCTTCATCCTCTTCTCCTTCCTCCTCCTCTTTCTCTCTTTACTCCTCCCACCTTAGCTCCTTCTACAAGCTTTTCAGGATGATCAAAATATCTGAGCATACTTCCCAGTCCTAGTTCAAAGTCATTTTCATGCCTGAAGCCTACTTCTTAAGATTTAGATTTCTAAGCCGGGCAGTGGTGACGCACGCCTTTAATCCCAGCACTTGGGAGGCAGAGGCAGGCAGATTTCTGAGTTCGAGGCCAGCCTGGTCTTCAGAGTGAGTTCTAGGACAGCCAGGGCTACACAGAGAAACCCTGTCTCGAAAAACCAAGGGGAAAAAAAAAAAGATTTAGATTTCTGCCTATAAGTACTTCTTTGTTCTAGCCTAGGATTTAGATTTCTGCCTGAAATTACTTCTTTGTTACAGCCCAATGTCAAATTGCTTCCAAGTAGCCCATTTCCTTGTCTTTGGCCAATGATAGATTCCTGCCAGGCAGCCCCAAAAGCTCTCCACATCTCCACCTTTTTATTGCATAAACCAGACTGAGCCTACAACAGATCTTTCTTAGGAGAGTATAGTTGGCCACTGGTGTCTGACATTCTGCCTTATGGATTCAACTCACTGTAGTTGAGAAATATTTGGGAAAAACAATATTTCTACCAAATAGGTACAACCTTTTTTTCTTCTCATTGTCTCCTTGATACCATGTGGCAACAGTTTATGTTAGGTGTTATAGATCACCTAGAAGAGACTCAGAGTGTATGATGCCATCTCCTTTGAGAAAGTTGGGCATCTGTAGATTTTGGTGCCTGGGTCAGTTAGTATGTTACAGTGGCTACAGAATTTGGAGTGATACTTCCATGTACTGTCCTCTTTTAAATGATACAGGGATAGGATAAGGTATGGGGAAGTGGCTGTGGAATTTCTATGCTCTTTTGCCTGTGTGGGACCTCCTCATGTTGATCTATTGAATCTCGGATTTCAGAGCTCAGAGTAAAACATAAACCAATGACATTGTTCTGGATATATTCTCTTAATAAATTATCTCTAATTGTTCTGGAGCCTTTGGATTTTCTGAAGACTTCATTATTTAAGCATGAGTTAAACTTAGAAGAAGATTCAGGAAATGTGATTGGTGAATAGGTCTAAGCTAATGCAAGTAAACCAAGTGGGACACTGCTTTCTCTGCTCGTTCTTCCCTCTGAGGTCTGGAATAGGACTCTTCAAATGAGTCTTCTGATCCAGGTCAGAATGTCTCTATGACCAGCTCTAAGTAGTGGGAGGGAAAGAGCAGAGACTGTGACCTGCTTTGAGTAGAGAGGTTTTAGTGTTTGTGACCTACCTTGAAGAGAGACTTAAGAAGCCAGGAACTGTGGGTGAAAAATCAGGTGTGTATATGTGTGTGCATGTGTATGTACTTACAATAAGTGAAAGAAGAATTTTTCTTTTAAAATTTGATGTTGGATCATGGGTCTCTGCCAAAGGGTAGCGTCACCAACCAACATGGGTAACTTTAAACATTAAAGCTGAAAGTTCCCCATTTTGAGCACTTAATGATTATAAGGTTTTTAACGTCCGAGACTGTATTGACTGGAAGCTGTCTTTATGATTTGTAATTGTTCTTGCCTTCATTTTCTTCTCTTTTCTTCCTTAGCACTCTCAGAAGCTAAAAAAACCGGACAGAATTTGAGTCAAGATTTATTCAGAGAAGAATATATCCTGAACAATGCCATTGGTATGTGTGTGATCTGTTCTGAGCTTTGAACATGGAATCAAGAGATGTGATGGCACTGTAGTCTGTTAAAATGCAACTAATAGGTACTCTTTATGGAAATATTCATTATTACATGGTGATCATAGTGATAACATTATTTTCCTTGTTATAGAATAATTATATTTTAATATTCATGAGCTATTCTAAATTCTGTTTGTCTAAAACCATTGTGAAAATATGGATTCTTGATCATTTAGTTAGCGTTTTCAGAAGGCCAGAAAACTTAGGTCCCGGGTTTCTAAACAAAAATAAAGTACCATTTTCTATTTCTCCGTGAACTCTGGAGTAGAGATTTCTTTAAGAGTCAGAGTTCTAGGTTTCTATGCAAGTGAAGTGACATTTACTTTAGCCAAACATGTTTTGAAAAGTTAAATTAATATAACATTTGTATCCATAAGTCTAGACATGGTAGCAATATTCTGGTTTTACATAATGTTATAAGAACAATACATTTCTAAAATTTCGGTTCAGCCCCTTTTGTGGTTTTCAGACTTGGTGTTGACTCGTGCACTTCTGTACTGTCTTCGTTATGGCCAGCATTCCTATACCATCTATCTACATTTATGCTTAAGAAGCACTTTCTAGTTTTTACTGATAGAGATGGTTGTGCCCTTGTGTTTTGTATTCTAGTGACTAATTGTTGGTTTATTTAGAAACAAATATGGAATGGATATGTTATATAACTTTGTTTCTAAAATTTCCCAGAATACTCTTTTTATACAGTGACCAGCTATTGGTCACTGACATATTTATTGATCAATCAAAAATCAATTGGGGACAAGAACCTTCATTGTTTGGACACACAGATTCACATTTGAATCAAAGCATTAAAACCTATCTCCAACATTGATAAATTAAAATTTTAATAGAAATAGTTCCATGTAGCTAATAAGTACTCATTTTTTTCATGAAATAAAAAAAATAGAAAACATTTAGGTAATATAAAGATAGTATTTGGTAAAATATTAAAAGTATAAATGGAGGAATGGTATATATAGTGAAAGTCAAAAGGTAAAAATTCTATACATTGTGATATTATAGTCAACAAGGAATTTGGCAGACTCTGCCTCCATGTCCTGCAATAGTTATTGCCTAATGGTTTATATTTCAAATATGCATGTCTGTAGTAGTCGATGTGGGCTGTGTATCTATATCTCTGCCACAATCAATAATTTCTTCTGTAGCTTCTAAAGAACTTCACATACAGACCTTGTGAGTGTGAAGTTTGAGCTGTGCTTTGTCTGAGAATACATTGGAAATTTCCAGATGGGTCAGAATACAGGTTTGTCTTGGCCTTCACCAGTAGAAGTTAAGTCTGGTTCTTCTTCCAGCCCTGTACTCCCAGAAATAAGACTCAGACTCAAAATATAGTTACAGATACCCTGGCCATATAGCTAGCCTAGTCTCAGATTAGATCACAACTTAAAATGATTCATATAATCTACTCTACATTGTGCCACGTGGCTGGTTACCCGTGCCCAGGTGCCATATGCTCATCTCATGACATAATTCCAGGCAAATCTCCTGTGCTGGGCACTCTCCCAGAATTCTTTCTGCCTCCCAGATATCCCACCTTCTATTTCCTGCTTAAGCTATAGGCCATCAGTTTTATTATTAACAGATGCCATATCCATACAGACACAAGATACTTCCTTTACCTTCATCAGGTGTTGTTAGTAAACTGGGACAAAAGCCTTGTACTGTAAGTCTGTGACCTTTCTGAGAAGAAATCCTATAAAAGGAAATAGAGACAGTAAACGTTTATGTGATTAGTGGAATTTTTTCAAACAGGTATCTGAGGACATATGTTATCTTACAGATGAAGACACATTTATGTATGATATATATGAAACACTCTTCTCTAATGTGTGTGTCACATATAACTCACACGTCTGTCACCCAGTGCCTGTTGAGTTGCCTCTTCACTTAATAGTAAAGTGAGACTGGAGTCTGGGTCTGATCCCTCCCACTCTTTGTTCTTCTACCATGTACTTGTCTGTGTGTCTCCAGATGCTATCACTGTATAGAAAGCAGACATGTTCTTTAAAGCACAGCTTGGTATGTGGCCTATAAGGTAGATGTTAGTTATTTTTCTTAAAAATAACACAAAACTTGCATTTGTTTCTGACATAAAACTGAGCTGGTAAATGATAACCAGTATTTTTACCATGATTGTATGTGACTTGATGTTAAATATCATTTATATTACAAACCATGTAATAGTCTCCATATTTCTTTAAACTTTATCTAAGGAAACTAGGGTACACATAGAATGACTTTTGGAAAGATGATGTGCTTTAGGTATTCTAACCAAAGCTCTCTTTCTTCTAGCGTCTTGTCTGAAACCGTATGTTGCCCTTATTGATGGAATCACAATGGGTGGTGTAAGTGGACCTTTTGTTATTTTCATTGTAAGAATAAGTTGTATTAAAATAATGATTATTTCATAAAAGTGATACAGTGAATGTAATATAATGCAGCTGGCTGGAATATATGTTCATTTCAGTTTCAGATTTTGGAAGATTTAGGATGTTAAATACACTGGAGTACTTTAGACTCTTTAACCCAAAAGAATATTTTTTTTCTTTCTTTCTTTTTTTTTTTTTTTTTTTTGGTTTTTCGATACAGGTTTTTTCTGTATAGCCCTGAATGTCCTGGAACTCACTCTGTAGACCAGGCTGGCCTCGAACTCAGAAATCCACCTGCCTCTGACTCCCAAGTGCTGGGATTAAAGGCGTGCACCACCACTGCCCGGCAAGAATATTTTTTATGTTCTTAATTATGCTATAATCTACTTTAATCTATGTAGTTAGCAAACTTTTTTTAGGCAACAGAAACTTATTTTAGTTTTAAACACTTATTTGCATGTGTGTGTGTGTGTGTGTGTGTGTATGCTGTATGGGGCTAACATATAAGAGCATATATGGGCATGCATGTGCCATGGTACATGGGTAGAGGTCAGAGGTCAGCCTTGTTTATCAGCCTTCACCTCTGCCTTCTTTGAGCCAAGCTTCTTGTTGTCTTTCTGCTGTGTGTGTCAGGCCACTTGGCCTGCAAATTTCAGAGATTCTCCTGGTTTTGCTCCTGTCTCCTCCTCTTAGGTTGCAGATATGTGGCTTTCTGTGAGTTCTGGGTAGTCTTACATGTTGTCATGCCTGCATGTAAAGGCTTTGCCCCCTGAGCCCCTGCCCCAGCTGTGCTTTCACTCTTTTGTTTACATGTGAAACCTTCCCCTCTTTTGGAGTATTGGACACTGAACTCAGGATCATACATACTCTAAGCAAATGTTCTACCACTGAACTTCATTCTTATCCCATGTTTTTTGAGGCAGGGCTTTGATATGTATCTCAAGCCAGCCATGAACTTGTCAGCCTTCAATAGATCATGCTATAATCTATTTTAATCTATGTAGTTAGCAAACTTTTTTAAGCAACAGAAACTTATTTTAGTTTTAAACAGTTATTTATTTACGTGTGTGTGTGTGTGTGTGTGTGTGTGTGTTTGTGTGTGTGTGTAGGCCTGTGTCTCCATCCCAAGTGCTGGCTGGAATTGCAGGTATACACCACCATCTGTTCTTTTGCCCCCTCTCCTACTTACACATTAGCAGGGCTTCCAGTAGTGTTGGGAAAAAATATGTTCAACCTTCGATAGTGTGGAGGTGGCTTGCTGACTTGTTTCTGCTCTGTAACATTACACATTCGTGGAAGTCCTGGAATGTTATTTTCTCTTTTGAGATAGTCTTGCTCTGCACCTTGGGTGTCTTGGTGTTTCAGTTCACTTGCTTTTAACTTCCAAGTGTTTGGATTATAGGTATATGCCACCAGACCCAGTTTGGTGGTTTCTTAAATACAACGGGGAAGTTTCTGTCAGTTGACAGATGTGTTATTTGGTGTTTATGCTATTATGAAGACTATGATATCCTTTCAATAACTTGCTATGAAACTGGAGAATACAGGAAATAATCACAGAACAAGTGATTGTCTGCTGCTGAACGTAACAATTCTAGTCTTTGCCAAAAGAGGGGTCAGACTGGAGCTGTAGGTCAGAGAAGGGGCTGCGTGCAAAAGACTGTCGATTGAACTGACCCTGGAAAGGTATCGTGGGTATGACAAGGCCACCTGTAAAAACATCTATTTATGTTTGGGGAGAGGGGCAAGGTGAGAGGGGAGGACAGAGGACAGTGTGTGGGACGTGGTTCTCTCCTTCCACCATGTGGATCCTGACATTGAGGTCAGGTCCCCAGACTTTGGTAGCCAGGGTCTTTACCCACTAAAGTAGCTTTCAGCAACTGCTTTTTATGACTTTTTGAAGTAATGGCTGACAACCCCACATGGTGGCCCATAGGTATTTATAACTCCAGTTCCAGTGGATCTGACCCCCTCTGACTTCCATAGGTGTCAGGCACACATCTAGTACACATCATATATGTAGGCAACACACACACACACACACATACACACACACATCTAGTACACATCATATATGTAGGCAACACACACACACACACACATCTAGTACACATCATATATGTAGGCAACACACACACACACATACACACACACACATCTAGTACACATCATATATGTAGGCAACACACACACACACACATACACACACACATCTAGTACACATCATATATGTAGGCAACACACACATACACATCTAGTACACATACATACATGCAGGCAACACACACAAACACACACACACACACAAAGAGACATACATCTAAAAAAAAAAAAAACCATCTTTTTAGAAGGCAGTCTATATCTTGATCCTCGAGGGCAGATATTAGTATCTTAGCATGTTTGGTTGTGCTTTGTTAAGACAGCACTGAATTGGGAACTTAAAAGCTGTGTTAGTGCTGGTGGCACAGGCTTGTAACTGTAGCATCCAGGAGACTGAGGTAGGGGAATCATGAAAAGAAAAAAACTGGACTGGGCTATATGGTGTGGTCCTGTTATTTAAAAAAAAAAAAAAAAAAAAAAAAAAAAAAAAAAAAAAAAAAAGCAAGTGGAAGTGGAAGGAACCACACACCTGTAACAGTTATCTGAAGTGTCAAGAACTGCCCTGCGATGTAAAGAGAACTGGGAGAAACCAGAGAACAAAAACAGCAGGCATGCCCAAAGCATACAGGAAAATGGGGCCTCAGGAAGGAAACCCATCAGTAGACAGGCAGGCCGGCAGACAGGCAGCAGGCTCAGATGAAAGGGTGGAAAGGGCCAATAACTTTAAGGAAGAATGACTAGTGACTCAAATATAATGCAGTAGAGCTGACTTCCATTTTGAGAGCAATACGAATTGAGTGTGGGAATGGAGAGGTGACTCACTGGGTAAAGGTGCTTGCTGTACATGTATGTGTACCTGAGTTCAAAACCCACTTAAAACCAACAAGGTAGTCCCAGAAGTTCCAAGGAAGGCCAGGTAACCTGGAATCTGCAGTGGCAGACAGCAAAAAGACTGTCTCAAACAAGGTAAAAGGTGAGGACCAATGCCTAACCTTGTCCTCTGGCCTCCTCATGGGCCATGGCATGCATGAGTCGTACACTGTAAACTTGCAATCTCTTGTCTCAGTCTCCTGAATGTTGTTGGGGTTCCATGTATGGGCCCGCATTGGCTACACTGTTTAAAAGTTTTATATGTATAAGTGTTTTTGTCTCTATGTATACCTGTGAGTCATATGCATGCCTAGTGCCTATGGAAGCCAGAAGAGGGTATCAGATTCTCTTTTAAGCTGCCAGTCTGTGGGTGGGACAGTACTCAGTCAGAAGAGGCTGAGAAGTTTGACAGGCAGCTTAAGCAGCCAGCATCCCTAGGCTGAACAAATAGCAAAGAAAACTTTGCATTACTCCAGGTTGGTCTTCTCAATGGAACACACGCAGCAGCTGAAGCTCAGTTGTTAAGTCACAGAAACATTTTCCTAAGTTACAGTCATTGACTTTCAGTGCTAAGACTGCATTTTGTTAGTCAGTTATATGAGATCTCAGAGGACAGTGACAGTCTAGGCCAGTGGCCTTCTTGCTTATTTAATTTTACCAACCCTGTGGAAAACCGAGAATAACTTGAGGCAATTAAGACTTAAGAAGAGCGGATGGTTAGTGATTCTTTGTTTTGATTTTGGTCATTAGGGTTTTTTTTTTTTTTTTTTTTTTTTTTTTGTGTGTGTGTGTGGATTTTTTTTTTTTTTAATTTAATCTCAGTTTAAAGCAGAATGTGACCCACTACCGAATCTCTATTCACAAGTCTTGCTGTGTTTCAAGACCTAGGGAAGTATAGTCCTTGGAAGACAAGCCATGTGGGGAATTCCTGTCAAGTTGTGTCAGCTTTTGTTCTTACTTCTTACACTAGTACATGCAGGATTATCTGCACGGGATGAGAGTTTTAAAAAGTGGATTCTAGAAGATTAAACTCAAGCCATCCTAACATTTTTTTTTAAATCCTTTAAAAAGTGAAGATATATCTTAGAGGAGTTTGGTGACTCCAGATCCAGCTTGACAGCTCAGTGCTTCAGATTGCAAAGTTAACAATAGGTTGTGTTACATCATATAGCACATGGTATTCCAACCTGTTGAAATAAGCCTGGAGTATCACAGTACCACAAGTAAAAAGAAACTTTATCTTCCTCTTAATTTTTATGGCACAAAAGTCAACAAAAAATCCTGAAACATGTCTTATCAGGATGACCGCGGGTGAACACGTGAGTCTTCTGGTGAAGCTTGGTTCACTTCCATTCATGATATGCCAGCATCTCCTTCCGGGGCGGGCACACCTTCATCTACAGTGGGATCATCCTCATCAATACCTAGTCCAAGCTTGATCATCCTGTAGATCCTGTTAGCATGTGTCTGGGGATCTTCCAGCCTGAAAAACCTGATCCTTCGCAGATGCCATGCTTGTCAGCCTCTGCCTTTTGCCTTAAGGTTTCAATAATGGAGTGGTCAGGGCTTATCTCCAGGTGTTTCTTTGCTGCGTTGTAGCCCATCTTTGAGTTGCCTCTGAGAGCCCCAGCTTTCTTGATTCTTTCCATGTTTGCTGTCCACCCACATGTGCTGGGATGTCACCAATCGGTTTGACACTTCACCTTTTCAATCTTTTTTCCAAGATATTTTTCATAATTTTGTTGAGGTTTTCAAACATTGTCCTCTCTTTTTGTTCCTTTTTCTCCTCTTCATCTTCTGTAAGTTCTGGTCTCTTTTGTAACTGACACTAAGGCCTGCCCTCAAAATCCTTCAGCTGTTGCATACAATACTTAAAAATGCTCTCAATCCTACAGATTACTTCTCAGCCATGTTTTCAGAGATGTCCCATAAAGGCCCAGTTAGTGACCTGCTCCCTGATCTCAGCTGTGATAAAATAGTAGTGCTTGTGGCTTCCTTTTGTTCTGGTGCAATCAATATTGAAAGAGACTGTCACACCCCCAGGAGATGTGTAGTGTCACAACAGCTCTGACAGCTTCTTCTGATACTCAGAGTCTTTATGAATTCTAAGCTTTATATATATATACATATATATATATATATATATATATATATATATATATATATATATTGAGAACTGCTGGTAAAACTTTTTGTAGTTCTTTTTATTTTCTGTCAGTTTAGTGAATACTTCTAAGAATTTCTCTACCAAATTCTTTCTTACAACTTTCAAATTTTTGCTTTGCTGCAATATCTCACAGGGAATATTTAGAAGAAAATCCTTAGAATCCAGCATGCCACTAATAACTTCAGTTTGTTAAGAACTTGAACAATCCACAGGGTGGTGCCATGAGCATGATCTCTCCTCCCTTTACATAGACAGACAGAAAGACAGACAGACAGACAGACAGACACACACACACACACACACACACACACACACACACACACACACACATTGCTGTAGGAAGTACTTTTTCCCAGTATGAAAAATGACTGTTTCACTCTGATGTTACCCACCATCAAGAGTAACAGCCTTTTGAAGAGGAAATGGTTAAATTCCATTATGTTTCAGATTTCTGAACTTCTATAATTTCATATTTTGGTAGGCAATAAAATAAAACTCAGTATTACTAAGAGGTTCTTCATACAGTTGACTACATCATGTAAAAGTACTATTTTTCTGGTATTCATGAGAAGAAACATTTATAGATTCCTGAAATAAAAGTTTATACATTCACTGAGAAACAACATTTAAAATCTGTTTTGCCCTTTCAACTTCTGACATCTTATTTTTCTCAAGTAGTATGTAACAGAGAGGTTAGTTGCTTACATGTTAAAGCTCACATAAGTATGCAAAAGGGGAATCCATATGTCTGAGACCTGTGTGTGCATGTGGTACCACTCCAACTCCTGTTAGCTGAGATGCACTTTGCCAGCCCTGTACGTTACAATTGGAAAACTGGTTCCTTCAAGCCAGCTTAAATTATTCACACAGTATGGCATTGCTTTTATATTTCTTGAGGTGCCTTTAAGACAGGGTTACCAGAAGACTTTGTGGTTGTAGGAAGCAAGATGTGCTTGCTCATGAGTGCCACCCTATCATACAGATTGTTGTTAGAAACAGCAGAAACCTGAACAATCTCTTCTAAGAAAAGCAAGATGTCTGTTATATGCCAAGAAGCTAAGGATGAGTCAGTCACCACAAATTCTAACCAAGGGGAAGGCACCAATTTTTAACCTGTAAAGCAAACTATTGTTGCCATGTTCTGGTCAGCTGCTCATGGTTTGCCTTCACCACATCTTTTGGTCAAAAAGGCTACATGAGCCACATGTTGGAGATTTCTGACTTTTCGTGGGGTGGCTTTCATATGTACACATTTTTCTCTTGTCTGTCTTTGTTGTTGTTGTTGTTAGACTCCAACTTAGAATTTAGAATGGTTACTATATGATCAAAATGGAAAATTAAAAACTTTTAAGCCTGTGTCAGGAAGTCTTGGTTACTGAGTTCATGGCAAATGTATGGGTCCTGTGTGTTGCATGTAGTTTTAAACCACCACCTTTGGTCCAGGATCGGCTGAGCTACCAGACCCCACCTGGTATACCTGCCTTAGCTTGGGGAGGTGACTACCAGCCCTCTCCCAGCTTCCAGGAATCCACAGCTAAAAGACATTGTTCTTTTACAATTTGCTTTCTTAGCACAATTGCTGGGTGCAGATGTCTCCCACCTGGAAAAGCGTGCCCTTAACAATTTATTATCTTCATCTCTCCACCTGCCCTAAATTTCAGTGGTTAATCCCACCTAGCCCCTGTCAGACATTTTTGGGCACCCACCTGTAGTAGTGGCCACAGGCCCCAGCTCCCCCTGAGACCACACATGGTTGCTGTTTTCTTCTCCCTCCTAAGCATGGCAGAAAACTTCTCTCTTTCCTTGCGGCTGCCTTTTCCCTCCTGAGACCCAGAAGTTTTGCCTGTACCTTTCTCCCAGCAACTGCTTCCCTGGCTTTCTTTACTAACAAATCAAGAACCAGTTGGGGAACAATACCCTAGCATCAGACCTTTCCCCTTCACCTGTGTGTTTTGAAGGGCAGGTGATGAGTCCCTAGGTGGCCGTAGGGCACAGACCATCCACAGGGAATTCTGACTCTGTTCAGTGTAAATGAGTTGGTTGCAACTGATGTTAAGTGAGACTTGGCCCTGATAAAAGAAAAAAAATGAACAGTCCTAAAGTCACATTAATGCCTTACAAAGGTCTGTTAGCTGTTGTGATGGTTTGAATATGCTCAGCCCAGGGAGTGGCACTATTAGAGAGTGTGGCCCTGTTGGGAGTAGGAGTGTCACTGTGGGCATGGGTTTTGTCCTAGCTTCCTGGAAGCTAGTCTTCCTACTAGCAGTCTTCAGATGAAGATGTAGAACTCTCAGCTCTGCCTGCTACCATGATGCTCCCATGCTTCCATCTTGATGATAAGAGACTGAACCTCTGAACCTGTAAGTCAGCTCCAATTAAATGTTGTCCTTAAAAGAGTTGCCTTGGTCATGGTGTCTCTTCACAGCAGTAACACCCTGACAGCTGTAATAGCAGCCTTTTTCAGTTTTAGAAGGTATTCTGTTTTTGCTACTGATACTGACAATTGAGAAGATGACATGTTAAGAACCCCTTTCTTATTATAATAAAGAACTGGAATTTTCTTAACATCGTTTAGTGGAAACTGGAGGTTTAATGGAACTTGAAAAAAATGAAATAATTTTATTAACTACATTGAAAATTCTTTTTTGAGAAACTTTTGAGTTCTACCTTCTTTGCTACAGTTCTTCCCACTCTCTGAATTTTAAGTCTCCAGTGATCTTTTGTTTTCCAGTCATTTAAAACTTTAGAAAAGAATCAAGCCCCTCTTAAGACTGTAATTTTAGTCTTGTGTGTACTGGCTCACTTTGATGGCCTCTGTCATGTGATTTCTCAGCAAGAAGGTACAAGATATGGCTCTTCAGTTTTGGACAGTTCACTCTTTGAGACATGAGGGCTTTTCCTTTGTACATGGTAACTTCTTCATATATATGTGGAAATATATGCACATATATGTTCATATTTATGTATGTATAACTGGTCATCACAGGCAGAGCAGGGGATCTTTTGGATTTTTAAGAAACTAATGTGTGCAAAGGACAATAGAGGGAGGATGCTGCAGGAAACCACAGCGTGCCAGCATTTGGAATGTGAAGCCAGTAGGGGTTAAGTTCTGAAGTCATAGCATCCACTTGCATAAAGACAAGCTGAATAATTTATTGTGCTGTCAGTCTGGAGAGCCACTTAAGTGCTCAGCAGGGCCTTGACTAGAACATCTTTACATTTTAGAGGGAGCTCCCTTATAAAAAGAACAGATTGGAGGGGAGTAGGTTTGAAAGAAGAAATTATTTAAGAAACTATTTTAGGGATTCCAGTGAAATGATATGAGGGTTCAGGTAATTAATGAAGAACAGGCAATGGAGTAGATTTAAGAGAGTGGGTTAGTAGAGATTTGATGAGACTTGACATAAGGTGTATGTGAGAGATCAAGGAGGGAAAAGGGGCAAGGGTGGCATCCAGGTTTCTAGTCGGGGCCATGGTGGGGTGATGGCACTGTTCTTTCAGAGGTGGGAGGAAGAGTGGGTGTGAAGTGTGGGGAGGGGAATGGGAACTGATCTGAATTTGAAGCTTCATTGAGAGATGCCTGTGGACTATCCAGTGGGGCTACTTAGTCTGATTCAAAGTGTCTTACTGAATATGTGGGTCTGAAATTTGGGTTGCCGCATAGGTAGGTAGTATAACTTTGAGATGCAGGTATAGTGTGCATGCTCCTGGTGTGTGAACTGTCTCACAAATGGCTGGTAAATGGGAGAGATAGTCTTATGATAATGCAAAAAAATTCATTTGGTTCATATGCAGGGTTTTGTTGGTGCTGGTTTTGCTAGACAAAGGGCAGATAGAGTTGAGATTGTCAGCTAACAGTTCATTTGTACTATGAATAGGAGTTGCTTTGTCTGTTTAAGAAAATTAAAAACTGCCGGGCAGTGGTGGCTCACGCCTTTAATCCTAGCACTTGAGAGGCAGAGGCAGGTGAATTTCTGAGTTTGAGGCCAGCCTGGTCTACAGAGTGAGTTCCAGGACAGCCCGGGCTACACAGAGAAACCCTGCCTCAAAAAACAAAACAAAACAAAAAATTAAAAACAAATGTCTTTTCCAGAGGCATCTTCCTCTACTGGCTAATCTCTAGTCCTCAAAACTGGGGTGTTTTGTGGTGGCCTCACTGGCTCACAGCCAGATCCCCCAGTGCTATCTTGGCACCTTGGATTATGCTTGTGCCAATATTAAAGCAGTGCCCTTTCTGCATCACTT
Source organism: Arvicanthis niloticus (assembly GCF_011762505.2). Lineage (NCBI taxonomy): Eukaryota > Metazoa > Chordata > Mammalia > Rodentia > Muridae > Arvicanthis > Arvicanthis niloticus. The sequence goes on from NC_047660.1 coordinate 134,240,048, forward strand.
TTATGCACATTAATCACTTATTGTGACTGTCTTTATTGGTGTGGAGCAGCCTGACTGGGAGCTTTAAATTGTGACCCCTGGGTCATTTATAGCTTTCATCAGTACGGTTGTTCAACCCTTTTTCCTATTTACTCTATGCAGTTTAATAGAGTATGAGGGGTTTGATTGGTTTGTTTTAGGAATTCATTGTTTTAGTGTTGAGAAGCCTTGTATAGAAAGACTGTTAATAGAAATGATTGTGTATAGGAATATTTGGGAGTGTGGGGTGTGGTATACACAGAGCTAAGTCCAGGATGAAATTCTTAAGCACACAGTATTCTTAACCAAGGGCAGAACTTGAGACCTACAGAAGACACTGAGGAAGGAGAGTGGATAGAGGACTGGAAGACAAAAGCAAGCTAGGAGAGTGGAGCTGTCTAAAACCTTGTTGGCTTCTGTGCTCCCGAGATCTTTGACTATTCTTTACATTGCCATAAGCAATGTTTTTCAGGCTTATCCTATGCAGTTTGTTCCTAGACCTCAAATCCCCTTGTTTTCTAAGGCAGCTCTCGCTATTTGATTAGAAAATGATGGCGAGTACTTACATATACGGGACACCATAGCTTCCTAATTGTTTCTAGGCCTTTCAGTAAAACTATGAATATATTTTGTTTTAAGATAAAATAAATAGGCAAACTCAGTATTTCCTATCAAAATTGAAGTGTTAGACATATTTAATGTTTGAAATCTTTTTTATGTTGAAAGTCTTTTAAGAAATGATTTGAACAGGCCACACATGCCAGGAAATCAGGTAGGCCAAATGCACATCTTCACCTCTCCCTCTGTCCCTCCAAGTCCAATACCACAGTCTCATCCCCAGCTCTGCAGCAGAGCACCTGCAGCAGCCTCACCTCACTTCATTTGTAGTGGATCCTGAAGACCCCCATACTCGGGAGACACTTCCTCAAGTCTCAGGAAATCACGACCACCCAAAGATCACAAGAAACCATACCTGGATGCAATCAGCAGAGGTTTATTAGGGAAAAGAGCTGGCAGCCAGCGGTCTGACCACGTACTCGTGCAGGAGTAGGGTCTAACCTCCGCCACCCAGTCTGAGGAAGGTTTTAAAGGGAAAAACCACAAACCAGGGTAGTAGGAAGGGGTGAGGGGTTGCCAAGGATACATAACATAAGAATAGAGAAACATTCCAGAGAAACCCACCCTGAAAGGTTAATAGCCATGGAAATTACTCAGTACAATCATTTTTCTCAAAAATGTGGTCTTACCATGTCACTGTCCCCTATACCCTCATTACAAAATATTTCTCACTCCCTCCAGTCACAGCCCCACCTAGATGGCTTGTATCTTTATCTGTAGTCAGGATTGTGGCTTCCTGCCTTGGGCCTCTCCCACCATAGGTGGGTCTGCTGCTTGAGGCTTGATTCAGGGGCAGTGTCCTCCACCTGGAATGTGCCCCGGGGAAAGTGAAAACCTGAAATCTTATTTTCAGTTCCTCATTCTGGAATCTGCACTTTTCTGCCCAGGTCTAAGGGCAAAGAAATCTATACATATTTTATAAAATGGCCTTTATAATTTTTCACTCTACAATCCCACAGATCTTCTCCTCTTGGTTCCTCCCCTTCATTGTTTTATCCCAGCCCCCAATTTCTGAAGGATCTCCCTGGGAATGCACAGGCCACTCTGGAAACTGGTAGGCTAATGACAAACCTTCACTGTTCTTCCTGTTCTCTCCTGTTCTTCCAAATTAAATCCCCAGTCTCATCCCTAGTTCTGAAGTAGACCATCTAATGCAACTTTCTTTCCCTTCCTCCCCCCATTTACATTAGATAACACAGATCTCCAAATTTCATTATGCCCACTAATTGTTTTGACCTAGCCTCCAACCCTAACAGGCACTCCCTGGGAACCCACAGGCCTCTCTAACCAGGGAAGCAAGGAAGCTAATCGTAGATCTTGACCTCTCTCCAGTCCTTCAAGTCCAGTCCCTAGTTTCATTCCCAGCTCTGTATCAAACCTGCTGTAACCTCTCTTCACTCTCTGCTTTCATTCTCAGGGAACTAAATAAACAGATCCTGCCTTTCTCTGACTTGTAAAGGTCCTCCACAGCCCTTCCCTATTCCTAAGCCTCATGTCCCAATACCCCAAAACACATTTTACCTGGAATCCCCACTGTCCACACCCATTAGGACTCCAGAAGATTTTCCTACAGGTAACACACTCCTCAGAATCAGAGAAGAAACAGAAACCAAGGAACAAAACACCCAACTAAAAAAGACAAAACCACATATTAGCACCTAGAATTACAATCTTTCCAAACACATGCCTCCTCAGTTAGTGTAAAAACCACAATTAATAACAGCCAGGACAGTATATCTTATGAGAGCCTAGCAGTCCTACCACAGCAGACGTGGCCCCATGTTGGGCACCAAAATGTCCTGTCCAGCAGGGCATTAAACAGGGGTCTGGGGAGGTCACCTGAAAGAGAGGGGGGAACAGGGGAACAGGCAAAGACAGAAAGAATGGCAATTTGTCTATAGTCTGATCTGATGGTAATTTTTACTTTTTTCACACGGGGTTATATACACAAAAGGGGAAGGAGATGATGCAGGAGCGTAGGTGTTCAGGGGGAGTACAGATATCTTCCAGAACAGAGTGTCAGCTGGGTGAAGGTTCAGGGGACAGATCACTATGACTCCGCCTATGATTCACTTGTCCTTATCTAAGTTGGTACTATCCACCAAGGCTACCTATCTACAAGGTTTATGACTAAGGTTTGGCAACTTTTCACCAAAGCTGCTTGTTTACAATAGCTTCTAGCTATCTGTTTCAATGTTTTTCCACAGAGACCCAAGACTTTGTGCTAGCAGGCATATATGTTAGGCCTATAGCTGACCCCAGGCCTTCAGTGTATAAGTGTAGCTGCCTGCAGCCACGAGTAGCCGGGTTCTCCTGAGAGGAAGCCTAGGAATGAACAGGAATGGAGGGCGAGAGAAACATGGGGCCAAGACAAAGTATTCTGATCAAGGCCCGAGGTTTAATAATTTGCTTTCACCTATAAAGGGGAAGCCCCATCCCCCAGAGTCTCTTCTTGGTTCAGCCCAGGGGCTGGGCAAGGAGATAGCAGGCAGTCCATTCTTCTTAGCTCAGGTAGCAGGCTCCAAGGCACCAAGGCTGGTAATGCAATGCCTCTCCCAGGTCCTACTGTTGCTTGGTCTATTGTGGTAAATGACTTTGCAGGCCTGCTCAGGCCTGGGGGAAGGGCACATATAAGCAAGGCTGCCTCTGACAAGTTGCAACTTAACAGCATACCTGAAAGCTCTAGAACAAAAATAAGAAATCACATCCAAAAAGGTGTAGACACTAAGAAATAATCAAACTCAGGGCTAAAGTCAATAATGTAGAAACAAACAATACAAAGAATCAATGAAATGAAAGACTTGGTTCTTTGATGAAATCAGTAAGATTGACAAACTTTTATTCAAATTAACTAAAGGTAGGGTGATAATATCAAAATTAACAAAATTTAAAATGAAAAGCACATAACAACAGATACTAAGGAAATCCAGAGAATCCTAAGGACATTCTTTAAAAATCTTTACTCTACCAAATTGGAAAATCTAAAAGAAATGGATACATACCAGTTACCAAACTTAAGCCAAGATCAGATAAGAAACTTAAATTGACCTATAACCCCTAGTGGAATAGAAGCAGTCATTAAAAGTCTCCCAAATGAACAAACAAAAAAAGTACAGGGTTTGATAGTTTTTAGTGCAAAATTTTACCAGACTTTCAAAGATAAGTTAATGCCAATACGCCTCAATTTATTTCACAAAATAGAAACAGAAGAGACATTGCCCAATTTGTTTCACACATTTTTGGTTACTCTGATATACAGATGATATAAAGGTCCAACAAAGAAAGAGAATTATAGACTAATTAATCTTATGAACATAGATGTAAAAAAATATGAATAAAATACTTGCATAAGATTCAAGAACCCATTAAAAAGATCATCCACCCTGAATAAAGTAGGATTCCCAGAAATGCAGGGATGGTTTAACATACCTAAGTTGAAAAAAGTAATTTGCTTTGGTAATTTGACTAGGAACTGCTTCCATAGTCTCAAATATTTGAATGCTTAGACATTAGGAAGTGACACTACTTGACAAGAATTGGGAGCTGTGGCCTTGCTGCAGTAAGTATGGTCTTGTGAGGAGGAAGTTTGTCACTGAGGATGGGCTTTGAGGTTTCAATGCTCAGGCCAGGCCCAGTGGCTTTCTCTCTTCCTGCTGCCTGTGGATCCAGATGTAGAACTCTCAGCTCCTCTCAAGCACCATATCTGCCTATATGTCACCAGTGCTTCCCACTGTGCTGATAATGAACCAAATGTCTGAATTTGTAACCAGTTCCCGTTTAAATGCTTTCCTTTAAAAGAGTTGTGGTGTATCTTTACAGCTGTGGCTAAGACAGTGGTTCTAAATCTTTCTAATGCTCTGACCCGTTAGTGCTTTTCCTCATGTTATGGTGACCCCCAACCAGAAAATTATTTTTATTGAGAATCTGTAAGTGTAATTTTGCTACTGTTGTGAATCATAATGTAAGTATCTGATATGAAGTGTATCTGATATGTGACCCCTATGAAAGGGTTATTTGACCCCCAAAGGCATTGAGATCCACAAGTTGAAAAATGCTGAACCAAGACATCCACCATACAAGCACACTGAAAGACAACACTACATGATCGTCTCATTAGATGCAGAAAAGACCTTTGGCAAAATCCAACACCTCTTCATAGCATTCCTTATTCAACAATAAGTACAACTTCATGACACTGAGAAGTTTCTACATAGCAAAGGACACTGTCATTTGGACAAAGAGGCAGCCTGCAGAATGGGAAAAGTTCTTTATCAACTACATGTCTGGTAGAATACTAATATCCAAAGTATGTGAAGAACACAGGAAACTAGATACCAGTAAAAGCAGATAATCCATTTAAAAATGGGGTACAGATCTAAATAGAATTCTCAACAGAGGAAACTCAAATGGCTATGAAACACTTAAATGTTCAATTTCCTTAGCCATCAGGGTAATACAAATCAAATCTACTTTGAGATCCTCTGTCAGAATGACTAAGATCAAAACCCAAGTGGTAGCTCATGGTGGTGAAGATATGGAGCAAGGGGAACACTCCATTGCTGGTGGGAGTGAAAACTTACAAGGCCATTATGAAATCAGTGTGGTGGTCCCTCAGGAAAATGGGAAGTGATGTACCTCAAGATATAGGTATACCATTCCTAGGCATATACTCAAAGGATGCTCCATCATACCGCAGAGACACTTGTTCAACTATGTTCACTGCTGCTCTGGTCATAACATCTAGAAATTGGAAGCAATCTGGATGTCCCTCAACAGGAGAATGGATAAAGAAAATGTGGTATATTTATACAATAGAATTTTATTCAGCCATTAAAAAATGACATCACAAAGTTTGCAGGCAAATTAATAGAATTTGCGGGGGGGAGGGGGGATCCTGAGGGAGGTATCCCAGATGCAGAAAGATAGATGTGATATGTATTTACTTATGTATGGATATTAGTTGTGAAGTCAGCGATAACCACACTACAGTCTAGAGAGCATAGGTATAGAGGAAGGAACTGTACAAGAAGGGGTAGGTAGATCTCATTAGGAAAGGGAGATAGAGTAGATAGGAATGGATGTGGGTGCTTGAGAGGGTGGATCAAGTGGAGACAGAGAAGTGGGAAGGGGATGTGGAAGAGAATACAAGGAGAGACAGCTAACACTAAGGGGCATTTAAAGCGTAGCATGGTAACCGAATACAGTAGAAAGTTCCTAAAATATATACATACATGAAGGCAATCTAGAGGAACCAAATAATGGGGAGAGAGTCCCAACTGACCATCTCTTGTCACCAAACGAAGCTTCCAGTACTGGGATTATGGTATATCTAATGAGTTGTTGACCAAAGGGGCCCATGAGAATGCCCTAACAATCCAGGCTGTTGCCCAGACTATAGGTTGCTCTCCACAAGCTGACAGTAAGGTTCCATTGCTCAAGATAGTACCTCCATAACTCATTGAAGATGGAGATGTTGAGCCAGTGCCTACATAGAACCTTATAGAGCCTTCACTCCATGTTCAGTGTCTTTGGTACAGGAATAAACTATATGTTCTCACAAGAGAAATATAAAAACCAAGCCATCCACAAACCCTCTATCTACAATGATGTTCTGCCTGCAAGATATGCTGAGACAATGGTAACACAAAGCTTGTGGGAGTAATCAACCAAGAACTGATTTTTCTTAAGGTCCTTTCTATGAGATGAAACCCATACCCAACACTGTCCGAGTGACCATGAACCTGATACTGGGTAGCTCAGGGACCTAGGGTAAAACCAAATACTTCTGGTCTAATGTAGAGATAAAATGACTCCTAACGATATTCTGGTATACAATCTCACAACAAACTCTGATTCACTGACTCCCACCTTCATTTGCCCCTTCCACCTTTTCTGACCTGCTTCTTTCCAGCTGTTTGCTTTGTTCTCTGAAACACACTACCTGTGGCCTTCTCAGATTGTGGTCTCTACCCCTAATATCAGCCCTTAGCTGCAATGTGATCTTCAACCCAAATTTCAGGTGACCTTTAAACGTATTTGCCTGTCATCGCTGCCCAGCTGACTGTGTTTTAGTTTAAATACCTCAATAAGAACTTTGGCTAAGCCCTCACAGCCTTTGCTCCCTAGGTCAGTCTCAGCTGGTTGCCCTAGGCAACATTGTTTAACCACTGCTGGGAAAGGAGGAGGTTCCTTGGGTAGGAGAGATTCATTATAGAAAAGACAGAATCCTGTTCTTCTAGTTTTTCCTCATTTCAGAATTACATGTTTACTGGAATTTGTGTGTGTGGTACTCACATGTATGTACATGAATGTACATATGTATGTGTGTATACATGCACATACTTAAGTGCATGACATGAAAGCAAAAGAGGGTTTAGGGGAAAAAATGGGAAACAACAAGTGGGTGGGGGGGAATGATTGAGGTTTCTGTTGCTGCTACAAAGTACTGTGACCAGAAGAACAAAAGGAAATGATTTGGCTTACACCTTCATAATGCTGTTCATCCTCAAAGGAAGACAGGAACCCAGACAGGGTAGGAACCTGAAGAGATGAGCACAAGAAGAATGGAGGAAGGTGAAGTCCCCTGGGTAGGCTAGGCTGGAGTGCCTGGCTCTGTGCAGCTCATGGAATGGAGTTTTAAAAATATATGCTGCATACATTGTTAGAACATATAAAAACCATATGTCATATAGATGTGTGTGTGTGTGTGTGTGTGTGTGTGTGTGTGCGCGTGTGTGTGTGTATCCTGATACATGGGGAAACTTGAAGAGTTTTGATAATCACTGTATCTTTTGGAAGTAAATGATAGGACTTAAATTGAGAATTGTAGTCAGATTTTAGATGATATGTAAATAATAAAGGTTATAATTATGTACTACTTATGGAATTACTCTAGTTAAAAGATGAGGGGCAATAATTAGATAGAGGAGAGCTGAGGCAGGGTCTGTGAGTTGAGAACTGAAGTCACTGTGTCCAAGGCTCAACAGAAGCCTGCCTTAAAGCTACTAATCCTGCCTGATATTTTCTTTTTTAATTCATAGCAATATGTTCCAGAACAATTCTAAGTTCTTGGTTATGACAAACTAGAAGTACAAGGTAGAACATAAGGGAAAGGCTCTTAAAACAACAGGAAATTATCAGTATAATATGTTTTATTTTCATCAGAATTATAAGAGATCATGGCTGTCTTCAAGTGTATGATTGGTCTGATTTGGGCAATGTTGTCAGCTGATCATGTCCTAATGCAGTGAACACATGTGCCTACACAGAGTGAATCCAGTGTAACTTACAGGTGATGACCACAAGGACATAGGTACAGATAAAAGATGTCCTTGATTGACATGTTTATGGCCATGATTATTAGATTTTAAATTTAATGTACAGTACAAAACTTTATAAGAAATTACATAGGTGTTTAAGTGTTTTCTTAGTGAGAGGCTTAAAGGTTTTAATAATGTACAAGTGATTGAACTAAGTGGCAAAACATGGAGAAATTTAGGAAATTTTAATGAAAATGAAAAGATTCAGAAATGGAACCCTACTTAGCTAACACATAGCACAAAGAGCCTGGCATTGCTCTAAATGCTTTGCATATGGCACTGGTTAAGATGAGAATGGGAACTGGGAACAGGGATGGGGGTTGGAAGGGTGGGGAGGATGAGAACCTCATGGACAGAGCAGAGCAAGGGGAAGGACAGGGACAACAGTAATCGCACACAGTGACAACAGTCAGCACACATAGGGACAGCAGTCAGCATGCACAGTGACAACAGTCAGCACACATAGGGACAGCAGTCAGCATGCACAGTGACAATAGTCAGCACACACAGTGACAGCAGTCAGCACACACAGGGACAACAGTCAGCACACACAGGGACAACAGTCAGCACACACAGGGACAGCAGTCAGCACACACAGGGACAGCAGTCAGCACACACAGGGACAACAGTCAGCACACACAGGGACAACAGTCACACACAGGGACAGCAGTCAGCACACACAGGGACAACAGTCAGCACACACAGGAACAGCAGTCAGCACACACAGTGACAGCAGTCAGCACGCACAGTGACAATAGTCAGCACACACAGGGACAGCAGTCAGCACACACAGGGACAGCAGTCAGCACACACACAGGGACAGCAGTCAGCACACACAGGGACAGCAGTCAGCACACACAGGGACAGCAGTCAGCACACACAGGGACAACAGTCAGCACACAGGGACAGCAGTCAGCACACACAGGGACAGCAGTCAGCACACACAGGGACAGCAGTCAGCACACACAGGGACAACAGTCAGTACACACAGAGACAACAGTCACACACAGGGACAGCAGTCAGCACACACAGGGACAACAGTCAGCACACACAGGAACAGCAGTCAGCACACACAGTGAAAGCAGTCAGCACGCACAGTGACAACAGTCAGCACACACAGGGACAGCAGTCAGCACACACACAGGGACAGCAGTCAGCACACACAGGGACAACAGTCAGCACACACAGAGACAACAGTCACACACAGGGACAGCAGTCAGCACACACAGTGACAACAGTCAGCACACACAGGGACAGCAGTCAGCACACACAGGGACAGCAGTCAGCACACACAGGGACAACAGTCAGCACACACAGGGACAGCAGTCAGCACACACAGTGACAATAGCAAGCACAGTGACAATAGTCAGCACACACAGGGACAGCAGTCATCACACACAGGGACAGCAGTCAGCACACATAGGGACAGCAGTCAGCACACACAGGGACAACAGTCAGCACACACAGAGACAACAGTCACACACAGGGACAACAGTCAGCATATATAGGGACAACAGTCAGCACACACAGTGACAACAGTCAGCACACACAGTGACAACAGTCAGCACACACAGGGACAGCAGTCAGCACTCACAGGGACAGCAGTCAGCACACATAGGGACAACAGTCAGCACACACAGGGACAGCAGTCAGCACACACAGGGACAGCAGTCAGCACACACAGTGACAATAGTCAGCACACACAGGGACAGCAGTCAGCACACACAGGGACAACAGTCAGCACACACAGTGACAATAGCACGCACAGTGACAATAGTCAGCACACACAGGGACAGCAGTCAGCACACACAGGGACAGCAGTCAGCACACATAGGGACAGCAGTCAGCACACACAGGGACAACAGTCAGCACACACAGAGACAACAGTCACACACAGGGACAACAGTCAGCATATATAGGGACAACAGTCAGCACACACAGTGACAACAGTCAGCACACACAGTGACAACAGTCAGCACACACAGGGACAGCAGTCAGCACTCACAGGGACAGCAGTCAGCACACACAGGGACAGCAGTCAGCACACACAGGGACAGCAGTCAGCACACACAGGGACAGCAGTCAGCACACACAGTGACAATAGTCAGCACACACAGGGACAGCAGTCAGCACACACAGGGACAACAGTCAGCACACACAGAGACAACAGTCACACACAGGGACAACAGTCAGCATATATAGGGACAACAGTCAGCACACACAGTGACAACAGTCAGCACACAGGGACAGCAGTCAGCACACACAGAGACAACAGTCGCACACAGGGACAACAGTCAGCATATATAGGGACAACAGTCAGCACACACAGGGACAGCAGTCAGCACACACAGTGACAATAGTCAGCACACACAGGGACAGCAGTCAGCACACACAGGGACAACAGTCAGCACACACAGAGACAACAGTCACACACAGGGACAACAGTCAGCATATATAGGGACAACAGTCAGCACACACAGTGACAACAGTCAGCACACACAGGGACAGCAGTCAGCACACACAGGGACAACAGTCAGCACACACAGAGACAACAGTCACACACAGGGACAACAGTCAGCATATATAGGGACAACAGTCAGCACACACAGTGACAACAGTCAGCACACAGGGACAGCAGTCAGCACACACAGGGACAGCAGTCAGCACACACAGGGACAGCAGTCAGCACACACAGGGACAGCAGTCAGCACACACAGTGACAGCAGTCAGCACACACAGGGACAGCAGTCAGCACACACAGGGACAGCAGTCAGCACACACAGGGACAGCAGTCAGCACACACAGGGACAACAGTCAGCACACACAGAGACAACAGTCACACACAGGGACAACAGTCAGCATATATAGGGACAACAGTCAGCACACACAGTGACAACAGTCAGCACACAGGGACAGCAGTCAGCACACACAGGGACAGCAGTCAGCACACACAGGGACAGCAGTCAGCACACACAGGGACAGCAGTCAGCACACACAGTGACAACAGTCAGCACACACAGGGACAGCAGTCAGCACACATAGGGACAGCAGTCAGCACACACAGGGACAGCAGTCAGCACACACAGGGACAGCAGTCAGCACACACAGGGACAGTTGGTCTTCACATGTACTTTTGTTACTAGCATTTGCTGTATGCAGTGTCTGTCCTTTTCAGTGTCATTTGTCAAGTTTGAGGTAGACTTTCAGCCAAATCTCATAGTAGGCAATTTGGAGTTTTAAAATTGATCTCACTAAATGTTGCATGTGAAAATAATGGTGTTGCTAATTTTATTTGATGAAGTAGGTAAGTAAAGAAATATGTTAGATATTCTTTTCAAAATTACTAAATTCTCTGTAATAACTTGATCATGCTCTCTTGGTTATTAGTGCCAGTAATAAGTAATACTCAGCTTCCCAGGAGAGTTAGTGTCCTGGAATGCTGAGAAGGACCAGAGAACAGTACAAATTGCTGACAGGAACTACCACTTAGCAGGCCAGTCTCACATGTCAGAGATGCAAATTCATCTGAAATTGAAAGACTTGGGGCTCCTTGCAGCCCACATGCTGATACAAATTGTTGTAGAATATAAAGATAACATAAAACCTATTTGCTTTGTAATATTTATGTGTTAATGATTTCATTTTTTTTTTTTACCACATTTTAAAAGCATTTTCCCCTTATTTTCCTAGGGAGTTGGTCTTTCAGTCCATGGTCAATTCCGAGTGGCTACAGAAAGGTCTCTCTTTGCTATGCCAGAAACGGGAATAGGTAAAAATACCAGAAAGTTTTTATAATAACTTTTGAATTATGTTTCTTTACTACATTTCAGATATTTTATACATATACACATGAAGCCAAAGGACTCCATGTGAGATACCACTTTAAAATAAAAAACAAGACACTTTATGTTAGCTCAAGATGTATATGTCACATATAAGAATATTAGCACCATGTAGTTAATCTTAGATAAGGGAAAATTTCTTCACATTTTCATCTGTGACACATTGAGAGTTTTATAGATCAACATTTCTCTTTTGTGTTAAAAAGAGAGTTGAGTTATTCCAGCAGGGTTTGTTGAAAGAACTCTGGTGTGCTCACTGAATGGCCTTTGTCTCTGTCAGATGGCTGTGCTGCTGGTGTTGATATCCTGGTAGCATCCTGCCATCTTGATTGCTATTGCCTTACAGTAACTATTGAAATCAGGTAGTGATAACCGTCCAACTTTATTCCTTCTCCTGAAGTTGTTTCAGTCATATAGATCATTGGTATTTCTGCATAAAATTTAGTTTGTAAGTTTTAACAAAAAATTCCTTCTGTTATGTATTTGTGAAATGTATACTCATGAATAATTCAGGCAGAATTGACTTCTTTAATGTGTGTGCACATGCATCCTGTGTCAGTGCTTGTGGAGGCCCGAGGTCTAACTCAGGTGTCTTTCTCTGTTGCTCTCTACCTTAACTTTTGAGACAGGTCTTTCATTGAATGTGAAGCTGGTCCATGCAACTAGACTGTTGGACAAACAAGCCTCATGGTTTCTCTTGTATTCAGCCTCTGAGAATTAAGATTTTAGGCATGTGCCACACCATACCAAATTCTGTCCATACCTAAACTCTGGTACTCATAACTCACATGGCAGATACTTTATGGAGTGAATCAGCCTGCTCAGCCCAAGAATTGGCATCTTAAGATGGTATCTTTAGACCCTTGAGTAAGTAAATTTTTAAGTTTTAAGTAAGTTACCAAAGTTTTATAGTTTTCAGTGTGTAAGTCTCACACATATTTTACCAGAATTGTCTCTATCTCCTATTGCTTTATATTGTAGATAATGGTTTCCATTTTTAATTGAAAACAGTTTTTCATACATTATATCTTGATCATGTTTTCCCTCCCCCAACTCCTTCCAGATCCTAGAATAATTACCACCTAATTTTATGTTCTCTCTTTCTTTCCTGCAAAACTAAAAAATAAATAAATAAATAAATAAAATTTAAACAAAACAAAACCACAAAAGACAAATAATTTCTCTACCCAAGAACACAAAGCCAAGTACTCAAAACACACAAGTAAAAGACCAATAAGAGGGGGAAAAAAGACTAAAACAAAGGAAAATGAAACAAAAGACTACAAAAATAGCATTGAGTTTATTGTGTGATGCTCAGCTACTACTCCTAAGCCCAGGACCTACCATGGAGTGTGGTTGATAGACAAACCCAGTGACACTTGGCTGAAGCAAGCTGACATTCCCTTTCCCAGCAGGTTTCAGTTGCAGATAGCTTTTGGTTAGGGTTGGATCCACTTGCCCCTCTCAGTGCTGAAACCCCCATATAGCTTGAACCTGCCTGGCGCTATAGTCTCTCTGAGTTCATATGTGCATTAATCTTATAGTGTCTGGAATCCATGCATTCTTGGAGTCATCTACCACTTCTGTTCTTAACGGTTTTTTCTGCCTTCTCTTCCTTACAGATCTCTGAGCCTTGAGGGAGGGGGGTTCCAAAGTTTCTCTAATTCTGCACATTGTCTTCTTCATTGGGAGATCCTATCCTTCCTCTCTTGGTTTTTACTAGGTACCCAGCCTCTGTAGTTTTTCAGATTGTAGTCCAGACATTGAATGCTTAAAAGCTAATATACAACACATATAAGAGAAAACACAGAATTTGTCTTTTTGGCTCTGGGTTGCCTCACTCAGGATGATTGCTTTCCAGCTCTATTGTGTAAATGTACCACATTTTCATTATGTATTCATCAATTGATGGATATGTAAGTATTTCCAGTTTCTGGCTATCATGAATAGAGAAGAAATGACCACGGTTGAGCAAGTGTCCTTGTAGGAGGATGAGCAGTTTTTGGGTCTGTGCTCAAGAGTGGAAACCTACCTCTTTAGGTAGACTGAGTCTGATCTTCCTCAGGAACTGCCACACTGATTTGCATAGTGGCTGTGTCAAGATTTGCACTTCAATCCAGCAAGGAGTAAGTGTCCCAGTCCCTGTGTCCTTGCCAGCATGAACTGTCATTTGTTTTATTGATCTTGGTCATTCTGACAGGTGTAAGATGAAAACTCAAAGTAGTTTTAATTTGCATTTCCCAATGATGAAAGATGTTGAACATTTCTTAAGTGTTTCTCAGTGATTTGTGTTTCACCTTTAAGAGCTCTAGGCTTAGTTTTGTACCATACTTTTTAAACTGGATTGTTTTGTTGATGTTCAGCTCTTCATTTGTTTTGGGTTTTTTTTTTTGTAGTTCTTTATACATTCTAGATACTAACATTCTGTTAGATATTTAATTGGTAACGGTTTCTTCCCATTTGTAAGCTGACACCTTGCCTGAATAATGGTGTCCTTTGCATTACAAAAGCTTTTCAGTTTCATGAGGTCTCATTTATTAATTGCTCATCTTATTGCTTATCATCATTGTGCTCTCAGTGTCCTGTTCAGAAAGTCCTTTCTGGTGTAAATGAGTTCAAGACTACTTCTCACCTTCTGTTGTAACAGATTCAGGGTATCGGGTTTTATGTGATGTTCTTGATATATTTGTACTTGAGTCTTGTGCAGAGTGATGAGGATCTATCAGATGGTGAGAGTGGAGTGTTGAAGTATACCACTATTAATGTGTGGGGTTCAACATACGATTTAAGCTCTAGCAGTGTTTCTTTTACAAATGTGGGTACCCTTGTGTTTGGGGCAGAGATGTTCAAAATTGAGATATCATGGTGGTAGATTTTTTTTATTTGATGAGTATGAAGTGTACTTCCCTGTCTCTTTTGACTAATTTTGGTCGATAGGCTCTTTCATTAGGTATTAGAATGGCTACTCCTGCTTACATCTTGGAACCATTTGCTTGGAAAACTTTTTTTTCAGCCCTTTATTCCAAAGTAATATCTATCTTTATTGCCGAGGTATATTTCTTGTATGTAGCAGAATGATGGATCCTGTTTTTGCATTCATTTTGTTAGCCTGTGTCTTTTTACTGGAGAACCGAATCCAGTAATTGTTGATTCCTGTTATTTTGATGTTGGTGGTGTTAGTGTCGGGTGTGTGTGTGTTTCCCTTGTTTTTACTGGTATGGTGTTACTTATTTCTTGTGTTTCCTTGGATTTAGTTGTCTTCTTTGGGTTGGAGGTTTCCTTCTAATATTTTCTGTAGGGCTGAATTTATGCATAGGTACTGTATAGATTTGGATGTGCTTTGAGATATCTTGTTTTCTCCATCTATGACGGTAGAAATTTTTGCTGGGTATAGTAATCTAAGTTGGCATTTGTAGTTTTCTAGATGTTGCAAGATATCTGTCTCAGCCCTTCTAGTTTTTGGAGTGTCTTTTTGAGAAAGTAAGTGTAATTCTGATAGGTCTGCCTTTGTTACCTTGCTGCTTTAATTTGTTATGTATATTTAGTGATTTTATTTATTTATTTATTTATTTATTTATTTTTGGTTTTTCGAGACAGGGTTTCTCTGTGTAGCCCTGGCTGTCCTGGAACTCACTCTGTAGACCAGGCTGGCCTTGAACTCAGAAATCTGCCTGCCTCTGCCTCCCAAGTGTTGGGATTAAAGGCGTGGGCCACCACTGCCCAGAGGTGATTTTATTATTATGTGGTGGGAGGATTTTCTTTTCTTGTCTAGTCTGATTGATGTTCTCTAAGCTTCTTGTATATTTATAGACATCTCTTTCTTTAGGATGGGAAAGTTTTCTTCTATGATTTTTATTGAGAATATTATCTGGGCCTTGGAGCTGGGAATCTTCACCTTCTGTTATTCTTAGGTTGTGTCTTTTCCTGGTATCCCAGATTTCCTGAATGTTTTGTATTAAAGGAATTTTTTAGCTTTAACAGTTCTTTGACTGATGTATCAGTTTCTTCAGTTGTACCTTCTATGTCTGAGACTTTCTCTTCCATCTCCTGTATTCTGTTGGTGATGTTTGTATCTGTTGGTGCTGTTCTCTTCCCTAGGTTTTCTGTCGCCAGGGTTCCCTCAGTTTGTGGTTTTTTGTTTGTTTGTTTGTTTTTTTATTGCTTCTGTTTCCATTTTCGGGTCTTGAACAGTTTTATTTCCTTCACCTGTTTAATTGTATTTTCCTGCATTTCATTAAGGAATTTATTCATTTTCTCTTTAAAGGCCTCTATTATCTTTATAAGATTGGATTTAAGGTTTGTGTTTGTTTGTTTTTGCTTCAGTTGTGTTAGGCTATCCGGGGCTTGCTGTCGTGGAGTAGCTGTGCTCTGAAGGTGTCATATTGCCCTGGCTTTGGTTGTTTGTGTTCTTTCAAGGGCCTGTAGCCATCATTCATGGCTTTGGTCCCTGAATGTTTCTGTTGTAGTAGGTATTTAGAAGGGGATTAACCTTGATGGTCCCAGTGTGACAGGCCTCTGATGGGTATCCTCTGGCTGTATGGTTCAGGGTCTATAGGTCTGTATGGTTCTGGAGTCTCAGGTCTGATGAAGGTAAGCAGAGAGGTGGCAGGAGAATGGAGGTCCACCAGTAATAGCAGAATGCTCAGGGCAGCTGGGGATGTCTCAGAGGACTCTGCAAGCCGGGAAGATTGGTGGGGGAAGGGAAGCTAATCTGTTTGGTTCAGGCTCTACAGGTCTGATGAAGGTGAGCAGAGAGGTGGCAGAGGCTATTATAAATAAGGCTGTTATGAACATAGTGGAGCATATATCTTTGTTATATGTTGGAGCATTTTCTGGGTATATGCCCAGGAGTGGTATATCTGGGTCCTCAGGTAGTGCTATGTCCAATTTTCTGAGGAACCACCAGACTGATTTCCAGAGTAGATGTACCAGCCTGCAATCCCACCAACAATGGAGGAGCATTCCTCTTTCTCCGCATCCTCACCAGCATCTACTATCACCTGAGTTTTTGATCTTAGCCATTCCTTTCCCCCCAAGATCATTCTAATTTCAAGTTTGTCATCTGTATTGATCTTAATTTAAATATTAGATTTGGTTTGTGTGATGTTTATCACTTATTTTCATCTACTTTAGTTTTCATTTGCAGCTCTTTTTCCTTGTCAGGCAAGAGCAGGTTAATTGGCATTTTAAAAAAACAGATTTTTTTTCTATATATTTGTTAGAAACTGCACTCCACATTTTGAATTCTGCTTTATTCCCTGGCAAATACTATGTGGTGAGACATTCCTGTGCTTCTGGGTTGCAGCTCCTGGTCAGCCACATGGTCATAAGGATGCATAGCTGATGCTCTGTGGTACAGAGCTGTGTGGCCAAGTGATGGTGCCCGATGGGTCAAGTTTGTTAGTACATTTCAACTTAGTTTTTATATTTGGTTGGGTTTTTTGTTTTTGTTTTGGTTTGGTTTTTTGTGGGTTTTTGTTTTTTTTGAGTGAAATGCTCACTATTACATGATTTGAATGTGTTCTATCAGACTTGGTATATAGCTGTGCTTTGAGCCAAAAAGTTCCTGCACTTTGGAGAAGTTATGATACCATCTTGTAGTTTACATTATTTCCTGTAGAAATATTGATTTTCATCCCTATTTTTTTCCTGTGTTAATATATGTCTGCATGTCTCAGGATGTTCTTAACACTTTCCCTTAACCAATGGTTTTAGGCTATTTGATAACAATATTTCTTGGTGTGGTTCTGCTCATCTTTCATGTGTATGTGTTCATTTGGCTACTTGCATTCATTCTCTCAAAATTGGAATTTTTTTTCAATTATCTCTTCAAATATTTTTCTGTCCTTTCCTTTTCAGATTCATCTTTTACACCTAATGTTAGATGCTCTGTTCCTGTGTGTGCACACGCGTGCATGTGTCCATCCATTTGTGTTTGTGTGTATGTGTGTGTGTTGCATCAGATTGAACTCAAGGCCTCACAGTCCAAGGCAAGTGCTCTATCACTGAGGAATAGTATTTTTTTTTTTTTTTATAAATGTTGAGACAGTGTTTTAGGTGACTCAGGCCAGCCTGGTGCCCATTCTGTAGCCTTTGAGCCTGTGGTCCCTCTGTGTCTGCCCAGCAGCTAGAACTATAGATCTAGGCACCAAGCCCTGCTCTATGTTCATTTAAAATTATTTTTGTCTAGTTTTTGCTTCTACATTTTAAACGTTTTCCTCTCTGAAAAGAGTAATCTGTTCTTAGTGTTTCTAATGTTTTTCAGTGTACGCATTCATCTCGTTTCATCTATGGAAATAGGATTTGACTTGCTAAAAATGTAACTTCTCTGTCTCTATATTTTTTGAATGTATGAGTGAATTCTTACATTTATGTCAGTTTCAATGGATTTAGTCTCACTGTGCATTGTATTTTCCTGCCATGTTAGATGTCTAGGTCTTGTTTTGTTTTGTGTCTTTGAGATAGGGTCTATGTGGACTACACAGGTGCTGAACTCAGATCTTCTTATCTCTGCCTCCTAAGTGCTGGGACCAAAGATTTGCACTACTAGATGCTAGTGTGTTATGTAATTTTATGTCAACATGATACAAGCTAAAGTCATCTAAGAGGAGGGAGCCTCGATGAAGGTAATACTTCTATTAGATGGGGCTGTAGGCAAGCCTGTAGGGTATTTTCTTAATTTCATTAATTTCCAATTAATGTGGGAGGGCCCAGCCTGTTGTGAGTGGTACTATCCCTGGACTGGTGGTGCTGGGTTCTATGAAAAAGCAGACTGAGTAAACCATGAAGAGCAACCCAGTAAGTGGCACCCTCCATGGTCTTTGCATCAGCTCCTGCTTTCAGGTTCCTGCCATGTTTGAGTTCCTGTTCTGACTTCCTTCAATGATGAACAGTGCTGTGGAAGTGTAAGCCAAATAAAATAAACCCTTTCCTCCACAACTTGATTTTGGTCATTGGTATTTCATTGTAGTGGTAGAGATCCAAACAAAGACAGGTAGTAATTTTTTATTCGGTCGTAAGGGCAACTCTACTTTTGTAGGGTGCTGGATACTTTTGAAGAGTTTCTGTTGTTTTATTTTGTTTTCTTTTTCCTTCCTCTAGTTTGTTCTGCATCTACCTCCACCCTTTCTTTTTGTTGACATTATGTATCCCTAACTGGTACTGGCTGACCTTAAATTTAGAGACCAGCCTGCCTGCACTTGATGGCTGGGATTAAAAGAATGCACAGTCACACTGGTTTTTGAGTTTTTTCAGTTCTTACAAATGTTCATGCACTTTCTTCTAGGATGAATCTAAGTTGCTTGGAATCCCCTTTGATCTAGATAGATTCAAAGGTTTGGTTGGTTTTGGTTCCATGTAGGATGGGTACAATGAGTTAAGCTACTGTTGAATACTTCTGAGTACAGAAGCAAGACCTTCCTCTGTGTCTGCTGGAGCCCAGATCCTTGCTCTTTATCTAGTTGGTGGAGCTGGTGTTCTTGGGCCTCTCTGTTTTTCCTACTTAGTTCTTTTATCCCTTCTTTAGGCTCAAAACCTTTCCTCATACAGTGTGAAGAGTTCTTAAAGTGAGCCTCAGACGGGGAGACCTGGTATAACTAGAGATAGCACCAAACTGTTCAGTTTGTGCTTTCAGGGCAGAAGCTGATCAGGGAAGAAACATAGTTGAAGAGATTCAAGTCCAGAGCTGAGTTTTTGCCATGTAGAGATATTTACTAGCCGTGTAACCTAGTAAAGAGAGATCTAGCATTTGGTATTGGGGAAAGGCACAACTAGGTTTGAGACTGTCAACTTGAGTCTCTTTGACAAAAGCATAGACTGATTGGTTTAAAACGACATACTGATTCTCATATTTCTGAAAGCTGAAAGCCAAAATCAGGATGTTAGCAAACTTGCTTTCTCCTAAGTCTTTTCCCTTGGCTTTTAGATGACAACCTCCTTGCCATATCTTCACATGCCTCTGTGAAGATGTTTCTTCCTGTAAAGATGGCTCTGTTGGATTAGAGTATCCCCCTTACAACATGATGTATCCAAAGCCCCGTCTTTAAATAATGCAGTTACATTGTGGGCTAATGCTTCAACATACAGACTTTGGGATGCAATTCCATCAATAACAGAGAGTAAAAAGCACACAAATGTTATTTAAAGCCACAGGGGTCAAGGAAAATAAGGTGGGCATCCTAATAGCAAGTGTAGTCTCTGCAGCTCTCAGGGATCAAGCCAAGTAGAAAGAGAGATAAAAAGAAGTGTTCATTGTGTGTCAGGGGCTGTGGCAATGCTTTAAAGGATAAGGGAATGTGGTTAGGAGAATCTTCCTGTATGCCACTTGAAGCTCTAGTAAGTAGGTGTGTGCTCGGCAGATGAAGACAGAATGGCTGTGGTTAGAGTGTGATTGTGAGAGATGAAACTGAAAAGTGTTTGGACATTTAAGACTGGGTTAAGGTGAATGTTTAATCTAAGAGAAAATGTAGCCACTGAAAGGATTTTAAGAAATGTGAAATAAGACTCTATTTGTGTTTAAAAATATCACACTTCCTGGGCATGGTAACCCATACCAGTAATTGTAGTACTAGGGGGGCTGTCGGCTGAGAAAAGAGATCATAAGTTCAAGGCCATTATGAGTTATGTTATAAGGCTCTCTCATATTAATACCATGCTGTTAGTTTGTTCTGTACATGCTCATTGGAAAGCAAATATTCTGTCAGTTGCATCAGGTATTGTTCTTTAGGGACTGACTATCTACCTTTTGTTTTGAGACAAGCTCTCTTCACTGGCCCGGAGCTCATCATCAAGCTAGTCTAGCTGGCCCTGGTACCTCTCTGGTGTTTGCTTGTCCAGCTTTGGGGTTGCAACAGATACTGCCTCATTTGGATTTTTAAATATGAGTTTTAGAGATCAAACTCAAGGTCCTCAGTGAGCCATCTGGTTCCGCAGCTCCTAACATACAAGACATTCTACAGTCACATACTTTACCAATGTCTAGAGCAATAAGATGCAAGGATTTTGAAATTTTCTAAACTAAGTTAATAATTCATAACATTTTTGTGATTTTTGGTTCATTGTATAACATATAACTTAATATTCATTGTACAGATTCACAGTCTGTACAGAAATGGCTAAGTGAGTGTAAGATACTATCTCTACTTTCTGTTTGAATTATTCTTTTTGCTATACTTAATTGCAGGACTATTTCCTGATGTGGGTGGAGGATATTTCTTGCCAAGACTCCAAGGAAAACTGGGTTATTTCCTTGCACTGACAGGATTCAGACTAAAAGGAAGAGATGTGCACAGAGCAGGAATTGCCACACACTTTGTAGATTCGGAAAAGGTAATTGTTTGGATGTTTGCTGGGAGTGGTTGAGATGATCACAGGTTTTTGATAAGTATGGGTGTGAATGCTAAATTTATTGCTTTAGCTATGCGACTGTGGAGAAAGTACTTAACCCCCACCCTACCCTACCCACACTCCCTACTTTCCCTTTCCTCAGACACACTGTCCAAGCTGAATGGAAACTCAAGATTGTCCTGCCCTCACCTTTCTAGAGCTGAGAACATTAGTGTAGGTTCCTATCACCATGCTGGGCAAGGTGCCTAAGCTTTCTGTCTCTCAGATTCCACAAGCAAAACAAAACTAATGGTACCCGAGCTGGTACCTTCAGTGGATATTTCTAAACATAAAGCGTTAAGAACAAAATAGTGCCCAACTTTTAAAAAAATCTGGTATGTAAAGCCAAAATTTATATAGTAAAATGATGAGTGTTTTAATTTTGAGGAAAGAATGTTCTAGAATAAAGGAAGAAATGTTAAAAAATGATATTTGGAAATGTATATTATATGGTTAGGTTAATAACTGACATGTAATATAAATTAGATAGTTTCATTATATTGTCTGGCCTGATCTTGAACTCCTGATCCTCCTGTTCTCAGTCTCCTAAGTGCTAGGATTATAGACATGTAACCATATTCCAAATAATTAACATTTTCAACAAAGCTTTGTGAGGGAGTGTGTGTGTGTGTGTGTGTGTGTGTCTGTGTGCTTAGAATGGCTAAACTTTTTATCAAAATTTCTTACACTAAATAGGGTGTCCCATTGTGTTCACCTGCCCACTTTCTAGGATTTTTCTCTGCAGGGCATTGATACCAGAGACTGCACTAACCATTGTTCAATTGCATGTTACCATTCTCTAGTCTGACCCATCCTCTCTGGTCTACCAGCCATTGTTGTAGTTAAAAAGCATATGAATGTATTTTTTGGTTCAGTTCTCTTTATCTACTTTATATTTAGAAGGTACAAATTTTCAGCTTTGTAAACCTTGGTGTTTCCCTCACACTACATATTCTACAAAATATATGGAGGTTACCCCAGCCATGGTTATGAGCCTCCATCACAGTTGGACTTTAAGCTCTCACTCCAGGTTGTGGTTGTTTGTGGTCTCATTGAGTGGGCATCTATCATGTCGTCCCACTGTCCTCTCTGAAAGGAACAGTGGTGATTTTGTAATGGAATTTAGTCAAAGGCAGGAGAAAGCTGGTTCACTGCCTGTGCCTTGCTCTGTCAACTTGCCCGGGATGTTACCTGTAGCAGGTATGTATCCATTCTCAAGGCCTACAAAAATCAGAAGATAATTGGGTGTGTACAAAACAAGGGCTTGATTGAAACAGAAAATTACCTTTTAGAAAGAGCCATAGGTTTTCCCTACAGGTTCAAGTTTGGCCTTAAGGTGAGCATTGCCAGAAGGGGCATTTCAGTTGAAATATTGGCACACGAGTTAACTGCCCACTTGGACAGGAAACTGTTGGCATTGTTTTAGAAGCACTAGAAAGTCCTCTGTGGCCGTAGGACCATGTATACACATTAGGCAGAGATGGCTGTGGGCTTTGTGCCTTTTCTTAGGTAGGTTTCCATTGCTGTGAAGAGACACAGTGGCCACAGCAACTGCTATAAAAAACAACATTTAGCTGGGGCTGGCTTGTAGGTTCAGAGGTTTAGTCAATTATTGTCATGACAAGAAGCATGGTGTCATGTAGGCAGTTATGGCGCTAGAGAAGGAGCCAAGAGCTCTACATCTGGATCAGCAGGCGGCACAAAGAAAGAAGAGACACTGGGCCTGGCTTGAGCATTTGAAACTTCAAAGTCCCACCTACAGTGACAGACTTCCTCCAACAAGGCCTCCTAATATTGCCACTCCATGGTTACTGAGTATTCAAATCTATGAGTCTATGGGGACCCTTCCACCCGAGTCCCACCCAAGTCATCTGACAGTGCTACTTAAAGTTAATTTACACTGAAATGTATACGTGGGATGTTTCGAAGGCTTGGCAGCTGCATGTCTCGGTTTTTAAGGAGGGATGCTAAGCTGGTCCCACACCACAGGCGCTCCTTCATTTCCCATCTTGTCCATCCTTCAGAGGTAGCATTTGTTGTGTGGCAGTATGTGTACATAGCTGCCGTCCAAGTTTCTTTTAGGGGTTATGTGGAAAGAGCATGGATTCTAAGACAAGGATCCTTTCTGTGCTTCTGTAGAGTTCCATGTCTTGTTTTCTTTCCATTTAGTTGCGTGTGTTGGAGGAGGAGTTGTTAGCCTTGAAGTCACCTTCAGCTAAGGATGTTGCAGGTGTCTTAGAAAGCTATCACGCCAAGGTAAGTAGGTTTTGAATCACTGGGAATGCCGCGTCAACAGTGAGCAGTGGTAAGTACTGGTTTGTGGATATAGAAGGCGTATTGAGGCTCATTTAGTTTGAGGTTTGCTGAGAGTACCAGAGCTTTAGTGTTGAGATGGCCATCTGATACCAGCCCTCCTCCTGTGCAACTGTACAGCTTCTCTTTTGAACTTCAGTGCTCAGCCTTGGAAGGAGCTTTTACAAAAGCTTCTGCAGTGCTCTGTGGCATTTCTGTGACAGGTTCAATGTTCAGACTATTGTGGAGCTGCTAAAATGAAATGCTAATAATAAAATATGCTGCCATGTTTAATTTCTTACTTATGTTACCTAAGTTTTCTTAAGAAGGTCAAAAGTGGGGGCTGGGGAGGTGGTAGCTCAGTAAAGTGCTTGCTGCACAAGCATATCAGGACTTTGATGTGATCCCCAGTGTCCACCTATGGGTTTGTTTGTTTTTGTTTTTGTTTTTTGTAAAGCTAGATATGATACACTTGTAACCTCAACTCTGAAAAGGTAGAAAAAGGTGCGCACACACACACACAAAGAGAGAGGGGAGAGAGAGAGAGAGAGACAGAGAGACAGAGAGAGAGAGAGAGAGAGAGAGAGAGACAGAGAGAGAGACAGAGAGAGAGAGACAGAGAGAGAGAGAGAGAGAGAGAGAGGCCAAGAATCCTTAAAAATCACAATCAGATACATGGTTCTTCCTAAAATTTCACCGAAATTGTAGTAAAGGAAGAAAAAAGGTATAGATTCATGAAGTGACATAAAATGAAGGGAAACAAAGGTCCACGTGAGATATCAATATAATGGCAGCTTCAAAGAAGAAGGCTCTTAGTTGTACGATTGTACTGCCATCATGTTTCAGTGTGGGAAGCCAGCTGGAGCAAGCTGAGTCCTTCAGAGAGCCCTTTAAGGAACCATGAGTTTCTGAAGACCTTAGCAGTGAGTGGGGCATAGCACAGGGGTGGAATGTTCAGCACTGCAAGAATAAGGGAAATAGTAGGAGAAATGAAGAACCAAGAAAAGGAAGAGGTGATGGAGAGACATAGAGGCAGGACAGAGACAGGGACACTGGTGTGGAGCAGGGGGGAAAAAATCAGAAATTTCTTACACGTTCTAATAAGTGCAGTTAAACCCCCAAAGGTCTATAAAGTCTAGCCAAGGGGCAGGGATGGTTGGGGTTCTATTCAGAAGACAGACAGCATGCTAGGTGGAAGACCTGTAGTCCCTTTGAGCTTCAGGCTTGCAGAACCAATGTCTGCTATTGTCTTCTCAAGCACTGGCACTCAGGGAGCTCTCCCAACACATGGAAGTTCTTGCCTGATCAAGGCATTCACCATTCAGTCACTGGTCGGCTGTTGTAGACATGTCACATAGCTTACTAGAGATAAACAGAACCATTCAGAGTGCTAGATTCTTAAGTATAGGAAGGGAGAAACACATGTGGGTGATATGCAGGCTTTAAAGCCATAGGTTGATTGGATTTCAGTGTTAAAACGCTATAATAGGACTGCTTTGTATGATACTGTCAATAAAAATACTGCACCCAAACTCAGACCCAGTTGCCCATTGCTATGATCCAGCCTCATCTGCCAACAAAGCATGTGTTCTGTCCTGTAAGAATGACTTTGGTAAACTGGCATTTCTTTATACGAAGGTACTTGGGTTATGCCATGTAAAACATAGGGTTAAACTAATAGAGATTAACTAGAAGTATGAACAAAAGAGACTCAGGTTGAGAGGTAGAGCAGCCATGAAGGCTGACTTCTGAATGCTGTAGTCCTCCTGCACTTGTGCATCCTTTTCTCTCCCTGCAGGTAGAGCTGCAGGGATGCCTGCCATGCAGTGGGGTTTAGCATGAGGAAATATTTGACAAGTGTTCATGTCTCCCATCCTAGACTAGATTTACAGAAAGAGTTAGGTGATAAAAAATAAAAGGGTGTTTGCCTTTGGCACTTTCAAGAGCTTGTCTGTAGTTGTACATATTTCCTGAATTTTGAACATATGGTGGCAGTTATTTAAGAGAGTGTTAAATATAATTTGAGTAAAAGTGATAATCTGTCACAAAGTGTATCATTAAACGTGAAGAACTTTTAAAGGGTTTTTAAATTTGTTGAGTCACTTCAAATTACTTCTTTTCAAACAGTCCAAGATGGATCAAGACAAATCTATCATATTTGAGGAACACATGGACAAAATAAACAGGTACTTAACAGAAGGTCTTGGCTGTGCTGCCCCTTTGGAGAGGCCTTCTTGACTCCATTTGTGGTGGTTGTGATTACACTGTGTTTGACAGTACCCTCAGTCTGAGATGGGTGGCAATCATGCTTCTGTTTTCTTTTACCTTTGGAAGTAACATCCTACCTACTCTTCCGGGAGGAAATAAGCATTGCATGCTTACTCATTTTAATGCAAAATACCTCTTTTTAAAGTCAGGAAGAAAGGCCAGAGGATAATAATTGGATTAACTTCCTTTTGTCTTCACTCATCTTCATAGAAGGTAGTATTAAGCCAGTTAGCAAAAGGCCTTGTGCTGTGATCTGAGAACCTACCTGCTAGCCTAAGGGGAGAACAGGAGGAGATGGAAATGACTGGGAGGCAGTGCTGTCCTCTCTGTTTGAAGCATCAGGTTTTTGTAGTGTAGACATGTATTTAAATATAAGTATTAGCGATGCATGAAAGCAAGCCAGACGCCAAGAATAGATTTAATTTTGCACTAGTAGTAGATAGATGACAAATGCCCTCACCTGGGAAGTGGTGTGCATTTTCTCCCTTGCAAAGCACATTGAATAGTCTTCTTATTGAAGTGGGGCTTGGGGAAAGACAGTGCACAGGCTCACTGGTGACTCAGAAATAGGAAATCACTTGTCAGTAGTAAAATTGTATTTCTTTATAGTTGTTTTTCAGCCAATACCGTGGAACAGATCATTGAAAACTTACGGCAAGATGGTTCGCCTTTTGCCATAGAGCAGATGAAGGTAATGCCTGTCATATGGACACCTTACTATGGACACCTTGGGACAGGGAAGCCTGTCTAAAGGGTATCAGTAGTCCATGGTGGTATCCTAATAAGCCTTTGAGAGCATTTCTTCTAAACTTGACTATATACCCTGTAGTAATAAATATTAAAATTCCAGCCCAGGATTTGTTTCTACCATACCTTTGGTTACTAAGAATATGAATAAAAAACTCACAACTTTACTATTTTTAGTATGCCTTAAGCAGTACAGCAGCTTCCTACCCTCCGCGCTGTTAGAATCTACTTCCCTATCAATAACCCAAGGTATTACTTGCTATGTTTCATCTGGGCTGCTCCTAACTCCAACTGACAGCCTTCAAAGCCATGCCTTTATGGCTCAGCTAACCCATGATGGCTTGTCCTTTCTCCTCTCCTTCATGTTTTCCCTTCATTCCATGGTGGCTTCTTCCTTCTCCTTCCTTTCTTGTGGTCCTCTCTCTCTAAGCCTGGGAAACATCAACCCCACCTATGTCTCTTCTGCCCAGCTATTGGTTGTTGGCACATTGGCACATTTATTTACCAAATACAATTAACTTAGGCAGGGTCACTTTGTCCTCCCTGTGACTCTCTCCACTTTGGGACAGTCAGTCTTCGGGATTCCAAATTAGCATTAGAATACAAGCAACATTAGACCGACCCACTACAATACCCAAACCTTATGTCTGTCTGCTGGATTTTGAGGACTATACAAAGCTGGTTTTATGTCCTTTGAATATAATAGAGAAGGACATTGGAAGAAGTCATTGCTTTACTCAGTCTACAGATTCAGTGCATTCTAATCCAATGACTTCATTATAAGGCAAGGAGAAAGATGGCTGGGAGAGTAGCTTAAGAAATGTTTGGAAGAAACTTAAAAGCTTTCCCCTTGACCCTTCTTAATTAAGGTCACAATCTTCTTAAGCTATAATTCTTTGTGTTCTTCCTTACTGGCGAAGTTACAGACAAGCTTTAGTCACTTCAGTCTAATACCAGTGTGATGTCCCTTCCTGTCTTCTTTGGACTTCTCTGTGGTATTGCTGCTGTTCTTTATACAGAAGTGGGCTTTGGAGCTAGAAACCTTGAGTTTGGGTTTCAGCTTTCACTTAGACCCGTTTACACCAGGGCTCAGCTTCCTTATTCAAGAAATGATCTTAACACCCCCCTCAGGAAGTGGGATTAAACATATTAAAGCATTTGCCTAATCTGAGAGAACTGTGCTTAATAAATTCCCCATTGACAGGCTGGGGGTATGGCTCAGCAATTAAGAGCATTTGTTGCTCTTCCAGAGGACCCAGGTTCAATACCCAGCACTCATACTCCCCTAAGTGTGGTCTGTTGTATGCAAGAAGCATTCAGGAGTTAACAGGCCACCAAACATCAGGGTAGCAAGCTTCTTAAATGATGCTTTTTTTCCCATTATTTCCAGGAACATTATAAGTGTGAGTAAATGGGGCTTTAAGTGGCCATTTTTATTACTGGGTAGCCAACAGAAGACATACAAAAAGAGAAAGTTATTTTTCCATTTTATGAAACTGAAAATGGACTATGTGAGCAGCAAACTGCAATGGGGTGCTGAGGAGTGGGTGCTGGCTTACACACCTCAGGCAGTATACTGGAAAGGGGACTTTAGCATAGTGATGTCCTTTCAAGTGCTTACCTGAGATAATGTGGGTGTGTTCCCATTAAAGAAAAGACGGGCTATGTCGGCAAATGGTTTTTTTGTATGCCCACCAAGAGTGGCACATGGTACAGATTGCTGTGATGGTGTCATCAGCCTCAATGCTTACAGCCATCAGGGAAGAACCTGGAGGAGTCAGGACCAGAACATGAGATAATATCCTGAAGGCCTAGGTCAGAAGAATGCATTCTTCAAAGATGCAGCTTCTTAACAGCCTTTTATCATTGTCCTCTCTTCACTAGCACTGTGGCTGTAGGCAGACTACTGTCATCTTCTGAACTTTCTCTTACACAGTGCTCAACTGTAAGCTTCAGCAAGTGCTAAGTCAGATACTGTCCCCTCCACTTTGTTCCTTGAGTATTCATAGACAGACATGAGGATGTTACAGAGAACACAGAACTTTGTACCTGAAAAACACCTGTACAGAATGGGCCCATCACTATTCTGTCGTGGGTTGGGGAGGAGTTCCTGAGGCCCCCCACACCCCCACTCTTTGGAAAGCTATCTGTAGTTAATAGTTGCTTGAGAGAGGAGAGTCATATTCCTCAGTGCCGTAGCCACTGGGAAATTGCCTGGCCCAAGTAATACCTCCCCCCAGTCCCTGCCATGTTCTGCATGAAGGCAGCCCTAACTAAGCTCAGTGGACCACACACATAAAAAAGACATGGACGTAAAAAGAATTGTTGCTTGTTGGAAAGAGGAGTGTTCATTGGGGGAGAGGGATTAAGAAGATGGGGGTAGATTATAATCAAGAAATACACATGCAAAACTGAAAAACAAATAATATTCTAAAAAGAAAAACATGGAATTTGAAATGGAAATTCATTGAACTCAGTTTGAACCTTTTAGCCATTCAGGCAACAATCAACCTGAAAACTATGTACAGTTATGAAGGAGATTGCAGTTCTGGGATGGCCTCATGTATGAGACAGGTGGTCACAGTCATAGTGTGACTGTGAACACTAGTGATTCGATCTTTAAATTCAAAACACGTGGCTTGGCAGAGTAGTTGAAGGGTCAGTATGACAGTCTTATTAATGTGTATTTTGCTTAAATGTAATCTTTACTTAGCTTACGCTAGGCAAATAAAAATGTAGGTTTATTTGATTATTATAAGTTTATTCCATTTGTGGGATGACCTGAAGTACTTGTGTAGTGGGTTAGAACACTTACTTCCTGCTTTGGCAGGGCTAAAATGAGGCATTGTTTTCTATTAGTCTTTGGCACATAAAAGAAGTTCTATGATGCAGGTTTTAATATGGCTTACATAGAAACGTAAGGTAGCTTGTTACGTACAGCAAAGAAGCAGTTGGGTAACAAAGAATGTTTTTTTTTTCTTCAAAGGTAATTAGTAAAATGTCTCCAACATCACTAAAGATCACACTAAGGCAGCTCATAGAGGGCTCTTCAAAGACCTTGCAAGAGGTACTGACCATGGAATATCGGTTAACTCAAGCGTGTATGGTAAGAATTTTATATAGAATATTGTTATTTTCTAGTTAGGAAAGTCATTGTAGAACATGTAAAATTCAGAATAGAATAAGGAAATGCAAGATGGATTATCAAGACTTGAAGAAAAGGTAAAAGAATTGATCAATCTTTTAAAAAATCATGAAGAACATGCAGGACCTCTGAGCCAAATTTATAAATTAATTACAGGCATCAAAAAAGAAGAAAGCAGATCAAAGGTATAGAACGTATACTTAATAAAATCACAAAAGAAATATTTCCAAGTCTAGGGAGATGCCATCTGGGCTAAAAGAGCCATACAGACCACAAATACGACCAAAAAAATTTCCCACATCATATACCAGTCAGAGCACTAAAGGGACAAAGTAGTAGAAAAGATAGGGAGAGCTACAAGAGAGAAGGAGCAAGTCTCAGGGAAAGGGCGGGTCATCACAATACAGCCCAATTTGCAGTGTAGACTTTAAAAGTCAGACAGGCTTGGGCCAATGAGAGACCACAGGTGTCAACCCAGATTGTTTGCCCAGCAAAAAAAAAAAAATCTTGCATAATAGATGACAAAAAAAAAAAAAAGCTATACAATAAAAGCAGGTGAAAGTAATTCGTGACCACCAAGTCAGCCCTTCAGAGGAAACTGGAAGGACTACTTTAGACTGAAAAGAAAGACAAGTATAGCCAGGAGGTGACAGGGCACAAGTTAATGTTACATCAGTGGTTATTCAAAGGGGCATGAAGAAAACAAACACCACGAAATCAACAGTATGACAGGAATCAGTACACACACATCAGCAGTAGCTAAGTATCAGTGATGTCAGCTCCCCAGTCAAAGACACAGCCGACTCTGTTCAGACGGGACCCAGCATTGCTGCTTCCAAGAGACACCCATTACGAGTGGAGGTAGAGATGTTACGGTGACAGGGTGCCTGCAGCCGTTCAGTCCACACAGACAGGAAACAACAGACCCACAAAGAAGATCTCATCATACTGATAGGGGAACAGTCCATTGAGAAGACAGTATAGCTCTAAACACACATACAGCAATCTTGCTGCACCTAATTTCACAAAACAAATGCTACTAGACTTAAACCCTAACACATTAATAGTAAGTGACTTTATCACCCCACTTTCACCAAAGGACATACCACCTAAAAAATAAAACAGAAATTATTGGGTCTAAACAACATCAAATGGGCCTGCTATCTGCAGAATATTGAACCCACACACTAGAGAGAACACATTCTTTTCAGTAGCCTATGGAATTTTGCCCCAAGTAGGCCATATTTTGTGATCCAATGCAAGTCTCAACAAATAAAAGAAAATTGAAGTAATTTCTTATGCTCTTTCTAACCACAATGGAATAGAACTAATAATCAACTGTGGTAGAAAATATACAGGGTCTTAGAAGCCCAACTGCACCCTGTTGAGTGATGATTGGATCACAAAGGAAATAAATTACGAAAATTGTATGAGAATGAAAATATAACATGCCCAAGTCTATGAGAAGCTAGGTAACACTAAGAGGATAGTTTATAATTACTTAGTGAGTTTTGGCAAGCCCTTCCAGAATGGTAGAGGCGGCCATTAGAGCCATAAATTGAAGGTAAGATGAAGCAGATAGGCTATGAAGAAATGACGAGATTACACGTATACAGCTTTTCTTAAACAAAACAAAACCAGAGCTGGAGACTGTGAGGTTTATTTGTAAGATGGAAGATACTAGACCAGGATCGTGAAGGATGGAATTATTGTAGGTGAACTAACAACAACATTCACTAAGCACTTAGCACACCGCTGCACCCTTCTGACACAGGTTTAAATCATCTCATTATGAACTGATGTGGCCACTTCATAAAGGAAAATACATACCAAGGTAACATGGTCACTGTGTAGTAAGTAGTTCCAGGCATTTGAACTGCATGTACTCAGCCACTTAGTCCTGCAGCTTCCCGAGATGGTACCAGGAGAGAGCTGTGGAACCCCTTCTCAAGAAAAGCTCTTGGGACGGCAAAGGAGGTGTGGACTGGGATGTAGGCATGACGGAACCCTCAAAAGGAAGGTGTCCCTCCCTATAGTCTTGAAAAGGAGAAGAGACTAGAGGCCACATCAGCTGCAGGGATCTTGATGCAAAAACAGCATGTCAGAAAGGTTCCCTTTTCCTAATGACGGTTAAGTCCTTACCTGATTGTGATAGAAGCAGAGAGTGAGTGAGAATAGAAGTTGAGAAAGTTGAAATAGTTAATCATTACCTTGAGAATGGGGAAGACATAGACCATGGGCAGTTTTCTTTGCCTGTTTGAGACAATTCTAAGTTATGAATTTTAAATGAAAATGTTCACACTCCTAAATTTTCCAATAGGAAACCAAGGATGCAAGTAGTGTGGGGAATTTGCTAGAATAGTATAAAGGTTTGAAGGCTGAAAGCATTTTCCAGAGCAAGTGGCCATCTCAGAGCCTGGCCGGAAAAAGAACATAATGTCAACACCAGTAGAGACACTCACGGGATGCACCAACCTGAGCAGCAGCAAAGATGTGATCTATGGGCTTGCTGGAGCAAGTTGGAGGTGGTTTGAAGTGAGCTGTCTGTAGGGGTCTAGACTCTGAGTGTTGTGATCAGCATTGCCATTGTGAAAGGCCAAGGTGGACAGAGGAGAGAGCACAGGAACAAGGGTCCACACTTAATCCATCCACTCTTTGTTTCAGGAAGGTCATGACTTTCATGAAGGTGTTAGAGCTGGTAAGTGACAGGTGTCTGTACTGCTTGACTGTTGGGAGGCAGATGTGAGCATTCTGTTAACTTCAATGGATGTTTTAGTGCTTTAGTGCAAATTATACTTTTAGAATGCTCTCTCTCTCTCTCTCTCTCTCTCTCTCTCTCTCTCTCTCTCTCCCCACCCTCCCTCCCCCTATCTCTGTCTCCCCCCCCCGTGTGTGTGTAACATAGGAATATCTCTCTCTTTCTCTCTCTCTCTCTCTATCTCTCTCTCTCTCTCTCCCTCCCTCCCTCCCTCCCTCCCTCTCTCTCTCTCTCTCCCCCCCCACCCTCCCTCCCTCTGTCTCTGTCTCCCACCCCCCGTGTGTGTGTAACATAGGAAGGTATCTCTAAAACTGTTTCACATTCATATCTCAGCACTATTCTCTGATGTGTGTTTGTGTCAGACCCTTCCTGTACACAGCTACTGCTCTCTCATGTTTGTGTCAGGCCCTGCCCTTCTGCTCATGGAATCTTGTAACTTGTAACTATGCCCTGCTGTTTTTAAAAGGTGTATCCATTCTGAACCAGAGGGCTCTCAGCTGTCCCTCCCTCCTCCTTCCTTTGTGCTGTTCTGGTATGAGTGGGCAGTGTCTGAGCCTACCACCCACCTCCTTGATGTGTAGGCAGTTAGCATCACTGGGCGAGTGCAAGGGACATTATACTTTACATTTTCACTCATCTCAAGGCAGCAATTTAGAAAAAGGATGTTATTTTTCTCTAGCAAATTTGTAACCATTCTTTTTATGAATAGTTCTTAGGTTTATAAAGAGCTATTGTTCCTTCTATAAAATGAGTTGTTTTCTTTTGGATAAATGTTTCATGTCTTTTCCTGCCTCTGCTTCCCAACCTGACCAATTTTCTTTTTATTAATCATTTTAATGGAGTGTTTGTGCTTGTGCCTGTGTGTGTGCAAGTTCTCCCACTGACCTATATACTCTCTAACCCCAGAAAATTTTCTCTGAGTAAAAGAGTCTGTCTTTTACACCCTGAGATTTGGTAAATTCCTATTGTTACTGTAGAATTCTCTCAATTTGTAGCATGATGTACCAGTGAACATAGGGTGTAGTCATTTTGGAAGACTCATGGGGTTGAGTCCAAGCTGGTGGCTGTATGGATTAAAACAGTATGCATCTTTTCTACTAATTCCCTATGGGTTTTTGATGCATGCAGGTCAAAATTGTGGTCCCTGCTCTCAGGAGATTTATACTGCTTAAGAGTTATTACTAAAGTATTTGTTAACTATGCAAATACAAAATATATTTAGATATTTTAGATAAATATTTTCAGTTACTTAAGGAAAAAGGAGTTGAAGTCAGTCAACATTGGAATGTTGAATTGAAAAGCAAGTACCTGTGGAATGTGGTGGTGCACACCTTTAATCCCAGCACTCAAGAAGCAGAGCCATATGGATCTCTGTGAGTTCCAGGCCAGCTAGAACCACAAAATGGAGATACTTGTTTCCAAAATAAAAACAAAAAAGTACCAACAATAACAACATCAACAAAAAACAAATACCAAGCTGCTTTTATTTCTAAAATTGAAAAACAACTTTTATCATGAGATAAGGTTTTATTGTATAGGTCAGGCTAGTCAGCTTCCTGAGTGCTGGGATCACTGCCATGCACCACCAGGCCTGGCTCAAACTACTTTTTTTTTTTTTTTTTTTTTTTTTTGTGAGAGAAAAAATGTTGCCTCTTGTTTCCACATAGACTCTTATTCAGAGAGCAACATCTGTTCTGGGTAAAACTCTTTAGTATTCTTGCTGCAATTTGCTAACGCTAACCATAAAAAATATGTCAGCAAATTAGATAAAATAATTTAGCAAATTAGGGAGATGATTGTTAAACATTCTTACATTTAACATCTAGGATGAACTGCTTTCTGGCTACAGAAGATAAAAATGAACTATGTTCGCAGAGCCAAGGGTTTGAAGCCCTGGTCCTGCTGCACTGTACTTCCTGCACAGACAGCACTTGTAACCTCCCAGGAGCACACGAAGCACAGATTTGCTTGGTGCGCTCTCCTGTGTCCTTTGATAGAATCTCAAGGAGGTAGACAGTGCCAGCCAGATTCTATAGAAAAATGGCCCAGGACTAGTCTTTTTGGCTAAGAAATACAAGCTTTAGGTTGGAAGGTTGGAAATCACCCATTTCTGATTTGCTTCAGAATCCCACAGCAGACAAACATACAGCATCCCATAGAAAGCTGGTTGCATATCCATAAGTCCCCAGCTGTCTCAAAACTAAACAAAACACTTCTCCAGTATCCACATTTAACTGTGTATAAAGCTTTCTCTAGCCAACAAGACATCCTGCTCCTTGGTTCCCAGATTACTGCTCCAAATGCCTAATGCTCCAGACTGAATTTGGGTTTTTCTAATTGTCTATAGAATATATGTATTTAAGGATGGGAATATAGCCTAGTGACAGAATGCTTGCCCAGGGTACATGAAGCCCAAGGTTTAATTCCTCTATTACCACCACCAAACAACAAAGCAAACTCATTCCCCCACTCCCTTCATTAAAGTTATATCTATTAGGCATGTCTGAGGTGTGCTGCCGTAACAGTGCTTTCCTCACTGTTTTCAAGTGTAGATACACGAGTACTTATAGGTCACATGGACTTGTGAGGAACAGCATGGAACTTCTGCACACCCTTCATCCAGGCTCTTGAATAGCATGTGTGTAACTGTAGTGCGCTAACACTAGAAAATAAGCATTCTCTTTATCTTTTAAAGTACTTATAGATTTACTCACACTTAGAATCCTCTGGGGATAGATTGTGGCTATCCTGAGTGATGTCGATACTGAAATATGAATAGATTTGGCGATTACCTAATGTAGTCTGGTGGTAGCTGTTTTAATTCAGAGCTATCTATACTAGAGGATTTGATAGAAGGGCAATGTCTACATTTAATTATGTATAAAATCTCCTTTCCTCTACCTAAAGTAATTAATTTTCCTCTCAAAACCTGGTTAAAAGCCTGGCCCTGTCCTCTTACCTGTACCAATACTATGTTTAGCTATCTGTAACATGGAGATTTTATTTATAGTTTTTTCTGAGGATAGGAGAGGAATGTTTGAGCTGCCAGATTGGTTCATTCAGTTTTATTAAATCATAAACTTTACAGAAAAAAATGTGCTATAGAAAAATATGCCTAGTAAGATACAGTTGTTAGTTTAGTAATTAAATCTGGTAATAGCAGAAAAAGATGTGCTAATGTCTCTACCTTTTTTTGACAGTTCTCATTGACAAAGACCAGACTCCAAAATGGAAACCAGCTGATCTAAAAGATGTTACTGATGAAGATTTGAATAGTTATTTTAAATCTCTGGGAAGCAATGACTTGAAATTCTGAGGTTTATTTTAGAGCAAGCATCAGCACACCAAGCACAGAGGCCAGGCCTCACATCTTGCCCATTTTCATGCAGCCTGCAAGCTGGAAATGGTTTTCTCATTTTTAAATGATTGGGAATTCTAATGTTTCATAATACAGTGGTGGCCCAAAGTTTAAGCACCAGTGTTTATAACTTTTCATGCTATAACAGCTGAGGTTCAAACACTAATGTTTTATGGAACTCTCTGCACTGTAGCGGAGCTTGTTCTCTAGGCTGCCTCTCTATGTGGCCACGGCACAGGCTCTGTGACCCGCAGCACCTCAGGTAAAGTTTCTACTGTGATCTTCATCAGAAATGGTTTGCTGGTCCCTGGTTTAGAAGAAATTTTCAAGAGCTCCAGAGAATCTTGAGTTTATTTCTCATTAAGATGTTAACTTTTACTTCTAGTTCATATATTAATTAACCAACTTATGTACAGATTATCAAAAATAAAGATCCTGAAATTTGAAGGGGGTATGTTAGTGCTTTATAAATTTTCCTTCTCTAAACATGAACGTATTTTAAAACAATACTGTAGCAGAAGAATTACTTTGTAAACATTAAAAAAATCTCATGCAAAAAAAGAAAAAGGTTGTATAAAGTTCTCCAGAATGCTAAATAACTAATCCTTAGCCTTTCCCAGTCAGCAGAACCCGCGCCCCAGGTAGAAATGAAAAGACTATTTTTATTTGCAGTATTTACTAACTTGAAAAAATGAGGAATCAAAGTAATTGGAAGTTGACAGGATTTGCAGGCATATACATTTGCACCATCTGCCTGCAGAGCCGTAAGAGAGCACTGGACCCCGAGCTTGAAGTTAAAGGTGATTATGAGTTGCCATGTGTGTGTGCAGGGAACTGAACTCAGGTCCTCTGGAAGAGTAGCCAGAGCTCTAAACTACTGAGCCATCTCCCCAGCCCCTGACAGAAGAACATTTAAGGTATGCAAGAAACATCAGAGAATTCCAGACTGAGGACCTTACATTTCTAAGTCAGAATAATTTCTATATTAGAGTCAGCTAATCATGTATTTTTTAACTTGTTATAATTTCTCCTTTATCCCAGGCTCCTAAAAACTAAGAGAGTTAAGAACAGAACTGAAAGGAGCAGTGGGCTTGTGCCTGCACCTCCATCCTGCACTCCCGGAGGTGGCTCCATCCCATAGGGTATTGCTTTTACATGTTCTAAGCTCCTCATCTACTTGTCATAAGGATGTTTTCTCCAAATGTTAAGAACGTGTCTGAAACAATGCTGTGGTACTGACAGTGTTTTACATTTAGTTCTCAACACTCCTAGATTAGACCTTAATAGCCCAAGAGCTTGTCTGTACAGGCACACGTTCATTCACTTTGCACATGAACAATACAAAATAGTCTGTATTTGTTAGCAATACAGAATAGAGTTTTTATGTGAAACGTCAGTGGAACCACACCAAAAAGTATTTGCTTCTATTAAATGAGGACGGACAGATAATTGCAATTAGACTTTTATTATAGTTACAAAAAAAAAAAAAAAAAAAAAACCCAAACCAAAAAAAAAAAAAAAAAAAAAAAAACCAACAAAATCATTTTCACAAAAATATTTGGGAAAAATTTTTTTTCACACTTCAGAATTAAGTCCTCCAGTGAAGGGAGTTTGCCAACAAAACTTGAGTTTTGGGACTAAAGTGACAGCTAATTCTTTAGAGCTGGTGTTTATGGCTCGGAGGAAGAAACACCTGGCTTGTTGGGTCATTTAGATGCTCTATTTGTATAGATATTACAGGTACATTACTGTTTTTTGACATCATTTGTTATGTCTAACTTCTGGTTTCCAAAATAATATAATTCAGAAGTGTACTGTCCCATCTCACCAAATGCCAATAGTGGTTGATTAGGATGTACATATCATGTGATTTCTGTACACTTTTAATGCTTGAGACAGCTTGATACAAATTCCTTTGGGCTTAAGATAATCATGTTTGTCTCCTTCAAAATTGTGCTTTAAGCGATAATAACCATAGGTAGATTGTAAAGAACTGATAAGGCAACTAAGAAGGGAGGATTCTAGCATCCAAGGCCTGTAATCAAAAGGCAGTGGTACCAGAGAGACAGCAGGAATGGGTGGTGAAGCGCACTGGCATTTTGAGAGTCTCAGTAAGCAAGGAATTGGTCATGTTTTCCTCTGTTGATCTACGTCTGCAGTTGCCACTGGGAGGTCATGTGCCTTTAGACTAATATTCCACATGTGCCTGTTCAGTAGCTAAGGAGTTGTTCAGTGTTCTGTTTATGGGTCCCTCCTTCTCACTCCTCTCCTCCTTAATGAAAGACCTCAAATGAGGCTCAGTTATTTGAATGTAAAGGCATGAGAGAAGGCTGATTCCTCATTACGGGTTCCTAATTCTCATCGAGGCCAAACTATAGCCTGATACTGTCTAGTGTGGTATGGAGTTTGTTCAACTGTTTCATCATACACAGTTCTTCCAGTACTTACTATGTAAGCCTTTTTGTTCCTTGTTCACGGGCTGATATACATCCTATATATTTTAAAGTAGGTCTCTTAGAAGATGTGTGTGTGTGTGTGTGTGTGTGTGTGTGTGTGTATCCTCGCTTGCCTCAGAGTGAGGGGACGGTGCTTACTTTCATGAAGAAACTGTTCATCATAGTTGCTTAAACTATAGTTGTAAAACACAGGGGCATCAGGCAGCAGAGAGCTGACCGCTAGCTAGATGTGGACTGGGCAGGCTCCACCCTTGGACAAAGAAGAAACTGAAGTTGAAATACTCAACCCATACTCACTTGCCGATATCTCTGTGTAGACTATGTCTTCGTGTTCTGACCAACAGATATTATTTTATATACTTAATTATGTTTGTTAAATTACAAGAAACTTTGCAATAGACATCTTCATATGAGAACCGATTGAATGAGAAACATCATGACCTAGGAGCTTTGGCCTGCATCATCAGTATAGACATTGGAAACTGTACTGTTCTATGGACTACAGAGTATACTTGTGGAAGGCATAAGAGCAGGAGTGGTTGCTTGCGGTTCTGTAAGCTGGCCAGTTGCAGTGTAGAAGAGCACTGCGAGCGGCAGAGCACTGTGTGCGGCAAAGCACTGGGACTCCCAGGGTTTATTGAAACTAACAGAATGAACAGGTGTTTGGAAGGAAACTGAATGATGGCTGTCACTCATTTTAACAACCTCTCTGCTCCTAAAACTTGGAGAATTCACACTGTTTGACATACGTTTCGATGTATTACTATAAAACTAGAGGCAGCATTTCTCACGACGGATAAAGTCAAGTGCTTATTTAGCTCACAATGATACCAAAGCCTTTCTTCAATGGCTTTGGATTTCAAGAATGCTGATAAACTGTATCCTTGAAGGATTGGTATAGATGGGCCCCATTTCCTTTTGCTCGGTGTTTACCACAGCTTGGTGATGACTCTAGGCACTTAGTCCTCTTCTATTGACTTGATCTAAGTCTTCTGTTACTGTTGAGCTTTAAACAGTTAAGATTTAAAAAATAAAGCATATGATAGTTTTGTAAATGCCTAATTTTAACACTTCTACAATATGGCTGAAGTATTCTGTGGGCATGCATGACTGCTAAAACCCACACAAGTTCTCCATTCAGGAGAAGAGTATGTGGTTAAGAGTGTTCTGAGGGCATGAGTGACTACTAAATCCCACACAGGTGCTCCCTTTGGGAGGAGTCTAGGAGAATTGTAAGTCCTCTTTTACCATCTACACAGCCGATACCCCTGTACCAACACGGCAGTGAGACTTTATACATAGTTAGCCATGAAAACCAGGTTCAAATTTTCACCTTGCAGACTAAATTTCTGTCATTTTTAAGATTTACTGAATAAGCCGGGCAGTGGTGGCACACACCTTTAATCCCAGCACTTGGGAGGCAGAGGCAGGCGGATTTCTGAGTTCAAGGACAGCCTGGTCTACAGAGTGAGCTCCAGGACAGCCAGGGCTACACAGAGAAACCCTGTCTCAAAAAACCAAAAAAAAAAAAAAAAAAAAAAGATTTACTGAATAAAAGGTACCAAAGAGCTTCTTTTTCAATGTGATAAACTGTCATGACTTCTGTAAATGATCTTTTAAAGATGGCTGTAACATGCAAAGTGTAAATCATCCAGTAACAGCTGTGGCGTGACCCTGAGACTAAGGGTGGTTGCTACCCTTTCCATCTACAAAAATAGATTTCCTACTAAGGACACTCAAGGCAGCCCTCTCCTCTGGTGGTTTTCTAATGGTAGGTTACAAGTGTCAGGGAGTGGGCAGTCCCTGACACAAGTGGTCTTGACAACAGGGATGCTGCGCGTGGTTCGCTATGGCTGGAGTTCTGTTCCTTGCTTTTTTTTTTTTTTTTTTTTTTTTTTTTTTTTTTTTACATTTTAAGGAAACTCTTTTTTATGTTCTGGGTGGGTTTTTTTTGTGTTTGTTTTTGGTTTTTTTTTTTTTTTTTTTTGTATAAATTAACAAAAGTACTCATTTTAAAGTAAACCTCTTAAAATAACCATTTGGAACTTGGGCACTTCTTATTCAACATTTTCTTTGGTGTTGTCATTCATGCCCCAGGAAGAGCATGGTATGACAGACAGCTAATGGCTGGGTGGCACAAGACCTCTTTCCAGGCCCTCTGTGACCAAAATTTGAGATCAAGCAAATATACATTGATGTTAAAATAGTAGAACTACTTAAAATCATATTTCATCATAAGCATCCCTACACTATCACAGACATGGTTTAACATCCAGTTGCAATTTGAAAACGTATGTATTTAACTAGCACCGACTACATCCAGAGCACAGTTGAGTATCATCAGTCAATGGTGGTGTCAGAGCCCTCACTCTCGATGTATGGGATGTTGTAGTATTGGATGTTTTCACACGCCCATTGCTGCAAAGCATCCTCCACAATTTCATTGGCCAGACGGTCTGCAAATTCAAGGATCACGGCACCAATCACAGCACTGGCCTCTGGGGGTTTCTTCACTGCCTGAACTTGTTGTTGTTCATCTGGCGTCCTATATTGACAGCTGTCATCTGGCATAAAGGCCTCTTCACTCTCATGTAGCTTGTCAATGTCTAATGTGGTAGGAAATGGGAACGTTTCCTTTGACTTCATGCAGCCCATGATGGCAGGTGAAGGCAAGCTGTGTTAGTGAGGACTACTTCAAGAGCATCTTTGGAAAACAGTGCCGAGCTGTCCACACGGTGTTGACCCGGCCTCCCTCTCAGGCCCCTTTGGCAAGCACTGGTCCTTTTGACTATTCTTCACGTCTTGTGTTTACCTGTTAAGAGAAGGGAGTTTTCACTGTAAGGTTCTGTACAATGTAGAAGCTCTTAGTCCCTTGAAAGAAAAGTGAAGTTCTCAACAAACAACCTTACCAGCCAAAGCTGGAAAAATCACTCAGGAATGTCAGGACATTCAAACATTTTTTTCCTTGAAAATTTTATAAAACTAAATGAAATAAAATTTTACATTAGCAAGGGGTCATTCTTGGGCTGGATTCCCACAACCAGTTATTTTTTTTCCTTTTTAATTCTTTTACAGTTTATAAATATATAAGGTACTTTTGATCATATTCTCCCTATCATCCTCTTACTCCTTTATCCCATCAAACCACCAAATCCCTCCAACAAGTTCCTGCTTTTCAGGTGTTCTGTTGCTGTTTTTCTTGCTCCCCTCCCCTCTCTGCTGCTCCCTTCTTGTGTGTGTGTAGAAGTGCCACTGTATTCAATCAGGCTATACAGTCAATTCTTTAAAACAATGGTTCTCAGCCTTTGTAATTTAATACAATTCCTCATGTTGTGGTGACATAAAATTATTTTTGCTGCTACTTCATAACTATAATTTTGCTAGTATTATAAGTCAATAAATATTTGATATGCAACCCCTGTGAAAAGTAGTTTGACAATCCCCCAAAGGGTTGCAACCTCCAGGTTGAGAAACAGTGCTTCAAAATAACCATTTGAAATTTAGGCCTTTTTATTCCCCATTTTCTTTAGTGGTGCCATCTGTGAACAGCGAATGCACCCCAGTCTCAAGGAGCATTCATGTCAGGAGTATTGCTGTCAAGGAACCCAGTGCTTTAGACTCAAGGAAATGGCAAGGCCTTCCCTTGCTTGGAATAAGGATGTTGGCCATGTATGTAGAGGGTATCTCACTTGACCTTAGCTTTTCTGTACGTGTGTCTGTCGTTTCTTCATTCCCTACTGCCAAATGTCCAAAGCTGTGCAGGCTGAGGCAGCCACTACTGCCTCAGGAAGGTTCAAACAAACAGACAAACAATAAACAAATCAAAAAACCATGTTTCTATAAAGAAAGTTGACCAGAACACAACTCCTAAGTTGTGTGTGACTAAGTTTTGCTAACAGTGGTGAGCCTGCATAGTTAGAACAGCTTGCACCTGC
Organism: Arvicanthis niloticus; assembly: GCF_011762505.2. Taxonomy (NCBI): domain Eukaryota; kingdom Metazoa; phylum Chordata; class Mammalia; order Rodentia; family Muridae; genus Arvicanthis; species Arvicanthis niloticus. The sequence continues at coordinate 134,282,188 of NC_047660.1, forward strand.
AAAGTCTAAAATGCTTACTGGTTGGTCCTTGGCAGGAAGTGTCTGCCAATCCCTGATGCTTACTATTAAGGCTTCTTTAACCATATTATCTTCATCTTATTCTTACTTGGTGTTTAAACAGAAAATAGGCTGCTGTATACACACATTTGGATAATAACTTGAAAAAGTAATGGACTCAATTCTACAATCAAAATACATATGCTAATAGGTAGATTAAGAAACAAAATCTATGCTTCTGTTGTTTATAGGAAGCTCAGTTTTAGGAATGAGTTGAAAGGATGGAAAAAGTATTCCAAGCAGTGAGACCAAAAGGAAACAGGAATTGCCATCTAAATATCTGACAAAAATAAGACTTAAAAGCTAATTAGAAGAGACAAAAGGTATTTCATTCGTAATCAAGGCAACAATTAACCAAGAAAACATTACAATACTAAACATACACGTTCCAAACTCTGGTGCACGGAATTTCATTAAAAGCATACTGAAATTAAAGACAGATTAATACCAATCCAATAGTAGTAGGTAATTTCAATAACTCATTTTCTCCAATAGATATGTGATGTGAACAAAAATATAGAGAAACCTCAGACTTTTTTTTAATCAAGTGGACCTAATGTGTATAGGTTATTCTACCTAAACACTAAAAAATATGTATTCTATTCAGCAACCCCTGGAAGCTTCTCTAAATATACTACCATCCTAGAATATAAAACAAATCTTAAATTCAGAAAAAAATTAAATAATTTCCATGTGTCCTATTTGACTACTATACAATCAAACTTAAAACCGAGAGCGAACAAATTTGTAGTAAATGCAAAGCTCGTGGAACTCAAACAACTCAGTGGATGATGAACTGGCCCAAAGAGAAATCAAGACAATTTTTTTTAAATTTATGAAACTAAATGAAAATGAAAACACAACAAAATCTTTGGGATACATTAAAAATAGTTCCTTTTCAAGGAACTATTTTAACTATATGTGCCTACATTAAAAAAACATACAAATTACTTGAAACAACTCAAGAATTTAGAAAAACAAAAGACAAACCCAAATTCAGTAGACAGCAAGAAATAGCAAAAATTAATGAAATAAAAACAACATAAAGAATTAATGAACCTAAGAACTGGTTCTTTGAAATGATAAATGATAAACAAGATTGACATACTCTTGGCCCAACTTACAAAAAAAAAAGGATCAGAAATAAATAATAAAAATTTTATAACAGAATGTTTTCAAAACATGTACTCCATCGAGTTGGAAAATCTAAAAGAAACAGATTCTAAATACATCAACCCACCAAAGTTAAACCACAAAGAGATTAACAACCCCAAACACAGCAAATAAATAAACTGAAACAGTAGTAATAAGCTTTCTGACAAAAATAGAAAGAAAAAGGAAGGAAGGAAGGAAGGAAGGAAGGAAGGAAGGAAGGAAGGAAGGAAGGAAGGAAGGGGAAAAGAAAAAAGCATCCAGGCCAAATGAACTAAAAGCAGAATTCTATTTTATTTTCAATAATCTATAGCTAATACTTAAATTAAAAGGAGGAGGAGGAGGAGGAGAAACAAGAATTGATGGAACACGTCCAGATTCCTTCCTATGGAGTCAGTATTACCCAAATACCCAACCAGGTAAACGCACAAAACAAAAACCACAAACAAACCAAAAACCACAGATCAACTTCTCTGAAAAACACAATAAAATAATTGTGACTAGAATACAGACACATATCCAAAAGATCATCAGCCATCTAGGATCAAGTTGACTTTATCCTAGAAATTCAGGAATGATTCAACATACATAAGACAGTAAATGTAATAATAACTTATATATATATTATATATTATATATATATATATATATATATATATATATATATATATAGGCTTAAAATCATATAATCTCAATAGATACAGGGAAAAAAATGAGAAAATCCAACATACTTTCATGATAAATCCTAAAGAAACTAGGACTGTAGAAAACATAACAATGAAATCCCAATCAAAATACATCTTCAAAGGGGGTGGGGGGACATTCAAAACTTTATACAGAACCAGAGAAGACTCCAGATAGCCAAAGCAATCCTAACCAAAACTATCAGTGCTAGGGTATTTACCCTTCCACATTTCAAAATATTATAGAGCAATATTAATAAAGCACCCTGGTACTAGCACAAAACCATACATATAGACCAGGGTACAAAAGACCCAAACATGGTCTTTTTGGCCTCTTTGTCATACATTAGCCATCTGATAGTTGACAAAGACAAAGAGGCCAAAAACAAACACTGGAGAAAAGGCAGCAACATCAATGTTATGCTGAGAAAACGTGTCCACATACAAAAGAATGAAGTCAGACTAGTATCTATCATGCTACATAAAAATTAGCTTCAATTGAATCAAAGACCTGAATTTAAAACCTGAAATGCTAAAACTGTTAGAAGAAAGCATAGGCATTACCACACAAGGTATAAGGGTAGGAAAGGACTTTCTACGTAGGGCTCTGTTTGCTCAGGAATTAAGGCCAACAATTGACAAGTGGGACCTCATAAAACTAAAGAATGTCTGTGCACCCGAAGAAACAGTTGAGTGAAGAAGAAGCCCATGGAGAGGGGAGAATCTTCCAGATACACATCAGACAGAGGGTTAATAGGCGTAACATAAAAAGAAGGCAAAAACACCAAGGAATCAAAGAATAATGGGGCCGGCACTGGAGCAGACAGTTCTCAAAGCGTAAGTACCAAGAACAAGGTCTGGCAAAGGTCTTAAAGAACTAGACTGTACATGGCTTAGGTTTCTGAGCCATGACTTTAGGCAGTGCTTACGTCCTTTTCCCCGAAAGCCATATTGGCATGTAATTCCTCACATTACAGTATTTAAAGTGGGGATTCTGGGAAATAGTATTGGGGCAATACTCATATAAAGAAACCTCAAATTCCTGGCCCTTCACTGCCAAGAGAGGATGAAGCACAGAGGTGCCATCTGTGAATCAGAGCCCTTTGATTGCAGACTCTGATCTGCTGGTGACTGAAATGGTCTTTCCAGCATACAACTGTGAGAAATGTGTTCCTGCTGTTTATAAGCAGTCTGTGGTATTTGGTTGAAGCAGTCTGAACAGAATGGGGCACACATACAGCATATGTCTTAAGTGCTCATGTCTGTGATTAGAGCACAGAAGCATCCATAGACAACACATAAATAAGTGAGAAAGTCACATTCCAGTAACACTTCAGTTATAAAAAGGGACAGCCAGGCATCGGTGTGGGAAAAGCAGAAGTAGGCTCACATTAAGAATAAAATTGCCATCTAAATAACGATACCATAATCCAGACTCCATTCAAAAGATTCACAATAAGCAGCATCCAGTAATAAAAGGATTGCAAGTCATGCAGAGAAGTGAGAAAATGGCCTATGGTCAAGAAAAAAGGTAGCTGTTTGTCCTAGTTAGGGTTACTGTTATGATGAAACCTTATGATCCAGAGCAAGTTGGGGAGGAAAGTGTTTATTTGGCTTATACTTCCACATTGTAGTCCTTCATTGAAGCCAGGACAGTAACATGAACAGGGAGGAAATGTGGAGGCAGACACTGCTGCAGAGGGGTGCTGCTTACTGGTTTGCTCCTCATGGCTTGTTCAATCCTTGTTCTTATAAAACCCAGGACCACCAGCCTGAAATGGCACCACCCACAATGGGCTGGACCTCCCCATCAATTACTAATTAAGAAAATTACTACAGGCTTGCCTACAGCCCAAGCAAGCTTATGGGGGCGTTTTCTTAATTGAGGATCACTCCTCTCAGATGACCTTAGTTTGTGCAAAGTTGACACACTGCTATACCCCCAAATGGCACAGCATTTAAAATAACTTATCCAAACTTTTGAATAGCTAATGAAATATATTCAAGAACATAAAGGAAAGAGTGACCATAAAGATTAAACAGAATCTTGCCAGCAAAATTAACATTGTATAATAAAAACAAAAGAGAAATGGAGGAACAAAGAAGTACAGCATCTGAAGTGAGTAACCCAGGGACTTACTAAAATCTGAGAAATGAGAGGGAACCACTGAGAAGATATTATTTAATATCCAAGCTGTGAAGCACTAGATGCCTTAGACCCAGAGATGATAAGGGGGGAGCATAGGAAGGAAGGAAAGAAGGAAGGAAGGAAGGCAGAGGAGGAAGAGGAGGAGGAGGAGGAGGAGGAGGAGGAGGAGGAGGAGGAGGAGAAAGAGAGAGAGAGAGAGAGAGAGAGAGAGAGAGAGAGAGAGAGATTACTGAAAATGAAGTGAGCCAGCCCAGTGATACTTGTACTCAGGAGGCAGACGAAAAGATGCTGAGTTTGCAGCCTGCTTAGAAAACTCTCACCATGTCTTATAAAGGTTGTATACAAAGAAAGGGCTGGAGGAACAGCTTCATGTTAGAGTCTCCACTATCATATGAGCAGTTCAACCTCCAGCACCACCAATTCAAAAGGACAGCTAAAGCAAAGATAGCTGGCCACCTTCCACATAAGAAAAAACAGACTAAAACTCCTAGTTTCAAACAAATTATGGTTAGTCAAAAAACTAAAATCCCAAGAAGCAAGGCCTTCTAAACACAGCATGACTCACTGATGCACATAAATTCACAGACTGTGGTAGCGTGTGCACGGCCTGCAACAGGTCTGTACCAGACAAGGTGCCAATGCTGAGAGGAGAAGTGGATACAAGACCCCATGCTAGCCCAGAAGCTATCTCCAACTGATAACTACTCAAAGGTGAAAAGACAGTTTTCTCCAAATATATGGATAAATAAAAATAAGTAGATAAATAAAATACAAATTGAGCAAATATAGCTAACCAATTTTGGGCCAAGGCAGAAAAAATGAAGAAAGCAGTCTTCAACAAATAATCTAAGACATGAATGTACACATGCAAACAAACAAAATAAAATTAACTTAATTTTTTGTAGACTTAAAATCTAACATGCCTATCACAGCATAAAAAAAACCAACAACAACAACAACAAAAAACAAAACCCTATATATACCTTCGGGTTTGGTGGCGACCTTCTAGGTCTAACATTAAAGGCATAACCTATGAAAGATAGTTTGACCTCACTGGAATTAAAAGCTCTGCTCTTTAAAGACACTTAAATAAAATGAGAAGACCAGCTATAGACTTGGAGAAAACACTATAAAAGCTTTGACTAAGAACTACAATCCAAATATACAAAACCTCTTAAAACTCAATAAAAAAACTCAACAATCTAATCAATATTTGCAAAATATCACTGTACTGAGTAAGACGCACAGAAGGCAAGTAAGCATGTAAGAAAGTCATCACTATCACGTATCATTAGGGAACTACAAGTTAGAAGAGCAGCAAGATGCAGCATAACCAGCAGAGCAGTGAACAATCCAACAGTACCAGATGGGAGCAGAGATGTGGAACAGAATCCTGTGTGGTGCGGGTGGAACTATAAAACAAAGTCATCACTTTGGACAACAGTTTAGCTCCTGCTCACATAGTACACACACTCCCACTACAGGATCCAGTAACTTCACTGCTTGGCATTCATCCAAATGAGCTGAAAATGTAGGTCCACATAAAATCCATTGAGAATAAAACTCTCCAATGTCCTTTTCATAACTGCTTAGAAACAACCAGGATAATCTTCAGTTAATGAATGGGTACACTGTGGTCCACCTAGGTCCTGGGATAGTATTCAGTATTAAAAAGAAATGTGTTATCAAGCCAGCCTGAAAGACCATGTATTATATGACTCCAACTCTAAGGAATTTTAAGGGAAAAAAAGGCAGAGTTACAGGCATTATGGAGGCAGGTAGGATGGACAGGTTGAACACAGGTGATATTGGAGACAGTGAAAGTATTCTGTATGTTGCTATAATGATGGGTATACATGATTATACATGTGTCAAAACCCATGAATTATATAAAATCAAGAGTGAACCCTGATATAAAGTATCAGTGATATAAAGTGAACTTTGGGTGGCCATGATGTAGCAATACAGCTACATCTTGTGAAGCACATGTGTCACTGCATGGGGTGCTGACAGCCTGGGAAACTGGGTAAATGGATGCAGTCAGGGATGTGTGAGGATTCCTTGTCTCCTGCTGAATTATTCTGTGAACCTAAAACTCATCTTGAAATGTCTTTTCTGTTTATAAGACGTGTAGTTTAAACATAAATATGTGACTGATACCTTGAAAATACATGAAAAATGATAACTTGGCAGAACTAAAAGGAAAAAATAAGCCACAAGCATAGTTTGGAGATTTATATTGCTTAAGCAGAAATGGGTAGAATATCCAGAGACAAAACGAAGAATCTACACTTTAAACCTCATGGCCAGCCTGGGTCGACTGTCCCTGATGGAGCAGAGTGCACATAACTAAGGCAACCCTGCCACAAGCTTAAGGGCCATTCATTAGGGTGGACCAAATATGGGAGACTCTGCTCAAATATGGGAAACAGGTTTCAAGGCTTGAAATTCTACAGAATACAGTTCCCACTTGCCCTAGTATTAAAGTTTTAAAAATAATAAAGTATCCACAAAAGTCCCAAATATTTGGAAACTAGTCATTTTAAGTTGACCATGAGATGAAGATGAGGTTGTAAAGAACATTAAATATATTTTCAGCCCAATAAAAGCTACAATATATTAAAATTCTGAAATGAACCTTTAAATGTAAAATAAATTATGTAGATTTTAACCCTTGTAAACAGCAAATTAGATTGGTGACATAACTTTCACCTAAAGCTAAAACAGAAAAAGTAAATCCCAAGTAAGAAGGGCGTAAATGATAGAGAAAAGGGAAGAGGTCAGTAAACCAAAGTTGCCAGTACTGTCTGCTTAAAATGACCTAATAAAAGTGGTCATGGTGACAGGTGACTGAAATCCCACAGCTCAGGAGACAAAGCAATGGAATTCAGAGTTTGAAGCTATCATGGACTACACACAAGGAAATATTATCTAAAAAAATAATAATTAAGAAAACACAGCTAAAATCTGTCATGTAGGTGAACAGGCAGAAGGGTTCCAAAGGCCCAACGTTAACTCTAGGCTGGCTTATTGTTCTCCCATTTTATATCTTACTCTGCATCTTTCACAGGTCTCTATGAGGCAATCTACTTCAAGTTATAGCTGCGAAATGGGCTCTGCCTTGAATTAATGCAAATCTACACACACACACACACCCTGTAAATATAGATTTATATGGTATCAGTTCAATGTAAATATACTTAATAACGTGCTAATTCATTTTAAAAAAACATACTTAAAGGAACTATGGAGAGGGCTCAGTGAGTAAAAGTTCTTGCCACAGCAACTGTGAGGACCCAGGTTCAATGCCAGTACCACATACATAACAAAGGAGGGCGTGGTAAAGGTGCACCTGGTCTCCTGGCACTGGGGAGGCAGAGACTAGAGTCCTGAGACTTGCTGGGCAGTCAGTGTAGTTAAACCTGTGAGCTCCAGGCTCAGTGAGAAACTGTCTCAAAAAATAAGGTAGGAAGTGACTCGACCCAGTGTCTATCCCTGGGACATGAACACACACACACATACACACACACACACACACACACACACTACCTAAGTTCTTTTTAAAAATTATGTCACCGAGTTTGTAACATGTTTGTCATTATTTTTCTCCTAATATATACAATTTTTTTTGTTTTCATTTTTTTGTAAGATCCATGTAATTTCAATTTTAAATGGGGGGGGCATCTTTGTTCTCGGAATAAAAGAATCACTCACTGAGACTATAAATTTACAAAAGGATTGAATGACAAAGTTAAACCGACAGACTCCACCAAAATGTAAAAGCTAGGAAGTATAAATGCAGTTTTGTTCTCTCTGAAAGTACCCAACAGAGCACCATGGACTTCCCTCAGCAGCCTACAGCTCCTCACCCATAGAGCTCGCACTCTCGGTGAGACAGCTCCCGCACCCTCAGTTTCTCAGTGTTGGTAGAGAAAATGGCATTCCTCAGTGCCAGGACAATGTCTCAGATCCTGCAAGCCTGCTCCTTGGAAACCAGGTGTTTTGATTTTATTGTAAACAGAGGAGGCTGAACCTCAGACACAACGAAAATCAAGGGACGCTGTCCGTGCCAAGGACCTAGACCTGCTTTGGAGCAAAGCTGTTCCAAGTCACTCTCTTCCCCTTCTCCTCTGGAGTTTCTCCTAAACTTAGGGAACATCAAATTATTTGTTATTTTAAGTGGTAGATATCTTAAGATTATAATTATGAAAAGACATGTAATCCAGGATTGTCAGCAGCAGTTCTGGAGCTGGAAGTTAGAATTGTGGTGTGTCCTTTATCAGCTCAAAACCTCTCTCACTTGTCATGTCATTTAAGCAGGCACTGTCACCCTTAGCTTCAGGCTTTACTCTGGGTGACATAGGACTTTACCCAGCCACTCACCCTGAGTCTGTGGTGGGAATAAAATATGTCCATGTACTGCCTGGTTTTATGTCAACTTGACACAAGCTAGAGTCGTCAGAGAGGGAGGAGCCTCTGTTGAGAAAATGCCTCCACAGGATCCGGCTATAAGGTATTTTCTCAATTAGTGATTGATGTGGGCAGGCCCAGCCCATGTGGGTGGTGCCTGGGCTGGTAGTACTGGGTTCTACAAGAAAGTAGACTGAGCAACTCATGGGAAGCGAGCACCCCTCCATGCCCTCTGCATCAACTTTTGCCTCCAGGTTTCTTCCCTGCTTGAATCCCTGACCTGAGTATTTTGGTGATGAACAACAAAGTAAAGTGTAAGCTGAATGAACCCTTCATCCCCAACTTGCTTTTTGGTCATGGTGTTTAGTTGCAGCAAAGGGAACCCTAACTAAGACAGCCCTGGAACAAAATGAGATGTATCTTCTCACCAATTAGTTAAGAAAGAATGATCTAGAATCTCAGACCCAATTCTTAAGGCCCCTCGAGTCACGAGTCACATGTGTTACATACGCATGTGATAAGATCATTTTACAACACAATGCCTTTTAGCCATGGGGTTCTCAAGCACCATTCACTCAGGAGCCAGCAAAGAACTTTTTTTTCTTCCTCTCTAAATTTAATTTTACGCATTCTGTTACAAAGTGAAACCAATTCAGATACTTTAGAACAAGTAGGAGGTGCAAATAACAAGAGGAGATTAAGTGCCCAACATGCCCAGCTTCCAGGCAGCAGCCTAACTAATTGAACTAACTGAACACTGAAAAGCAACATCACTCTTATTTGGAGACACAAGAGAACTCAGGATTCAAACGCACTTGGACTCCAGGTCAGAGACCAAGAGCTCAGAAAAATGTTCTATTTAAGGTTTAAGAATTCTTTCATAATGCATACCTGATGCTTCTTCTAAGGACTTAGCACATCTGCTGCAGCCTGTAGCTGATGGTACAGTATCTCAGGGGAGAGAAAGTTCACGGAAACACGTTTAAAAGCACTGGCTTTCTCATGCCTCCTTGGAGCTGGCCTGTTTCCAGCATCCATGTCCACCTGTGTCTTCTAGTCCTTCTAGTCCTTAACTTGGAACACCCCATCTCCCTATCAGTACTTAGCATCCTCTCCCTACGCCCCAACTACAATACAGGCTATTTTCAAAGATGGGGAGAAGATCCAGCTCCTTCCTACAGACTTCCCAGAATTCCCCTGACCCTTCTCCAGAAGCCCCAAGCAGTGGAGTCTGGACTATTGAAACCCTGAGTACCGTCTGCCCAGTGAGAACATTCATCACTAGTGGTAGCCTATTTCCCTTTTCTTTGACACAGAACATTTCCCTCCATCAAAGCACTTGAGTGTGTATTAAAGTGTGGTCACTAGCCACATACCAGGGTGTCTGCACCCTGTTATGACTGCTGGGAGTAAGCAGTGGATTTCACTCTGCTCTCTTTTGTTCAGGGTGTTCTTATACAAAGGCCAGAGAGTAGAAGTGTCTGGACACAGATAAATGCTTACAAATGTTCTGATGAAGATACCTCCAGAGAGGACGTACACTTTACTTCACAAGACTCTGGTGACATCCCTGTGTCTTTGCAGTCTTGCTTCATGGATTTGTTACCTTCAACCCCTTGTGAAAAACATGTGATTTTGTCACTCTTCATTTTAAAGAATTAATTCTTAAAATATAGTGTTTCCATACCACACACTGTCTAGAGTTATATACTATGACCAACACTTTGATCTTACCAACGTCATGATACCACGATTGGGTACACAGTCTTCACTGTGCACATGCTGTGCACATGGACACTAGTTAACAGGGTCCTAGAACCCAAAGGCAGGTGATGTGTTAGAGAAAGCAAGCAGCTGTCTTCCTGCCTTGTGAGCTTTAGCTGGAAAGGATGAAAGAGGAGAGATAACTGAGGAACCAGCTGAAGACAGACTGCCTGTGCCTTTCTATTCCAGTCACTCAGACTCTGGCACCTAAGAGAACCTGGGGTTGTGAGCACAGGAATGTAACCGAGAGTCCCCCAAAATCCTATGAGAATGAGGTCTCAAGAAACAGCAGCTGCTCACACAACTTTGCCCAGTGTTTGTCTCTAATGCTAAATACAGGAGAAGAGGAATTAGAATTCCTAGCTTTATAGACCAGTTTGACATCAGTCTCTGGTAAAATTAAAGACGAGCAGGCAACACTTGGGCAGGGGCAGTAGTCAGTATTTCTAGGAGTTGGAAGTGATTGGTTACTCTCATAAATCACGAGTAAAACTTAGAGTCTGTTTTTAGCAAGGCACTTGATTAAACTTTCCTTTCATGAAACCTTTCCAAAAAAAAAAAAAAAAACCAGTGTATGAAACAATTTAAGTGCTCACTAATTTGTGCAATATCAACTAGAGACCAACTAGATTTCCAGCCACTATTTTGCTTGGCTTTTTCAGTACTTGGAATTTCAGCAATCATCCTGAAAGTTGATGGCATTGACCTGATTTCTGGAAAAGGAATAATAAGTACCAGACTCCAAAACACTGGAGCCATCTCTGCTGTGCCACTGGCTTCCAGCTGTGCAACCTTCAACATAAAAGAGCCTGTCCAGTGCATGACATTGACTTGAATGCCAAATTCCTCAGATGTGTAGAATTGATGCAATGAATGTCAGAATCAAAGCTGAGATAGAGCTATTAAAGTGGAAATTAGAGGTTTAAAGTAACATAAACCAAGACAGAAACAGTTCCGCTCAAGGACCTCCAAGCTGCACAGATTAAAGAGGAATAAAGTCTTTGTGACAACAACAAACAGGAGTGAATTTTCCGTCAAACTCAGAGTATTTGTTTAAGGACAGTCATGTGCTGAAGGTTCAGGATAAGCTGATGTGTTTAACTAGATTTTGGTTACTCATTAGAGAAAAGTAACATTTTCTGTCTTCTGAGCACCTGTATACACTGTGTGGATTAACAACTTCATCCTTAAAGCAGCCAGCTAAAATAGACAAAAACTAACTCTGTATCACTACAAACCTTTCCTTTCTCTACTGTTTTCTCTGCTTTTTTTCTTTTTCTTTTCTTTTCTTTTTTTTTTTTTTTTTTTTTTTTTTTTTTTTTTTTTTTGAGAATGAGGGAGATGAACTCCAGATTTAAAGTTTTAGATTTTCTTTTCAAAAAGAAGTAGAAATCCTGAAGGCAGTATTGGAGGCTGGAAGGTTGTTGGCTAGGGCGGGACTAAGGAGACACAACCAGATGTCAGCTCTGTGTAAACTCGGACTTCCTGACAGAAACAGGATATTAGCTCCGAACAGTGAGCTTCCTCGAACTGAAGCGGCCAGGCTTCTGTCAGGAGTGGCGTGTGGACAGTATGTTGAAATTGCCTGGAGGGCAGACCACAAGTTTAAAGTACCTTTAGTATCTCAGAATGCTCCTAAAGTTACTTTTCTTTCACAGCAAAAAGAAAAGAGTAAATCTGAAGTTACTATTTTTTTTCCAGAACCTTTCTGCTGTACTTAAATAACACCATTTCCCCTCTATACATACAGGATAGCTATATTAGGACCTAAAATCCCATTCAAAGGAAAAATGGATTTTCCACCTGCTGATCTTGACTCGTGCTTAGCTATAATAAAAGTAGATTCTTTACCCCCTGAAATTTTACTAAAAATCTTCATCTCATTATATACGGGCAGTGGCGGACCTTTAAAAAGAGGTGGACAGCTTATTCACTAGTTTATGATGTTATGTTACCGTCATTAAAAGATGGAGGAGGGGCCAAAGCAGAGATGAAAGAGAAACGCCTGTTTCTGGAGCTTTCTCCAGCAGCTGGGCTCCCACTCGCCTATTCTTTCATTTCTCTTTCATTTGCATCATTTCCCCTCAAGATTCAGCCTCCCACAGCTTCCAAGAGTACAGGCACTGCTAATCATGTGCCACTCAGCACAAGCCTGACAGCTTGACTTGCGCTTGTAGTGTCCTTACCTGAAAACCTTCACTCACTCTTCAGGTAAGGAGGAGGAGGATGCATCTTGCAATGAAATACTTTAATTTGAGGGTTCGGAACAAGATCGGGAGGTGGAGCTAACGGCTCAATTAAGGGACCTAGGATGTGAGGATGTGTCCAGGACGGCCGGCTGTGAAATGTTAGATAAAATTAACTGCTGCAACTCAGGCTTTCCTGGGTTGGAAAGTCAAAAGGTCACAGCATCTGAGCAGGACACCCACCTTCCAGATGTTCACTTACCCTACATTGCAGCGGGCCAGCTGCACTGCCATCGCAAGTGTGCGCGGCCCCGGCCGAGGAGGCGCGGGCGCTTGGCCGGTCTCATGCCCCTGGCCGAAGCCCGGGCTCCCGGGGTGGGTGCTGCTCCCCAGGGCGCTGTCGTCCGGGCGGGAGCCGAAGCCTGAAAAGGTGCGGCGTGGCTGGGCAGCGGGGACAGCGTCTTCCCCGGAGGAGGGCGGATGTCCTTCGGTCGTGATCCCGGCACCTCCCCCTGCAGCCGCCCCCCCGCACCCCCCAGCCGGCCCAGCACTGCTCACGAGTTCGCGGCCAGCGCCCTGCAAGTGGAGCCAAGAGACCTGCGACTACGGAGCACAACCCTCTGCTTTGGCACCGCCAAGGGCTACCTCCGCCCAACAGCGCTTGGTCCCAAGCATAACCAGAGAGACCCGAAGGGCTGGGCCACCCACCGCTCGCACTCCCACCTGGCACCCTACCCACGCGGTGCCACCTCGCCAGCAAGATCTAAACTAAGTAGGAAAGCTAAGTGAGCAAGCCGCCTCCCTGTCCTGCCCCACCTCCCCAGAGCCACCTGGACTGAGACATCACCTGATCTCCGTCCACGTGGGAGCAGGCGCGGCTCGCCCGGTGCTGCAGTGTGGCGCCGGCCCCGCAGGTGATCTGTCGCCTGGCCCTGGCCCTGGCCCTCCCCTGAAGGCTCCGAGGCACCGGTGCCAGCTTAGCAGTCAAACCTGTTTTGACCCCAACGCCACACCTCGCAGCTCTACCCGGAAGACACCGCCAGACCTAAGCACTTTGCCCCGTGTGCATGCAGAACAAAAGTGCGCCGAGAGCTTCTAAATTTAAAAATGCGTCCGGTATTGCACTTTTCTATCCTCGCTAATCCAACAATCGAAACGCTTGTTTCTCAAAACAAAACGTCACGGAAGATTATACTCTTACCCTTTAAGGAAGCTAGAGGCTGAAAACATGGCCATTATTCAGTTAGACCTCGTTGTCACTCCTCCCATGTGATGCCTGCATCTGTCTGCATGATTCCCAGCGACAGTAACAGCCCCAAGAGAATGACAAAAGAATCATTATTCCATCCTGTTCTACAATGGATTGTCAATGCAAAATTCATGCCCCAAGGGACCTCAGTGAAAACTCTCTCAGCTCCTCATCTACAGATGCGGATGCTGAGGCTGAGTCCTGCCTTAGGAATGTGAGGATGCTGAGATGAGTGGATTCCTGGGAACCCACACGTCAAAGGAGCAACCTTCAGGTTCCAGGAGAGATCCTGACGCAAGGAAATTAGGTCCAGAGCAGTTGAAGACACTACCCTCTGGCCTTTGTATACACACACACACACACACACACACACACACACACACACACTCTCCAGCACTCTCTTCTCTCTTCTTTCTCCTCATTCTCCTCCCCTCCCAAAGAAAAGCCTGAAGCCTATAGGCTAACATGAACAGGGCTCTTTGAAGATCCACTTCAGTAAAAAATTAACTCAGAGAGCAAAGGTTCTAAGAAGTCCCTTCAGCCCTCGCTCAGCTTAAGTGTGTCCAGCATTTTACTTGTTCTGTGTAAATCAGCTAAGGCGATCTTGACCTGAAAATATTGTATTGTGCTTCAAACATACCAATTTTGTCATTTAGTGTGATTAATGGCATCAGACAAACAGAATGTGAATATTAAATTGGTTTGTTTGATAAGCAACTATTGTAAAGTATAAAATTGATTGTGTCTAAACGGAGCATGCATTCACATACATTTCAAGCACACCATGCTAGATCATTATGATCAAATGCATGGTTTCACCATTAGGCTTAATTGCCTACCTTAATTGCTTTAAGGTTCAGTCAACCTATGTTGCTATCATTTTAAGTGGCCTCTAGCCCAACCCAGAGTGATGAGTGATGGGGCCTTGATAGCCCTGGGAGAGAAGAGAGAAATGTGTGGCTATCCATCCTAGTTAGCAGGACAGAGAAGATGTTAGCCTCTGGCTTCCATCAGAATGCAACTCCAGACACAAGCATAAGTACTTTCTATGTGTGAGTGTGTGTTGGAGAGTATGTGTATGTGGGTCTGTGTGAGGGTGTGTGCCAGTGACTGCATGTGGAGGCCAAAGGTCCATGTCAGATGTCTTATTCCATTACTCTCCTCCTATTGTGACAAAGGGTCTTTCACTGACCCTGGAGCTGGTGGATGTGGCTAGATCCACTGGTCAGCAAGCCCCGGGCTTCTGTCTTCCTCTACCCAGCACCGAGGTTACAGGCACACTGCCACACCTGGGCTTTAACATGGGTGCTCAGAATCCCAATTCTAGCCTCCTGTTTGCACAGAAAGCACTATACCCACTGGACTATCTCCCTAACCCCAAGTGTATGCTAATCCTGCTCTATTCAAGCTCACACTGGGCCATCTTTATGAAGAATCATCCACTCCTAACCTCTGGTCTAAGAAAGAAGCTAACACCAGGGGAGGGAGGTCTAGCACCATACTGTGACTGTCAGATCCAGACCTGACCCCTCCTCCCCTCTCCACACAATGTTAAGAATGGTCTTAGAGACTGCACCAGTGTCAGGCTGATTGATGCACGGTGGGCTGAGGATGGGAGACAGTCCCCAGGCTCCCCTGCATTTCACACAGCCAATCTTCTTGGTATACCCCTCTCCCTTCCTTCCTCACATCTGGAAGCCGAATTCCAAGCCAGTGGTGACTGAACGAGCCTACTTTTCTCTGGAGACTAGAGGTTGGTTTTGATTAATATGAATGAAAAGGAGTTGGAGAGAAGGCTGCAGCCGAGAATCTGGTGCCGTCTGCTGATAGGGATTGAGGATACTCAGACTAAAATGGTCTCTTCAGTCCTGAACTTTTCTTACATGTGCCAGGATTTTATTCAAATTTGACAGAGAGACCCAGATACCTGTCTGTGAGTAGGTGAAAGACACACTTTACTCAGACCCAGACCAGGGTTTTGAAATGTAACGATTTACAGTACAGGAGATTGCAATACGTGTTGATCCTTTAAAAATATTTGTTTTATGTGTATGGATGTTTTGCCAGCATGGATTTCTGTGCATCACAAGGAAGTCTGGTGCCTAGAAGAGAGTGTCAGGTCCCCTGAGTCTAGAGTTACAGGCAGTTGTGAGCTGCCGTAAAACCTGAGTCTCTGTGAGAGCAGCCTGTGCTCTTAGCCTTCTCAGCAGCCACACATGCTGACTCTTAAACACTTCCTTGTCCGAGACACCTAAGGATGCTTCTTTGTGAAGAGCTCTCTCTTTGAGTATGAGAATAGCACCAGGCTTTCTTCCTGCCAACTTACAAGGCCTTTCCACTCCTCCCAGGTGACCCTGTGCCTAAGGAGGCTTTGAAGCTCAATGTCAACCTAAATCACACTGCTGTAAGAAAGTTCTTGTCTAACAGTTCACCAAATCAAAGACCAAGCAACACCTCACAAGGGCCCAGGTGTGTGTGTGTGTGTGTGTGTGTGTGTGTGTTGGCATACATGCATGAGCGTGCACACATGCTCTCCCACACCCCTGTGTATTCATGGAATGTGGACATTGGCAAATCTTGAGATGATCATTGTCGCCA
The DNA here is from genome assembly GCF_011762505.2 of Arvicanthis niloticus. Taxonomy (NCBI): domain Eukaryota; kingdom Metazoa; phylum Chordata; class Mammalia; order Rodentia; family Muridae; genus Arvicanthis; species Arvicanthis niloticus. The sequence continues at coordinate 134,298,436 of NC_047660.1, forward strand.
CATATATAATCCAGATGTCACACACTGTATTACATGCTTTGTGGTTTTCTTGGGGCATATGTACTTTTCAGTGTGACTCAGTTTCCATTACCTCACTGCCTACAGTGTTTAAAACACTTTGTCTGAAGTTATCAAAAAACTTGAATCTCTCCTTGGAATTCTGTTCCCTGATCTCTGCAGGATGTAAGGACAGGGTAAGTCTCACTGTGGCCATTAGCTGAGAAAAAAAAAAAGAACAGTTTTGTTTCATTGAAGATTCTCCTCAGAAATCAAATCAACTGCCAAAGATTTGATAGGTTGGTACTTGAAGAATTTCAGGTAATTCAGCATAAGAAACTATTTGCCTACCTAGAAATAGTTTATGGCTTAGGATTTCTCACTTAGCTGTTAACCTCTGATGGAAAACAAGCTACTGTAACTCATAGTCAATGATAAGTTCTAGTCATTGAGCAGCTGTGAGTTGAGACCCACAAAGCCTTCTACAGGCTGTCTCATCCAACCCTTTCATGCGGCGACGTTTCTGCTTTAAATAGAAGGCAATGGGAACTACAAGGCAACTGCTGCTGGGTGTGCTTGGACTTAAATATGAACCCAGGCATGAGTCCAAAGCCAATGTGTTTCATAGTTTTCCAAAGCCTCAGTGGCCTGTTAAATCTGGCCTTGGTTCTAAGTACCAATCCTTCCCATCTAGCTTCTAGTCCCTCAGCCCACCTGGGCAGTATCTCCTGCTGAGCTGAGTTACCAGGACTTGAAAAGAGGACTGGCTGCTACTAAAGCTTTTAAATCTCTAGGGGCTGACCACATGGTTTGAACTATTCATTAAAGCCTTCTAAGCCAGGTGCAGTGGCACAGGCCTACAAACCCATGACTTGGGAGGACAAGGGAGCAGGATTAGGAGTGAGTCCAATCTTGGCTACATATTGAAGCTCCATCTCAACAAAACACAGCAGGACAGAACAGAAAGTACCCAGTATTTTTTTTTTTTTCTGTTGCTTCTGTATTTCTGTGCAAGGCTCTGGCTCATGGCCTACCATGAGAACTCCATCAGCAGCCCTGATGTGTGTGACCTCTGAGGTATGAGACACGTATGAGATGACTAACAAATAGCTATAAGGAAACTCATCAAACGTCTAAGAAATAAAACACAATCATAAATAGTTAGTGAAAAGCAGAAAAACCTTTGATCAGGCCATGAATAGACATCTCAGTTGTTGAAAAAGGGAAGAGTGTGGATAGCCTGTGCTAAAAGCAGGGGACGGCCATGAGCATGAACAGTTATGTGGGGGAAGAAAACGAATCTAAGTTACAAAGCATAGGGCCCACAAGCACCAGGCTAGGTGATTTGTTAAGACTGATAATGGACTCTCAGAAAGATCTTAAATTACAAAAACAATGTAATAAAATGTTCTTGGATGGATGGATTTGCAGTTATTAGGGCAGTGCCGTGCATGAGTGTGGAGTTAGTGGCACAAGCCAGTCATGCTGCAGAAATCCCAACCGAAGCACAATGGTCTGGCAGAAAATGCACAGGCACACTTTGTCCTCACAAGTAAATTCCCTCTAACTCATCAGTCAGGTTATTTCTACCTCAGTCTTCTAAGATTCTTAGGCTTAATGGGACCACTTCCTGTTGGATTTGAGTTTTCATACTTCAAGGAAAAAAGAGAAGAAACATGCACACACACGTGCATGCGCATGCACACACACACACACACACATCCTAATTACAAACATATGTAATAGACATGAACACAAAAGATGATGGATTCCACTATGTCTGTCCCTTGAGTAAAGCAAGGTAACCAAGGCAGAGGAAGTGAAAATTTAATAGAAAGACGTACATTTTCAGAACGTTAAAACCTTTTTTTTTTTACACTAGGGCTGGGGTCAGGGATCTATCAGAAAAGTACTCACTGTATAGATGTGAGGATCTGAGTTTGGATCCTAAGTACCCATCTAAAAAGCCTGAGGGTACTCACTCTTGTAATCCCAGACCCAGACCCCTGCGGTCTCTGGGGCTTCCTGACCAAGAATATAAACTCCAAATTCAGTGAGAGGTCCTGTCTCAAAAAATAAGATGGGAAATGCCAAAGACAGACACCTAATGGTGAACTGTGACCTCCCATGTGCATAGTGCACACATACAGATACACTACACACTAAACAAACTTTTAAAAGCTTGTTACAATAAACAATTATATTTAATCAGAATAAAATAAAGATATTTTTCTTTGGAAAACAACTAAATAGGCAAGTTTTGAAGGCCCCCGAGAGCCCAGGATCATGTTAAGAAGGGACCCAATGGTCCTTCTTCAGAGGTAGGTAGCCACCCACTGCTGCTGTGCTTACCTTGTGGTCTCATTATCTGGGTTTCCTGACATTCTGTAAAATCTCTTAGGTGCTATAAATATCTTACTGTTTTATCCTTTTACATTTTATTTGAATCTTTGCAGCGTTCTCATAGGGATAGTAGTTGTATTAGGTGGCACGTGTGTGACTTGTGTGCTAAACAAGGGAACACAGTGCTTCTCCCCTCTTGACTGGCTCCCCCAAAGCTCCCTTGAGACCTTGAAGTCACAAGAACAGCCTAAAACCTTTTCAGGTTTGAAATAAATCACCACCTCAATCTAGGGACTAGCCTCCAAATTTAGGACATTTACTGATAAGGATGGATATTTTGATTAAAATTCTGTCTCTAGGGAATGGCTGACTGAATTCCAGAGAGAATCCAGTTACAGGCAAATTTCACCTCTGTCTGATGTGGGGCCACCCAGTTTTTGTGAACAAGAAATTCAATTTAGTTTCTTATCAACCTATTAAATTCCCAACCAGCCTGATCTCTGAATTGAGATTGGCTACAAGAAGTCTAATTTAAGTAAAGCAACCAGAAAGGCCTGACTCTAATGATAAGGTTCAGCAGACATCTCCACCTTAACTGCGTCACCCTGCAGCCACACAGGACAGAGTAACCAGTTTTCTCTTTCATAAAATACACATGCATCTCTTCTACACTCAACACTAATTACATTTTCTCTTTAAGAGAAAAATTAAGTGAAGCAGTCTTCACATCTATACAATTCTCGCTGATAGCAGACGGAAGGGAGAGCAAAGGAACAGAAACTAGTGGGAACAGCACTGGTATCAAACAAACAAAAACAAGCAGCTGGAAAAGAGGTCATTTGTTCAGGGATAAAAGTGAAGAAAAGGTTAGATGACGTAAGTATGTCTTTGTCCAGTTCCAAAGCTCTTGGCGGTGCGTGATTGGTAGAGAAAGAGTAATCAAATGTGATCCTAACAAATACCTCGGATTCAGCTTTGTAGGACTGAATGACCAAAAATGGGTGTTCCCACCCTAGAGCTCATATGCTGAAATTAGGAGCCTACACTGTAGTGCACTTGGAGATGAGGACTTTGTAGGGTAAATTAGGTCACAAAAATAAACCCTCCATAACAGAATAGTATTGTTAACAAAACTATGAGAATACCTATGAGGGATTGTCTAGATTAAGGTTAGTCTGTGAGAATGTCTATAAAAGATTGTCTTTATTATCCTGAGGTGGGAAGACCTATCTACCATGGGCGGGATCATTCCCTAGCATGAGGTTCTAAATTGTATGAACAGGGAAAGCAAGCTGAGCATGCATTCATGGCTCTCTCCTGACTGCCTAGGTAATGTGACCAGGTACTTCAAGCTCCGGCCGCACATGACTTACATGCTATGGTGGAATATAACCTCCAACCATGAGCTAAATAAACCCTTTCTCTCATAAGTTGGTTTTGATTGGGTCTTTTATCCAAGAAACAGGAAAAAAAGCTGAGACAGAAAGAAGCTGGTAGTGAGACGTGGGTTTGCTGTTGTGATAAAGCTGACCCTGTGGCTTTCAGGATTTGGCAAGTGTTTTGTGAGAGTAATGTATAAGAGTTTTGTACTTTGGGATAGAAAAACCACTGACTATTGTCTCAATAGGATGTTCTAGTGGCATCTTGGAAGACAACAATGTGTAGAGGAACGAGGTGAAGGACAGCGAAGGGCTGGCTCCTGAGGTCTTAGAGAGAGATCCAAGGACTCTGTCATGAACTTGTCCGGGGCTGTTCGTGTGACATTTTGTCAAGGAACCTTTCCTTACTCTGTTTGTGTCTAAGAACTTAAGTGAAGTTAAATTTAAAGATGTTGAGCTAATTTGTTTGGTGGAGGAAAGGTGTATGGGAAAGGTCAAATTTCAGACAGGGAAGGTGCAGAAACAGAAAAACCTACAAACATCTATAACTGTTAAGGAGGTTTTAGAGACACCTGGTACTTGACACAGGGACAACAGGAAAGTGGGTTCTTGGTGAGAACAGAAGATTATACGGCTGCTATCTAAGGAGCCGGGCTGATTTGAAGCTGGCAGCAGAAGTTGGTACTGTTGTCATGTAGTGCTGGTTTCAAAGGAATGAAAGATGCAAAATTGAGGATATCATGAAGATGAGCTGAGGCTAGGCTCTGTGTGGCAGAGTTGCAAACCCTGAAGAGAGGCCCTGAGATGCTATTTTGTGAGGATGATGCCTAAGTGACAGTGGAGATCTCAGAATATCAGAGATGCCACGTCCACGGAAAGTCTGCCAAGGAGAGCTGCAGGTGTGGAGTAGAGTGGACCTAACGGAGAAGCTGTGTGTGCTCTAAGTAGCAAGGTTGGAGGAACGGGGCTTCCAACAACTTTTGGAATCACACTGATAACGTCACAAGCTCCAGATGTTGTACAAAAAGCTATAGGCTTTCATAGTTGTCCTACTGGAATTTAGTTCTGTTTTGGTATTTTTCTTTCTTTTTTTTTTATGCTCTGAGTCTTCCCTTTCAGAATAAGAATGTTTATTCTGTCATTATATGTTGGAAGCATGTGATTTGTTTGCTTTTTTGTTTGTTTTGTTTTTTTTTTTTATAGGAGTTCACAGTTAAGAGACTTTGAACTTTTAAAGTTTTGGAACTCTTAATGACTATTAGAATAAAGATGGGTATCTTAGTTTGAGTTTTATTGCTGTGAAGAGACACCATAGCCAAGGCAACTTTTATAAAGGAAAACATTTAATTGGGGCTGGCTTATAGCTTCAGAGATTCAGCCCATTATCATCATGGCATGAAGCATGGCATCATGCAGGCAGAATTAGTGCTGGAGAAGGAGCTGAGAGTTCTACATCTTGATCTGAAGGCATCCAGGAGGAGACTCTCATTCCACTGTGGACAGAACTTGAGCATAGAAAATCTCAAAGCCCATCTACATATTGAAGTACTCCAACATGGCCACACCTCCTAATAATGCCACTCCATATGGCCAATGATTGAAATACATGAAGCTATTCAACCCACCACACTGGGATATAGGAACTTTTAAATTGCAATGAGCATATTTTTATATTATAAACTAGTCATTAGTCTATGGGGACAAGAGGTAGAATGTTGTGGGTTAAAAGTGATGTGTTAAGCTGAACAGTGGTGTCACATGCCTTTCATCTCAGCAGAGGCAGATGGATCTCTGGGTCAAGGTTAGCCTGGTCTTCAGAGCCCATTCCAGTACAAAGAGAAACCCTGTCTCGAAAAACGAAGGTGCTGTATTTGGAGTGATAGAGGTAGATTGTGATGGTAAGTATTGTTAACTAGATACCTAGGAGGCAGGACCTGTGGAGGATTATTTAGATTAAGATTAGCTTCTGAGAATATGTGTTAGAGGCTGTCTTAACTACATTAATTGAGGTGGGAAGACCTGTCCACTGTGGGCAGGATCATTCCCTAGACATCCTGGACTACGTTTAAGGGGGGGGGGGGGAAACAAGCTGAGCATATATGCATGCATTCATTGCTCTCTTCCAACTGTAAATGGAAATGTGGCCAGCTGCTACAATCTCTCAATGCTTCCATGCCATGCTGGATTGTAACCTAGATCTGTGAGCTACATAAACTCTTTCACCATTGAGTTTTGTCATGGTTATTTTTATCATAGCATAGGAAACAGAGCTGAGACAGTATCCTTATAAAAGACAGTATCCTTATAAAAGACAGTAGGAAGCTTGTTCACCCCTTTCTTTCCCCACTTTTGCAGGACACAACAAGAAAATATGAATCTGTGAATCAAAAAGTGTCTCCAGTAGAGCCCGATCATGCTATCACCTGTACCAGACTTCTCCAGAGCAGAAAGAAATCTTTATAACGCTAATCTATGCTATCTTATTTTGTTATTATAATAACCTTAATACAAAGACTTGCTTTTGTGATTACCTGTTTTCTTGTATTCTCATCTTCAAAGACAAGATGTATCATAAAAGCCTTGTTCGTTTCAAAATGAACCACAGAATTTTAACATTATTAATATTTTTCTATAGAGCCTTGTGTGATAACAGCCCTACAACAAAAGAGGAAAAAATTGTCCTCTTCTGAGGGCATCCAGCAAGTATGTTGTATCTTGGCTCAGACAAGCTGGGTCTCACTAGTGTTGCCAGGTGGAGTCATGTTAACTGCAGCCCCTGGAGGCAATGGGTATTATTACCTCATAGAGGAAGTAGCCAACCACATTCCGTATGCCTACACACGCTCGACGGACGGGAAGGATAGAAAGGAAAGTTATCCAACTTAGCTTTTTCTACTAACTTCTCATCAGAAGCTAACTTTTTGTCCTCTAGTGTTCAAACCCTAGACTTTCCCCTAAGCTATAGATCATGGCAAGCATCAATTAGTTGCTCTGTCCTCAGTGACAGTGAGCCAGTCAGACCCTGAGCTTCTGCACCATGATTAGAATATTTCTGGTTCTTGGAGCGACAGTCCCTCACATTCAGTCCACCTCAGCTACTCTGTAAGGGCTTAGGAGACTGTGCAGTTTATCTATGACATGCTATCTGTTGTCTTCTTGTTGGTTGACACTGAACAAAAGTAGCAATAGGGACATTCTTCCTAATTTTAAAGAGATTGTTCTGATTTAGTATAGTATTTTTTTTTTTTTGAAGCAGAGTCTCATATATCCCAAGCTGGACTCAGACTTTCTGTGTAACTGAGCTGGCCTTGCACTTCGGATCCTCCTCCCTCCACCTCCAAAGTGCTTGGATACTAGACAGTCACTACTTTGGGCACTGCACATCAGGGAATGGAGCCCAGGGACTTTGTGCATGCTCGGTAAGCACCAGCTGAGACAAAACCCGGACTATAGTTTTTTCTCTCCTTTGTGCATGCGTGCGTGTGCGTGTGCGTGTGCGTGTGCGTGTGCGTGTGCGTGTGCGTGTGTGTGTGTGTGTGAGTGTGCGTGTGTGTGTTTTAAGTGCACATATCTCTGCACAGGGCAGAGGGACATCAGGTGTTCTTTTCTATTACACCCGTCCTTAGTGCCTTGAAACAAGGTCAGTCAGGAAACCTGAACTAGGTCGGAGGTCAGTGAGCTTCAGTAGTCATTCTGTCTGTCTCTGTTCTCCACAGCACTGGGGGTTCAGGCATTCATGTCATCTCAGGATTTGAACCCAGGTCCTCACAATTTCACTTAAATTTAATTAAGGAAGCTTCTTATTTCCAAGTCATTTCCAAGGAATATATACACGTATACATACATATACAAGTGCATATATACATGTATTCATACATATATATGCATATATACATATATGAATAATATATATATGAGTAACTCATTTTTAAAATGCTTTCCCCATCTATTAAAATAGTCAATCGTTTCGTCACTTTGGTCTGTCCTGTGATTTTTCCAACATTAAATTACTTTATGTTCTTTTTAAAAATAAACAAAACTTGGTAACAATGGGTTGATTTGGTTTGCATATATATTTTCATAGTGCTTTTGACTTATGCTTATGAGTGGTATCTATAATTTTAAATCAGTTCTTCTGTAGTTGATTAATTCCCGGGTAAGTTTTACAGAATACATTAGAATAGACTATATGTAGTCCTATGTTTTATTTACGACAATATGATCAGCATTCTGGTTCTTATAAGATGAAGTAAACTTTCCACTATGTCTCTTAGACATGGATGGAGCAATGATGCCTGGGCAGACAGCAAACATTTCTTTGAAGATATTGAAAGGTGACCCAAAAGCCACAACCAATCTGACAATTGAGTTTCCGTATTTCTCCCTCTCGTCTGGGTTCAGCCTAAGTCTCCAAAGCAGAAATGGGTCCCGGAGAGTAGACAAGAGAACTCAAGTTTGTTCTTTATGAGGTCATTATAAAAATTATTCAAATTCATCTTCCTTAGTTATTTAGTGCTGAAGTGTATAATAGTTCATCTCATATTTTGCAAAGTCTATGGGTCCCCGTAGATTTTTTTTGGTACTCTCTTGGTTTCTAAGCCCACTATGCTGGCTTGTTTGTCCTTATTGAAGTCAGCCATGCTCTCTGCAGCAACAGATCTATCTGCTGCTTCTTGGGCTGTGACTCCTTAGGCTGCACTTTATTCTGTGTCTTTCCTTCACGTGCTTTCCCCGTAGGTCCCGTGAACACTCAGGCTTTCGGCCTGCTTCTTGTGCCTTGTGCTAATCCCACCAGGGTCTGAGAGCAAGTCTTTTTAAATTTATAATATTTTTTCAGATTATCAGGTGAGATTATCTGTTTACATTGGTTTCAGATCACCTCTATGACAATCTTTTTTTTTGAACATGGACTTGAGTCCCAGGCTCACCTTAGCCTCCTAAGTACTGGGACTCCAGGCAAATCCCACCACACACACTGGAAACTAGAGCTCCTGGTGCTCATCTCCAGACAGGCTCCTGTTTCTAATTTCTCCAGCTCAAATGGTAACTGGTGGCAAAAGTCAGAAACCTGACTTGCTTTTCTATTTTCATATTATGTGTGAGTTCTTCCCATTGCGAGGCTCACTGATTGTCACCAGAGCTCTCTTTCCAGTTGCATTACACACAACTTACTCGTCCCACTGACTATCTACCCCAAAGCCTTCCACCTCTTTTCCCTCCCTGATTCCTACTGTGGCACTTCGCTGTCCCCTTCATACCTTTCATGTCTTGGTTCAAACATCACCTTGGAAAAGGCTTTCCTGGTTATAAAAAATTTTAATAAACACTTTACAAGAGAGTATATATAAATGTCCAATAAACAAGAGAACATGTGCTCAGTTTATCAGTCCCACCCACAAGTGCAAATTAACATCAACACCAAATCCCACTATATAATCACCAGGTTTGAACACCAAGGGTCAGTGTGGAGGCAAGCTGCCCTCTCACCTCGTGCAAATGGGAGGAGAACCAGGAACGTACAAAGTTTACACTTGTAAAATGTTAAATATCAAACTGAACAGTGCTAAACATAATTATATGGCATGACTGCCCATTGCTAGGGGTACAGATTGGGTGACATGCGTGGGAACACAGGTGACTTCAACCTTTCTTTCTTTCTTTCTTTTTTCTTTCTTTCTTTCTTTCTTTCTTTCTTTCTTTCTTTCTTTCTTTCTCTCTCTCTTTCTCTCTCTCTCTCTCTCTCTCTCTCTCTCTCTCTCTTTTCTTTCTTCCTTCCTTTCTTTTCTTTCTTTTTTTTAATTTTTAGGGTTGTTCACAGATACATGATGAGATCAGTATCTGAGCAGGAAATTAATGTTTGTTTCATGCATACCTACAGCCTGGAAGGGATTTTGTATAATATTCCCCATATTTCAACCACGATTTGTCACTTAAAAGTCAGATATGGAATTTTCAACTTATAGTATCATGTCAAAAAGTTTTGTAACGAGATCTTTTTGGATTTTAGATTTTTCAATTATGTCCGTTCAGCATGCACACTCCAAAGTTTACACACATTTTTACAAAGGGATAAGAGTATTCACAGCATCAGTTTGTATGAGAGAGTCTCAAACCTGAAAATGCTCACTCATAGGTGTTAAGCAAATAGTTTGCAAATACTATACCCTCAATGAAAGTAGAACACACACACACACACACATATATGATGCACAAACATCTTTTCATGTTTTTAATTTACCCAGAAAGCACCAATAATATCTTAGAGATACGCAATTAACTGTATTCAGAATCTTTAACTATGCTGGGTCTAACAGTGCAAGCTTGTAATTCTAGTCCTTGAGAGGCCAAGATGGGAGGGTTGTAAGGTCAGGAGCACTGTGAACCTCCTGCCAGCTCAAGGTATGTAATGAGTCCCCAGGGGTCTTAAAGTAACTAATAATAATGACTCTTACTTCAACCAGTATTAAACATTCATGTAATTTATGACTAAAAATTACTTTACTTTACTATCAATATTCTAAAACAAGACATAAGTTACTTTTTAGTTTAAATATGTACATGCGTATTGCCTCTATTTTCCTAGTGAATTGTAAAACTAAACTCCTTAAATAGATATGTATTTAAAATAGATAATTCAAAAATTAATCCCCGATAAGTCAACAAGTAACATCTTCATTCCACATATTGAAACTGAGAAAACTTGAAGCCATCTCACTGCCAGTCTCACCAGGAGACTGCGCAGCAAAGTGTATGGTTTTGTGCGGGATGGCAATACTGCTTTGCTTTCTTCTAAATGAGGCTCACAGAGCCCTGGCTCCACAACTGGACACAATGCGGAGATCAACAGATCCGTGGGGAGCCCAGCCTCAGTGGCGACATTTGCAACTCTTACATCAAAGCTCATCACAGAGAAGACTGTAAGAGTCAGAGGACCAGAAGTCTTCTGTGAGGATGTTTCTTCTAAAAATAGCTGCTTAAACAAGGCCTGACCAATGGTAGTATCAATAGTCATGCTAATGGGGGTTGGAGAAAATCTCATGGGGCCCTACCAATCGACAAAGAGCTACAGGCAACTAATGACCGCTGAATCAGTGAAAATTAGCCTCGTCTACGGATGAGCCCTTTAACTGGCTATCCAATGCAAAATGATCAACCCTAAGACAATATATACACATACAACAAAAGTGGACTCTGCAGGTTACAAATACAAGAAAAAGAGGCCAAGAGCTTAAGAGGGTTTGAGTGGAAATAGGGGAGTTTGCAGGTAAGAAAAAGAATGAAGAAAGGGTGCAACTATATTTTAATTAAATATATTAAAATGTTTGGCAAAAGACTTAATACCTTCAATACTAATCCTAAAAAAGAAAAATACAAAAAGCTTTATAGTTGCAAAATGTCAGAGTATGTGGGATGCAATGCTATCACTGAACTTAAATAAATTTTTAGGTTAATCATGAAAATTCTTTCTGGACAAACATGCAGAAATGAATCATTCAGTTGTTGCCCAAAGACCTGCTGCTCTACATGATTGATTTACTAGACTTGTTCTTACTCTTCCTTAACGTTTCATATGTGTGCCCATAATAAATACTGTATAGTAATGAATATTTCATGTTATGTGTCCTCACTCACATGAAAGGATTACATCCTTGGGCATTCTCAATTCCTAGATAATTGCATGATACTCAGTGGGAACTCAAGATACATAAGTCAGCAGAGAAAACAAGGGTCGGGGGGGGGGCAGCTCAGTAGGCAGAGCACTTGCCTTGCGAGCATGAGGGGCTAGGTCTGCAGCACTCACATATAAATTCTGGCCTTGTGTGCACACCTGCACCTTAGCACTGGAGGAGACAAAACTAAGTGAAATTTTGGGGCTCATTGCTGGCCAGTCAACCGGCCCACTTAATGCATTTCAGGTGAGGGAGAGGCACCATATCAAAGGTGGTGCATACGATTCCTGAGGACGATGCCCAAAGCTGGTGCTCCCACCTCTACACTCGTGCACATGTACACGCGCGCGCACACACACACACACACACACACACACACACACACACACACACACAAATAGGTTAAGCCTGAAAGGAGTTGTTAGTACATAAAGGAGGGAGAACTGTGAATTCCAGACTTCTGTGTACACCATGGAATGAAACGTAAGTCATTATGTATCCTTGATATATATAATGGTGGACCAATAAATGTCAACTTTCTAAAATGATAAGGCTGAAGGCATTCTCGGTGGATGACGCACAGTGATCTGACCAGTGATCTGACCATGCATCCATATTCAATATCAACTCTTTTGTTTGATTTTTAATAGCATTTGACTTTTAATTTTTAAATTTTTTATGTGTTCTATGTGTATATGTTTTGCTTGCATGTGTGTCTGTGACCTCTTGTTGAGGTCAGAAGAAGACTCAGGTTTCAGATGGTTGTGAGTTGCCATCTGGGTGCTGGGAAATGGGTCCTCTCAGCTGCTGAGCCATCTCACTAGCCCCAGCTTTTACTTTTATAAGAACTTTTATCCCTTTACTTCAAGTGGGATATAAAAAATAAATTCTAACTATCTAGACCAAATATATATTTATTGTAAATGGACTTCCTTTTCCAAGGAAACACATTTTTTTGTTTTTGCTAAAATGTCTCTAGAAAAATTGTTTCCATGCACCTAGCATCTTAACCAACAAAACCTCCAAAAAGATGCTCTGAGATGCCCCTGAGGGCTTAGTCTGACTTGTGTTCAATACTGACGAGCCTTAATACAGCTCCTAAGTGGGAAGCAGGGTACTGATCTGGTCCTCTGATAGGGAAGGATGAGAACAGCCTTGCTCAGCTTCATTCACGGGGGAAGCAGAAACTTTAGAGCCTCGTTGCTCTACCCAGTGGTCATAAATGTAGTAGAGACTGTTGCAAGGTTGCTTTCTGTTAGTGGCTGCCTGGTACATGATGGATGTGTGCACAATGAGGGGCACTGGCCCACCGGGAGACTCTCTCCAGTCTCTCCGTGGCACAGATGCTGCTGCAATAAACAGCGGTGTGTGCACTTCTGATCTAGTCAGGATTTCATTTCCATAGGATGGACTCCGAGGAGAGGGATAGGCAAGTGTGTTTATTCCAAAGGAGAGTTCCAGCTTGCATTTTGCCTTGTTTTGGTTACTGAGGCAGAGTCTCACTTTGTAGCACATGCTGGTTCCAAACTCAACAACCTGTTACTTCAGCCTAGATTACAGTTTTACAGGGCTGAAACATTTCTGCGTGTTTGAAAGGAACCTTCTCCCCAAGTCTCTTCAGCAGGGTGTTTCCCTCTTAGCTCCTCCTAATGGAAAGGCAATGGATCAATAGGTCGCTGTTGGATTCCTGCCCATCCTTCACTCCTAGCAAAGTTGAGTGTGCACTCACAGTTATCAGCCATCAGGGTATGTTTTTCTTTAAACCCCATCTGCCCTTTTTTGTGTGTTTGCTTATGTCTGGTTCAGTCACTGTAAGAGCTTTTGTGTACTTGGTCAGTTCTTTATCTTGTGTTCCAGACAGTTCCCTTGTCTATAATTTCCCTTTTTAAAGTCAGGTTTCTTTTAACACATTCATTTCCTTTTGAATTCACACTTAACCCTTGACAATAAATGGCTTAAAATTATTTCTGTATTCTTCCCCCTTAATAGCTTCCATGTGCTATATTGCTCATTCAAGTTGAAGAATCTTTGTGTATACATAGACAGTCTCTGTTTTCCTTTTCATGAGTCAGTCTGGAATTATTGCAACATGCATTCTGTCTATTAAACTACTAGATCAGTAACATTTTAAAAATAACCCACAATGTCTTTTTTACTAAAATACCACTTTTGTTATATATCAAATACCCACATGCATTGGGATCTATTTCTGAGTTCTCCATTCTTTTCTTTGATTTTTTTCCTCCTGCTAAGCCCAAATCAAAGCCAATAACGAGGTCATGGCATGCTTCAGTGTGAGAAGCTGCCATGCATCTGTTTCCTTTCATGTGAGCTATTCCGTCTAACTTTAAAAGAAAAAAACCTTTAATCTCTCTCAGACTGCATTCAAATTAAAATTACAATTGTTTTAGAGTTACTTACTTTAGAAATAATTCATATTTTATTTCATTTCATTTATCTAAGAACCTAGTACTTGATTTCCTTTTGTAACATTTTAGTATTTTTTCTGATGATCCTTAATTTTTTTCTATTATTGTTTATTTTCGTAAGTACAGAAAAAAATTGTTTTCCTTTGTTTACCTTTGGTAGGACAACCCAACACTATTGGAGCCATGGTGATTCCCATAAGGCCAAATGCTAGACATGAAACTGTAGGACTTGACGTTTGCTCTGTTGGGTTCTGGTCTTACTTTGGCCCAGTCTTTCCTTGCTGTGCTCTATTCTTCCCCTTTGGAATGTGGATGTGTTTTCTGTGTCATTTTATGTTGGATGTATGTAACTTGTGTTTTAGTTTTAATGGTCATACAGGCATGCATAGGGGCCTTGAATCTCAGAAGAGACTTTGGGCTTTTAAAAAGTGTAGGTATTGAATACAGTGAAGAGATTTGAAGTTGGATCAGATGTATTTTGCATCATGAATCTATGAAACAAGAGGTAGAAGCTAGGTTTACAAGGGGCAGACTTGTGATGGCTAATACTGTCAATTTTGATAGGATCTAAAAATCAACTACATTGTAGAATCTTGTAGTAGAAGTCTTATAGACTCTACAGGACAAACCTCTAGGTCAATGGTTCTCACCCTTTAATACATTGTCTCATGTTACAGTGACCCTAACCATAACATTATTTTTGTTGCCATATTGTAACTATAATTTTGTTACTGTTATGAATTATAATGTAAATAGTTTTGGAGTTAGAGGTTTTCTAAAAAGGGTCATGACCCACAGGTTGGGATCCACTGCTCTAGGCTTATTTATGAGGAAATTTCTAGACTGAGTTAACACAAGTGGGAAGATTCACCTGAAATGTGGACACCACTATCCTCTTTGCAGGGTCCTGGACTGACTAGAAGAGGTGACAGTGAGCTGAGTACCAGAGATCATAGTTCAGAGTTCATAGCTCTCTCCTTCTTGAGTGCAGATGCAATGTGGGCAGCTGCCTCATGCTCTGGCACCATGCCCTTCCTGCCACATGGACTGTACATTCAAACTGCAAACCAAGTTAAACCCTCCCGTAAGTTGTGTTTGTCATATATCATGTCCCAGCACCAGAAAAGTAACTACCTTCCCACCCAAATTCAGCTCCTAGGCTATGATCTAGACATCATCTTTTCCATACTAGTTCAAAATAACCTTCCCCTACGGCATCTAGGTTCTACTGACATCCCAAGACCTTTCAAGTATATCTTGGAATGCCAGGTTTTATTCCAGTCACAGCAAGAGTTTGGAGTAGAAAGACTTGTGTGTTGTATACTCAAATGTAGGGGAGCAAGCTCACATGGACTGTAGCTTAATTTACTAAGTAAATGACTGTGGATCAAGACCTGCATATGATGGAGCCAGTCAAAGCCCCAGAATGAATGGGAGTCACCATGCTCTACCCCTAGTTGAGTAGCTCTTGGTGGTTAATGGCAGCTGGGGGGGGGGGGGAGGGCAGGATTCTATTTTTCAGGTATGTGGCCCTTGTAGGTAGTCCATGTTCTATTACATGCCACCATACCCATATGCATCCAGGCATGATGGAACTATTCAAAGTGGGAGAGAGAGAGAGAGAGAGAGAGAGAGAGAGAGAGAGAGAGAGAGAGAGAGAGAGAGAGAGAATGAAGTTTGGAAGAAGATATAGTGGGGGAGACTCTGAGAAGAGTTGGAAGGGAATGAGATGTTGATATGATAAAAACACATTGAAGAGTTGTATGAAATTCTCAAAGAATAAACCATGTTTTTAAAGTACTAGAGAGGCTGACTGCTCAAGATCACCAAGAACTCAACCAGTTGGAAGCTACAGTATTGACTACATTTCTCTACATTTTAAAAAGTACTCTACTCCCCAAAGAGAATTCTCCATTAACATGCTTCTTATAAGATCCTCTACTTTCTCTAGAAACTTCTGTATCACTGCTGTCAGTTTAGCTCTGTTCTGAAGCAAGGGTGGAGAGTTAGTATATGTCACCACCTGGAGAGGAAGTAGGTTCTTTGGGAGGTGTCTAAAAAGTTCCTGTGGCATGTTTAACATCACACCCTATGCTCACAGAAGTGCTTGGGAATGGGGGTAGAGTCCTGGACCACTTAAGAAAGTGAGGGTTTAAGTTGAAAAGGAATCACCATGGTTTCTAAAAATACTACAACCTTACCTTATAATGAAATATTATTCATTATATTTCAAACTATGTATATTTATACAGAGATAGATAGAATGTAGTAATAAAGGCTAAATGTATCAATCAATAACAAACAAAACATTTAGAATTAATTGTTGCTGAGAACTGTACCTTAATACTGGAATCCCAGCTATCCAAAACAGATATCCTGCCAGTGTGTGAAAACAGGCTGCTGGCTCCTGGAAGGCAGTGGCAGCTGGGTCCCAGCCCCCTTTGCCTGGAGACAGTTGCTAGGCAGTATCAGATTTGCTCACAAATGCACTTTTCACCCAATGAGCCCTATTATGATAGCACACAGGCCACTTCCCAATCATTCTTTCTGCTCTCATTTTATTAAAAGGCACTGATAAAACTTGGCAAGAATGACTAATAGTGCCACGGAAGCTGGATTGTGCTAGGCTGTTTCCTGGGAAAAAAAAAAAAAAAAGAAAATCTTTTCCATCTAGCTCCTGGAGTACTTTATGAAAATCTGAACGCTCCACATTACCCTGTTCTCAGGATGAATATAAACACTGCCCAGATACTAGAATGGAATAATGGAATGGAGACAAGTTCTCTTTTAAGATGCCTTTTGATTCACAGAAGAAAACAAACTATTTCATTTACATGAACTTTGAGCAACAGTAGTAGTCAATCTGAATTTTGCAATATATAAGGGAAAGAGAGTTTCCTTCTGATGAGAGTGTTTATGGCTGTCCTTTCCCTTCTTGGAACAACCACAGGTTTGAAATGCTCTATTTCAATTCTATTTCAATTGTCATTTACCCCAAGATACCTTTTCACTTCCCCTCTGAGTCTCTGCCTCACTGGTTGTTCAGGAATGAGTAATTTCCAAAAGCTTGCTTTTTCACATGTCCTTCATCCCTTCTCCCTTTCTGCCTCTTTTCTTGTCCCTTCTCTCTTTTTCTCCCTATTAGGGACTGAACATCAGGTATTTCTTATGCTAGGCAAGTGCCTTACCATTGACATATATTTCCAGTGCCCTACAACTGATTTTTATTTCTCATTGTTCTGTCATTAGGAAAAATAGTTGATATATTTTCAACCTTTAATTTGTGTAGACATTTTGTGCTGTAACATATGGTACAGTTGAGGGAATGCTTCATACCCTTTTTAACTTTTAGAATGAAGCTTATGATGGATTAAGCATTCCCAACAGCAAGGCAAATTACATATAGTCTGTAGGCGAAAAGGACACCTTGGTGAGCAAAGGACTGGGAAGAATCATTAGTGACTGAGAGTGGCCTCGGATAAAGGGTGAAAACAGATGCTGTCTTGGGCAGAGCAAAAGCCTTTAGGAAATGTCTAGCAAAAAGACAATAGCAGCAATAAAATCAAGGATGCTTATGATCGACTGCCTGTAATAATAGTTGTTCATCTCCAGATGTGCGTGGCACTAGAAGAGATGAGATTTGACATAGTTGCGTGGCCATGTTCTGCATGAACAGAAAGTAGCCAAATTGTAATGTGAGTTGAGAGGCATATTTTATCTCCTCTGTCACATGAAAACTTAGAACTCTCTCCCACCCATGGGTGGGGACACAAAGGCCATGGTGAATGTAGTGGGAACCGACAGTTACCAAAATGAGGTCATCGTAGAAATAATAAGAAGTCCCTGCCCTGTGATGAGCATCACAGAAGCAGGAGAAAAATATACTGACACTGGCAAAAAGACATCACTTTACAGTACATTATTCTAGAGCAATAAGAGAGCATACTAAATTTATATAAAAACTGAATAACCCATTAATTCAAGGTCTAAAAATTAACTGGGGTAAGAAGAAAATAAACAAAACTCAATATGCAGGCAGAAGAGCTAAGATACTGTAAAAGAACAAAGGTGAACCTTCAGCTCAGGAATTCTGCTAAATCACAAAAGCAGGGAGAAATGCATAGAAACTGAGAGTGGAAAATACTGATGCAGAATATCGAAGGTCCATTTAGTAGGAGTGCTTGAAGAACAATAAAAATATGAACATTACTGATTGCCCTGAGCAACTTCAGCAATTTGAAAGACAGGATCTGGAAGACGGCTATCCTGGAGGGAAATCTAGATTATTCTACCAAGTACATTTCTCTTTAATTAAAGTTTGCACTTTTATATTCAGAAATAACTGTATACCAAATTCCAAATTTCTTTTCCTCTGAGGTAAGGCTACATTTTTATCTAGATAAGAACATACTTTTATGAAAATAGGATAAAAAAGTTTACATTTTAAATAAAAGGCCAAGAGCAATGCTTTCTGTTTTCTCTCATTTATAGCTTTTCAACTAAACTAACCTGATACAAATCACTAAGAGAAAACTATGCCTAAGAAAAATATCAGATGAATGAATAATTCATATTAAAAGCTTAAGGGCTTTGAAGAACTGAGATAAAAATTTCTCTCTCTCTCTCTCTGTCTCTCTCTCTCTGTCTCTCTCTGTCTCTGTCTCTCTGTCTCTGTCTCTGTCTCTCTCTCTCTCTCTCTTTGTTTTGTTTTTTCGAGACAGGGTTTCTCTGTGTAGTTCTGGCTGTCCTGGAACTCACTCTGTAGACCAGGCTGAACTCAAACTCAGAAATCCACCTGCCTCTGCCTCCCAAGTGCTGGGATTAAAGGCGTGCGCCATCTTTTCTTCTCTTCTCTTAATTTTACTAAATCATAACATTTTTTTAAAATATGCATTTACATGGTTCAGTTATATGTATGGTTAAGATAATATGAACAACGATACTTCTTTTAACATCCAGGGGAAACTCTAGATACTGGAAGCCTCAAAGTTCCTACAATCTTGAAAATAGTTCATCATTAAATAAGCTCCTCCTTGTCTTTCTTCAGCTATGTATCTACATAACCAAAACCACATTCTTGGTTTCCTCCTTACCAACTAGGATCTGGAGTTGTCACCACATGATTTCTGTCCCATCAACTCCCTTGCCTTACCCACATACCTTGTGCAAATTTTGGGTGGCAATTTAGGCAAACATATAATAGAGCAGAGAAAAAACTGGCTCTCAATACCTTTAAGGGTAGGTACTATCTGATCTCAGGACCTCCAACCAGGCTCCATGTCTTTATGGTCTATTACCTCCTAATAGTGCCACCTTAAGGATTAAGCTTTAAATACATGAACCTTTGTGGGGGGCACTAGACCCCAACTAAACCAGCAAAGAGAAACAGAATCAGAGCTGTAGTAGCATAACATGTTTTTGCTGATGTTATCTTTTCAATACAAGCATTGGTTGAAGAATGTTTTGGAGGTCAGATGGTAATTAGAATTAGTATATTCAAAGGCACCAAAACCTTCAGGGAAAATACTGGGACTGTGTTGAAGTAATTATTAAAACGGCTGCTCTCTAAGCTGTGGCGGCTCTGCCTAGCTCAGCCACCATGTTCCACTGCCAGAGGCCACGTGCATGCGTGATGAAGCTAGAAATGGCCAGCCAGAAACACCAGCCCTGCCACTCACGAGAGGCCAGCATGGGAGATGGCTCTACCAATCTTCCAGGCTGTCTCCACAAGGCTGGGCATTGCCCAGACCATCCCGCCATCCATGCAGGCCAGGTATGAAAATGAGACTCTAATGCTTAAATATTAATCAAAGGCTTTATATGTTTGGTAATGCTCAATAACAATATGCCTATACAATTAGGGTTGTTTCCCAATTAGCTAACCTAAATATAAGTTGTTACCTGAGACTGCTCTCCATACCTGCGTGGTGCTTCATCCTCCTACATCTCTGCCCTCTCTAGCTCCTCCTCTTCCTTTTCTTCTTCCTCTTCTTACTCCTCCCACCTTAGCTCCTCCTACAGGACTGCATCAAGCATTTCTGTGGTAATAACATTTTCTGGAAAAACTTTTACTATCAGAGATTGAACTTTTGTCCAACCTTGCAACAAGTTAATCATATGCTTTGCAACCATTTAAAACTCTGAATTGTGTATTCAGCTTGTTAAAATTTAAGCTGTTTTAAAGAAAACTGTAACTAACCTGACCATGCTTTGAACTCCCCCCAAAATCAGCTTTTACAAGCTAAGCTGAATGCATAGTTTTAATATCAAGTTATGTTCCTTGTCCACATCTCTGACCCAGAATAATATAACTGGGTTTGGGGGGGGGTGATAACTCAGTCTAACATATTTCACTGAAAGCAGCCAGTGAGTTGAAAGCAACCTTGAAATAAATATTCACTATAAATGTTGGAAGCAATGTGTGGATATAAGTTAATAACATTCATTTGCAGTTTTGAGTGCAATTCTGGGTGGGTAGGGTCAATAAAGTCACTTCTTCCCTTCTATCTTCTGCTGAAGATTTCTGTAGAAAAAGATCCTTTTCTGTACCATCATGTTTTAAGCTGCTCAATAACAGACACAACCCTTGTACCCAGCAGACCTCGGGCACTGAGACAACTGGAGCTCAGACCCAGTTCACTCTTGACTTTCTCCAAAAAGATTGATTCTTCTCTTTAATGCAGTGCTGCTACATATCTGGGTCTTACCTCTGTAAGCTGTTGAGTCATATTTGAAGCAAATTGTCCAGTGGGCTATCATCCTAGGGTTTCTAGGAGGCTGTGATACATTATATCAGATAAATCAAAATTAATGAACACTTCTCCCACCCACCCTTTACATACTCTGATTAAGCCACAGTTCCAAATATTCCACCTAATGCCTTGCTGTTAGAGGTCCATAAGAAGGCCATATGGGCCACCATATACTAAGAGTGTGTCACCATGGTTCAAAGATATTCAACAAAGGTGTATGGGGGGAAGAATCCCCCACACACCTGTCTCTTATCTCTTCATCATAGTGCCCCCCCCCCAAATCTGGGTCTTATCTCTGTAAGATAAAGGTAAAATACTAGGAACAAAATAGAGTCTTTGATACAACCAAGATATATTTGAAAAACAAAACCCAAGGATCAAGTGGTCTTCATTCCCGTTGTTTTTTGTCTCCAGCATCTAAATTATTCTAGTACTGGGAAAAATTGAAGCAAAGCCTTTTCCCTACTTGAAATTGGAGCCTCTAATGAAATACACAGAATTCTGATACCAGCCCAAGAATCAGTCAGTAACCCCAGATGTTGATCATTCTGTCTTTGGGAGATTAAGAAGTGAGTAAGGGGAGGAGTGAGAAAGAAAATAAGATCCTACAAGCTGCACAATAGTTTGTGAAATCTTTGTGTCTTGGGGTTCAGATGATCTAAAAATTGGTCCAAGAAATTGCTTCATGCTTAGCTCCCAATATCCCAAGGCCCCCCAAGCCCAGACGGTTCTAAAAAGACAAATATGAAAGAGGGAGTAGAAGAGGGCCCCAAGAAGGACATCAACAGCCAGAGAGAACATCTCTTAAGCTAGATGGGAAGCCATACTGCCTCCAGGCAGGACAATAAGGAAGAGGAAGCCTAGAAAGCAAGTGTCCCCAGCTCCAGGGTCCCTCTCACTCCCTGCCTCTAGGGGCAAGTCTGTCCTACCAGACTATTTGTGGAGGTGCTCTCAGGACCTAGCTAGATGCCAGGTTCTTTTGAATATAGGTGATTGCACAAGACATATCTCCCTGCCTCCTCATTTGCTAGTCAGCTTCAATTTCTTGCTGACAGGGTGGTTCTGTTCTCTTTTCCAACAGATGCTGTACTCTACCAAATTCTAAAATTAGAATATCCTATGTATATATGCATCACCTCTCCTCACATCACCTTAGAACAGTCTTGTGTCTTTCATACTGAAAACCAGCTTTGACTGATTGTTTAAAAGAAAAAAGTCTAAAAAAACTGAAATGGGCTTTTATATCTAAAGAATACAATGTAATTGCTGGCATATAGCAAGTATTTACTGGCTTTTAAAAATGCATATTGATGGCCGGACATGAGTTTATCAAACAGCTCATAAAGATACTCAAAATAATTTCTATTTTGTATATCACTTTATAAAAATATTTTTAAAATCATTTCTATTTTGTCTGTCTCTATATTTTAATTACAAAAATAATTTATGGATTCAATTTCCAATGGAAAATTTTCAGCATAAATGGAGGAAACTATAGCTTTTCACTGTACAGCCACACCCTTGAGCAAAAGTTAGCTGTTAATCTGTAAGAGACTAAATTACAAGATATGTAAAGCAGTGCTCTATAGCTCTTACAGAATGAGACAGATGCACATATTGATTTATATCGAAGCAAAACCCATGCCAGTTAAGGCAGTCACAGACTGACGCCACAGAAAAAAGTAGTGCATGCCAACTGCGGAACAGAACGGGAAACCTGATTGCCACTGTGAATGACGGATGCTGATATCCTTGTATCCTTGAGTTAAAAGATGAATGCCCACGTTCAGAAACAGAACTGCACACACACACACACACACACACACACACCAGCTCTTTTCTGCACAATTCTAGGAGATGTCATGCATAGACAGTAGCATCCATCGAGTGGCATCCTCACAAGATATGGATGGAAGTATTGAAAAAATATAGCTAGTCTTAGGTGGGCTTGCCACGCTTTAGTGGTTATTAGGATGCTTGTTTTGCTCTGTGAGTTTAGACTTGTTTGGCTTGTTTTGCAGCAGATTGTATCACAAAACCTGTGTGCATGGAGTGTGTGTATGCAAATATATAAGAAAGCTAGAAATCTGTGATGAGTAATGTGTGTGTACAGTACACCTGAAGCACTCTTTAAAGCCATGCCATAATCATAACCATGCATTATTTGTACAGTTGACATATCCTAACTCTCACAGGTTTCTAGGTCACATGGCCAATCAATCCCAGCAGAGGCAACATGGGGGAACTTCAGGGCCATCTCATGATGCCTGCATATTTTCCTCTCTTGGATATGGACAATAGATTACAGAGAGATTCTATAGTTTCAGAATAGATTTATGATCAATTCATCTGTAAGTAACTACTTTGACTATTACCATGCTCAATTTCACTGTAAACTATTTTCTATAAATTTTAAGCACTTTCTGCTTTTTAGACCAATTGGCTACTTGCAGGGGTTGGGGGCATCTCAGTAGATTTGGTACTTTTTGCATCGAAGTGGATTTGGTTCTTTCTTGGCATCTTGGTGGATCACACTTCTGCCAAGGCCAATCAATCATGGCCTAAAACCTCCAGCCCTGTGTGCTAAGTAAATTCCCTTGCATTATAAGTTAATGATCCCAGGGTATTTTGTTACAGTGACTGAAGTTCCAGTGGGGGAATGTCTTCTTCAGAAGAGAAGTAGAATAGAATCCCAACTGCATGGGAGACTTAGAGAACATTATGTGGGATTTCTGCACTCCTTTTCAAGTAAAGCTTGGAAAAAATGCAAGCCAGGGAAAATGCCAGGGTCTCACCACCCTCCTCAAAGGCATGCTCACAGTGACCTAAAGACACTTTACTGGGCTGGGTCTGTTAAGTTTCCTCCCTGGAAACAGTCCTTAATACACAGTTCAGATCTAAACTAAGCACGATAGTACTGCTTACCCACACTGAGAAGCAGGGTTTCCTTCTTCAAAAGAGAAAATTGTATTCTGCACTCCAGATTGAACACTGCCTCCTCATTTCCCCACTGTGAATGTTACTTGAGCTATTCTTTAATGTTTTGTTAAGTTTCCTTGTTGTTTTACAAAAATACATGTGCATAAACTCTATACCTGTGAGTTACCAGACTTAGGTATTTGTTTTTTTTTTTTTTTTTGTTTTTTTAAATTTCACATGAAGTAATTGGCTGTTAAATGAAGCCTCCATGTATCACATGTGACAATCTCCCTTGCTCTCAGTGTGCATACCTTCCATGCCCATTGGGGAAAGGCCAGAAAAGGGAAAGTTAAAACAGGGCTAGGTGGTAGAGGCTTTAATCACAGCACTCATGAAACAAAGGCAGACTGATTTCTGTGAGTTCGAGGCCAGCCTGGTCTACAGAACTAGTTCTAAGACAGCCAAGGTTCCACAGAGAAATCCCATCTCAGAAAAAAAAAAAGTTAACAAAATTGTTTCCGGTACAAACTTAGGCAAATACAACTGGACTTACAAGCAACTTCCTCAGCATCAGGACTTCTCCGGAGTGGATTCAGGTTAGGTTTACACATATGTTCTAATACTTGAATATAATTTCTTCTTTCATATCTCCAGTGGCTGAAGTTACACAGTATCACTTCATATGTACTTTTAGTGTGAGAGCTCAGTCTGCATAGCGCTAGGTTGCTTGACATCTCTCTAGTATGTGCAAATATTGATCTTGTCCAAGATTGATTGGCACAAACACATTGCTTTTCTCTGTGTTCCCACTGATTTGAGGCTCTGTCTAGTGATCTGGGGACATGGGGTTGAAGGGGGAGACAGCATGAGGCTAGAGAGACGCTTTCTGATATTAAGAACAAATTTCCCTGAGCCCAGGGCCTCTGTCATGGACGGGACACACATGCATTCTGCATAACTGGTGAATCTGCTTGCCACCAAGCTTGACCTGAGAACCACGGAGTCTCAGATGGCTTACTCCCCACACCAATAAAGGCATTGGTTGTGAACAATCGTATATGTCTCCAACCTAAAAAAGTACAAATTAAGCTTTTCCAATCTGCAGTTACTCTGAGCAGTTGTTTCAGGGCTCCGATGGCCACAGAAGCTGTTTGAAATGTGGCCCACTGGCTCCCACTAACTGTGTTTCTAGTCAAAGAAAGAAAGATCTCTCTCTCTCTCTCTCTCTCTCTCTCTCTCTCTCTCTCTCTCTCTCTCTCTCTGTGTGTGTGTGTGTGTGTGTGTGTTTGTGTCCTTTCCAACCATCAGTAAGTTATTTAAACCTATACACCTGTAAGCAACTAAAACTGTCTGCACTGAAACCAAACGTTTCCAGTCACCCTTGTCTCTCTCAGTTGCGGTTGGGTCCACATCTGTGTGCTTTGTTTCCCATCGTGGTTCTTTAACTTGAACCAATGTGTTTTTAAAGACTTACATATGCAGGAGCATCGACTATAGTGACTTTGCCAACTGAAGTTTCCATCGTCAGGGATATAAAATAGCAATCCTCACGCTCATTTTACACGTGTGTTTGCAATACCAGGTAAAATCCCATTTGAGAACTGTGAAATAAAACCTCTGGGTTTTCTCATATGCAAGAATTACTAAGACATTAATCTCTTCATTGAAAGGTTATTTTAAAACATATTCTTGGATTGTTATTTTATACTTAAAATCTTTTCTGTGAATAAAAATTTTTAATTTATGCAACACATTCCATTAAACCCTTATCATTTGTAGAGTAATTTACAAATCTAATTATTAAGGGCATTACTTTTCTAAAAAGATTTTGGGTCATCAAAATTATTGTGTGTTATGTAGGTTGTCTGTTGAAGTTTTATAACTCTGAGACTTGCCATGATATTTCATTAACTTGTCTCTTTCAAAATCTTATCAGGAATGTGAGTATGATGGGAAAGAATATACTTTAGTTTTTACAGTATTACACAGTTTTTACA
Organism: Arvicanthis niloticus; assembly: GCF_011762505.2. NCBI lineage: Eukaryota > Metazoa > Chordata > Mammalia > Rodentia > Muridae > Arvicanthis > Arvicanthis niloticus. The sequence goes on from NC_047660.1 coordinate 134,323,922, forward strand.
GCATTACACAGGTTTTACAGTATTACACAGGTTTTACAGTATTACACAGGTTTTACAGTATTACACAGTTTTTACAGTATTACACAGGTTTTACAGTATTATGCCCATGGACATATAAAAAGAAATTTCCTGTTAACTTTTATTTTAATATAAACTACTTGTATTATTTTCTTTCATGCAGCTTTTATGCGACAAATTGGAGGAGGACTTTTTTATTTTGGCTCACAGTATCAGAGGGTTTAGTCTATGGTGGCATGGTCCCATGTAGAACATTGTGGCACCAAACACATGTGCAGATGAAGATCTTCTATTCACTGTGCACAGGAAGGAGAGAGAGAGACAGGAAGTGATCCTAGACAAGATACCCCAAGATCTGCCCTTGTCATCTACTTCTTCCATTAGGTCCCATTTCTTAAAAATTTCTAGAACCTTCAAAAATAGGGACCTAGGCTTTGACACATGAACCTGTTGATGAGAGGTTTTCCATAGATATCTTCTTTGTTTCACACCTTTTTCAACAACTGTCCCAAACTGGTTCATCATGGAATGGTAGGGAAAAAGAAAAAAATCTTCAGATATTTACTATTGTAGAAATTGTATTAATATTGTAAAGTTATTTCTGCAGTGACTATGGAATGGTTGCCTTCCTGGTTCAGACCACACAGAATGAGCACAACATTTAAACTCTTGAAAACTGTTCTCGAAAGCTTGAGCAAGTGGGTAGCTGTATTAGAGACCACTGGGGACAATCAGCTGAGATGAGTGGGGGGCATTTTTTCCCTGACAGGCATGGGTGTGCTTCTGCAGCCGAATACTGCTGCCTCGTGGCATCATGGTTACCTGCATTTCATGATACAGATTCAAATACTCTAAAACCCAAAAGGATGTAAGTAAGAAATAAGCTGTGATTTGAGACTGCCTTTAAATTAAATGTGGAAGGCCTTAATCAAGAATAACAACTGGTATGTCTTAAAGAAAGCATCAGAGTTGATTAAATCATACACAGAGGAAAAGAAGCTCACAGCTGAATACCATACTCTACCAGGGATGCAGATCTGAGAGGAGCAGGAAAGCCATGTGTAGCTTTATAGATAAGCTAAAACTACAAAGAGAAATTACACAAGCCAAACAAGACCTGCAGTGTTAGCTTCAGGGCTACTTAAACTTTGTGTACTTGTGACCCTTTACACTGGAGGAACTTTTACACAGCTCAGGATGCATAGGTATATAACAGGTCTACCAATCAAATACTACATTGCAAACCTTTACAAGTCATAAAAAGGTTAAAACAATTCTTTGATTTTATATATATATACACAAATTTATCATTCATGAAAGATAAAAGCACATTTGTGTGCCCCTATGATGGGTATGCTTTAGTTATTTGTACACAAGGAATTGAATCTTGGCTGAAACATATAACAGGTGGGATGCAGTGCTCGACATTTTTCAGAGTTTATCTTGATTTTTCAGAGCCACCTATGATAAGAATGCTGCTTTGCACAAATACAGAGCACAAGATCCCAAGCCAAAATCCATTAAACTTTTTGGGGGGGAGGGAGCTCTTTATTTTCTTTTTTAAAATTTGTTTATTTACCTTACATCTTGATTGCTGCTCCCTCCCAGTCCCCTACCTCACACAGATCCTCATCCCATTCCCCTGTGCCGCGCCGACCACCCTGACCAGCAGGGAAGAAAGACTAGCACACCAGTTCCTTCCAGAGACAGTTTTACTCAGGAATTGCCTTTCAGTTACAAGATCAAGGGGTGTGCCCCTATGCCTCCCGTGAGTGCAGCTTAAGTAGCCTCCAGTGGACTGCCCATCAGCCCATACTACGTTTTGCTCCACCATAGGTTCACACTCATGACGAGAGATCAGGCTACCGGCAAAGTGCAACCTCCTCACCAAATAAGGACTTCTTCCCCCAAGAGGGCTAAGGCAGTAGGCACCATCTTTAGGGCGCAGCAGAAGCTTTCCACATTCCCCCTCCCCTTCTTTTCTGAAAAGGTGGTGGACAGGGGGTAACCCTCCACCCCAGCACATCAAGTCTCTGTAGGGCTAGGTGTATCCTCTCCTATTGAGGCCAGAAAGGAAACCCAGCTAGAAGAATATATTCCACAAACAGGCAACAGCTTTAGAGATAGCCTCTGCTCCAGTTGTTGGGGGACCTACATAAAGACCAAGCTGCATATCTGCTACAGATGTGTGTATGTGTGTGTGTGTGGGGGGGGGGGGTCTAGGTCTAGACATGTATGTTCTTTGGTTGGTGGCTCGGTCTCTTAGAGCCCCCAAGGGTCCCGGTTAGTTGACTCTGGTGGTCTTCCTGTGGAGTTCCTATCCCCTCCAGGGCCCTCAATCCTTCTCCCAACTCTTCCCTAGGAGTCCCCAAGCTCCATCCAGTGTTTGACTGGTGGTGTCTTCATCTGTCTGAGTCAGTTGCTGGATGAAGCCTTTTAGATTTGTTTAATGAAAATCAGGTCAGCAACTCAGACAGATATTATTAAGCTCTAACATTCTATCCCATGCAACAAGAACACTGATTTGATGCTTACCAAGAGGAATGGTAGTAATGGTAAAAAAGAGGCAGAAAGTTAGGAAAAAAAAGACTTTGTTGGTAGATGGAGACATGTGACTAAGAGCATCAAGGAGGATCAGGGTTCAATTTCCAGCAACCACAAGGCAGCACACAACTGCACTTCTAGGAGATCTGATGCCCTCTTTTGACCTCTGTGAGCATTTACATGTACATGGTACACATGCAGGCAAAGCACTTATACACATAAAATTATATATATATAATATATATATATATTATATATATATATATATATATATATATATATATATATATATATATATATAAAATCTTTGTTTTCTGGGCTGGTGAGATGGTGCAGCAGGTAAAGGCACTTGTTGCAAAGCCTAATAACCTGGGTTTTATCCCTAGGGTCCACATGGTGGAAGGAGACCTCCACCCGCCTGTAGAGCATACACACGCACACACACACACACACACACACACACACACACACACACACACAAATATTACAAATCTTTGATTTTTCATAATTTAATTATATTTCTTTACAAGCAGCAGTTACTGTGTACAGTGAAAACACTGTAGTTCATTACATACAATAGTCTTGAATCTGAGACAGGATTGTTTGGGCAGTGTGTGTTGATGTAGAGTAGCAGGGTGTCCTCAGAACCAAGGCTAAGTGAGGCTGTGAATGCAACACAGATGAATGTCGCCACCAACACCTCAGACTTACCATGTGTTTCATTAATGCTTGGTCAGTACCCACTTAGAAGTCTTTTCCTGTTGTCAGTTGCGTGTGTGTGTGTGTGTGATTCTCATATTTCTCATATTTGGCTATACAACCCATGTAAAATTATGACATATAGTTTATCCTGCAAACAAGGATGATTTGCCAACCAAAGTCAAGAAGCACATCTTTTGCTCATTAGTAAGTTTGTGCCTGTGTTTGGGTTTATTGCTGTGAAGAGACACCATGACCACAGCAACACGTATTAAGGCAAACATTTAACTGGGGCAGGCTCACAGTTTCAGGGGTTTAGTCCATTATCATCATGGCAGGAAGCATGGAGGCAGACATGGTGATGGGGAAGAAACTGGGAGATCTGCATCTTGATCCATAGACAGCAGAAGAAGACTCTGTATCAAAGAGGCCTAGCTTGAGCACAGGAGGCCCCAAAGCCCACTTCCACAGTGACACACTTCCTCCAACAAGGCCACACTTCCTAATAGAGCCGCTCCCTATGGGCCAAGCATTTACACATGAGTCTATGGGGGCCATTTTCATTCAAACCACTACGATGCCCAAAATAATTAACAGAAAATTTAGGTAAATTTTAAAGACAAGAAGAGTAAGATTACAAGATAAGGGATTTAAAATGTTATGCAGATAGATTTTTGAGACAGGGTCTTACTGGGTACCCAAGTTGGCCTCCAAACCACACCACTACTTTATCCTCCCAAATACCGGGATTATAGTTTGTGTGCCACCTTGTGAAGCTCATAGGTGTTTCTTAAATATTCTTTATTATCTGCTAAAGATGATCATAAAAATAAAGCCCAAGGATTTCCATGTGAATAAAATTTGTCTTGTGGATACACTATAAAGTGAAACAACAGTCAACAGAGCCAATGCTATAAAGTTGGAAGGAATCAAGGCTGCCTTGAGCTCTAGAAAACTGAATGGTATTGTTGCGCCATCACATCCTAGGAAAATGTGACCTGAGTTAGTGAAGAAAGTGACCTGAATTACTTCAGTAATAACAATAATTTTTAAAAAGGCAAATAAACATCAACCACAGAGTGGCATGGGTTCCATAAAGTTAAGAAAACCATGAGAAAAGAAACTCCAGTGCCTTCCTCAAGATGGTAATGTTGAAAGCCAAGTGGGCAGAAGTCTCCGGTGACACTGGAAAACATACAAAAAAGTAGGAGCTCCGGGCACCCAGTGACAGCCATCCTCTCCCACTGGAAGCCCACAGTGACACATCTTCTCTGTCCCATGTATCAGTGGCCTAGAAGGAACTCAGCCACTTTTCTCTAGTTACAAATGCACCACTAGGTTTTAGATCAAGTGCTTTAGAATGTCTGTCTGCGAGCACTCTACAGCTGTAGTGTCCTTAAGACAACGGCCAGCCATGCTCTTCTCTGACTTGGCCTGGAAGCCTGCCTATTTGCTCAGTGTTTTTGACAGTTACTGCTCTTCAGAGATGCTCTCATCAGTGCCCTGGACAAAGCTGATGTTCACAAGCTGAGGAGAATGGTTGTTACATCTAGATTTTAAGTTTCTAGTTCCAGTGGAGCCAGGTGGTAAGGACACAATGGCTGCTCACCTTGACTGCTTCCTTGGGGTCTCAGATCCGCAGGTAAGAGTCATCCTTGCGCTTCTGAATTTTTGAAAAGTTCACTTTCAAAGATAATTTCCCTAAATGAGCTTGTAGAATACTTTACCTAAAGTCATATTTTAAAAGAACTTGATGCTTCTTGTTTTGAAGAGAAATATATATATATATATATATATATATATATATGCATGCGCGTGTTTGTGTGTGTGTTCATATATATATGAGATGAAACAATTCTGTCTCACGTGTAATGGTTTTAACCTTTCCCCACCTAAGCCCCCATAAATGTTGTGTTCATTTACCATTAAATGTCTCAAATACTTTGGGGATGATTTTTTGAAAGGTGTATATAGTTATAACATTTTTTTCCATAAATAATATTTAGATTTTTAATTTGGCATAAAAGTTTTAAAATAATTCCTAGTAAATACTGTGTTATTTTATGATCACTTTTTCATTAATTAATTATTCAACTGTAATGGTATTGGAACAAATTCAATTTGTCCAATGATAGCTAAATCCATGTTAACCTACATGGTCTGTGTTGACAGGCAGCCTCTCATTTAATCTTCTCACAAGTCTGTAAGGTTCATTCCTTTCCTAGACAAGCAGTCTTTTGCATAGTGTGCTTCTTGAAGCCTACTGTGTAAGATAAAACAGAGCAAAGGGTTCTTGAAGCAGAATTCCATGTTCCAAAGGTTTGTTAGCCCTAGAGGTTTGCCGAGATTTCATACCTCACCAGTGATATCGGGGAACACAGTATTCACAACTTAATTTCTTTTAACAATATGAGTTTTTGTAGAAAGGAAGTAGGTGTCTGTTGGTGTATAGTCCAAGATGTACAACTATTGTAACCAGAAACTAGTTCCAGTAACCCAGACAGTCTGGAGAATATCAATTGAAGACAGCCAGACCTCATGGTACCTGTGGCATAAAATTAAAATATAATTTCCTGGTTTTATTTGCATTGTTTTCCTCCCATTTTCTTGAACAGCCTTTCCATTACAAACCACTCCCAGAACCCTAGAGCTTGCATGCTAGTCTGTCACATTTCCTGTCCATAGCTTCTCAGATGATGTCACTTTCCTTGCTCTGGTACCTGGAATTCTTACCGAATTGGCTGCCATGTGAGCAGAACAACTTGCAACCAGTAATAACTTTGGAAACACAATGGGAAATGACAATTGTTCCATGATGAAAGCAAATAAGCAAACAAGTTTTGTTAAAACTTAAATTCTTTCCGACGATAGAGGAATTTTAACATGTATAAAATAAGTTAGTCTACTAGGATTTAAAACAGCACAGAGAACCATTTTAACATTTTTTAGTCTTGGGAGATGGCTTAGTGGGTAAAGTGCTTGCAATGCAAGCATTAAGACCTGAGTTCAGATCCCCAGAACCCATGTGAAAGCCATGTACAGCTATACAAGTTGAAACCCCAATGCTGGGGGTGGGGGGGGTGGTCAGTCTAGCTAAAATCATGAACTTCGAGTTCATTCAGATAAAAGACTTTCCAGTATCATCTTATGCTTTCCACTTAAACCTGCAGGAGAAAGTACATCTGTACACACACACACACACACACACACACACACACACACGCACATGCACACGCACATGTGCATACACACACCATGGTGGTGGCAGTAGTGATGGAGGTGGTGGTGGTGATGGTGGTGGTTCATGTGGTGGGATAGATAGATAGATAGATAGATAGATAGATAGATAGATAGATAGATAGATGTAAAATATTTGTAAAAATTAATGCACATTGTAAAAATAAAAATCAAGCATTAGAGTTTTCAATAGCAATACTAATTAAGGTTAAACAATAAGGTTAGATTTTGAAAGTTTGGAAGAAAATGCATTCATATTCAGGATATTTTTATAGCTAAACTGATTTTTTAAACACGAGGAGAAATCTATTTCAGAAAATTTCTCATGTATTTTTTGAAACTATTTATATGCCACAAAAATTATATATGCTTTTGGCAAAAGAGAGCTGACTTTGGAAGCACAGAGTGAGCTAAGATAAATGAGTAAAGAACTGAGGACTTCATTAATGTCCAAATGAGAATTTAGTGCAAATAACCTCAATCCTCCTTCAAGAGCCTGGAGTGAAGGTGCCAAAGGATGCGGATCAAAGTGTGGTGGCTGATCAGGGTTGCGAGTTTATTTTGGGAAAATGCTGTGACACTGATAAACATAAGACATCTCCCTTGGGTTAGCAGCCTAGGAACATGCATCCATAAAACAGGATAGCATATTGTTCTTCTTCGATGTCAACTTGAGTAAAGTAGCTTTCATCCTGGAAAGAGGCCTCTACGAAAGATTTTTGTTTGATCATCTGTTGTCTCGTTATGTTTTTAGGGAATTTTAAGAGGAGGAAGACTGGCCCTGAGTGTGAGATGCACTTGTCTATAAGCTGGGGTCCTGGACTGAATAAAACAGGGAAGAAGAAAGCAAGAAGATTGTAACTGTTACTCTATTTCTGCTTCCTGGTCCACCAAGGTGTGAGGCTTCCAACCAACCACCTGAGCCTGCCCAGCCTGCCACCATGAACTCTGGCATTCCTTCCCCATCGTGTGGAAACTGTCCTCTCAACCCATGACTCCAAACAAGTCTTTCTTCTCCTATGTGACTCCTTTTCAAGTATTTTGTTGAAGCAGGGAGAAAAGTGAGTAACACAGAAACTTAGTGTGAGGAAGTGAGGGCACTCCTGCAGTTAAACTGGCCATGAGGTTTGTAAGCCTTTGGAACTGACTTGGAAAGGGAATGTGGATATGTTTGGATAATTGGGTTAGAGAAACTCTAAAATGCTGTAACCATTTAGAAACCAATTGGCCATTCTTGTGGAAGTGTGGAAGACAGCACAGCTGATAAGCAAGGTAGGCAGTAAGACTGGAGCAGTGGGACTGGGGCCAGGAGTGTAAATTTTAGCAAAGAATTTTGTTGTGTTCTCCATGTGTCCTGAAAATTGGGCAGAGGCAGAATTAAAAAGCAATGCTTTATGGTGCTGGCACAGGGAATTTTCAGGAAGCATGGCATCCTACCACGGCAGTTGCTGCTTGCCCCTCTTAGACATACAGTGAGAGAATGCAGAAAAAAAATGTGCAAACTGAGCAGTTTGTCAAGGAAAGGAAAGAGAAAAAGTCAGGGTGGGCCTGAGGAAAGCTGTAATGGTAAAGAAACTAGAATGTGAAAAAGGAACCCCAGCCAGAGCTTTTCCTGGGATTACAGGAAAGGAGCTTTGAGGACAACACCCGACCCTTGGAGGGCTCCAACTGGCAAATTAATTTGAAAGGCAAGAGCTTCACTGAGAGATAGTCATCCAGAGAAGCAGCTTGCCAGACTCTGCTACCAAAGGGCACAGGGACCACCAGAACTGGTGCAGCAGGTAGAGGTCAAAGTAACCCTCAAGCCCCTGACAGGACGTGGCAGCATGGTATGCGAGATGCAAGGCTTATGGGACCAGAGAGGCCAGTGAGCTATAAATGTGTGTCAGAGTTGGGTTCCCATGAGAAGCCTCTGTGTGGAGCTGTGAGGTGAAGCTTGAGTTGCGATGGAGACCCCAGGATGTTGGAGATGCCAAGTCTGTGGAACATCCATTGAGTGATGCTTGGAGCCAGTCATGGAGCTAGAGAGAGGATACCTATGTGGCAGATGGCAGAATTGGAGGGGCAGAGCCTGCTGCCTTTGTGTCTTGCTTTGGTATATTTTATTGCTATGCTCCCAATTCCCTTTGTTTGTTTGTTTGTTTTTGAGATGGGAATATTTTATTCTGTTAATTCTTTTATTATATATAGGAAGTATATCATTTAAAAACATTCTACAGAGGCTTCTAAGAGATTATCTGAAGTCCTAGAACCAACTTTGAAGTTGGGCTTTTGAACAGTGTTAGATTTCTTAAAACTTATGGAGCTCTACAGCAAAGTAAATGCACTTTGCATTTTGGAGTAGCCACAAGCCTTTGAGGATCAAAGGTAGAAGGTTATCATTAAAAAGTGATGGATTTACATGCTAAGGTGCTACGGTGTGGACTTGTGATGATTAATGTTCACCAGAGGTGGTAGAGAAGATCAGAAAGCAAGCAAGCTGAAGAGAGTGCCATTTCTCGTGCTGTTCCCTTCAAAGACCAAAGCCTGAAACAAGATCCTTCAACCAAGAAGTTGGTTTTGGAAAAAAAAAAAGTCCCAAGGACCAGGAGCAAGAGACTGTTTGTGAAGGAAAGAAAGCTACTTAAGGTACATGGTCACTGCTGGGAACCTGGTCCACCACTGGCCACTGAGGGATTGTGTAGAATATACTCATACCTGCCTTCTCATGGATAGGAGACAGAACGCTTATCATCCCATATCTTGTGCTTCATGGTTGTCCTGGCAAGTTTTATATTAGTTTGATACAAGCTAGAGTCATCTGAACGGTGGGCACCTTAATTAATAAAATGCCTTCATAAGTTTTATATTAGTTTGATACAAGCTAGAGTCATCTGAACGGTGGGCACCTTAATTAATAAAATGCCTTCATAAGAACAGGCCATAGGCAACTCTGAAGGGCATTTTCTTAATAAGTGATTGATGTGGGAGGGCCCAGCCCACTGAGGGGAGTGCTCCTCCTGGTCTGGTGGTCCTGGGTTCTAAAAGAAAGCAGACTTTAAGACTTTTCCTAATCTCTTTGTTTATCTCTCAGTGACAAATACAAACAAATTAATGATAACATCATCGGGGTACGTGCAATAAAACTTTTAGAGCACAATGAGTTGGCCAACCCAGATAAAACAGAGAGAGAGAGAGAGAGAGAGAGAGAGAGAGAGAGAGAGAGAGAGAGAGAGAGAGAGAAGGAGAAGGAGAAGGAGAAGGAGAAGGAGAAGGAGAAGGAGAAGGAGAAGGAGAAGGAGAAGGAGAAGAAGAAGAGAAAATAACTAATTTTTTATTATGAAGTAGTACCATATTTTTAAAAAATATGAAAATATGAAGTTGTTAAAGATGAGTGGAAACTTGAAGAGAGACCTTAACTGGTAATTTTAAAAAAGAAATGTGGGTGAGGAAGATAGTTGAGGGGTAGACTCTTGCCTAGCAGGAGAAGGCCCAAGACAGAAACAACAACAACAACAAACCCCAGCAAAACAGCCTTTAAGAATGAGATACAGTTACCGTTGACACCAATCTATTAAGTTCTGGCCAATAAGATAAATTCCAAGATAAAGAAAGAAAGCAATGAGAAGTAAGTGAGAGAGCAAAGCAAAAGTCTCCAGTGTTTCTTCTTTGTGACAAGTAGAAGCTAAGACGCTCCCACTACTAATGGTTATGGTTTGAATATAATTGTGTCCCTGAGGGTTCAGTGTTGGAAGTCTGGTAGCCAGTGTGGTGTTACTGAGAGATGCTGTGGAAGCTTTAAGGAGTGGGTCTACTGGGAACTTGTTAAATCATTGGGGGCTGCTGGCTTGGGAAAGAATTAATGTAGCTTTATGGGACTTTGGTTAGTTCTTAAGAGAGGGTTGTTTTAAAGATCAAAACTGGCTCCCACCCAGTCTCTCTGGCTTCCTTTTTACAGTGTGATTTCTCCTTCTTGCACATGCTTGTGGTATCATTTGCCTGTGATGTAAGCCAAAATGGCCTCCACCAGAGCTGAGGAGATGTTGGTGCCATGCCCTTGTTCCTGCCACTGTGAACTAGATAAACCACTTTTCCCTATACTCAGCTCTAGGTACTCTGCAAAGGCAATGGAAAATGGGCTTACATAGTAACAGATATTAATAACCTCAAACATAAATGAGTATGTAAGAGAAATGTAAAATTCTACTAAAATTTTTAAATAAGGCTCAGAGGGACACGCCATGTTCTACTATGCAGAAATGGAAAGGAAATACATTATCATAAATGTAACTACAAGAAGAGGTTTTTAAACACACTGATTAAACAGAAGTAAATTTATGTAAAACTTGTATAAAGAACACAAAAATAATAGTGCTTTTAGGGTATATGTGTATTTGTTTGTGTGCACACATGGACACTGCTTCTCTATTATCTATTTATCTGTTTCTTTTATTTTAAAATACAACATTAAAGACCTAGACTAACTTCACAAGTGCCTTAAATGGTAACTTAGGCTGGTCTTGAAAGGCTTACTGTGTAAATACATATCTTAGTTTACCTAGGGTTAAAAGAGATGAAGTTGGCACGTTGGCTAGGTTGCAATGATTATACAGATCCTCCAGATGCATTTGCAGTGTAATATCATACCTCCACTAAGTTTATTAATGCAGTATCACTTGATGGCTAATGGACACTGGGCATGCCAAGGCTCAGTCTTGTGTTTGAGATGATGCACTACTCAGTAATTTGATTATGTGTGTTGGGACTCAGCCATGACAAGGAATCTGATTCCATTTCTGAGGTGGACAGTAGTAAAGCAGTAGATAAACTCAAATGCAAGTTTTTTTTGAAAGTAGGCAATTGGGGTCACAGTGCAGCAACCATTTGTCTCTGTATCAACTCCTTAATAACCATTTGTGGAGCCTATATGGAATCAAATCTTTCTTTGTTCCCTAAATAGATCTTTGCTTTTCTAGAGGCTTATATGGTATTCTTCATACTGATGTCTGTCAACACTGATTCTATAGGAACACACACACACACACACACACACACACACACACACACACACACACACACACAGAGCATCAACATACAAACACATACATATAAATAAATAAACAGACAAAAATTATAAAAATAAAGACATGTCAGCCATGAACACATTTTCTGAGCTTGCACCTGCCTCTGAAATTTGAGGACCATAAGTTAGTGTCTGGAACACACTAACAATTCCCTGCCCTCTGGAGTAAGATGTGCACTCTTTCTTATGGAAAGCTTCCCTGTCAGGGATGGTATATCTAGCAGCAGAAAGGGCAGGAGCATTCCTGCTCCAAATGTCATCTTCCTAGGGACCATGGTTTACAACTTCACAGCTTTGAGGAACAGATTTTTGATGATGGTGATGCAGTTTACATGCCATAATCCCTTATCAAGAGAGGCAGCTGTTTTGCTAATTTTCCTTACTGATCTTTTGTCTACTATGGTCATTCAGCTTATTCTGCACCATTTCTGTCTATCATTTTTATTATAGCTCTGATTCCTACTTTCATTTTAGCAAAACTTGAACTGAATATAGAACTAGTCATCAGAAGAGAGCGGCAAAGGAAAAAGCTCAACCCATTCCTGCTGTCCCCAGGGCAGACAGAATGAAAACAGGACACACGGGCCACTCTTTTAGAGGGGTTTGGCAAACTATAATCTTTATTTTCTGTGAAAATGTGAATTCAGTTAATGCCATGGAAATTTTTGGCAATTCTGAGCATCATTTCATACTGTGAGATTTTTTTTTAATCTGAAACACTGCCAGATTTTAAAGATAAAAGTAATTTTCCATTTCCTTCAGTGCAGCAGTACCTTCCTGGGCCTCCCTATGTGACCTCTGTGGGACAAGGCAGACTGGCTTTGGGTTTTTATCATGTTCTCTCTAGGTCTCATCAACCACCATCCACTGATTTAAAAAAATGTAGATCTTGGTGAAGATCTTTAGATGTGCAGGGACATAGATGGGGGATGAACACGGGGAATGGGCAAGCAATACTGGCCCACATTGATACTCACTCCATGGGGCAAGCACCAGTCCTTGACACTATTAATGATATGTTCTTATGCTTGCAGACATGAGCCTGTCTTCTGAGAGGCTCCACCCAGCAGCTAACCAGAACAGATGCGGAGACCCACAGGCAAACATCCGAGGGAGCTTGGGAAGCCTTGTGGAAGAGTTGAGGGAAGGACTTAGAAACCTTAAGAGGACAGAGACTCCACAGGAAGATCAACAGAGTTAACTAATCTGCTCCCTTGGGGCCTCCCAGAGACTGAACTGCCAACCAAAGAGCAAGCATGGGCTGGACCAAGCTGCATATATGTAGCAGGTATGCAGTTTGGTCTTCATGTGAGTCCCCTAACAACTGGAGCAGGGGCTGTCTCTGAATCTGTTGCCTTATTGTCCCCTAACTGAACCCCCTTGTCTGACCTATGGGAGAGGATGCACCTAGTTCTGCAGTAACTTGATATGCCAGGATGGGGTGATAACCAGGGGATTCCTCCACTTCTCAGAGGAGAATGGGAGGAAAAAATATGGAAAGGAGCTGGGGGAGGCTGGGAGGAGAGGGGGCTTATATTGGGATGTAAATTAATTAATTAATAAGTAAATTAATAAAAATGTGGCTCTTGTCCCAGTAGCACCAGAACCAGCTGATAGCTGTTTAAAATGTTTGCTCTTAGTCCAGTAATCAAAACTGCTGTGTGAGGAGCTCTGAAGCCAGGGCCCAGTAGGCCTTTCATATTTCACATCATTGTGATGTACACTAAAGCCAGAAAGCAACTGCCCCAAGCAGTCACATCCTCACTAGCTGTCACCATGGATGGCTAAGTGAACCAGGCATTCTGGTACTGGGGTGAGTTCCTTTGTTTTATTCCCTTTGGGAATTGAGAGCAAGTTCACATCTGGAAGTTACAGGATTCTTCAGGGGTAAATGGACATTTCTTTGAAACAAATGCTGAAAGGAAGCAAGGAGTTCTCTCTCTCTCTCTCTCTCTCTCTCTCTCTCTCTCTCTCTCTCTCTCTCTCTCCTTGGAGAATAATGGGAGCAGCAGCATACGACTGTAGAGGATCTTTTGAAGTCACTGTCTGCAGACACTTGAGATATCTGATGCAGGAGGAGCCTGACAGTTCTTATGACGATCTCCACATTATTCCCACAACCTACATAGTTATCTGCACTGGCCAAGGAGCCTCATTTCCATAAGTGTGTTCCCCGTAGCTTTACTGACCTAGAATTCTCTTGATTGCCCAGCTTTCCTGTATCTCACAGTACAAAGACCTCACCCTATGAAAAAAATATAAAATCAATGAAACTTGAATGATAGAAAATATCATTTCAGAGGTAAGAATATAATAATACATTTTATTAGTATAAATTCTTTATTTTTTTCCTAAAAAATTACAAACCAGCACCTATAAAATAATCTGTAAGTAATGATACTGGAAATTCCATGTAAGAATTCTGAGAGATACAGCTGTGTAGCCCCAGGAAGACTTTGAGAAAATACAGATTTCCTCCTAACTATTGGACTTCACTGGCTCCCCTCCACAACCTTTAACACCATGTTTAAAATTTTAGAAGGACGTATTTTCCTATCCTATATTATTTTTATTTGTTTAGTTTGTTGAGACAGGCTCTTACTATGTAGCTCAGGCTAGCCTTGCTCCTCCTGCCTCACCCTCCCAAATGCTAAGACTACAAGGTGCCTCTCCTATTTCTTTAAAAATGCCTTCACACGGAGCTGGAGAACATATTCGCTGCTCTGTGTTCTACCTTCTCATTCCTTTTAAGATTCTAGTAGAGCACTCTTATAGACCATGGCAGTTTTCATATATGGACTACCAAGATTCAGGTCAGTATGTACTCATGGAATGTATATATTCTATAAGAAGGGTTTGCCATTCTAAGCCAAATCACAGAATAACCTGCATTGCTAAAATCCTTTCCCAGGAGGAACTCCTGAAGATGATGGTTGTCTGGCTAGAAACATAGTCCTGTTCACCACTGTGGTCTTCCCAAATATTTTTTTTTCTCTCAAATACTTTTATAAGACAAGATCGGTAATAACAAATTAAACATTCTTTACAAAGCTGAAAATGATTGCATTGACATACAGCTTTTGTGTGTCTTGGCCAGATGCTCCCTTTAATTTCTACATGAAGCAAAACTCATATACCTGAAATTGTTCAGGGCAAGTGCACTGGGTGCTCCCTTTAATTTCTACATGAAGCAAAACTCGTATACCTGAAATTGTTCAGGGCAAGTGCACTGGGTGCCCCAGTAGAGAGACCTAACTGTGTTAACTCCAGCAAGTTCCTCAGCTCCCTGCAGCCCAGTTTCTTCATCTGTGAATGAAGGCATTGGGGTCTAATATTTAACCATGCTGTATAATCTTTGCAGTGCAGGCATGCATATTTCTGACATAGTTAAGGCTCGATTATTTATCTGCTCATTTACCCACCTCATATGTCCAGCTGTGTTTCTTTGCCCAGGTTAGCAATTGATCTTACCGGATGACCATGGGTCCAGCGCTGTGTCCTGGTGTTGGTGTTCTGTTGGAGCACACTGACTTTACCTGAGTCCCCTCTTTTCAGCAGTGCCCTTGGGAACAAGCAATACTCAAGCTGCTGAAGGATGAGGCTGAGAATATCATCCTGAAATCAAATAGTTGCTTGGAAATAGCCTACTTCTACTTGCAAACCAGCCCATTTCCATAATTTTTAAACTAAAATTTAAAATCTGTTTGTCTTCCATTCCATTCAGAAGTACTTAAACCCAGTATACAGGAAAAAACAGAAAGACAAAGTGGGGGAGGGGGGGAAGAAGCAAATAACAAATGACAGTTTTCATAAAACTCATTTTCAGTGACACTGATTTTGTATCATATGTTCTGTCAGGCCCTTCTTTATCTTAACTGGACAAAGCATGTGTTCCTGTCACTTCACAGATGAGACGCAGCTGTAGATTAATTTGGTGAGTTGCCACAGCTCACACATCTGGAATCCATTACAAGTCTGGCCACTCAGAATGTGTCTCTCACTACATCAATTGACCCTCACGCTTTAGACTGATAAACATTAATTAGTGAAGGGTTGAAGCAGAGCGGCCTAGACGGTTGAGTAAGAACCCCGTTGCATATAAATATGGCTCTTCATTTGGTATACCTAGATGGAACCCACATGGCTGCCAAAGATTGCTTGGCAGTCTCTAGTTTCAACTTTCTCTCCAGCTTATGTTTCTTGCTGGCATAATTGTAGGATCTAGGAATAGAATCTCCTCAGTTGGGTGAATTTAAGCTGTTCATCAGTGATGGCACCACTTAACACTGCAACAGCACCTCTTCAATTGCTGATAGCTATTCTCTCGAAATGATAAGGAGAAAATGAGTCTTGGGGACTTTTGTACCTTTTAAAATTTTGAGTCAGAAATAAATAATACAACTCTGTAGAGCACTTCGTTGACTCCATTGCAGGTCCTGGGTGATTAGTGTTCTTGTTCAATACCTCAGTTGGATTGTGAGTGGGGCTTACACAAACAAGAATTAATCCTCATCAAAGAGATAAAGACCTCAGGTTTCCAGATTCAGAATCAGCTAGGAATCTAGCTAATAGGTGAAAGGAAAGATTTAAAGCTATCAGTGGCCAAGAGCTTGTCAACTATCCAGAAGAACATGAACAGAGGTGGAATGGGGCAAGCAGAGAGTGGGTGATGAGAACACGGTCAGGAAAACCTGGTAAAAATGACCTATCTAAGGCTAAGAACACAGATAGAAATGTGTAAGCTGGCAATCTACAGAGACAAAATTATCACAAAAGTCATGATGAGGTCTTTTGAGAGAGAGGGTCTAGTGGGTTGGCCTAATGCTACTTGCATTCTAATGCTAATTTAGGTTCCCCAAAACTGCCCCAAAGACAAGAGAGTTAGCACATAAGACACTGAGGAACCATGACCCCAGTTAATTTTGATTGGTAAATAAAGATGCCAGCAGCCAATAGTTGGAGAGAAGAGACATGAGGGAGCAGGTTAGGTTTCCCTATCTTGAGACCACAAGGAAGACAGAGGAGAAGGAGGAGGAGGAGAAGGAGGAGGAGGAGGAAGAAGAAGAGGAGGAAGAAGAGGAGGAGGAGGAAGAAGAGGAGGAGGAGGAAGAAGGAGGAGGAGAGAGAAGCTGCCATGAGCTAAGGGCCCAAGTTAATTTTAATTGGTGAAAAAAGATGAGATAGCCAATAGCTGGGCAGAAGAGACATAGGTGGGATTTAGGTGTTGCTAACTAGGGAGGAAGAAGAAGTAGGAGGAGTGGACAGAGAATTGGCCATGGGTTGTAAGAGTCAAGAGAACATGGCCCTGAGGGCTGCCCAACTAAGAGCAACTCAGATGAAACATAGTAATAATTCAGGCTATCAGTAGGAAAGTAGATCCTAACGGCATGGATTTTAGCAGCCCAGCTCTTGTGCTGAGTAAGGCTTATGGTAAATATAAAGGCTATGAGTGTGTTTTTTATCCAGGAACTCAATTACTAAAGGCAGTGTAGAAACCCCAGGCCGAGATTTAAATATTTTTTACAACAGCTGGTATCCTCTCAGAGGTTGGCCAAGAGATGCCCTAGGAAGTGGCATCAGGATAAGACTGGAAGGGTGGTGAG
Organism: Arvicanthis niloticus; assembly: GCF_011762505.2. NCBI lineage: Eukaryota > Metazoa > Chordata > Mammalia > Rodentia > Muridae > Arvicanthis > Arvicanthis niloticus. The sequence goes on from NC_047660.1 coordinate 134,341,085, forward strand.
CACCAAAGGCATGGGTGAACAGACATTTGCCAAAGCCTTTGGTTTCTAAATGATTTCCATCTCCACGCCATGTTCTTTTGTCATCTGTCATCTGTGTTCCCTCCCGCATTCTTTTGAACACTCTGAGTAGAATTTGTAAGTATCTATCTTGTGTGGTTCCATCCATCAAGCTTTGGGTCCTGTTGGTTTCATCTACCAACTCTCCCAGGCAGCGGTTTGTTTTGTGGAATGAGTTTCAGTTTTGAGTATTATCTTCTCAGGAGAAGAGAGTTTTCTCTGGAGAAGGGGCACCCAATGCTTTTCTCTCGACTCAACTTGAGTAAAAGATTTGGCTCCTTTTCCAGACTGATTTCCCAGCTCCAAGTCTCTCCACACAGGCAACGTGAGACCAGACTTGTCATCTGTGCATGGTGCAGATGTGGGTTTTTGATTTCCTGTGGGTCACATTTTCTCATTCAGGATCTGGTATGATAATACCAGAATTCTTGTTTCCCTGAGGTGACGGGCAGAATTCCTAGTCTCCATTTCAAAGTTAGTACAACCTTTCTGCTCCTAGATTTATCTAATTTATCACTCCAGTCTTCCCTTTCAGGAGCTAGACTCCACTTCCAAGGGAAGATTTTAAACTACACTTTAGGTTTTAAGGCCTGAATCTGGAAGCAACAAGAATGTGAGTTGTTGCCGGCTTTAAACAGTCCTCTTTACTTCATCTCTCTCCTTAATTCTGATACTACAGGGACTTTTTTCTTGATTTCATGCTCAGTTTATATACTTACATTTTAATCATATGTTACTTTGTGTTTATAGCAAAGTAGCTTATGGCTTGTTGATATAATCTTATAATTTATTATGTGAATATGAACACCTTATTTTTAAAGAGTACTCATGAAAACTTATTTATAAAATACTTAAGGATTCCTAAACACTTAGAGAGACCAAAAGGGGGTCAAAAAGGGAGGGGAGAAAGTTCATGACACAGTTGGCACCAAGGAGGTGTGCAGGTCATATTAGGAATCTAGGTTTGTCTTCAGAGAAATGGTCAGCTATTTTAAAGATTATAAGTATTTTAAAGATAAATTCCAGTTTTAAAATGTATACTTATTTGCATTTCCCTCATGACTAAGGACTTTAAACTTTTCTTTAAGTGCTTCTCGGCCATTCAAGATTCCTCTGGTTGAGAATACTCTGTTTAGCTCTGTACCCCATTTTAAAATTGGGTTATTTGGGGTTTTGGTGCTTAACTCTTGAGTTCTTTATAAATTTTGGAGATTAGCTTTCTGTCAGATGTAGGGTTGGTGAGGATCCCTTACTAATCTGTATGCTGCTGTTTTGTCCTTTGCTTTACAGAAGTTTTTCAGTTTCATGTGTCAATTGTTGATCCTAGAGCCTGAGCCATGGGTGTTAAGATGTATCCTGGAGAGGCACACTGGGTAGACGCAAGAAGTGAGAAGCAGTGACTAAGGAGGGTATGTTACTAGCTTGAAACACAGTGGCAGTGATTAAAAATGGATTTAAGAGAGATTTAATGACCCCTGCCTCCAAATTAGCTTGGGAACTGAATAGAAATGAATCAATGCTTGTATTTGGCAGGCTTATCTGAGCAGTTGCTAAGACGATTTAGCAAGAGAGTTCAGAGGGAGAAATGTAATAATAAGTGTTTTGCATTCAGCTTGGAACACTTTGGGCTTTGGGCTCCAGGGAGACACTCAAGTGGAGCCATCAAGACAGCAGGATGTTGTTTGGATTAGGGCCTCCGAGCTGTAAACTACAAGAAAACAGAGTCTTCCCATGAAATTAGAATAGAAAAGAGAAGAACTGGAGCTCACTTTGAAGAGGTCCATCAATTAATGGCCAGGGAGAGGGAAAACAGAGCCAAGGGGATTACAAGAAAAGAACAGATAGAGGCAAGGTTGGATCAAGTTGACCCCCCTACCCCACCTTTGCCTTTCTTTCCCCTGCTTCCCTCACAACTGTCTGCTGGGGGACTTCAAGATCAGATGTGGAGGTTGACAGCCTTGCACTGATTATGACATATATGCATGCCTGTGCTGTGGGTGTGCCCATGGAGGCCAGCAGAAGGCATGGGTGCCGAGGAGTTCGAGTTGTAAGTGGCTGTGAACTCCCAGGTGTTGGTACTGGGAACTGAACTCAGGTCAAACTCAGAGCAAACACTGCTGAGCACTCTCTGGCCCCTCTCTAACTGACTATTAGTTGACTTTCTATCACAGTGGACTTAGTTGCTAGTCCACTCGGCTCCTATAGGGAAGTATATTGGATCAGAAAGCTTATCAACAACAGAAATTTATTTCTGTAGTCACGGGGTCTGGAATTAAAACTCTGGTGTCAGCGTGCTTTTGTTTTAATGAGTGACTTCTTCCAGGCCACAGACTGCCTGTTTTCATTGGTTTCTCATGTGTTAGAAAGAGACATGCAGCTCTCTGAGATGTTTCATAATAAGGCCTTTCAAGCCAGTGCTTCCACCTCACATACCATCTCGCTGGGAAGGAAGACTTCAACGTATGTGTTTGGGAAGGTGGAGATACAGATATGTGTTCATTGCATTCATCTAGTATTATTTCCAGTTTCTGGGATTTGTAGTAATTATTTTTAGTGGTTTTCTTTTATGGTTTATTTACCTGGTCATTTATTTTCTCAGCTTACTTTTATCTACTGTTTCTTAAAGCACCAGGAGCTACACTCACATTTCTGGTAGAGTAATCATTTGCTTCCCACTTAAAGACATCTATAAAATGCCTTCCCATACCTCTCCTCAATATCTTCACAAGGTCTTGAAGAAACAATTCAAATGCATTGCTTAGATAAAATACTAACATGGAATCAGCCATCCATGAATAAATTATGAGCAGTGACAGAAGGCAAGGAGATGATTATAATTCAGCTCAGTAGATTCCACTGGCAGGAAACATCCTACAATAATAAACCCTTTGATTGCTGAGAAACACAGTTCAAAGTAAAATAATGCTTCATATGCAGACAGAAGCACGGGGACAGAAACCTAGAATTCTACTCTCCCTGAACCTTTTAAACAGAATTCCAGCCAATGGAAAGAGTAAAGGATTTGTCTGTCAGGCCTGGGTTTGAATCACAGTCTTAGTGTGACCCGGACCAAGGATTTAACTTGTCTTTCTAATGGCTGTAATCAGCCTGACATGTTTGCTGAAGAGATAAGAAATAGCATACAAAACTATTCCTCCAGACATGGAAGAGCTATCCAGTCACACACACTTCCTTTTTGTTAATTTGTGGGGCAAGTGGCCTGTGCCACCAGACAGAAGAACTGGTCAGGTTGAGCAGGCTCATATCCCTGGAGATCTCAGAATTGAGAATGGCAGGCACTGGGCCAGATCCCTGACAAACTACCTGATCTGGAATATGTAACCAGGATACCCCACTGATAGGACCGTGACAATCTGTCACATAGCAATAAAAACCTGGAGTTCTCCATGCAAATGAGCTATCTAGAGAGGCCCCTAGTGTTCAGCCAGTGAGCTTCCCTTCCTAGGCATTCCTTCCCACAAAATTCCTGGTTCACCCCGAGTAAGGTGTATGCCTTATATTTGCCATCAAATAAAAACAGTTTGGACAAGCAACGACCGTCTCCTTCATCAAGGATTGCCACAGGGGAGGCCTTCCTTCTATCACCTCTGTACTTTTGGCAGTCACTCAGAACCAAATCAGATTTCTCCTCCATTCTGGCTTAGCCATCCTCTCACTGTCTGTTTCCTGGATGAAACCACAGGATCTGTCTCAGACTCCACTGTTTCTCACAGGGGAAACATGGACTGGCACCCCTATTATGGACTGTGTTCTGCCTCCCCTGAGTGACTTGCCTGCAATCGCTCAGACAACGCAGCAGTGAAGCAGACAGCCCCGGACATTAGTTCATTTAAAACTGCTTCCCCCACACCTCACTATAATAATGACTCATAAAATCCCTATGAATTCATATGCCCCACACACACACTAAGCTATTTTGGAGGACAAACTGAAGAAACATAATACCTTGCTTGCTTTGTTTCTGGGAGAACACAGGCAGTCCTCAGCATGGGGGGAGAATCGTTTTATAAAAGTCAGGCCTGGGGCCTAGACAGAAAGATGCTGCTCCGGCAAATGCTATGATGGATTGCTGGACTTGAGGCAAAGAAAGCTGGCTCTCTGGGCACGCAGCAAAGTGGGAGTTGAGTTAGTGAGTAGATTGCTTTTCCCTGACTGCCTCTAACTCATTTTTTTTCACCTGGACTTTAAGCTGCCACAGCCAGGCTGCCAAGCCAGGGGAGTCTCAAGAAAACACAATGGCAGCTGTATTTGGAATCTGTTAACATCAAACAGTTGTACACCAGCTTTGGAATCTGTAAACATTAAACAATCATACACCCTGCTAAGTTTGTTCTTAACACTACCAGACTCTTGCCCACCAAAGACTGACTGCATGTGAGGCAGTCAGAGACTTGGCAATGAAGAACAGCTAAGGATGGTATGGAAGTATATTTTTCCATGTGAGGAAGATCAGTTTAAATCCTTATGGCATATGAAGATTATGTCCGCAACCATGAACCATTTGCTCCTTGCTTTTAATCTCAGGCAGCTAAATGGTCATTTTCTGGTCTGTGTCACAGGTACTATTTTGGTAATATCTAATAATTTTTCGTTATAAACATTCATCTACTGCTCTGTTCCTTATATCTGTACCATATATACATTTCACTTATAGAATTGAGTTTCTCTGGGAATGAAATCTTGCTTTTATTAATAAATTATGTATTTCTAAAAATGGCAAGGTTATGACAAAATATTTCTAGTACTTTCTTTTATTTTTTTTCTGCTTTTAGTAATGGGCTCAACACAAGCAGAACTCTGTTCATAGATGTTTGAGTTGAACAACAGAACTCTGATTTTAGTTGCTAGCCTCCTGTCTGTGCTAAAAACAGACTGTGCTGGTTACAGATAGATGGACAATGATTTTTGCTTTGTTTTATTCAGACAGGGATCTTCTGTAGTCCACACTGGATTAGAATTCTGTATGCAACTCAGGAGGACCCTGAACTCTTGATCCTCCTGCCTCTACCCTCTAACTCCTAAGGGATAGAATTATATATGTGTGCCAGCATATTTGATTGGACATCTTTCTTTCTTTCTTTCTTTCTTTCTTTCTTTCTTTCTTTCTTTCTTTCTTTCTTTCTTTCCTTCCTTCCTCCCTCCCTCCCTCCCTCCCTCCCTTCCTTCCTTCCTTCCTTTCTTTCTTTCTTTCTCTCTTCTCTTTTGGAGAATTATTTTTTAAAGGTTTTTTTACTCTGGGTTGAAAAGGATTTGTGAGGGAATAAAATAATTTTCAACATTTCTGTTTGGCTTATAAATCAGTTTTTTTAAATGCTAACTTGGAAAAAGTGGTTAAGTGTGCGTGTTTCAAAAATATAGTCACAAAGGTATTTACTATCAAGAATACATTTTGAAGTATAATTGAAACAAATTTTAAAAAGCTAAATGTTTTATAGTATTAATAGAATGTTACTTATATAAACTGTCAAATATTGAGATAGTTACATAGTCATTAATAATATAAAACACTTTAAAGCATCTTTTATTTATTCTTGACAACTTCCAACATATAAAATCAGTGCATATTGATCCTACCTTATTCTCCTAGACATTTCCCAACTCATTGAATAAAAATATTTAATGGTAGGGAAATGTTTTCATTAATTTAGTTTATTTGCCAAGTAGACAAAACTGAACATTAATAATTATTTCTGAAGGAAAGTATTAAAATTATTTTTATTTTGTCTTTGAATATCTATAATTCTTAATTTTTCTTTCCCTCCCAGGTCCCTCCCTCTTTCCCTGCTTGCGATTGCTTTCTTCTCCCTCCCAAGTGGGATTGAGGGGAGAGGGGAACATGATCTGGTGTTAGGTTGGGGGAAAAGGACTGAAGCCCTCAGGGCCAGGAGAAAGAATGGAAACAGGCAACCTTGGGAGGCAGGAGGTTGAGGGATCCTCCAGAATGTACTAGAGACCTGGGAGGTGAGAGACTCTCAGGAATCAAAGGGAGAAACTTTAGAAGAAATGCCCTACACTAAGGAAAGGGAATTTGTAGAGCCCACCTCCAGCAGAAAGACAGGGCATCAAGTGAGGGATGGGATTGCCATCCCATAATTGTTCCTGTCTGAAAGAACTGCAGTAAAGGAAATGGAGAGGAGCCTGAGGAAAAGAAGGTCCAATGACAGGCCCAAAGTGGGATCCAGCTCAAGGGGAGGCCCCAAGACCTGACACTATTATTGAGGCTATGGAGTGTTCACAGAAAGGGTCCTATCATGACTGCCCTCTGAAAGACCCAACAAGCAGCTGAAATAGTCAGATACAGATATTTGCACCCAATCAATGGACAGAAGCTGATGACCCCTGTAGTTGAATTAGGGAAAGGCTGGAAGAAGTTGAGGAGGAGGGTGACCCTGTAGGAGGACCAGCAGTCTCAACTAACCTGGACCCCCGAGATCTCTCAGATACTGGACCACCAACCAGGCAGCATACACCAGCTGATATGAGGCCCCCAACACATATACAGCAGAGGACTGCTGGGTCTGGGTTTAGTCAGAGAAGATGCACTTAACTCTCAAGAGACTGGAGGTCCCAGGGAGTTTAGAGGTCTGGTGGGGTGGGGAATTAGGAGCGGGAGATACCCTCCTGGAGACAGGGGTCAGGGAGGAGGTATGGGATATGGAACATTTGGAAGATAGACTAGGAGGGGAATAAAATCTGGCACTTAACAAACAAACAAACAAATAGATTAATTTTCTGGAAAATATATATTACTTTGTAATCACAATTTATTAATATTAAAAGTTATTTTATTAACAGATTTTGGGGGAGTTGTTTGAATTTTGAGAAAGGATTTCATTATCTCCCAGGCTTACTCCTCAGCCTAGGCTTCCTGGATGGCTTTTTAAGTGGTGGAATTATAGAATGACTTATGGAGGACCTCACCCAAGCCTCAGGAATTCTTGGCCACCCAATAACTCACAAGACACAGAACTTGATGCAATCAGCAAGAGGTATATTTCGATCAACATGTTGAGGTCAAGACCTGTAGCCCACGCAGGGGCAATGGGTTCTAACCCCAGGGCTTTGGAGACAGAGAGAATTTAAAGCCAAAAACCACAACTCAGGGGAGAAACCACAACCAAGGGGGAGTAAAGGAGGGTTATTGGAAAGCATCTGTGGAAAGTTCCAGCCCATTATTCGGTTTGGGACAGGGTCCAAGGAACAGTCATGGGGAACATTTTGTATAGGCTATTCTCAAAGAGCCTATTCGTAATCAACCATCTAGCTTGTGGTCAGCCAAGTTCGTGAAACACAGAGCTCACGACCAAGCTGACCTGTGCTCTTGGTTCTGCTCAGCCTGCTAGGAGTTTTTGAAAATTTTTAACCCTTTCACTTACCCTTCCTGGTTAGAAGCACAGAGTTTAATCATATCTATGTGAATATAATCATAAGCACATGATGCACACACATTCATACACATGCACATGCACATACATGTACACACACAAAATTATTATGAGACTTCATTGCTGAAAGCAATCACAGGCATATTTTGGTGAAAATCTGGATTCTCTAGAAATTTGAATTGTAATTTACAAAATCAGTTAAGTTTTTTGTAATCACTAATCTAAATTATGGCTTCATTTGTTCTCAGAATAGTTTAATTTGGGCATTATGTACAGTTTTCTCTGCTCCTTGCCCCCAAATAAAAAGGATAAATTTTACTTTGCTAAAAAAATGATGTCCTAAAGAAAATGAGAAAGCTTTCATACTTTGGAGACTAATTCATTCACACTACACTTCAGCATAAATTCCATAGAACTATCAGCAAGCACACTGTCACAACGGTGGCATTCTTGTGAGTTGGCAAACTCTCTGAAGCATGGGCATATAAAAGTGTGAAACTGAAATTGAGGTAGCAATTTTCTCACACTTTAAAAAGTAAACACGGAATGAATTTCTGTTTCTGTCTTTGAGGGCACCACGTTGTCCCTTGTAGATGGCTTTGAAAGAGTTCTGTTTGAAGTCAGCGTATTATTGACCTTTCATAGGTGTTTCCTGTGCTTGTGACTATTCAGCAGAATGTTAATTGACAGGTGGTGAGGTTCACTATTTGTGTGGGTGTCCCTCTCATGACTACAGTAGCCATGTTAAAATATCATAGCCTTTTCATAAGTGTTTCACTTTAATGCAAGATCGTTCTTTACTGTCGCTGCTGTTGCCACTACCTCCGATGTGTCAGGCATTGCGGTAGATGCTACGGGTATATCTATAATGAGTCAGAGTCTAGCCCTTTAGGAGCCTGTAGAATAGAATGTACTTATAAAAGAGAAAATACAGACAACTAGAATATACTATGGTAAGTACCTCAAGAAGAGAAGCACTAACGAGAGGGAAGAATAGGAAGGAACACTGTAGAACTCACATGAAGACCTCTTCAGCTCACACACTTCCACTCCACATCACAGTCTGTGCTGTTACCTCCAACCCCAGCCACAAATGACTGGACCAGGGATCTACTCTGAACCCAAGTTAGAGCTCTGAGAAACGTGGTCAGTTAGCTGTGCAGGATGAATGAGTGTGTAGGGGCAGTTTTGATGCCGAGATCCTGTTCCCCAATTAGTTCTTGATCTGTCAGTCAAGGAAGCCAAGAGCCAATTGCTGGGCAGTAGGGGTAGATGGGACTTCCGGGTCCCTGGAGGCAAGCAGAGAGAGGTATGGGAAGAGAGACAGAGTTCCTGAGGCATCTGATAAGAAAAGTTGACCAGCCATGTGAGATCTCATAATGGTGTAGCCACACAGGCTGCTCCTATAGGCGGGTGGTCAGGGGCGTTTAGCAGGGGCTAGATGGGACTGAGCCCCCAAACTTTAGAGCAGGTGGGAGAGGCGGAGATAAAATTGATAAGGGTACACTTTTCCAGGCGGGAGATAGTTGTACCCAGCAATTGTGCCCAAGAAGACAAGTTGAAAGCGAACAACTGTGTGTGTGTCTTTTATCCGAGGATTCAAGGGAAGCTGGTGGGGTCCGGTGGCGCAGCCATTTTGGGTAGTGCAAAAAGACACACAACAAGTGTCCTTATGTAAAGTCAGCACTAATAGTTGAATATCTCTATATAATGAGAGAAAAGAAGGCAGGTCTGTAGGAGTTTACCAGTGCCTGGGACACAGCCTCTGCAGCAACTTCTTACACTGTGGCTCGCAAAGGGGCCTGACAAAGTGGTGCTGGCTGCAGACAGGAGGCTTCTGTTCTGCACTCACGAGGCATGGCTGCTGACTTGAAGGTTTTCTACTTTGTTTTAAACAACTTGAAAGAAAGTCTTTGATCACCCAAGCCAAAGCTTGAGCTTACAGTCGCGTAGCAAATTGCAAAGTATAAGCAGATATGCTTAGGAGAAAGAGAGAAAGAGACTTGAAGTATGAAATGAAAACCACCACTGCACTCCTGCTAAGATCTACTGTGCCAGGCAGAGAAATGGACCAGCAGTTAAAGCACTGGCTGTTCTTCCAGGTGACCCAACTTCTATTCCCAGCATCCACACAGCAGCTCGCGCTCAGCCATCCACATTTCCTACTTCAGGGGATCTAATGTCCCCTTCTGGCCTCTGCAGGCAACAGGCACACACATGGTACACAGACATATGTGCATACAAAATGTCTGTACATATAAAATAATAAAAATTTAAAAAGTACTTTAAAAGAACTACTATGGTCCAAGTAGTGTCATAAAGGGTGCCGTAGGCATCAGGCCAAAGGACTAGAAGCTGCCCTTTATAGTTTAGAAATTCATTTCCTTGGTTCCTGATGAAACAGAACCATTGTGAGGTTTTAAGTAATGGATGGAGTTGTGGGAAAGGATTTAGGGGTAAAATGAATCATTTTGGAGTAGCCTTAAACTGAACCACCATTTTAAAGACGCTAAGACTTAGGAAATAAACCTCTGTCTTAATACAATTAATTGGGAGAAGCCTATGAGCTCCTGGACGCACTGTTAGACTTGCTGGATGCCCCTCTTTCAGCATTACAGACACAGACATTCCTAACTTACGTTGTTCGTTTGGTCACGGTATTTTAAGAGCCAAGATAGAACGTTTAAATTAGAGCTGTCATACAATTCAGATCTTTCTATTGCATAAATGACTGTCTTAGGGTTTTATTGCTGTAAAGAGACATCACGACCAAGGCAAATAATGGTAAATATTTAATCGGGGCTGCCTTACAGTTTCAGAGGTCCAGTCCATTATCATCACGGTGGAGAGCATGAGAGTGTGAAGGCAGACTTGGTGCTGGAGGAGCCAAGCGTTTTACATCTTGTTCTACAGGTAGCAGATCTCTTCCACAGAGAGCCAGAAGGACGGTTTCCTCCGTAGTGAGCAGAGCTTGAACATAGGACCTCAAAGCCCACCCCCACAGTGCCATACTCTCTCCAACAAGGTCACACCTACTCCAGCAAGCCCTTACCTTCTAATAGCGCTGCTTCCCAGGGGACAAGCATGTTCAAAACACCATAGCAACCATTTCTGTTTCTGGTTTTATTTCATATATGCAGAATATTTTCTATGGGGAGTTATAAGGCTTCAGAATGATAGATTTCTCAGGATGATATAATGTTTTCTGGGTCTCAAAGTGGGTGAATACATTTTGGGGTACCTTTTAGAAGAACAAATGTCAAGTTAGAATTGGGCTTTGTGTCTTTTCTTAAATGTAGAAGAAATATACTCATCACAGTTCTCCAAGTTGAAAAGAGTGAGTAAATAAACACAATCAGACAACAAGAGAAAAAGACAGCCTTCAGCCTTCATGGGTTTTCCCACGTCCCTTGAAGAAGATACGGGAACAGAGAGTGTCCTCAGAGTCAGTCAAGCTAAAGATCTGTTCACAGTCCAAACAAGGAAGGCACCAGATTTGGGACTCAGTGTGACCATACTGACCCCTGCTGGAGACCATGTTATTTTCCACTCTCGAAGTTAAATGAGGGATAGTATAAATTATGACTGAGTCTTCTTAAAACCTCATATTTGATTAATTCTTCCAGAACGTCATACCATGCATTTCCATCGTAGCCAGTGCTCCCAGACACACCCTCAGAGAACATTTGAATTTGAAAATCGGAATTAGGTTCAGAGAACATTTACTACTGTTCATTTCGTAAACAAGTTCTCCAACTTGCTTTAGATCACAGAGGCTCAATAAAAACCCCTGTTCAATCCTTGTGGGTGTTTAATCCAAGAAGAATTTTCGGTCTCTTCAAAATATCCGTAGCACAAAGACTGTAGAGGCCAAGCAAAATCTCTGGAATTTACAGTGGCTTTAAAACATACCTCTGGTCTGGCTAACCACTATCAGCAAGGCACTTCAACGTCCGGAGCAGTGTTACACCATCCTCAGGCATTTAGGCACGCCTACTTCGTACTGGTGATAATGCACTACCGAAAAAAGAAAAAAAAAAAAAAAAAACACATAAGAGGAAATGATATAACCAGCCCCAGCCCCTATCCGACCCGATTTGCCTCTGCTGCCTGCCCTGTAGCCACTGCTCAGGGATCAGCCAACCACCAGAGGGGGCCTCCGGTTTCCTTCATATAAGCAACAATAAGCAACACTCTCCTGCTGTGCTCCACACACCTGAGTCCCGAACACATGTCGTGGGCAGTGGGTGTTTGTTTCTCCATTCTGTCGCAGTGCCGAAAGGTGAAGGTTTCACAAAACTCCTTCTCCATTGCAGTTTTTACACCTTTAAAACTGGATTACAAATGCCAGTTGGTTTTGCTCTGTATCATGGCAGTGAGGACTTCCATATTGTTTGCCTTAAGTATGCAAATATGTGTCTAGCTTCTTTTTCCCTTTGTGTGTGTGTGTGTGTGTGTGTGTGTGTGTGTGGTGTTCAGAGAACACAGAAGTTAACAGGTTTTTTAAAAAGTCTTATGTTTTATAGAAAAGGTGATTTTTTTTTTTATCTTTCAGAAAGCAGAAAAGGCTTAGTAAAGAGGATATGGTAGATGTCATGTTGACTAGGAAGGTTACAGAGGTTTCTCTGGTTTCATTATCCAGGTCAGTACTGTCAAGGTTAACACCTGAGGCTGCCACTGAGGAAGGCGGCAAGCCCAAGGGTGCATGGCTTTGGCAGACAGATTGTCATAAGTAGAAGTCTGCATTAATTCATGGGCAAGGATTTAATTGGCAAAAGGGAAGAACCTAAAGGCACTTTTGGAAAACAAGTAAAGGATGTCCAAAGATGAGTTTTAGGGTGGACACCTAAGAGTAGGCAGAGTCAGACGATTTTCATCTCAGATGAACACTGTTATTAGGCATCAACTGAGAACAAGACTCCCAGTAATCATGTAGGCTGCTGGATATGGCCAACCCTTCAGACGCCAGTTAGTCTCATTAACTACCCTGCGCTTGTACAATTGGTTCACGAACATATGAGTCTTGGGAAAGCATGCCATCTGCTAATATATCATGGTTTTTTTTTTTCACAGCCAGAATACTGAACTAAGAACCAAAATGTAGGAGTTGTTGAGTTCTTTTATTTTAGTTTTATTGTTTCATCCACAAGCTTATGTTTCCAATCCCATGATGCAGTGCTCTGATAATTCTTCTAAGAAACACCAGAAAATTTCTAGGTTCTCCCTTCATCACACATTCTCTATGCAACTAAAACCAACAATCACCAACTGATTCTGGTTATAAAGTAAGAAAAGAGTTGGTACCAGACTGCAGAAGGACTGTGTCTAGAAGCCAAGGGGTTCCCTCGGCTACTGTCAGCATCCCATACCCACTGAAAGAGGTACTGGAAGGCTGGAGTCAGCCAAGCAGAGTGGAGGCGACAGCGTTGAGAGACATCCACGGTGCAGCCCAGCGGAAGCGTGAGGCAGGGGCAGTTGTCAGGAGAAGGCCCGTCAGTGCTCAGGGGAATTTGGCAGCAGGAGTCAGAGGCGGAAGATGGACTTTACAGCAGGTTGATTGGGAAAATGAGAAATTGTTCTCCTGAAGCCTTTTTAAGGCATTATTTATATTTATTATTTATATAGTGACCCCAATAAGAGGTGAAGTTGCACTAACTCCATATATAAAAAAGCAGAATGTCTTTTCAGAAACACTGAGTATTTCTTTTATAATGTTTTATGCAATGTCAAGGACACCCAGCAAGAAAGTGCCAAAGGTAGAGATCAATGTTCAGTGCTTTCTACAGCTTCAATATTTAGAAAATTACCATCACTTTTGTTTTAAAGGCAGGATCTTCCTGTGTAGCCTGGGCTGGCTTTGACTCACTGTGTATAACAGATTATCCTTCTACCTGTGACCGCCTCCTGTCTCTGCCTCCTGAGTGCTAGAAAACAGCTGCACACTACCCACCCAGCTAGGACTTAAAACCACTTAATTATATTATTTTATGTGTGGATGTTTTGCTGCATGTATATCTGTGTACTATATGAGTGTCTTGTGCCTGCGGAGGTCACAAGATCCCTGGAGCTGGAGTTACTGATGGTTGTGCATCATCTGAGAGTTGAACCCAGGTCCTCCAAAAGAGGAACACGTGCTCTTAACCTCTGAGTCAACTCTCCAGTGCCCTAGAGCCATTTTAAAAACAGTTCACAGGCGACCATTTCACTTAATTATCAAAATAAACAGAGATCTCCCTCCTACCAATTTTAACTTTTGAGAGCAGTGTTCTCAAAACAGATAGCACATTCAAGTCACCTGACAGCTTTAAGATCATTCGCATTCTCCCAGACAATAGCGTTAGGCTCTCTGAGGACAAACCTCTTAATTAAAATTTCCCATTTTGTTTTAATGCACACCCATGGTTGGTGTGATATCTTTTTAAAAAGGTGCATTAGAGTGCAGCTCCTGAGTCTGAAGTCAGGATCCGCAGCTCACTGCCTGTGTGAGTCTTCAAGGAAGATCCTTTGCTTGAAGAGAGCTAGAGCACACACGTTCGCACAACATACAGAGTTGTGTGATGTAAACCATATGTTACCTACCATGATTTTGCCATTATAAAATGTATAGTATTTTCAAATCTTATATTGTCTATTACATATATTTTAATATATTTATATAATATACATAAATATATAGACAGAATTTAATTATAAGATACAATATGGGTTTATATATAAATATAAATTACGTATACAATTTTAACTTGTTAATTAAAGAATAAATTCAGGAAAGACAGTATATAGGAATGTCTTTTATTGTGTCGGGCATATGATATAAAAATAATAATGGTAGCATTGATACAGACTGCATTAGTAGAGAGAGAATGGACCTAGGGATTCACGAGATCTGACTTTCAATCTTAATCATTTTTTTCCAGCCTTTGGTAAATTAAATGCTCTGGGCTTTCATTTCTTAGTCTAATGGTTAGAGTAATTCTCATCTCTGACTTACGAACAAACATTTTTTTTTGCACTGAACTTGGCTCATTTCTTTATTGTTTGAGCCACCAAAAGTGCTATGAAAACAGCCATGGAGTATTCCTTGAATGTAAAAACATACTATGGTCGGTATAGAACATATAGGCTCTGCACTCATAATAATACATTTTGTAGTAGTGTCTATACCTGTCTATATTCTACTGTATTATAGTAAAATACATTTAAGTGTCACAATCCTATGGGTGAGCAGGTTCAGAAGGCAGATGTATTCATTAGGTCAGTGAGCTGAAGACAGATACAGCATCAGGTATCTTCCACCCCTGTTGTGAGGGAGAGCTGCCGCCTGGATCTGACTCCAAGTGTAGACCAGGGTAGCCTGGAGCACAGGGATGTGAGCAGGCATGCTAGACTTCTTGAAATCAAGTCTGGAAGAGCCATCGGTTACCTGCTTCTCAGGGCGGTCAGGGCAGTAGTGGGTGGGGGGTTGCAATCAGGAGGGAATGCGTCAGCAGTGTTAAAACAAGCATCCCTGCTCCATCGGGAGAGCTAACGCTATAAATAGGCACTCTGAACATGGCTCACACCAGGCCCTTGTATAATTATCCGTCTTCACAAGATGTGCCTGGCACATAGGACAGAAGAGCCTGGAGCTGTGCCTGATATACACAAGGTCCTCAATAAGTGTTCCTTGAGCTGAGCTGACTGGTGTCCTCTTCCAGGGACGCTTCCTTGACTGGAACTGGATGTTAACATTTATTGGGCTTCACCAAGAGCCTCGCCCTGTATATAGCGATCACCTCATCCACTTGGCAAACTTCTGTCCATCCTTCAAGATCTAGCTCAAATGTCACCTGTTCTGCTAAACCTTCTTGACTGGCTCCAGCAAAGTGCCCCATGTCTCTTCACTGACAGCTCTTTGCTCAACCTTCATAAGAAGCCTTACCACACACACTCAACTTGAGCATATCTGCTTACCAGTCTGTCTCCCACACTGCAATGTGAGGTCATCATGTCTTTATTAATTTTTTTTTTTTTTTTGGTTGGTGAGACTTGACTTGGAACCAGTGAAACTATTTTTTAAAGTACTCTTGTAATTTTGCTGAAAGGACAAGTCACATTTGATGCATTTACTCGGGGAACTTTATTCTTATAGACGTAAAGTGAACTAATACTTTTCTGTAACCAAGGAAGGACAATCTTATATGGGACTGAGAATGAATGAATTCTTTGTATTCTCACATGTCAGCTTCACCTTCTAGTAGTTTCCAGGAGATGCCTGACATGCACACACTAGTAACTGTTGTGCAACCAAACTCATGTTCTCAGGATATCTATTTTACCAGGCGACCATGTGCTGGCAGGCTCAACAAGGCTGTAACAAAGCAAACCATAAACAGGGTTCTACACAAATGCATACGCACTGAGGGTCTTTCCACTGGAGTGTTACCACCCCAAACCCAACTGAATTCAGATAACTTAGATGCTGCTCTTCTTACAACAAGGTGCCATCTTAAGGAATCCACCACGAGTTAAAAGTAGCATACATCAAATTTATAGGTGACACCTGCAGTCTGCTGAACAGTCTGCCTTAGCAACCGCACCCCGTGGGGAGTTGTTATTTACTTCTGTGACAATGTGACTAACCGATGACTTGTTGCCACTGTTGCTGCCTGGCACTGCAAGAACATCACACTGCACATTGCTAGCCTCTGCTAGATCTTAAATGTGAAAACAAAACTTCATATACTAAGGGTTTGCTTACCAGCCTACGGTACAATCAGGAGGTAGGGCAGTAGGAACTCACTTCTCCAGCTGTTACAGAGATTTTGTGCTGCCTTTCCTTCTCTTCCCCTCCCAGTCCTTCCCCTCCCCTCTCTTGGCTACCACGAGGTGTAAATTTTTTTTTAGAGTTATATAGTTTTGTCCTAAAATTTGCCTTTCCATTTCCAAATTTCATTTACTACATTTATCATTTTATATTAATTAGTACATAGAAATTTGCCTGGAGACATTGTGTTATTTCATCCATCCTAATTGTGGGACATGCAGACCATTTCCCGCATTCTCCATAACAAGCTTTGTGGAGATCGTTGAGAGTTTTCAGTATCTGATCAAAGGGTAAAATTCTCCTTTTCTCTCTGAAAAAATAGATCTTTCTGGGTTAAAGGTATTGGAAAGTTTAAAATGTAAAGTATCGAGAACTGAAAAGAAGGCTCGACAAGCTACTTCCTTGCTCTGAAAGCATGAGGGCCTGAGTTCAGATCCCCAGCATCCATGTAAAAGCCAAGTGTGCCAGCAAGCTGTCTGAGCCGTAACGCTAGAGGGTAGGGTCGGAGCTCAAGGCTGCTCTGACCTGCCAGTCTAGCTGACTGGGTAAGTTCCAGGATCTAGGGAGACCCTAGAGTAACAAACCAAACCAACCAACCAACCAACCAACCAACCAACCAACCAAACAAACAAACAAACAAACAAATTGGTTCTTGATCTGTCAGTCAAGAAAGCCAAGAGCCAATTGCTGGGCAGAAGGGATAGGTGGGACTTCCGGGTCCCTGGAGGCAAGCAGAGAGAGGTATGGGAAGAGAGACAAGAGTTCCTGAGGCATCTGATAAGAAAAGTTGACCAGCCATGTGAGATCTCATAATGGTGTAGCCACACAGGCTGCTCCTTTAGGCGGGTGGTCAGGGGTGTTTAGCAGGGGCTAGATGGGACTGAGCCCCCAAACTTTAGAGCAGGTGGGAGAGGCGAGATAAAAAATTGATAAGGGTACACTTTTCCAGGCGGGAGATAGTTGTACCCAGCAATTGTGCCCAAGAAGACAAGTTGAAAGCGAACAACTGTGTGTGTGTGTCTTTTATCCGAGGATTCAAGGGAAGCTGGTGGGGTCTGGTGGCGCCGCCATTTTGGGTAGTGCAAAACAAAGGAAGAAAGACAACTGACCACAAAGATTGACCACACACCTTGTACACTCATGCACACATGTAAAATGTACATTTCCACCATCTTACTCATTTTTTAAGTCAATGTATGGGGTAACTGACTTATGAGGAAAAAGGTATATTGCGTGCATATTTTCTATACAGCACATTTCAAGCCAAGATCAGGCAACCCACTGCTTTGGGCACCTGATGAGACAACTCACCATGTGAAAACACATGTTCAACCACAGCACTATGTGGGAATATATGTTCCAAACCATACAGCACCATGTGGAAACATGTGTTCCAACCACAGTACCACGTGTGGAAGTGCATGTTCCAAACCATAGATAGCACCATGTGAAAAAGTGTGTTCAGATCATAGAGCACCATGTAGAAACCTGAGTTCAGACCACAGCACCGCCTGGAGGGGACAGCTCACTGTCTTTCTGCCCTTACCCTAACATTTCAACGAGAAACTTGTATCCCTGATAATTTCATCTTACTTGACTGTGAGGTTGAACATGTTTTCATAGCTGGGTTGACTATTATTTTTTGAGAGTGCTGGTTTGAAGTCAAAACAAAACTACATCTTTCCCCACATTCTCTTCCTCACCCCTTGTGTTGGGATGTTCAGGGACTTCTGTTTGAGGCTGTGTGTGATGAGCTGGTACTATACTAGCCTTGTGGTTGTAAACCACTAGAACAGAATGCAATGTACAAGAAAGACAATTTTAAGAAATTAACCACTACAATGGATACCTAATAACCATAATAGTATGATATCTAAGAGATAGAAAATTAACAAAAACAGTGCTGTGCTGTGAGAGCTGATCCAGAGGCAAAGAGGAGCAAACCAGGCAAACTAATAACATAGATCTTCTAAATTGCAGCACTAGAAACCAATGAGATAACCACTTACTACATACTGTAGGGGAGAGTGTCTGAGAAAGCGAGGTATGTGCACAATGACAGGGCATCTGTGGGGTCTGCTAGTGTCCGAAGCGGGCTATACAGAAGTGCAGAGTGAAACTTCATGGACTAAACAAGGCAACAAAATATGACGTATAACTGGGGGAGAATAGTTGATAGTAACTGACAAATAAAATAATTCATAAGTGATAAAATTTTCAGATGTGGACCATAGCAATAAAACAACACAGTTATAAAAATGTTTATTATTTTTACTGGAAAGCATGAATATGAAAAGGAAAACATAAAACGTGGATTTTAGAGCAATAGAAATTCAATAGCTGAAATGAGAAACCCCACTTGATGAGATCTGAATTACTTCCTTATTTCTATGACAGTGGAGCTGACAGGATTTATGGAGGCGGGGTAGCAGTCCACCATGAACAAGAAGAGATGGTAATTGGGAGAGTCTGGCTGTGGTGGGAACTTGTGTAAGCTTCTTCACATCTTAACGAACCAGGAAGGAGAGAGACTGGACTGAGACTGAGGCTTGGCTATAACCCCCATGACCTGCCTAAGTGACCCAACTGCAGTCGTATCACTTGCTCCAAAATTCTTGAGAGCTCCCCAAACATTGATATCAGTGGGGATCACGTATACAAACAAATATGAAATGGAGAACATTTCACATTTGAACCATAACAAGATTAATGAGAAATATTAATGAAAAGTTAGTGTACCAAAAGGCACAGCACTGGACACTATCAGAGGACACAGGAAGAAAGGGGTGAAAAGTGAAGAGGGGTCAAAGCCTATGGTTTGTATGATAGTGTTAAACTGTCCGATGTCATAACCCTAGCAAAGGATGGAGGGAGAACATGTGTGGGGAAAATGGATATTATCTTTTTCCAAATTTGATGTAAATTATATACCTCAAAATCTAGAAATCCCAATGAATCCTCTAACACAGAAACATGGATATTAGAGTATATCATAACAAAAATGCTGAAAGATATCTCAAAGTTTTCAATCCCTAGCACAAGAGGAAAAAGTAACTTAAGTGAAAGAACTGCTGCCGGAGCACACTCTTCAGGCCTAAGGGACTGTGATTCTCAACTAGGGACCGTTTACTTTCTAGAGAACAATTTCCCATTTTCAAAGACATTTTCGGTGGGTTTTCCTTGGCTAGCCATTTGTGTGTGTGTGTGTGTGTGTGTGTGTGTGTGTGTGTGTGTGTGTGATTGTACATGTGAGTACAGTGTCCACGGAGCCAGAAGACTGTGTTGGATTCTCTGGATCTGGATCTGGAGTTAGAGGTGGTTGTCCACTGTCCAGTGTCTGCTGGGAAGCAGCCTTGCATCCTATACAAGAGCTGTGTGTGTGTTTAACCACTGAGCCATCTCTCCAGTCTTCAGTTCCAAGGTTGAGAGATACTGGGGTATACACTAAAGAGCATGGAAAATTATAAACATTCTTAACTATGAATAATTTATAATAGAAATGTGTTTATGCTGAAATAATAATAATAATAATAATAATAATAATAATAATGAGTGATATTGCTATAGACAAAGGGCTATTTGATAATGCAGAAATGTGTATTTAACTCACATTGTTGATTACTCTTTTCAGCTTGATTAGTCTGAGACATGTACTTCAGGGTGCAGCTCATAATGGCATTCCCAGAGATAATTAGATCATGAGGGCGTTGATGGACTTATTTGTTCAAGGCAGTGAAAGGCAGGACATGGGCCTAGGTGGAGGAAGTCAGTCTGGGGGGATATGTCACTGGGGCTACCTCTTGGCTTAGTTCCTCCATCTCTCTGCTACATTAAGATGTGATCTACTTCTATTCTCACTGAAACCATAAGCCACAATAAATAATTCTTCTCAATAAGTTGTCCACTCAGATATTTTGGAGAAAGTTATACAAAAGTAACACATAGGAATGAAAATATCGCCATTACAGATGTGCAAGCCTGTAGTTGTTGGGCGTCAAAATGTACAGCATAGAAATAAATAAAGTTACATCTGTCCAAACTGAAAGGGAAAGCAGTTAAATTTATTATGACTGGAAACTTTACCAGCTTTCATCTGTAGTGAAGAGGCTGAGGAGATAAAAAGTCAGCAATGGTCTGTAGACCTTCAACTCACTGGACTTAGCTGACATCTGTGGAACTGTAACGTGAAACCAACAACAGAATACAACAAGTTCAAGCGCTCACGAACCATGCATTAAGCTATACCATGTGCTACACAGTTATTGAAATCCTGGCAAAGGAAACCTCAAATTATAAATATATACGTGCTCACGCTGTCTGGCACTCCAAAACTTACACCATATTTTACAAAATTATAACTAGTCACATTCTCTTCCATTGTGGTTTCATTTTTGACATTAGAATTTTGCTTTTGGGTTTTTTTTTTTTTTTTTTTTTTCAGACAGGGTCTTGTGTATCCCAGGCTGGTCTTTAACTTGCTACACCGCTCAGCATGACTTTAAATTCTTGCTTCTCCTGCTTCTGTTCCCCATGTGCGTGAATTACAAGTATGGGGCACTATGCTCAGCTTAGATTTTTGAGAAATCATGTAAAGTCTATAGTCTGGGTCAAAATCTCCAGGCTATTTCTCTGTCCTGATTCCATTTATTGTTAATGAACTGGCTTTAGGCAACACTCCTATCATTTTCTTCTACTTCTTCATCTTTCTGTCAGCACTATTCTATTTTAAATTATAACATCTTAGAAGGTTTTTACATTCATTGATACTAGCCTACTTTACTCACCAGCATTTACTTACTTACGTGGAAATATCTGTTATTGTAAGATATCTATTGGTAAAAAGTTAAAATGTTTTAAAACTGTTAATATTTTCATTGAAGACTACTCTGCATTTATAGAATAAAGAGAATGGCGTTTCTCCTGTTGACTCTTCCTATCAAGAAAATTGTACGACTTTTCGTTCAGAGCTTGAATTTTCATATTTTCTTGAAATGCAGGCATAGAGGCACACACACCTTTAATTCTAGTACTCGAGAGGAGGAGAAATGAGAAGCGTCATAAATTAAAGGCCAGTCTATATTTTTCAAAGAAGAAAAACAACAACAAAACCACAAAGCAAAACAAAAACAAAAATAAAACAAAGCAAACCTCTCTTCGCGTGGGGAAGTAGTCTTCTACTCTACTGAGCACATGGCCCTTAGGTTACACAGGTAGGCGTCCTGGCCATCTCTAAGGATGCAGTGGTCTTGGGTGAAGCACAGGCACTTCACATTTATGAAGAGCTTAGCCCCAGGCAGGGTTCAAAATGTCTCAGAGAGCCTGCATAGTCTCTAGATGGGCTCCTTGAATAGCCGGTTCGGTTTTTAGTTTTGATTATTTTTTTGAAATGGCATCTTTTTCTTCATTATATTTCCTAGTTAATAGCATTTTGCAAAAATAAAGTCCCTTATTTCTGAGTGCATTGATTCCATCACATCCCATCATGCTTTGCTTTGCGCTCGGTGCCCGCTCACTCTTCTGTTGGTTCCAGGCATGCAATTACACCATCTGCAGAAAAAGCAAACTTGCCTTTTCTTGTCCTCCATTTCTGACTTTTTATTTTGTTATTTATGGCTCTTCTTAATGCTTCCATAGAAATAAACACTATTTTTGACTGAGACATTTTAAGCTTAACTTGAATGAGAAGGCCTATGCCGTATCATTAAACTTGATAGTTGTATGCTGTGTCAAGAAAGCACATTTAGTTTTGTTTATGAAAGGCTTTTTAAAAATAATAAACTGCTAATTAGAGGACTCTTATGTAAATTATGCCAAATACACCACAGAACTCCATTAAGATGATTAATGTTTCTCCTCCCTTTCACTTTGTAATAAGTTATAAGCTATTAATAGGTTTTGAATCCCTAATCGTATTACTATAACTGGAATGAGTAATCTTCTTAATTGTGTAGTTCTTTAAATGTTGCAGAGATCTAGTTGTTAAAATTTAAACATCCGAATCAACATTCCTTTTTGCTTTGGTATACATTTTCTGTTTTCATGTTTATTCTTTAATTTGGCTTTCATTTAATTTATAAACCACTAGCTCTTCCCATGTTTCAGAGAGGTGGGGTGCAGCTCAGTGAACTAAATAGATGAGAGTGTGTGAATAAATGAATAAATAAAAGGAAATCTCTTTTTCGGATTTTTGGCCACTAGGGTCATCAGTTTTCACGAGATAATTAAAATGCATGGGAGGACCCAGAAAGTCCTTAAAGTTGGAGGGGAGGCATCTCTGCACCTGCCTGGCACAGTGTCTTAGTGAGTTTTGCTCCTGTGTGAGAGGCCCTGAGACAGAGGTGCCAAGAGCTGGACACAAGCATCCCAGAGGGCACTGCGGCAGCAGCTCCCTTTGCTGACTCCCAGAGGTCGTCATCTGTAGGAAGCAAACTCTTTCTGCAGAAAATAACCTTCACTCTTGGGAAATCTCATTTCTGAGTAGTAATCAGTATTTTTCCAACCCCGCCGATACCACAACAATGCTGTTTTAAATCTTCGCTTCTGTAATTTTCAGAGGGCTTTACTCCATGAAAGTATCTTAGGGTTCTTATTAAGTTGTTCATAATTTCACGAACACTGGAGGTGAGCAGTTTCGTAAAGGATCAGAGTCTGAGGTAGGTAGTAGCAGAGAGGGACTAGACATTTGACAGTCTCCTGATAGGCAGAGGTATAGGCCAGGGGACTGTGGCTGGCAAACGGGGATGATGAACTTCCAAGGGGGCTGCTTTCTTCTTCTCCTTCCTGACCTGAGACTTGAAATGGAGTTCTGGGATTTTCTCTGTGACTCAATATGGTCAAGTTAGGTGGTTAAACAACCATTGTGGGCCAAGTAGCCATCTTGTCTTTCTTCGTATCTGACTAACTCTAACATTGGGGAGGAAGAGCCTTCAGAGACTTAAAATCCCTAGCCTTCAAGGAAAAGCTGGATTTTATCTCTCCTAAACCCTCTCTGCGTGGCGGAGGATCTTCTCTCTGTGTGTGTGTGTGTGTGTGTGTGTGTGTGTGTGTGTGTGTGTGTTTCCTCACCCCTGATAAAGGCCTTTCTTCAGATGCTGATTCAGCATTCTAGTTTGCTGTGTTCACAATTTCTTAGTTGTTAAACTGCAATTCTAGAGATATTTTCCCCTCTCTTTTAATTCTTTAACTGGCAGAGAAAATGAACCCAATCCAGACCCCCAAGTCAGTAACAGAAGCTACTCTGCAGAAGCCTGAAGGTAGCAATGTAAGGGGCCTGAAAGATTAATGCTACTACCAGTACCAGACGGCATGAGGGGACATTACTACTCTTCTTATTTAGTGGGGACTCATGATGCCCAAAAGGCCAGTGGTAAGGAAAGTAACACCCAGTGATTCAACAGATCAAAGATCAACGTGTATCAATGGAACACTTTTTAAAATAAGTAAAGACTGATTTAGCCTTCATTCTGCCAAACAGAACTTTGTACTACCATGTGGGACAACTAAACGTATTTGAATGTCTTTTCCCTCTGAAGCACTGGCTTCGAGATACTTTCCACTGTGGCCAAGAGGAGAAACAGCTTTTATTGTGCACTGAGTAGAAATCTCACACTGTATTTGTCTTTAGACTGGATGTGTGCCTTCTTGGTTCACTCTGCTCAGCATCTCAAGACAGTTACGTGTAGCCTACGTTCATCTCAACTTCCTCTGCAGCTGGGGCTGAGTCTGAACTCCTGATGCTTCTGTCTCCTCCTTCTAAGTGCTGGAAGTACAGTGTGTGCCACCATACCTGACGCCAACCCTCTGTCTAAGTTGTCTGTCCTTGACAGAGTGAGAGTAATCAGTGTGAGAAGGCAGAGTGCAGAGATCCAGGGCTTCCTCTGCTTTGTCTTTTCTAGAAACTCGACTGAAGTAGAAACTACTGGTTTCTTTGGAAAGTCAGTTATGTCAAATGATGTTTTGCCGGGGCACACAGGTGAAAGGATGTTTCGCTATAGCAGACATGTGGAAGGATGCATGATGTTCAGAATGAATATAAATATAACCCCACAGTCAGGGGAGCTTGAACGTTGGTTTGCTTGGCTCCACTTGCTACTCTTTGCTAACAACACGCATGTACTGGTTCTCCTTACACTGTGTTGTTGAACTCTGCTTGTGGTGACACCTTTTCTTGCTGCTTCAGCAGCCTCAGGCTGGTTGGCAAGCCTTGTGGTTTCTTCTGGATTGAATGGCCCTTGCTGGTTTGTATGTGATGTCTGCCAAGAGGACTGGTCTACTGCTGATTTGTATTTGGTGTTTGCTACTGGACTGAACTGCTAATATCCTGACAACATGATTGGACTTGCCCCCAAAGAACTATTTCTAAACGAGTCTACTTCCCACATGTTGTAATAACTTCTCTTTTCACTACCTCTGGTAGGTGGTGGGCTAGAGGAGAGGTTGGAAAAAATTGATGTCTCCACTCTACATGTCTTAATTTCAGACAGACTTTCAAATTTATTTGCATAATACTTTTGCCTTTTAAATCTTTTATTTTTCAGTGTCTGTACATAATTTCTCTTTCCTAATTTAGAATATTTTTTTCCTTCTTTATAGTGGTTAATCAAGCAATGAGTTCTGTGCTATGAGAAACACCACAGCATTTTCTCACCAGGCTAAATACTCTTCTGTGTCTGGCTTACTAGACAATTTTTATCTCTTCTGTTTTAAGTTTAGTGTGTAATCTCCCCCACAGTTTTAGGTAAATCATAGATCCCTTTCACACGATCTTCTCTGGATACACATTTGAAGCTAAGCTATCACTGACACAGTGGCATTTTGTTCTGTGGGTTCCAGTTTGTAACGTTTTACTTATTCTTTCTGCATTTTGTGGGATCCATTTTGTTTTCTGTCTGTAGCAAAGGTCTTATATTTTCAAGCAGCAGATGAAACACTAATTTCTGTTTTGTTCATTTCCCCTTGCTTCAGAGTGCTGAATTTGGAGATTGTGATCTCAGCCCTTCTAATCTATGGATCCACCAAGGGGTTTTTACAGGTCAATATTCAGTTAACTTCAGTGAAGCACTTCCACAGGGTTTCTTTTCCATAACAAGGGTGTGTCAATGGCACTGACTTCAACGGTCAAATAGACTTCATCCTTGCTAACTTTACTGAAGGGAACCCTGTTGTTAACCTTTTTTGGGGGGGGTTTATAATTTTTACTTGTAGTTTTGCAGTTTTTCTTATTTATACTTTGACATGAAATTCTTGACAGTATTAGAGAGGCACACAGCCCCCGCAGACTGCTTCCTTTTATAGCAACATGTCTTCCTCTGTCTCGCTTTGTAGCATTTGTCTCAAGTTGAATTCTGTCTGTGACGAATGCCATGACCACAGTTTTCTTTCCGTTATAATTTACCTGCTGTGTCCTTATCACTTTTACATCTGCTTTTCTGACCATCTTGATTTTATATTCCCCCTTTTGTATATCACGTGTGCCAGTCTCACATGCTACCAAAATTTAACTTGCAAACTCTTTAGTGTTACAAAAATTTATAATACAATCAAATATTAACAACAGAGTGGTAATGACGACTAGAAGCACTATTAGACAGTGGCACTTTGATATCTAACACTTATGAAGGTCCTACTCTATGCCGGCACTGCATTTTCATCTCAGTTAGCCTTCACAACCTTGTGGATATTTCCATTTTGCAGATGTAAAACTAATGGTTAGCAACTTTGTCCCAAGTCAGAGAATTTTAAGAGGCTGCCTGGACAAAAGCCATTATCCATGGGGTTCGAACTGGGAGGCTTTATAATCCAGTTTCCAATCTTTTTGTCTCTCACTGCCCACTCCCAAATCTTACCAACCACAACTAAGAAATTTGGCATGCCGCAGTTCTCAAAGTTCCCAGCAGAGGGCAGAATGTCCACGTAAAATCTATATGCCAGTAACAATTGTAACCTTGATTCAGAATTCTTTATATATGTTAAAGCTAGATGAAATGCCTTACAGTGAGAAGAGGGAACTTGTAAAGTCCACTTCCAGTAGAAAGACAGGGCATCAAGTGGAGGGCTGGGGTTGTCATCCCACAGTCAAAAACTCTGACCCAGAATTGTTCCTGACTGAAAGAACTGCAGGAAAAAAAAAAAAAAAAAAAAAAAAAAAAAAAAAAAAAAAAAAAAAAAAAAAAAAAAAAAAAAAAAAGGAGATGAGAATGAGGAAAAGGAGATCCAGTGGCAGGCCCAAATTGGGATCCAGCTAAGGGGGAGACCCCAAGGCCTGACACCATTACTGATGCTATGGTGTGCTTATAAACAGGGGCCTATCATCACTGTCCTTTGAAAGGCCCAACAAGCAGCTGGAAGAGTCAGATGCGGATATTTGCACCCAACCAATGGGCAGAAGCTGGTGACGCCTGTGGTTGAATTAGGGAAAAGCTGGAAGCAGCTGAGGAGTAGGACGACCCTGTAGGAGAACCAGCAGTCTCAGTTAACGTGTTCCTCGGGATCTCTCAGACACTGAGCCACCAACCAGGCAGCATACACCGGCTGATATGAGGCCCCTGACACATATACAGCAGAGGACTGCCAGGTCTGGACTCAGTTGGAGAAGATGCACCTAACCCTCAAGAGACTTGAGGCCCCAGGGAGTGGGGAGGTCTGGTGAGGTGGGAGTGGGAGTGGGAGCATCCTCTTGGAAACTGGGTGGGGAGGAGGTGTGGGATGTGGAACAGTAGAAGGGTGGACCGGGAGAGGAATAAATTCTGGACGGTAAAAAAATATTAAATAATAATAATAATAATGATAATAATAATAGAAACAATGGCTGTCCCCTGGGGAGGGGGCAAGAAAATCAAAGAGAGCTCTTTCAGGTTAAAATGATTGAAATGACAGGTACACTAATCTTAAGTTTTAAAAGTTTTATAACTGCAATTTTAAGTATTAAAAATTGAGCTTATAGTGATATTCTATAATACAAAGGTGACTTTTCCTCACCCCAATATCTGAGCAAATGGGCTTCCGAAGTATCTTTGGTCAGTAGATCCGAATTGCCACATCAAGCCATTGGGTCTTAGTTAAAGCCTTGACCTGGGTCCAGGAGCTTCTCGTGTCATTAACCTGGGAAGTTGAGCATTGGCGTTCCTCACTCATTCTAGAATATCTAAAAATCTTAACAGAAGGAGGTGCTTGGCAGGAATTTGAGGGATCGGGTAGAACAGGAGGAGGTGTATGGGAAGAATTGGAGGGGAGAAAAGGGAAGAGGAAGATCACGTAATTATGTTTTAATTTTAAAAATAAAATATTTAAAAACACTTATTTGTAGAAACATATTCTGTTATTAGGTCAGTGGGATCGAATGTTTCTAAGAATAAAACTTTTAAGACTCAGAAGCATTATCAAGAGTTAACCCTTAATAAGAGTAAGGGCCAAGACAGGAAAATTAACGTCTGTCTTCACCAAGTCCGTCTTTGTCAGCTGCTCTCTATGCCATGTGTTTGTTCTAAAGTAATCAGGGGATCGCTGAGCAAACTGGTCATCAGATACAATAAAAGCAAACTTAGGATACTCGATTTTTCATTTACAGACTTTTGAAGTTTATCTTTATTCAGTCTCAGACAGAAACTGTACAGCTTCCCGTGTGAATTCATGCTTTCCCGACCCAGGGAAGTTGGAAACAGTCATGTAGAGACTGCAGCAATAAGAGGGCCATGCAAGTTTGAGGTCAAATAAAGCCTGGTCTCATTGATGTGAAGCAATTTCAAATATCCTTGCACGCCATCTCACGCCCTGCAAGTCAATATAAACCAAAATTTTAAGTCCAGTAAAAAAGGCTAAATAAATGAGCCATAGATTTTAGTCATACACAAGTCATGACCTCAGGACAAAGATGTTAGAGGGTTTTGACAGCATTAAAACACTCTTTGGAAGCTGGTTGACATGTCACATGCTGAGATCCAAGCAATGGAGCAGCAGAGACAGAACGTGTTAGAGCCTAGTCTAGATTGCAATATAAGCTGTAGCCCAACTTGGTTTGAATAATAAGACTATATCCTTTTTTTTTCCAAAGAACTATTACTTGAGCCACCCATTTAGGCTTGAGTAACGTGGATGCTCTTTTTAAGGTGGAAAGAGGGCATTGTAAATAGCATGCAAAAATCACATTCTCTGGCATCAGATGGCACTGATGTCAGCTCGAGGACAGTCAAAGTAGACAAGGAAGGGCCAGGCATTATTAAGTGGCTATGTAGCCAATCAAGAACATACTTAGCAGTCTAAACTGGATGAAATTACTTATGGAACTTACTGGGGGACAAGAGGGGAAAGGAGAGGGGAGAGGAGAACAAATTTGGAAAAACAAATTGGCAGCTGGTTCATTTCTGCTTGGAAACCTAAGTCCCCTAGGCTTAAGCCCTACGTTTGGAATGAGAATGCTCCTTCCTGCTGGCAGGAGGAGATATTAGGGAGGAAAAGATCACTGGAAAATGCAATAATTTATTGAAAAGAGACAAATTACCTCAGGCAATCAGTTCATAGTTTGAAATAAATATATATGGGCAGGTTAGGGGATGGGCCATCTTAACTCAGAGCCACAGCCAGCAGGGCAACTGCTAGATGCATGAACCACAGTGAAGGAAAATCGTGAACAACTGATATCACTTGGAAAATTGAGAAGACCCTACTATTTAAGAAGGTATTTGCTCACCCACTCATTCATTAATCAATAAGCACTATCTTGCCCATTTGATTATATGTCAGACTAAAAGAGAGCAAATCCCCTTTACTTACTGAGCCCCAATGTACTTGGGAAACAAAGACGAGTCAGGAAAGAAACAGACATGTGAGACTTTGCCTGAAGGGGCACAGTCCACAATGCAGCACTGTCTTTGAGCCTAGTCTTTTTCCTTCTTCTAGCAGTGAAAGAGATGGATTTGTTATCTCTGTGACGAAGCACTGCACAGGAGGGTTCTTCTCTGTTAGTGTATATGGTTGTACAAAGTAATGAGTTTTATTACAATGATCTTACCCTTCCACCCCCCACACACCATACTCACCCTTTCTTGGCCTTCATTTGAATCCTGAATCCTCCTGGGCAGCCCTCAAGTGCCCCTCTCCACAGCACAAATGTCTCTTCAGAGTGACCAATAGACCAGCCACAGGAAATCCTTTAAAACTGCCCAGTCTTCCTGCCAGAGTCCACGAGATTGCCTACACTTTTGTTGTTGGCAATTCCACCACCTGTTTCAGCTGTACAATCAAATAACTATAGTGTCTAAAGAGAGCCACAGTTGATAAAACATAGAGAGCCAAGGATTTGGGGAGGAGGGGTAGCTGATAGGAATGGATTCATTTCCAGTAGCATACACTTTAGGGCTCTGTGCTCTAGTGTAGTCTAGGCAACTCTAGGTGGTTCCGAAAGTGTGCCCAAAGTGCCCATGGTTAAAAACCACACTCACAGAAATTTTAACATCATTTTCTCTTTCCCCATTATTATTTTTTCTTTGTACCATGGAGTTCTCCAGAGGATCCATGTCTCAAGATAATGCTGTTTTCACAGTGGAAAGGGGACTTCGGAGGTGGAAGAAGAGGGGGAAATGAGATAGGGAAGGGCTATAGAGGGCCACATGTGATGAAAGTGCATTGACATAGGAAGTTGTAGTGAAACTTATTACTTTGTACAACTAACACACAACAGTTAAAAAAAATAGAGGGTGCTAAAGAGATGGGGCACTGGTTCAGAACACTTACTGACCTTGCAAAGGATGTAGGCTCAGTTCCCAGCACCCACAGCAGGCAGCTTATAACCACCTATAATTCCAGTTTCAGGGGTTCTAACACCCTCTGACCTCAGTATTGCATACACATAATGTATATAAACACACTGTCCTCCTCCCCCTCTCCCCACACAAATACATATCTATAAAATAATTACAAATGACTATTAGAAAAATTTTAAAAATCTTTGAGCAAATGCAGTGTGTGTTTGATTATGCCTCTACACTAAGATTTTCGAGTTTTGACTTACATTAAATATTGATCGAGGCTGGAGAGATGACTCAGAGGTTAGGAGTACTGGTCTTTGTTCCAGAGAACTTGGGTTCTATTCTCAGTATATACATGACAGCTTACAATTGTCTGCAGCTCCAGTTCCAGAAAATCTGACACCCTCACACAGACATATGTACAGGCAAAGCACCAATGCACATAAAATAAAAATAAATAAAAAATATTGATCAATATGATCTGTTCATACAAGAGATTTGTGGGAACTATAATAATTTTTAAAATGTAAATACACTGAAAACAAAAAGTTTTAATGATCTATAACTTAGGGGATAAATCTTAGTTGAAATGACATTCACACCTACTCAAGTTTTATATGAAAAAAAACTAGACCACGTGGCTCATGAAAAGTGACTGTATTTGGTTCAGTATTTTATTTTCATAATCAAACATTAGTGCCAAGGACATCATAGGCATTCAAGTATTTCATAAAATGATAAATCCATGTATCGAAAGTTAGGTTCAGAAATAGAGGCTTTGCTAATTGATTGATTTGAGATTACATGAAGTGCCAGTTGCAAACGTAAAGCTCCTGTCTTCTGTTCCTTTCATACCCTAGTTCAACATTTTTTGATTAATTTTTGTTTTGTAACCTATGAAAAGCAACGATAATCAGCTGTCTTCATTGTGGGGGTCCCACTTTCTTATTCTGTGACAAGTCTGGGCACTCTGCAGGTCTTGTTTTAGCAGTAAGAATAATCACTGTAGTGCACTACTAAATAGTATCTGAAGGGAATGGTAAGTGACAAGATAAACTACAACCTGCTGGGTGTTTTCCCAGAATAGTTGAATTCTTCATGAAGCATTCGAATCCACATTCCTAACCTCCTCTTCTTCTACTTTTAGACCTCGTCATTAAAGTTCTTGCAGGTTAGTAGTTCCCCGAATCTGGAAAAAAATAAAATCATAAATTCTTTTGGTAAATATATTTTATACTCTCCAATATGTCATGAGACAATCTGTGGTATTTTGAATAGAGATTAGAAAATATGTTTGCCATCTCACTAATGAGTGCAAAAATACCAGCCCGTAATAGCCTACCAATACAAAGACTAATTAATATAAGTGCTGTGGACCATGGATTGCTTCTCACTTTCTGACCCCATGATAAACTTTTCAAAGATGGTGACTAACACAAAGCCAACAACCTGGAAGACCAAGCTCTCCTGGGCAAGTGGAAGAAATTCTCTCTTCACTCATCCCAAAGTTATTCCAGCCTGACTCCGTAATGAGAGCTGCCTTCATTCTCGGCTACAGTAAGGAGTCCCCTGTGTCATTTGGCTTTGGGAAGCTGGCAATTGTCACCACTAGAAAAGAAACAGTTGTTCTTGAAACCGACTAAATATTTCTTAACCCATACACTAAGGAATGAGTGAAGAAAGTTTAATTAGGTGTAGTCCATGGTGACCATTAATGGTCAATTGCCAGCACTGAATTCATGAATGCCGATGGCTGTGCAAGGTGAGAGAGAATATGCAGGGTGAAGTGAGTCATGCATGCTTACTGCTCATCTTCTGATGTGTGTATTGCCGTGTGTGTGTGTGTGTGTGTGTGTGTGTGTGTGTGTCTGTGGAAGGGTGCCACACTCAACAGACCATGTTCATTCATTACCACTGATGTTAAGACAGAAGCTACAGGCTCAGGCCTGAATAGCTTATCTAATGCATGTGTTTTCCCCTGAGGAATGCTTTCCTTCCACGGGACATATCACAGCATTCTAAAAAAAAATGGCTGTAAATTATAATTCAAAAGTGGTTGCTGCTTTAAACCTTTTTTAAGTCCTAAGTCACGTGGAGTTCAATGTACTGAAAATGTTGTCCAGTCCCTATCCCATCTATCTGGATGTTTTCTCTCTCATGCATGTCTGTAACCATTAAGCATTAAGTACACACACCCTGATCCCGGCAAGCTCCATTCTGCTTTCCTCAAGCCTCTGGGCTTACAGAAGCTGCCTGGGAGTTTCAGTGCTATTATCAGAAGGCAGCAGACAGCAAGGGCAGTTAAAAGCACAGGGAAGTGAACAACAAACAAACAAATGAATAAATGGCATTTGTTCATAGAGTCAGAGATGAATGAATGGCTCAGACCTTGCCCTGCCCTGTCCTGCCCAGGCTCAGTGCAGAATCTGTGTAGCTGGCCAATGCCTCTATTATTGTTATTCTTATTTTGCTGCTCTATGAATGGCAATCTGAAACATGCAGGTGAGCTCCTTTGCTGGGCCTAGTGAGATATCCTGCGGGATGCGAATCCCTTGCCTTAATCTGAAGCATTTGAGGATAATTTGAAGTAAAAGGCTTGAAACAAAGAGCCCTTCTGCTTCGGGTATTGATAACCTACGAAAGTGACTACATTTAGCTGTTTATATTGCTAAATTCTGTGCCTCAAACCCCTATGAGAAACTAAAGATAAGAGAAATTAATTACTATGTCATCTTTGTCATAGACTTAGAAGAGGCAACATTGAGATTTGAACTCAGGTTTATCTGACTCTCCAGTCTGAGCTCACAACAGCAGTACAATTTTTTTTTTTTTTTTTAAAAAAGGATCAATTTACGCTGAAGTATATAGCAGCATGTGTTATGATAATTATAACATTGCCAAGAATTCCATGCAGAAAAATAAATTTTCCAGACAAATCTGACTTTATAGGCTTGCTCTAACATTGTCTTGTACAAAGGGGACCCAAACACCTCAGGGCATCTGGTCTGTGTCTGCCTTTCCTTAATCTTTAATGATGGGCAAATCCAGTACATTATGGAAGCCCACTTTTTTTTTCCTCAAGAGATATAGATGCCTCTTAAGAATTTGATGAAAATGCATTAACTTTTCAAGCTACTGAGTTGCATTTTAGTGCACTGAGGCAGCAAATTGGGTGTACACTGTGCAGGAACGGTGGTGACCTAAAAATAAATATTTGATACAAGTCACCATATTCTCTTGGGGTGAGGGGAGTAATGGATTAAAATTCTAAAGACTCCCCAGCTTCCCAAAAAGGAGGAGGAATTCTGTGGCCTGGAAGTGTTCTCTGTCCCTGCTGCTGCATTTGTTCAGCTCCTTAAGAGTCTACCCCATTCGGTCTTGTGGTTCCTAAAGCCAAGGGTGAAAGTTTGATCCCTGCAGAGGCCACTTAAATTCAGAGAACAAAAAGCACCATTCTCTGCCCCAGACTCTACCCCAGATCCCTGCCAGGTGTCTGCCCTCTGGTCAAAATGAGACACTGGCAAAGGGGTGCTAACCTATGACAGTATTGGAACACAACAAAGGGCACCCCTCTATATGCGACTTTCTCTTTGTGTGCTCACAGGATCTGACATCATTCACAGAGAACACAGATTACACTTTACTTTCAGCCCTGGAAGTCTGAGTCAAACTGAAATAATGCTCCAGTGCCACTTACAAAAATCCTTTATCTACTTGTCCTAAGTACAGAGACTGGCCTCCTAGCTGACAGTATCCTGTTGGCAATAACAGCAAAGCAACACTGTCTTTAATCTATATCTTTGTAATTAAAAAATAGCAATACTAATAAGCTGAAATCAAGCACAGGTTTCATGCTAGTCAAAGACACTGAGCTATCAAAAGTAAGTCTATGTACACAGAAACATAACAGGACCGGTTTGTAATATGTACTAACAAATAAGTCATGAAAACAAGCTTCTCAAATTACTGATGCAACTTTTCAGCAGGGTCAGAAACTTAGCTTTCTTTAAATTAAGTCAGCTCTTCCTAAATTTTACTTCTCTAATTACCCAGCACTTAATGCATGTTTTTACCTCAAGTATTTGTTTTTAATAACAAAATAGCACTTTAAGTCTTAAAGGATTAACATTTTCTATTTTAAACACAAAGTCTAAATTAAAATTTACTAACTTAAATGATAGCAGGAGTTTTACAGAGATTAATAAGCTCTAAGTACAGTTTGTATTAGTACACAGATTTTAATTTACCAAATGTCACATATATCTTTCATGATTTGGGGATTTATTTCATTTATGAAGTAGTCAAATGAATCAGCTTGCCCTCGACTGTAACAAAATACTGCTTGGTGACTTGTGACAGACAGGGTTTTAACCTCTGACAGCGAGATTCATTGTGGAGCAGGAGCCAATCATAGGTCCTGACGACACTTGTCTCCTCTAAGTTGGAATATAAAAAGCCACTTGGAATACAGTATACAGGACTCACTGGCGTGGCAGGTTGTCTCTCGGACGGTACATGCACTAATATTTCACTTGGCATTACTCAAAAGCAAAACGAAGAAATAAGAACAAGGAAAAAAGATTGTGCTGATTTTAAGATGATGCAAAAACTGCAAATGTATGTTTATATTTACCTGTTTGTGCTGATTGCTGCTGGTCCAGTGGATCTAAATGAGGGCAGTGAGAGAGAAGAAAACGTGGAAAAAGAGGGGCTGTGTAATGCATGTGCATGGAGACAAAACACAAGGTACTCCAGAATAGAAGCCATAAAAATCCAAATCCTCAGTAAACTCCGCCTGGAAACAGCTCCTAACATCAGCAAAGATGCAATAAGACAACTTCTGCCCAGAGCACCTCCGCTCCGGGAGCTGATCGATCAGTACGACGTCCAGAGGGATGACAGCAGTGACGGCTCTTTGGAAGATGACGATTATCACGCTACCACGGAAACAATCATTACCATGCCTACGGAGTGTAAGTAGCTGTTAGAGTGTATCAACAGTTCTGCTGACTGCTGTCCTAGTGTTTATGAGAAACAGATCTATTTTCAGGCTTTTAACAAGCTGTTGGCTTATATGTAAGTAGGAGAGAAAGGAGTTTTTCTTTTTTCTTTTTTCTTTTTCAAGATTTCCTGAGAAACATACCAACAATGAAATCTATCTTGCTTGTTTCCTTGTAGTGCCAAATAGCTCAAAGTTAACATGCTGGCTCAGCTTTAATAATATTTAATTTTATGCTGAAAATGTAGCATGCTTGTGTGTTAAGAGCCTAACGCTATAAGGGAAGGACTGTGAGATTCTATAAATAATGTTAAAACATGAAATTTATAATTCCATTTGTCTAAAAGTGCACTATTCCGCCCCCTCCCCCATTAACACTAAAGAAAGAAACCTGCTGGATGTTTACTTGAACACTGCTCTACACACTTAGAGTGCTTTCTGTTATTTAAAACTGTCAGTCACGGAGCTTTTAATGCTCTTTACAAATTAGAATATTAAATTGTGAAAGCTATTGCACTGGAAAGTTAGAGAAGTTAAATGAATATTAGATGCATTAGCACGAGCCATGATGAAGCAGTGAAGCAGGCATAGCAAAATAATACTCAGGACCGAGTATCAGAAAATGCTCAGGAACTAAGGATTATAATTGGGAGGTCATGGCATGAACGCTCTTGTACTCGGTCATGGCACCGCGCTGAGAGCGTCCTGGCTGTGTACTTCCAGGCAGGAACAGTGATCGATAACCTACTAAAAGATTTAATTCTTTATGAGGGGGAGGAGGAGCACCATTACCTACAACTGCAGTGTTGCTTCTGGGAGATAATACATTTCAGGCAGTTCCTATCTGAGTTCTCTGAAAAGCAAGACAGGTAGCCTTAGAGAGTAGGCAGGACACGAAAGATTTCTGTGCCATGTGCCTGAGATCTTGCTTTAATACCATGCTTTAAACACTTAAAACCAGACATGACACGGTTTCAAATCAGCCCTTCACTAAGTAATCGGGTTACGATACAGCAAATAATTTTCATTTATGACTCTGAAATCAAACAGTTCAGGAGAAAGTCTCCCTTATTTATATGGGATTTAGAAAACCCCAAAGAAAAGCAATTGTTAGTGTGGGGATTGCAGTGAGAGGCTGGCCCCATGGCCACTCCTTTCTGACTTTTGAGATAGCTTGAACATGACATCTGAGGGTTTTTTTTCTGTTTTGTTTTTTTGGTTTTTTTTTCTAATTAGAGGTTTCATGTTGTTCATTTGAATGGATCTTCTAGAGCCCAAGTGTCACAGACGTATTATACTGTTTACCATTTCTGAGGTTGGTTAAATTGCTCCCTGTGTCTTGTCCCCAGGTAATTGAGGCTTGGGGGAAGGGTTTCTTCCTCCAGACTGACTGGTACAGCTGCTCCGTGAGTGTAACTGCTCAGATTCCCAAAGAATTCTAAGTGGACGTTCCGGCATGGTGTCTCTTAGTCTCTAGTTATCATCACTCGCAAATTTCATGTGCGGTTCATTCTTTTGCAAAATATCCCTTAGCCCATAGTTCTGTGGAGGGGGAGTAGAATCTTCATAAACAGGTGAAAATACAGATGTCTAAAAAATTTTGAAAAGCTAGAGCAACTATTTTCTCTGACATTTCTTCTGAACCATGAATGAAGTTCCACATAATATTTTATTTTAAAAGACCACATATGTACACACCACCCCAACAGCTGATGTTAAGGAGTGATTTTATTTTTGTTTTGGTGGGTCCTGATGTCAATCATTCTCTTCTTATTCCTTTGTAGCCGACTTTCTAATGCAAGCGGATGGAAAGCCCAAATGTTGCTTTTTCAAATTTAGCTCTAAAATACAGTACAACAAAGTAGTAAAAGCCCAACTGTGGATATATCTAAGACCCGTCAAGACTCCTACAACAGTGTTTGTGCAAATTCTGAGACTCATCAAACCCATGAAAGACGGTACAAGGTATACCGGAATCCGATCTCTGAAACTTGACATGAGCCCAGGCACTGGTATTTGGCAGAGTATTGATGTGAAGACAGTGTTGCAAAATTGGCTCAAACAGCCTGAATCCAACTTAGGCATTGAAATCAAAGCTTTGGATGAGAATGGGCATGATCTTGCTGTAACCTTCCCAGGACCAGGAGAAGATGGGCTGGTAAGTGATAACTGAAAATTACATTCTAACAACTGTGTTACATTTTTATTCCTGATATGAATGATAATAGTGAAAAAAATAAATACTATTTTCTATACTCATAAGCCAGACAAAATATCTTACTCCAAAGGTAGGTCTGTACCCAAAACAGTAGGTGCCAATCTCATGTCCCATGAGGCACCCCTTGATGCTTTTACTTAGCATGAAGACTAGAAAACAATTACATCATGTCCTTAATTCCATAAGGAGGTCCTTACTAGGAATTAGATGTAATGTCCTTTTCATTGTAAGACACATAATTATGCATAAACTATGTAGTCTCTATGTAACTGCAGAATCTGATTTGTACCCAACAAAAACCTTTTCCTCCCATTTTATTTGTTTCTTTCCTATGTTTTGCATTGAAAAATGCTGGTTTTACATAAAGTAAAAAATATTAAAATTCTAATTAAAATACTCTTATATGTATACATTTGATTAAACATATTCTACTCAACATTTCTAATAAATATGTTCAGTACCTACAGAATGTTGAAGCATATATATATGTGTGTGTATATCTATCTATCTATCTATCTATCTATCTATCTATCTATCTATATCTTTGTGAAATATTGCCAATAAAACTAATTTCTAACCAAGCTACCCTTTGCCTCCTGGCTTATCTCTGGACTCCTTTAGCACATTTGCACAGGAATTTACTTAGGCAGTGCCAATTAATTAAATAGTGAGTCAGTGATATGACAAGATCTCATACATTATAAAAGTTAATAAAATATATGTAACCCTCTATAAACCTGAGTTACTGTTTTGTGTTACTTTTATTTACTTTTGCTTTCAAAAACTTAATGTGAACATATTATTTTCATTTATTGTCATAATTTACACTAAAATACGGTGCTTGGAAATACTAAGCATGGTTACTTTTGTTATCTTTTGATTGAGTTTGGGAATATATAGTTTGGAAACCGGATCTGTTGTGAGTGAAACCTATTGTTTGAAGTGCAATGATTTCTTAAATGATCTATTTTCTTTATATATGGTACTTAAACACTACAGTCTATAAATGATGTTCTCTTTGACAATATAGTCTCATGATAAAAGATAAAATTGCTATCAACTATTCAAGAACATTCTTTCTCATAGATAGTATTTTAATTACTAAGGTTGCTAATGGGTTTTAATTATTTACAAGGTGGCTAATATGATATTCCTTAGAGTTTTCCCTCTAAAAGGAAATGGTCTTAAATGCACTGGGAGACTGAAGCTGTTACAGTGCAAGCAAATTCTTCTCTTTTCCCCATCCTTCTTCTCCTTCTGCTGTGGTCCTGAGGATTGAACTAGGACCTTGACATCAAGCTCCATTCACACCCAGGTCACCACTTCTTATGAACATCGTCTTTGCTCCTTTAAGGATTCTCTTTCAACACACTATACATATAGCCACTGTTGTCATGCTACTTTCCTTCCTCCCATTGTAATGCTCAGAAGGAGCTATTTTGCTCTGACTTTAATATGCCCATTTTTTCCAGAAAAGACCTAGGGAAGAGAGACCAGAGGAGTACCCATTCCTCCAAGAGTCATTAGTCACCTGCAGCTGACACGCAATCGACAATGATGAAGAGAGGTTGCTCAGGCCTCTGGCTGTCCTGCCCACCTTCCTTCTCTTTCATCTTATACATATTTCCCAAGCATCCGTTCTGCTATTATGTGCTATTATGTCTGATAACAGTATGAAAAGAAACAAAACTCTAGAAGACACAAAGGGAATGACCACAGGGAAATGCCTGATGCTGTGAGATTCTTTGGGGTCATGAAAGAACAAATGAAGCCTAGTGTATATAAAAATTTCTTAATACTGCAGTTCTTTTTTTTAAAAAAAGCATACAAATGATGGGGTTTTTTGTTTGTTTGTTTGTTTTCCTAATAATGATTTTTAAGGTAGGAAGGATTTCAGGCTCCATTAACACAATTGTTCGTTCCTTTTCACACAGAATCCCTTTTTAGAAGTCAAAGTAACAGACACACCCAAGAGGTCCCGGAGAGACTTTGGGCTTGATTGTGATGAGCACTCCACGGAATCGCGATGCTGCCGCTACCCCCTCACGGTTGATTTTGAAGCCTTTGGATGGGACTGGATTATCGCGCCCAAAAGATATAAGGCCAATTACTGCTCTGGAGAGTGTGAATTTGTGTTTTTACAAAAATATCCGCATACTCATCTTGTGCACCAAGCAAACCCCAGAGGCTCAGCAGGCCCTTGCTGCACTCCGACAAAAATGTCTCCCATTAATATGCTATACTTTAATGGCAAAGAACAAATAATATACGGAAAAATTCCTGCTATGGTAGTAGATCGGTGTGGGTGCTCATGAGCTTTGCATTAGGTTCAAAATTTCCCAAATCATGGAAGGTCTTCCCCTCAGTGTTGAAACTGTGAATTTATGTACCACGGGCTGTAGGCCTTGAGTATGCAATAGTAACTTAAGCACAAGCTACAGTGTATGACCTAAAAGAGAGAATAGATGCAATGGTTGGCATTTAACCATCAAAATAAACCATATTATAGGATGTTTTATGATTTCCAGAGTTTTTGAACTAGGAGGAGATCAAATTACATTTATGTCCATATATGTATATCACAACTACGATCTAGGCAAGGAAATGAGAGCACGTTTCCTGTGGTCTGCTGAGTTAAAGGGGTACGATTAAAAAGTAAAGTCTTATTTCCTAACAGTTTCACTTGATATTTACAGAGAAATCTATATATAGCCTTTGTAAAGTGTAGGATTGTTATCATTTAAAAACATCATGTACACTTATATTTGTATTGTATACTTGGTAAGATAAAATTCCACAAAGTAGGAATGGGGCCTCACAGATACATTTCCATTCCTATGATAATTGGACAATCCACAGCAACGGTGCTGATGCAATGCTGAATGGCTCCTGCCGGGCTTCTCAAATAGAACACTCTATAAAGTAAGATTCTCTCCCTTCCAGGTGTATCCTCTCGTAGCACTAAGTGTGCAATGCATTTTCTTTAAGGAAAGAAGAATCTTTTTTTCTAGAGGTCAACTTTCAATTCTTTAGCACAGTGGGGGTGACTGCTTCATCTCAAAAGGCAGTATTCATTTTGATCTAAATTTCAAAATCACTGTCTGCCTTTATCACATGGCAGTTTTGTGGTAAAATAATGGAAATGACTGGTTCTATCAATATTGTATAAAAGACTCTGAAACAATTGCATTTATATAATATGTATACAATATTGTTTTGTAAATAAGTGTCTCCTTTTATATTTACTTTGGTATATTTTTACACTAATGAAATTTCAAATCATTAACATTCAAAGACATGTCATGTGTCACATGACTGCTTCTATTTCAAAGTGAATTTAGCAGATTCAATAGTGGTCTTAAAACTCCATACGTTAAGGTTAGATGGTTATATTACAATCATTTTATATATATTTTTTACAATATCAACATTCACTTATGGATTCATGAAGACTGTATTTATGAATGTGAAGTTTCAGTGACTCCTGGTCATTGTGTTCAACTCTCAATACACCACTATTTTAAAAATTATAATATTACTAAACATACCAAAATTTATCTAAAGAAAAACAAATATGGTATCTATCTCAGTAACAGCTACTTTTATTTTATAATTTGACAATAAATACATTTCTGTATTTATTCAGATTTATAAATTGGAATTTTGTTAATCAAAAGTGTTGTACTCATAGCTAAATGAAATTATTTCTTACATAAATGTGTAGAAATTATAAATTAAAGTGTTTTCACATTTTTGAAAGGCATCAGTTTTATGTTGTAATGATTAATTGTGGGTTTTACATTTTTTACTTTATTATAAGTTTGTACAAAAGTTTGTACCAAAAAAGTTAGTTCAAAAGCTTGATTTAGGAACTCTGAGTTCTGAGTGAAATTCCCAATGAATTTGCTTTATATATACAAAAGCAAAGGCTAGTGTCTTCTGTTCCACTTCTCTCTACCTTGACCTAAAATCTATTTATTTCATAGGTTCGATTTCAACTGCATTGCAGTTGGCAGTGGTGTATAGTCCTAGAGTTACGCCAAAGTAACAGGGACACAGGAAACCACAGTTCTTCCCTAACACTTAATGAGACTGGCACATTTTCCTGAGTTCTGGGGGACTGATTTTCAAGCTGAATGGCAAAGTGCTTCTTAAATTACCAAGAAGTCCTTGTGTACCATTGAACAGGAGTACATCTGAGCCCTTCTGCACCACTGTGTAGGAGTGATTCTGAGCAATTTCTTCACTCTGCCTTTATCAGGTCAGGGATGTGGCCCTGAAGTGACTTAAGGTTAATAGGGAGGTGACTAATATTCTTTTTTGCTACTATTTCAATTTTAAAAGCTTTTATCTGTATATTAATCATAAGAAATAGAAATATAATTTCCAACACATTATATTTATTCTATCATTAATCCTAGCAGCAATTATTAAAATTATGACATGATAAAAATCTATTAAAAATAATCAGATGTCTGTTTTTAAAACATAAGACATGATTACTACCAATTTAATAAGTAGGAAATTAAACTTTAAGTGGTGATAGACAAGTCATGGTTTGCCTGGAATGTGACAAAAGTTGAAATCTCATTTATATGGCCATTGTTGTCTAAGACACATACTGCAAAACATCAAAGGAAATGTCACCCCTTTCCTGCATCCGTGAGTAGAGTTCAAGCAATGAAATTGGTACTGAATTTAGTTTATTTGTGTCTATACGGGGTTCGTAAAATCTTTGGGAAAAGTACATTAGAATGGGTGGTTTGCAGCAAGTTTATCTTTGTTGCCACTTAAAACTCTAAAAAGGTAGAAACTTGAAATATAATCTACTGCATTACATATCAAAATACTCCAGTGAGTAAGATACTCTCTGAAAAATGCAGGAAGTTCTTGACTGTAGTATTTTTCTCTGTGAGGCTGTCCAGTTTATCTAACAGACACATTTCAGTGATAAGGAAAGGGTCAACACCAGCCCTAAAGTCATACTCAGTGTTCTCGTTACAGAAATGCATAGCTTGCCATGGAACAGACACACACTCTTTGCTTTGTTTCTGTGGCTTATTAAATTATAACCTCATTTGTAATAGGGTGAGTTTTTAATTGCAACTACATTATATCTTCATTTTCCCTAAAAACTGACCTCAGTATACTTTCCTTGCATTAATTCTATGTCGGCAAAGATAAACATAATAGCACCTGTTAGAACATATAGTAGTCTCAGATATGCATCCTAAAGAGATTTATTGAAAGTTCTACTGTGAAAAGCAATTACCTGATTTGATTAATTTTAAAAGTAACTTTGAACCAAAAATTTAAAAAGTTAATTTACTAATTTACCCTTTTGTTTTCCTAACCACTCAAGATTACCCTGTTGAAACTTTCCCTGTGTGTTGTGTTTTTCCTAATGTCTTGTGAAAGGCCTTATTCACAACACAATTTAATTATGCGGTTTTGGCCACAGCTTCTCCACAGCATTTTCCACATCTGCTCCCAGGGACATTAAGTCTGGCTAAGTAGCTCAATGTCTCTTGGCTCTGTTCCCAGGGAACTCTGGATTTGGGCATTACCTTCAACTAGCCAAAACAACATATGAGCACAGGAAAATGTGACTACATGATGTCATCAGACCCTGACAATACTGTCGCTGAATTAAGAAGATGGGACTCAAACTGAAAACAGTAGTTTTCTTGAGTAGGCTATAAAGGCCTTAGAGAAAAATCTGCATTGTTGGTAGAAACATTTAGTGTTGCAGCCGGCTCTGCTCTACCTGGCTTGAGACAAAAGACTTAACAATGTCTGAATAGTTACTATGTTGCGGCCTGCTCCGCTCTGCCTGGCTTGGCCTTTCAAAGGCTGTGATTAAAGGCATATGGCACCACTGCCCAGCGTCAAACTGCTGCTCCGGTCTTCCTGTCAGGGTCTAGAGAGAGAGAGAGAGAGAGAGAGAGAGAGAGAGAGAGAGAGGATAAGGGGAAGAGACGCAAGGAATGAAGACAAGACAGAGGTTCTAATCAAGTCTCTTTTATTGAAGGGAAATCTGGGGTATTTATACTTTTGCCACGCCCCTTGTAGGCACGTGGATATGACGTAAGCCTTGGAGGCGTGGCTAGCATGTGGATAGCTGCTTTCTAGCCACTTTCTGCTAAAGGTCAGCTCCCAACAATTTAGAAGGTTACTGAGGCAACTGTCTGGTTCCATGCCCCAAGAATATCCTCTTGAAAAGCTGCATACTTCTGCAGTACCTCAGTAATGCAGGTATGTGGCTACCTGCCCCTTAGGCAAAAGACAATACTGGGAAACCCCAGGCTATCTGGAGCTTGAACCTGGTCAGGTGTGTTAGCCTAGAAATGCTAACAAAGAAGGGTGTCACCCAAACTCCTGCTTGCAGTTATGTGTTGGCATCTAGTGAAATTGTTCCCAAGTCTAGAATATACCAGGAGCTGTGACTTGGAGTGAACAAACACTGAGCTCCAGAGTCAAAATTCAAGATAAGTTGCACAGGGTAGCTAGCTACATTTCCACTGACTCATAGGATATGATGCTTCCGTATCATCAAAGCAAACCACACCTAGTGAAAGACTAACGGGAGGAGGAGTTCTGTTGCTGAAGGGCCATTACTCCATTACAGAACTATGTACACTGAACAGTCAGTTATTGCCAGCCTGAGTAGAAGTTTGACCAAAATTTCTGGTCCTGGTCCAAACAAAACAAACCAGGGTCATTTCAGGGAAGGACTTGTGACAGAGACCAGAATTTGACCATATATAGTGACACAGCCTTATCTCGTTAGTGTGCTTGGAACTCATGTATCTTGTTCAACTTTGCAGAAATAAACTGCCCAAAGATAGTGTCTTTGGCAAGACATTGGAATGTGAGCTTACAGGAGAAATATTATTTCCATTTTCAAAATGAGCAGGTTGAGGCTCAAAGAGATTCATGACTTAAAGGTGACAATCAGTGACAAGCTCCGGATATGTATACATGATAGGCTACATGTAAATACAACTGTAGCAGTACAATTTTGCAAACATGAACTCTCTTCTCAAATACCCCAATCTAAAGAAGGAAGAAGGGGTACAGCATGCTTGTTCTTTCTTACATTCAGCTCAACCTATGTGAGATATATATATATATATATATATATATATATATATATATATATATAAATAATTCTCAGCTGTAATTAGCTCATTAGAACTTTACATGAAAAGTTGTCCATGAGCTACTTTTTGACTCAACCTATGTATCACACCTTTATATTTGGTAACTAAGCCTAAGCTC
Source organism: Arvicanthis niloticus (assembly GCF_011762505.2). Taxonomy (NCBI): domain Eukaryota; kingdom Metazoa; phylum Chordata; class Mammalia; order Rodentia; family Muridae; genus Arvicanthis; species Arvicanthis niloticus. Next base: position 134,385,594 of record NC_047660.1, read on the forward strand.
AAAGTTAAAAGGTAAACACTTGATACATTTTTTTTTTTTTTGTCTTTGTGGTTAAACAAGGACTCCTAGGGATAATAATTTAGCAATCAACATTGTTAAGTATCACTAATAATAAAAATAAAAATGATGATGTTTTGTCAACAGATGCGTTAACATGTAATGTTAATGTCTAGTCCTATTTCTAGGGATGTTTAGAAGTGAAGATTCTATGTACTGCCTGTAAAAGGGCCCTGGCCAGACAGGTGCTTCCAATTTGTTATGTTAAATTAAGCAAAGTTTTGCCTGAGGCTGACTCTGGTGTGTCTATGTAATTAAACTGGACATTAACTTCGTATGTTAAGAAACTAGAAGCCTAATTCAAGGTATATATCGTAGCCAATGGTGCTAACTGATCAGACATGCACAAATATTGTAGAGATAGAACTGGGACCAATCAAGCCCCCTGTGTATCACTTCCTTTTCCTATTGCAAATCCCCACTGCTCACATTCACAGCTCCTCATGACACCCTCCTGCTTCTGGAGCCTGCCTGATGTTAAATTTGTCCAAAGTTGGTCTTTCTCTTGACTTTGCTCGTAAAATATTATATAAAGAAAGCAAATGAAAACATTTAGACCTGCAAACATAGTTATACATTATTTTTTACATTTTAATCATTATTTTATGTGCATGAGTGCTTTGCCTGCATATGTATACCTGTGCAACAAGTGCATGCCTGGCACCAGGAAGACCGAAGAGGAGGTTGGAACCCCAAGCACTGGACTTAGAGAAGACCACGAGCTGCCATTTTGTGCTGCAAATCAACCTTGGGTCTTCTGTAGGAACAGCTAGTGCTCTTAATTGCTGAGCCATTTCTCTAGCTATTACATGTTATTTTAAAAATTGGAACTAGGTAATATATTCCAAATATAGAGAAAGCATTACAAAATATTTTAATAATATTCAAATTTAAATTTATACACCTTGTATGTGGGTAGACACACATATATACACACACATTTATAAGCAACACACACATGTGCACGTGTTTGTGTGTGTATGTATGTTATAATGTATTTATAGGATAGTTTTGGTTGCCAATAACTCCCAATTCAAGACAGTCTTCAGCAATGCAGAAATGTGTTATCTCTTGTAAGTCCAGGAGGAAGGTAGCTCTGGGCAGTAACTAGTGCTTAGTGATTTTAATGAGGATCAAGACTCTTTCCACCTCTTTTTTTCTGACGTACTCATTGAGCTTTGTTTGGCCCTTGAGCTGTTGCTATGGCTACACGATGGCTTCGGCAGTTTATATGCTGTCCACTTATCAATGAGTATTTCCAGTACCAATGTAAGAGGCCACTCACTTCCTCACACTGTCCTTTCTCCCCTCTCTGCCCTCTTCTTCATACTATCCTCTCCCTCTTCCCTGCCCACTTTCCTACACTGTCTTCTTCCTCCTCCCAAATAGTTTCCCTTCGATTTCTGTGTTTTTAAAAAGAAATGTAGGTCTGGGTATGGTGGCACATGCCCTTAATCCCAGCACTTGGGAGGCATAGGCAGGCAGAGGCAGAGTTTGAAGTCTGACAAGTCTACCAAGTCAGCTTAGGACAGCCAGGGTTTGTCACACATAGATATCCTGTCTTGGGGGGATTAAATAAATAAATAAATAAATAAATCTTGGTTCTTCTCATGAGAGAAAATACACAATATTTTTTGAATCTGGAGTGTTTTTTTTTTTTTTTTACTTAATATGTGTTTTCCATCAATTTTCCTACAACTGACATAATTTCATTTTTCTATATGGAAAATAAAACTCCATTTTGTATATATTCATATTTTAGACATTCAGGCTAATTCTCCTACCTTTGTTGTTGTTGGTATAGTGCTGTAATAAACAAGGGCATGTCTCTGTAGCATGCTAACTCAAGTTTCTTAAGGTATACACATCCTTAGTAGCATAGCCAGATCTTATGGCTGTTTAGTAGTTTTTCAAGGCTGAAGTAATTTTCATTCCATGTAGTAATGTATAAGGGTCCTCTTTTTTTTTTCCACAGTCTCATTAGAATTTGTCCATTAACTTTATGTCTTTGTTTTCTATTGCAGTGTTAGTAAAGAAACATATCCTTATGTGTGCCAATCAAACATGTTACCACTAATTCATACCTCTCCACTTTTTTTAAAATAAAAATATTTCCAAAAATATTATATGATGTCACAGATTGACCTGCTTGCCACTTTTTTGCTATACTTAAAAAATTTAGATATACCTAAATTGTACCTTATGTTTTAATATTTATATGCCTTTGTATTTGCTATTAAAATCTTCAGTTCATTTTAACTTGTTTTCGTGTGAGTAGGAATCCATTTATTTTTCTGTAGATGACCATGTGGTAGTCACGTTCCTACCTGCTCTCTGTTGTCTCAAATGGGGAATTGTATTCACAGGACTCTTACTTAACCATCACAGGAATTCATAGGTTCAGACAGTTATTTTACAGACTTGTGTCAGTTCTAGGAAAGACTAGGAATTGTCTTGAGACATGAGAACAATCAGTGTGGATGACTATGTAAGCACACGTTACAGGGTTTGTAGCTGGCCAAAGGCACAGATATGTCCCTACCTGAGTGACTTTATTCCATCAAAATCTTCAGGGAGTCCCCTGTTTTTTTTAATTCTCCCTGGAGACATGAGATCACAAAGACAGATTCTTTTAAGAAGGGGGTTCTCCAACACAACAGAAACTCTTTACCCATGACTGCAGAGGACAGTGTATTACACATCTCTGCTCAGAGTCACACATCCTCTCTCCTGACATTCTCTGGTTGACTAGCCCCACCTGGTATGGCATTCAGCCTTTCAAAGTAGTACTTTCTCTACTCTATCCAGAGGGTGGAGATTAGCTTTCCTGTGAAATAACACATGAGGGATTTCTGATCTCTGTGCTACCACTTTTCACTCTTCAGTGAGTTCTCAGCATTACTGCACAACCTGCGGTAAGAGCAGATGCACCCATTGCCTTCCCTCAAGGGTTTCACGATTGGATAAGAATGAGAACAACAAAAAGTAAACTCTTCTATATAATGGGACAAATGATGCCCAGTGGCCATTGCCTTGGCTTAGACTGTGTTGTAGAAGAAAGGAAGAAAGACAGGTCAGACCAAAGGAGAGCATGGGAAAGATCAAGAGAGGATGCGATCATAAATGACTGTAATAATGACCACAAGCACTCTGAATGAATAAGGACAAAGAGAAAACAGGGACAGGGAAGAGATATTTCCAAAACAAACATATATATGAAGGCAGACAGGGAGCACAGGGGATCTTTCTGGTCCTGAGAGGAATTACCAGAGGCTAGAGGGGTAGGGCTTTTGGACAGTAGGTGATATGCAAGGCGTAGTGGGCAGTTACTCGGGGCAAGCCTTTCTTGAAGCTATCAGCAATGAGATCTAGAGAAACATTTAAAGGAGGAAGCAGTATTAATGTGTACACTCTTCTGAAATTCACATTTAATATGGTGCTTTTGCATTTCTTGACTCAAGGTCCCATGCATCTAAGAATATTTGAACGGCACTATTGGTTTTGATGGATTTAAAAAAACAGACACAAAGTTGGGTGGGAAGGGAAAAAGTGGGTCTGGGAAAAGTTAAAGGTATGTGAATATGATCAAAATATGTACAAAATTCTCAACGACCTAATACAAATATTTTAAGAAAAAAACCATTAAAGTTTATAATCTTTAGAGAAAGAAAAAAAGAAAATACCACTAGGGTATTGGGCTATGGTGATTATTTTTGTTACATTTGAGAAAAGCAAGGACGAAGTACAAGATAATATTCAAGTGTCCTTGACATTTTAATTTTTGGTGGGGGGAGGTCACATATGGCTTAATGGAGATAAGCAGACAGAAAGTTTAAACTAGCCAGAGCATCCAAGAACACTGGAGCTCCCGCTACGACTCCTGTTTCACACAGGCAGTTCTGCATCTCGAAAGGGGCCAGTGTGATGGGGTAGCAATGCAATGATTCCTAAGACAATGGTATCACACTGGATCCTTAACTCTGCTGAATGGTTTCACGGAAGAGCTAAGAGGAGGTACTCACAAGGGCAGACTGTTGTACGTGTAGCTTTGCTGTCTGCTAGGCTTAGCTGTGGTGGTAAAACGCAGGGATATTGTAGATGAACGTGGCAGTTTGGTCATCAAGAGTAGATGCCAAAATGGATGGAACTGTAAATCTTTATGTTAAATTAAATGAGCCCGAATCAGAAAGTTTGTTTGTTTGTTTGTTTTTAATGTGTGAGAACTGTATTTGGATTCCTGTGTGGAGTGATGGGAAACTGTAAATGAGGCGGTGAAGAGAAAGGGATCTTAAGGTGAGGAAGACCTGACAGCAAAGCTGTAACGTGTGATACTTTGAAAAAGCCTCGGTGTGGGCCAACTATCTAATCGGAGGCGTGGCTCTGCTTAACTCCCACTGCCATGTTCCATATTAGAAGTGGCCAGAGGCCAAGTGCGCTGCAGCTAGACCCACGAGACACCAGCGTGGTGGTCCCACAATGCTCGCTGAGCCCCTGATAATATCCGCCACACTCGTGGGACCCGGTAGAATGAAGACTCTTAATGCTTAAAGATTATCCAATGGATTTATATATTTGGAAATGCACAATTAACAAGATGCCCACACAATTAGAATTGTTACCCAGTTTCTAACCTTTAGATATAAATTGTTACCCAGAATTGCTTTCGACCCATCCATCTTCCTCCACGGATGCTTGCCCTCTTCCCTCTTCTTCTTCCCACTCTTCACTCCTCCCCAATTACTGAGCTTTACTGCAAATATGATGTAGCAGAAAATTATCTTGCTACAGAAAGCAGAAGAGCTTATCACTTGCAGACGAGCAATACAAGCAGAGACCATGACCAGGGGATTCGCGTGTTACTGGAGAATCTGATGTCCCATTAATAGTCTCATTAATAGAAAGCTTTCAAAATGGAGTCAGCATATTGAGACAATATGCCTAGAGGTTAAAAGCAAAATTAACTGAGTAGGCAACTGTAATTTTCCGGGACTCCCTAGAGGAGGGAGCAATCAAGCCCTGCAGTGGCTCTGGCCAAGAGCCACACAGCAAAAGGAAGGAAAACTCCAGAGAAAGCCCAGAGCCAGGGAAAGTGTATCAGACTTCAGATATGCCAATATTCAAAGGAAATAGAAGTACAGAAAAATGTTATGCTTTCTGAGTAACTTAGACAAGAGGGTGGGCCACATGACAGTGGATCTTCAAGTAAGAGCATTGGGTACAGGCATTCTGGGAAGGAAAAATGCATTGCCTCATTAAGAGGATAATTCATTTTCCCATCTCCTTCACCAGGCATTAAGTGAATCAACCTTTTTTTTAATGGTTGTTTTCTTGGACAAATGATTGATAGGCCCAGCTGAATTAACTCTTAAGAGAATAAAGACAATAGCATGTAACTCTCTAGTCTTTGGAGCAGACAAAAATGCCACGTCCCCATCCAGGGCCAGAGGAAGCCTATTATTTTGATCAGGACTTTGCCAGGAGTGGTAAAGCTGGTAACCCTTTCTAGTATTATCAGAGAAATGAGAGGAAGGGTCCAAGAGGCAGGGCCTCCACTCCCAATGGCCTCTAAGGCTCCTGTGGCTTTCCTACCTTAAGAATGGAGACCCTAAAATCATTTAGAGACTGGGCTGGAGTTAGAGAATAGATGCAACCCATCCCATCATGAGACTCCAGAAACCCAGTTTTAAAGGTACTCATCAGACCACCCTTGTGTCTTCACTAGCATTCTTGGCACAGCACCTCTAGGTGGGGGTGCTCATATGAGAAAACAGAGCTACAATCTGGCACTCCTGGCATCTGGCCAAGACCAAACCAAAAACCTTCCCTGACTCTGGCCAAGGTCAAAGTGGAACTTTTCATTTGAGGGATTCTGTCCCTAAATGTATGTAGCCAGTTTCTATTTCTTGTCCAGTCACGGAGGATGTGGGAGAGCAATAGGATAGGATAAATTAAAACAAAGCATAACAACACACGCATGTGAAAATGCCTGGATGAACCCATTACCTGGATTCCAAGCAGTAAGAAGTCAGGAAGAGCCAGAGAACTGTCCGGAACGCTACAAGAGTTAGTCACACTTGCTACTCCATATTCATCCAGAAATGCAGATGAGAGAGGAGGCAGGATTTCTGTGAGACACTAGTCAATCCCCCTCCAAGCCCTCTAATTTATTTTTAATGGTAATAAATTAGGCAACAAAGTTTGCCAATCAATGGCTCTAAATCCACATTTAGATATTTAGGATATGAGCAGTGTTACCTTCATTCCTATTGTTGTAGAGCAAATCTCTGGAACTCTTCTACCTAAGGTCCTGATTGTCAGATTATTTTTATCAGCAGGCTTGTAAGAGAATTTTAAAAGTAGTATGTGATCTATTTAAAGAAAATAGCAAACTATTTCATTAGCTAGTTTGAGATGTAAGCTCATTCTGGTTGAAGTGGGGTAGCAACTTGGATCCTAAGAGCTGTCAGCTCAGCTCTGGCTCCAGCACAGTGGGCAGTAGCTGAGCTGTGTCTTTTGCAAAGCCAACTATGGTCTTTACAGCTCCTTTTTACTGTTCTTGACTGGCCCATTACAAGCTAGAGGCAATCTTTTTGCCTTGGCTATGGAACCTGTTCTTGAAATGCATCCCAGGTCACTTACTGTATTTTAGTATTTGGCTTGTCTGTGTCTCCCTATTTGAAAGTTCCAATACTTGAAAATTTAGGCAGTGCAGCTGTTTTTCTGTGCACCTGCACAGTATTTCTCCCCCCAAGTTCCTGGCCTCAGGATGGCTTGGCTTTCTAGGATTATGACCAGACTGTGGTACAAATGCAGGCTGTGTTTAAATTGAATATTTTTCATGGGATTGTGTCCATCATTCAATCTGCTTAGCTATGGCAAATTCAATTCAGGTTTTATAAAGCTCAAAGAAACAAAGTTCTAGAGGTAGTCTTCAAAGATATTGTTCTTGTGACTTTCCTCCAGGTCATTACTATCAAAAAGCCATTTGGTTGTTTTTATAATAAAGTGACACTTCAGATTTCTTAATTTATAGTTTATTTAGTTGTTGTCCAAATTTCAGATATGGTTATAATATATCTTTTTAATAACTTGCCAAATTTTGCTTACTAGTGCATGGACTAATGTCTATTCATTTATACCACACATCCAAAGAGGATGTTCACCTTGCTTAAAGAGGTTGTGTCATTGGTCTGCTAATACTTGATCTGCTTGACCCAGAACTCTGAGTCTCCTCTGTTCTGCTCAAGGGACACACTGAATAGCTAGAAAGGGCCCCAATATGGCATTCAAGCCGTGGTAGTAGAAAGGGAATTCTTAATTACAGTATACATACGTACATCATAGAAAACAACTTAAAAAGTGCCTATATTTTTTAGTATAATAAAAAATGTACCATCAAATTAAAATCAAGACCTCTCAAAATTATGAGTTAAAACATATTGCCAAAGTTCTGTAATTTTTTACTTAATCATATTATTTCACCATGTTAATGGATAATATGTCTAGAATGACACTTTTTAATACTTCTGTTTCAGAATATTTAATATCCATAATACTTTTTTATTTGCTTTTCTTTTTATTTAAGATTTCCATGCAATATAGTTGAATCATATTTTTCCCCTGTCAACTCCTCCAAGGTCCTCCCTATATCCCTACCCACCCAACTTTATGCTCTTTCTGTCAGTGTATTTCAAATTGCTCTACAAACCTCAGGAGTTCTGTGAGAGTTTAATTTAATCAGGAGAAACAAATGAATCTTCTGGAATCTGCAATCTTGTAAGGCACAGGCTGACTTAAGCCTTGACTTTCCTAAATCCAAACAGGCTGCAAAGATTGAGTCAGCTGTACTGTGCCGTGGCCCATAGCCACATTGTGATTTTGGGAGCACATAGTTGGCAGAGCTACATAGCCGTCTGTCCAAGAGAACCCTAGCCAGGACCTTGCCAGCAAGAAGTAGCAAGATGTCTTGAGAGTTGCCTCAGTGAGTCTTATTGCCTTGAATAATAAAAATAAACAAGCACTTTAGAACAAAGATTTATTAGTAGCACAAACTTGAAAGTACTGAGGTAAATTTTTATTAGTATAAGGATTCACATAGAATGTGTAAATCTTATTAGTGAAAGTATATAATTTTGAGAGTTTCATTTATTATGAAAAATTAAATAAACATATCCATCACATGACCTAGCAAGCCTACATCTAGGTATTCATACTCAGGTAAACACATACATCGAAAATAAAATGTTTTCAAATGTTAAGAATTGTTTCACTTATAATATTACCAAAAGAAAACACCATAAATGCTGTCTAAAGGTCTAGCACAGGTTGAATAGATAAATAAATTGTGAGACACCTAGAAAACACAATTCAATTAAACATTTTTAAAAGGGATGAATTAAAAATACATTTAATACCACAGGTGACTCTTTAAAAAATCTTGAAAAGTAGAATTAATACAATAAAGGATATATGCTGTCTGAACTCACTTATTAAATGACATTCTAGGAACACCTGAACTCTACGAAGAGAAGCAAGTCAATGCGCAGAGACACTGTTTGTCACTGGCTTCCTTCCATGGTATCTGCAGGTACTATGCAGGCTGCTGTAGAAGAGACAGACCGACCCCTGGATGCCATACTGGCAGGCAAGATGTACAGAGTGTGGCAATAGTGCCTTATCCGATTTGAGGACTGTGCCACAGAAAGGAGTCTGTGCCTGGTATAGTAAAGTGGGTCAAAGGTCCGTGACTGGGAAGTTCATTGTTGTTTTGCTCTTATGGAAATGCCCCCTCCATATTTATGTTTGTTCTCGTGACTTTGTACTTCTCTCAGATTTTTTCAGAGAAACTTTTTTTTTTTTTTTGCAATGGGCAACAATTAATATAGAGACTCAAAGTTGGTTAAAGTGAGTGGGAACGGTTTGCCCTAAAAATCATACATAACCTCCCACTGCAAGGCTCGGGGTACACCATGGAAGATGGGTGGAAAGGATCTAAGAGCTCAAGATAGAACAGAGTGCTATGAAACACTGTCATCTGGAGAGGATGAGGCCATGGCACTTATAAACACACAGCACAGCAGCTGCAGATACCTGCACAGGGATTGATCAGATCAAGCCAGTTAGAATTCCAGCATGGATGGATGGATGGATGGAAACAGATCATGGACTGTAGAGCCATGGACAACAGATATCTGCTCTAGAAGAGTCATTTTTCTTTGGGGATATGGCACAGGAAGATTGCCTATGCTTTAGTGAATGGCCCACACTTATGCCCATATTGGCAACATCAAATGGACTCAGTTATTTAAAGAGGAGGAGAGGAGAAGGAAGAAGAAGAGGAAGAGGAAGAAAAAGAGGGGGCAAGAAAAAGCCATGAAGTTGGGAGGGGTTATGTTAGGGCATGTCCTGGAAGATTTGGAGGAGAATGGGTTATAGACAAAATTCATAACTAACTGCAGAGTCCCACCACTGATCAAAGTGATGAGAATGAATGGCTGTTGAATGTTCAGCCATAAACAGGATGCCTATATCCACCATCCAAATTTCAGAGATATTGTATAAAGTTCTCAAAGGCTGAATAAAAATGTTACACTAAAGATGAAGGAAGTTGGTGGCTCTCAGGGTAGTGACCAGGGTGGACAGAGAAGAGACTATGATACTATGAGAAAAGAATTTTGATGGTTCTCAAAGTTGAACTTAGCAATCCACACACACTAAATGAAGCTCTCCAACTGAGCTCTACCCCCATTCGAGTAAAGGAAAAAATTGTAGAAATTTAGTGCTTTAGTAAGTTGTTCCAACTTTATCTTTACAATTATAAGGGGTGCACCATATTTTATATAAATAGGACCTCTGTAAATCTGCCTTACGACAGTGTGGACCAGGCATGAGGGGATACGGAACAGAAGGAACAAAACTGCGTGTAGGTGACAGTGCTTAAACCTGGACGATGGCTCAAGGAGGAGCCACTGGGTTACTCTTGTACATTTTAAAAATATGTTTATACTTGATTCAGTTGAAACAATTTCTACACAATATACTTTTAGGCATGATCCATTTATAATAGCTCTTCATCCATCCTGCCCAGTCTGAAATTTCCCTGGATAAAAATATAAACTTTATAGAATTTTCATAAATGTAGTAATTCTTAAAATTCCATGCATTAATTTTCAAGGTGTTCATAGAAACCAACAATAATTAAGGCTGCCTTTAAATGAATAGCTGAGTTTGAAGAGAGACAGTCTCTGTAAATGGATGAGACTATTTCCAAAAGTCATAGGTTATTAACAAAAATCCCAGAGCCAGGAGTAGGGATACTTCCCTAAATGTGGTTGGTCAGGGAGGCCCCAAGATCCTCTAAACAACACCATCAATCTTTCTTATTGTTGGTTGCCCACCAGAACTGAATGTGAGACACTGGTGTTGAAGATAACTCGCATCGTGGTCACAAAACAGAGAAGTCAAGCTTTCTTATGGAATTTGAGGCCTGCTCTGTAGTGGGGAATTCAGGTCTGGTTCTAGAAATCTGTCAAAAATCTATGGCTGGGGAGGTCATAAGCTCGATTTGAGAATTTTCTACTATTAGTTTGCTAAATGTGTCCCATTAAGTTACTTTATTCATATTTGTGTTTGTGTCCATAGACAAGTGCTGTTGTCAGCTTTGATCAGAGAAAATTCTTTCTGCAGAGGGCAGCACTAACTGCAGAGTCCCACCACTGATCAAAGTGATGAGAATGAATGGCTGTTGAACGTTCAGCCATAAACAGGATGCCTATATCCACCATCCAAATTTCAGAGCAGATTGCAGCAGAGGATGTGGAAAGGGCTTTAAAAGGCAGTGCAGAAGGTATGGAAAACCATTTGCTAGGCATCGGAGGCCATAATGTTCCTGAATTCACAACAGCTGTATGTAATTAGGTATACAAGAACCGCTTTGACCCCTCATCATCCTGACATGCAGAAGTAAGGGGCTCATGAGGCAGTTAATAAAGAGAGTGAGAACCATTTTCTTCGGTGCCATAATTAATGGTACGGTGCCTATGGTCCTGTAAATACCCCCTTACCCATGCTTTTGTAGGCAACCACAATGACACTCATGGGCCACAAGGAAGACAGACAGACAAGAGGAACTAGCATTTACAAGTATGAAAATGTCAGTTATTATGTATAATTAACATATTCTAATAAAATACATAGATGATAACATTATGCTCAGGAATTAATAAAATCACATTAATTGGAAGGAAAATATATTTAAAAGAGTTTGTAAATATTTGTCTAGGGGTTTTAGAACTTACTTAGTTACATAATATTTATTTAAATACAATACACATTAAAATAAAGAATCTGTAATGACTTACTCAGTTATTCACTCCTTAAATATCTTCAAAACTCTGTAACACGCTGAAAGCACCAAAACTCCTCTACTAAGCAGCCATTGGGTAGAGACCAGCAACCACAGCAGCACTGCAATGTATTTAGTAAGAGAAACAAAATAGTCTAGAATAGAGATTAGACATGGGCACCAAGAAATAGTAAAACTCTGTAGACACTCCAGGGCTAGAAAGCTGTACTCAAAGTTGACCCAGCCAACAGAAAGGCGTGAATAAAGGAGAGGGAGAAGAAGAGAAAGAAAGGAGACCATGGAGTGAAGTCCACACAAGGACCTAAAGGTAGAGAACAGACATGCAGATGATGTCTAGAGTGGTTGTACAAATGCAATGAAGTTGAACTCTGTGGTTCCTTTGTATCTACAGATCTGTGTTATGCAGTCTGAAGTGCATCTTTCTAACTCTCAAATGATTCCTGCAAACAGATAAGCAAGACATATTTTTACATATTTCACAAACACACCTAAGCTTCTTTTCGGCTTCTTCCATTCTCCATTTCTTGAGGAATGGAGAGTGATTACTAGTTTGAAAAGGCTACATGCTTACTAACCAATGAGTGCTGCTAAATTGTCTTATAAGCAGCAGAATCACATTATGTTTGGGTTATAGACTAAGCCAGGACACATACAGTTTACAAAGCTGTTATACTAATGTTAAAGATACATCTTCCCTTCTGGGCAAAAGGAAAAAAATGATAGTGGTCACAAGGATGGTATCAATTTGTGTTTACAGATCAGAACACTGTCATGTCCCTAAAGTGATTTTTAAAAATGATGTTTTCCTAACTACATGACAACAGTAAAGACCAATTCTTTTCTTTCTCTTTGTTACCCACTACCAACAAGTGAATATCACTTCACTTCTGACTCTCTAGTATATAAAACAATAGTTTTTTTTCCAGTAAGAAATATCAACAGAGTTAAAAAGTAATTCAACATTTTTGCAATCTAAGTGTTGCTCCTACATATTTAAAAACACGTCGATACTTACAAATTAAATTCAAGAAAAAAAATAGTTTAAGAGATTGGACCTACATTACCTGGTCCATAAGCAGTCACTACTTAATACTTTCCATTATTTGATAATTCAATAGACAAAATTGTACTCCAGGGGAAACTTGGATGCTAGAAAGAGGGATTCTACTCTAAAAGGGCTGAGATGTACAGATTTCAGAGTAACCTAGCTGAAGGATCAGGCATACACAGAGTTTCCCACTGCACGGTACACTTGAACCTATTTTAAAAGGCACATTAGAAGGGGTGAGAAGAGTTCAGGCCAGCCCGTCCTTGGCACCTCCATCAAGATTACCAGCATAGTTATCAATTAATGCTGGCTGGTTCCTGCAGTGCACACACGCGTCAGATAGCCACAGTCCTCAGGCCATTTGCTTTACACACGATCCTGGGGCAGCTCCAGCAGTGCACACACGTGTCAAACAGGGACGGTCCTGAGGCCATTGGCTTTACACACAATCCTGAACACCTGTTCTGCGCTGATGGTTTCAGTCACTTCTGACCCGGGATAAATTTTAACAGGTGACAGGCTTTGGGTCAAATTACAATTCCCTGAGGCATCTTGCCCTCCCCATACTAAGTATTTTTGGCATGATTTATATGTTCTTTAGTTTCCTTTATAATATAATTTAGACTTAGGTCAATAATGGTACAATTCTTAAAATTCCTGCAAATGTTCAATTCCTGTAAGTGAGAAAATACCTACCATTCCATTTTCAACCTTTCTTTAACAGAAAACTTTAAGCAGTAAAATACACAGGAAAAATGTCAGCTAATGTTGCAGAAGAGAGTGGGAAATTTAATCATTACATTCAATTTATATGTAATTGCCAGAACATTGATGGATGTTTAAAAACACACATGGGTGAAGTATTTTTTAATTCCATCCACAATACACACCAAAGGCTAATTTTTAAAAATGAGGACCATAAATTACAAATTGTATAATTAAAAAACTAATGTAAAAATTCTAAATTCTTTCCCAGCACATCATTAGAAAATACAAATTTAAAAAAAGCAGAGCCGGCATTTGCCCTATTTACTAAACATAAATCATTATTCTCTCCAGGACACTGGAAGTGCGGCCATTTGCCAAGCCCTTCCAAGCCTGTTGTCATACGGTAAGGCTCAGCAATGCTGCTGGTCTCTCCTGCTCAAGCTCTCCACTTGACTGGTGATTTGTGGCTGTTTGTCTAAGGTGATGAAGTTTCATTAGTAGCTCCCCAGCTCCTCTGTTGAAGTGGAAGTTTAGCGTTTACTAATTTTTAGCAATTCCTCATTAATTAAAAAAAGCAAAATTCTGCCAATTATAAAAATGTCTACGTTGAGTTTAGAGTTTATTTTGTGCAAAATTTAAGTGCAAAATTAAGTGTTTTAAGAGACCTCTGATATTTTAAGTAAGATAATGGATTGTTTTATTCCTTGGTATTTCATGAAATAAAAGCAGGCGATTCTATGTTGAAGTATCAGAGAGTTATAAAATTTCACCAGTTCTATTAATGTAAATGTCTGTGGACAGCTGAATAACAAATGTAAGTTAAATGAATTAGTATGGAACTGAGGCTCCGTCACATTCAGGGACTCCTGTGCCTGTCTGTCCATACTCACTCTGCTTCTCTTTCCTACTCTGTATGAGAGTCATTATTATTTTTTGGAAATCTCTGAGCTTTCATTAATATTCCTTCTTACCTAAATAGTCATTGTTCTCTTTGACTATAAAAGTTGTCAACTCCTGCCCACTCCTTCCATGCCTCCATAGATTACAGTCTTCCACTTGATGAAAATATAGTCGTTTTTCTTTTTTGCACAAGTCAAAAACTGTGTAATCTTTGATGAGCACTATTCAACACCCCCCCAAGTCTCATCCATTACTTGAACATTGTTCATTTGTTTTTATCTAAACCTCAGAATGTATTTACTCCATTTTATTTCTGCTACAAGTTTGTCAGTTGGGGGATGGCCACATCTTGCCTGTGTAATAAAAGGACCATCACTTCTCTGGTCTTATATTTCTTCCTCTTTCAAATACATATCCAGAGGGCACCAAGGAGCCTTTTCCAAGCAGAGCTGGAAAGCTACATATTGTGTCATATCCAATACATTTGGTGCGTATATAGGACCAGTTAGTTATAAACGGACAGTCTTCATACAAGAGCTGAGACTGCGCATGGATAACTGGTTATTTCAAATGGGTGTGAGATTAAGTAAATTCTCCAAATGAAATTAGATATTTGTTGTCTATTAAGTAAGTGTCCAGGTGATGTTAGAGGTGTTATACCCTCTTTTAGTGTGCTATGCGAGATAACGTAATGAAAGAGGCAGGATGAATGTATGATGGACAACTGTAGTAGGGAAATAAGGAAGATCAGAGAGCTGGCAGACAGGAAAAGCAGAAGGTTGGGAAGAAAAATGTATATATACATTTATTTGGATTGCTTTTGTTAGATTTAGAAAATATGTGTAGGGTTTGCGGCCTCATGAGGAGAGCAACAATACCAACCAACCAGAGGTCCCCAGGGTCTAAACCACAAGCCTGGGAGCACATAGGGAGGGACACATGGCTCCAGCTGTATATGTAGGGCAGCATGGCCTTGTTGGGCATAGGTGGGAGAGGATATCCTTGGTCCCATGAAGGATGGATGCCGAGTGTGGGGGAGTTTGAGGGTGGGGAGGTGGGAGTGGGGGGTAGGTGGAGGCACATCCTTATAGAAGCAGGAGGAGGGGGGAATGGGATAGGGGGTTCCCTTCCTGGGCGGGGTGGGGTATGGGGTAAGAGGATAACATCTGAAATGTAAATAAAATATCCAATAAAAACAAAAACATGTGTAATAGAATTGTATATGTATATATGCATACACATATATAATATATGTAGATTTGGCAATTGTATACGTGATAAAGTGAGGTAGAGCTAGAAAACCTGGCAAACAGAGTATTAGAGAAACAAGTGTGGAGTTGGAGGTGGTGTTGCATACCTACAATTTTGACATGTTGGAGGTTGAAGCAGGAGAGTGATTATGGGTTATAAGCCAGCCTTGGCTTCATGCTAAATACCAAGCAAGCTAGAGATACATAGCAGAATTCTTTCTCAAAAGCAAAGCAAAACACAGAAAAGAGAAGAAAAAATTATGTGCATAATGCAGAGATACAGTAATTCTGAGAAACAAATTATATTTAGAGATTTCTCTACCTGATAGACGCATATTTCACATGAAATATCTCGGTGAACTCAGGCATGCTGTCCTCTATAATTGTTATTATCTTATAGAGTAGGCAGACTCAATACGATAATAATTTGCATGAGTCTTGTTAGTGTCTACAACCATCAGACGCTACAAAAAAATCTAATGGAATAAGTAAAGATGATCTGGACTCTCCTACACGGGGCCATTGACTAGGATCCATGCGTGAACATTCTTCTGGAAAGATACTCATTTCTTCTGCATACAGACACAGCCAAACAACTACACAAATAGATTTCTGTGTGCAATGAAGGCCGGCAAAATGTGACTTCCTGTTTCTACAAGAGAGTTCTAAAAAGGCAGCCAGGCTGTGGGGCTACACAGCATGGTAGGTGGACCATGGTAGGAAAGAGAGCCCAGGTGGAGAACAGAGTGTGTGCATAGCCCGACCATGCAAAATCCAACCAATGATATACAAACTCATTTCAAACACATTATAACTTGCTTCTCTATACAACAACACATCATTTATAATGTATAAATTAACAAATACATATCTAGATTGTTTAAATGGATGCATGGGATTCCATTGTAATACAGGGACCATAGTTTAGGTCATAAAATTTTCCACTGATAGATATTTAAAGTTCTAGTTCCTCTATGGTGTGATCAATATACATCTTACCATACATAGTTATTTCCTGGGACTGTTGGATCAATATTCTGTATCTTTTACATTAGATGTATAAATATTTCCAAGCCACTTCATGAATGAATCAAAACAATCATTGCTTCTCTGAGTACAGAATGAAAAGGCTCATTTCACCGAGCCCCTTGGACAGACCTGAGGAAAACCAAGTTCTTTGAATTTCTGCCCACATTATCTGATTCATAAGGAGGTCAACCACCATCTATATTACTGTTCATTTATTTCATTTATTCCTTTTCCTCTGTGAAATGATAGACTGCATTGTTTTACATGTACATAATAAACATTTCATGTAGCTTGCCAGTTCTTCTGCTGATGCCTTTCTCGGACTGATATGTAAGTATAACTTTCTTGTTAAATAACATGACAAATATCTCCTGAAAACAAGCACCTAACAAATATTGATAGAGAAAGAACAGGTCTGCTTCCTGCCTTCTTGGTGACCATTCACAGGGGAAAAGAAGAAGTTATTTCATCTGAAATGCAAAAAACTTCCTAAAATCCAACAAATCGTGTTGTAACATTTTGTAGAGTGAACATAAATGAGTAAGTTAAGCTAATTCATTTGAAAGTCAATCTAGTCATAGGAAAATTAGTCTGCTCATTAAAACCTGTTCATTAAGGGTCTAGTGACTAGTTGGGTCCATTAAGTTCTTAAACCATTAATACTAGTTTATTTCATGTGTTATGGATGTAGTGGAAGAGCCCTTGTTTAGCATGTGTGCACATATGAGTACACACACACCACACTCTCACACACATCCCTTTGTGATAAAAGCAGTAATTTCATTGTTTTGATGTTTATTACCCCTCACATAATGAGAAACATACATACAAGTAACATTATGTAGACTGAGCAGATTGTCTTTATATATTTGGGAGTGTGTGTGTGTGTGTGTGTGTGTGTGTGAAGCCAAAACTAAAGAAAAAGGCCATGAATTAGAGAGACTGTAGGATAAATTCATAGGCCATGAATTAGAGAGACTGTAGGATAAAGAACTAGGTTGGTATGTGGGAGGGGTCGATGGAAGGAAAAGGAAACTTATGTAGTTATATTTTAATTTCAAAACATAACATTTAAAAAGAAACATATAAAGAGCCTCTTAAAATTTCTCCATAAAGCCCCTTATGTTTAGTTTTGCTTCTTACTTAAGTATCTCACATCTAAAGCAAATGGCATGGTGTGAACACAGTAAAAGCTAAGTAAAGAACAGAAAATGATGGAAGCCAGAAAACAAAGAAAATCTATGCAGAAGCTGATCATAAGAAACACCACTCTTTATTCTGGAAGTTTCTTTTAGGGTCATAAAAGCAGACAGTCCCTAGACCTTGCCACATGCACTGGTAGTTCCAGCAACTGAGAGACTGAGATGGCATAATGGTGAGTTAAGGATAGCTTAGACTACAGGAGACCTGACTCAAAGACAAACAAAAGCAACAGTTTAGAATTGAGTTTCATATACAAAATTTTATTTTGAAATTCTGCCAGGCCTGCTCGTACAAGATAATAAAATTTAAAAATACTTTCATACTTATAATTTCTGAATAATCACTGTTATACATGAAAGAATTTAGAAGCGTTTTAAACACTACTTGTCATAAATCCCAAATATAGAAGGTTACCATACACTTACAGTTCTTACAAAATGTACCAGGGAAATTGATAATCAAACACCACCGATGACAGACATTTATATCAAATTCACATAACTGTTCCTAATTTTAAATATAGATAAGCATTCCAGCATTATCCACAAGTATGTCCTCCTATTAATACTTACTGCAATTACATATGCACATTGAAAGGCGATATGCCCTTTCACCTTTTCTGCACTACTCAGAAATATTAGAATATCACCAGCTGCCATGAAGGTCACACTGAATTTTGGGTGTTAATTTCGGCAGACTTATGCATGCCACTTAACTTAAAAATAAGGGTGTCATTTTAAATTGTTCTAAAATTTTCTCCTGCTTAAATGAAAACTAAAAATTGACTAAGAGACCATGTTAATACACACTCTTCGTCTACAAATGATAATAGGAGTATATAGCATGTGACACGTGATAGATAAATCAGTCAGTTGAATGGACACGTAAAGCTGGATTAATAGGGACAAAGCCACTGTGGGGTTGTCACTGATTCCAGTAAGAGTGAGGCATTGTGTGTGCATGTCCCAGGCTTAGATCTGGAACGTAATATGGTATGTGGGGTGAAGGACAAGGGCTGGGGGCAAGAAATATTAATTACCTTTCAACAAATGGTATTGAGTATAAAGTTAATGCTAAGGTACATTATCTTCTCAAATTAAGTACTTGTATTTTAGTGCAAGCAAAGGAACTGCTCTTAAATTCTAATTGTGGAATTTTGGACTTAGATTAGATTGAAATGGTACATTATCTTCTCAAGGATCAAGTTATTAAATGTTTATATTTTAGTAAAAGCAAAGAAATTGCTCTTAAATTCTAATCATGGAATTTTGGACTCAGATTAGATTGAAATATATAATTGAGGCATGTTATGTAAAAAAGAAGGGGTTTCTTGTGTAAATTAATGTGATTATGAAATAATAAATTCTTAAAATTCCTATAGTTTAACATTACTAAAAACAAACTAGCCTACACTATCTCCCCCAAAGTTCACTTGCCTTCCAATGTAAGTGTTATGGCTCCTGCATATTTTTAAATTAAGTAAATTTACTTTCAGTTTTCTCTGAATCTCAAAGTCCTTTCAGAATGTGTCAAGTAACATAGAAAAAAATGCCCATGTCTGTCTAGCGTAGACATACTACATTGACAAAGGAGTTGAACTTTATAAAACAAGGAAACAATAGGGAACCAGGCATTCTAGAAAAAATGTTCAAGGTCATGAGGACAAGTGGAATTAGATAAACTCACTTTCTTTCTTAAATATAAGAGATCGATCCACGATAATATACATAACAGTGTGAACAAACCTTAAGTCCACAGCATATAGCTGGGGCAGCCCCAGCAGCCAGATGGGTCCCAGAAGATGAGAAGAGGAGGAGGCAGAGGGAAGTAATGGATGAATGCATCAGAGACCATGGCCGGGAGAATCTTGTATCTTTGACTAGCAACCAGGATGTTTTTTTATTTATACAGATTCTACAAAAGAGGCTAACTTATGACTTCAAAAGAAATACAGATTATATCATTTTGTCCTTGGACAAGTGTTATATAACAGAAGAAATAGATATTATCAATCTCAAATTCTTTTTGATTATGTAAGAATTTATTACATATGACAATATATTCTTCAGGAAAGTAAAATAAATCAGATAGAAAAATATCCGAGTCAGTCTAGACAAGTTTCCCAGCCTTGAACGATGCACAGTAGTTGAAAGACAACTTGAGTTAGCCTAGCTAAAAATTCAGAAAGCTCTCCCATGTTGCAGTCTGGCCTGCTCTATTTATTTATTTTCTCTTTGTTCTTTAGTTAAAGGATCTCACTGTAACTTAATGTGAGCCAGTCTCCTTATGATTAGTAAATTCTTACAATTTCTTTTATATTAATTTATATCACATATATTATCAAAAGTTGTTGTAGGCAAAATTAACTTTGGTATTAAGTTTTTATTTTCTAGGGTCAGTGTCCTATAGACCACATATAGGAGGAAACCTGTAATCTGATCTGGAGCAGAAATAACTTTCTGGGGAAAAGATATAAATTAATCATAATGTAAAATGTCCAGCACAAATGCAACACATAGTGATCAGAAACCCAGTGTGAAAGAGCACAGTGGCGGAAAACACCATCCAGCTCAGCCTTGCTGAACTGACAGCTGTGGGGGCTTCATGGTTAGTGTCTCGGCCCGAGCTGCCCTGCATTTGGGGGCCAGAAATGTCTCGGACTGTTCTGTCAATGTTGAAACCTGCACTGCCAAAAGCTTTGGGGGCTAAGTTGTTAGAGCCCATACTGCCCCAAGCTGCTCTGGTCCGCAGGTCGGGGTTCAGCAACAGAGAGAGTGAGGACGGACACGAGGAATCACCACCAGACAGAGTGTGATTCAATCCCATTTATTCTTCGGTCTCTCTTCTTCTCTCCAAGTCCCAAGTCTTGAGTTTCTAGTCCCTAGTTCCTAGTCCCTAGTGCCTCCAAGTTCCAAGTTTCTTCTTCCAAGTGCCAAGTGCCTAATGTCTAACAACTAACTCCAAGTTGTTCTCTCTAACTTAATTCCTAGTTCCAAGTTGTACTCTCTGATGCGTCTGATTCTCTGTTACTCCAAATTGTTCTGAACTCTCCTGTCTGCCTCTTGCCTTTTATATGGCTCACTTCTAAGCCATGCCTCTAAGTCACTCCTTTAATCATGCTTTTAGGTCTTGTCTCTAAATCTGATCTCTAAGCCACGCCCTTAAGTCACACACCTTTAAGTCTCACACACCCAAGGGAAAATCCTGGGTATCTAAAGCAAGATGTTATCAGAGTGTGCTCAGCTGTTGTAGGCTATTGTAATCAAATCTCTTATCAGGATATATGGCTCAAGATGGCTGCAAGGATGATAGCCACCTTCTGTTGGCTCCCCACAGGTTAGCACTGTTTTTCACTAGTCATGGCTGTGGCAACTATATCAGGAACTCAAAAGAATATATATATGCATATATATATGATATATATATATATATATATATCATAAAGTCTTATTGATAACACATACTATCAAAAAAAAAAAAAAACCCTTACAAGACTAAAAGTTATAGCAGGATTCACCAGGAGTTAGATATAGGAGTAGGAGCTGTGTACAAAAACAGAGAATGAATAATTTTGTGTGAATGTGTGTATGAGTGTATGAGAGTGTGTACATAAGAGTGAGTGTGTGAATGTGAGCATGTGTGTGTGTGTGTACACATGTGTCTGTGGGGAAGGCTGGAGGACAACATGGAGTATTATCCAAGGAAAACATTACATCTCACTCTGAGATAAGTTCTCTCACTGGCCTGAAGCTTGACTGGCCAGGAAACCCCAAGGGTCCTAATCGGTCTGTGCAGCATTGAGATGACAAGTGCATCTGTCACACAGATTGTTTCATGAGTGCTGAGAAACTCAGGTCCAAGTGTTCACAAGATGAGCATGCTACCAACTAAGATATATTCCCAGTTCCACACAAATACTTTTTAGGGTAATAAGAGACATTTTAAAAAACTTACTGTTACAGTTAAATAAACATTACACATTTGTCAAAATGAATAGGAATCTACACCAAAAGTGAATATAATAGCTATAAATAATGTTAAAATATATACAATAATACTTTTGTGGAAATCTAGTGTAGTCAGATGGAGAGTGGAAAAAAGATAAAGGATCCAAAGGCAATCACAACCAGATTCTGAAGTTCCTAGTCTACTAACAAAGATTTTGACTTCTGTACTAAATAGCATATGGCTCAAAGAATTAAGATTTGCAAAAAGTGCAATGAATCATAGACAATTAACAGAGTATAACATGGTAAGAAGTATTACTTTAAGTATGAGGTTCTCATCCTACAAGTATATTTGGAAGAGGAAAATGCTAAATTTTAAGGGCTGATAAGGTATAAGAATAAAATGAAAAGGGACTCTTGAAAATATTATAATCATACTAGGGGGTATAGCTCAGTGTCAGGCATTTGGCTAAAGACTGTAGTTTTTATCTCATCTTATGCAATGAGGCCAAACTGAAGTTAAAGTACATACAAGAACATACTACAGGCTTAACGACAAATTATATTTCTGAGATATTCAGTAAACATTGTGTGTGTGTGAGTGTGTGTGTGTGTGAGTGTGTGTGTGTGTGTGTGTACAGAAAATGAGCTAGAGATTGAGACAGACAAAAGTTGAGATGATCCTTTATAACAAGATATGAAACATGTAGATCTGCCAGGTATGGTGGTGCATAATTTTAATCTAAGTATTTGGGAGACAGAAGCAGGAGGATCTCTCTGAGTTGAAGGTCAGCCTCGTCTACACAGTAAGTTCCAGCAAGCCAGGTCTACACAGTCAGACCCTGTCTCAAAAAAAAAAAAAAGACATTAAGAGTCTCAGTTAATAAAGGATTGAATTATGAATTCTCTACTGGACTAGAATGTGATATTTTGGAATAGTATATAGGACTCCTTGGGTACCATGGAGTTAGTAGTTGACCATGCACCAACCTGGATAAACTCAAGTCTTGTAGGTCTAGGCTGGATCTTGGCCTTGTGGAAATGACACATGTTCACTAGTCTCTGGTGCCATGACAGAATCTACCCCATATGTCCCTATATGTCATGCAGCCTAAGGTTCCCTATGCAGGTTATTACCACACAGGATCTGTGCTCACTACACAGTTGCTCAGACTATATGAAAGTGTGACTTTGTCTGTTTCTTTGTATAGGAGAGTGAACTCTTTACCCTGGAAAATGAGCATATACTAACTCTGTAAATCTTATCTTGTAGGTCTCCCTTTAAAAAGAAAAGACTAAGGAATCCCAAGTAAACTGCATTCACATCCCAAGGATGCTTGCATTTGTGTGGATCCATGCTGATAGACTCTAGTATTATTGCCAAAGCATTTGGAATGCTGTTCTTCGTATTATTCTGCACACCTGTCATTCACACCTGCACACCACATCCACCCACTATTGTTATCTAGTGCCCCCTGGAGGACATGATGAACTCACTGAGGGAGCAATAGCTATAGATTTGTATGTTTAGGGGAATTAATACAATGGGAAAATTACTATTTTCCTCTTATTTTGATAGCATTTTTACACTTTCAGAAGACATATAAAAGATATAGTTACGATCCAATAAAAATGTGCCATATTACTCTAACTTTACATCACACTACTTAAAAATAGATTGGACAAGCCACTGGAAGAGAGCTGGTCTCCCAGGAATGCTGACACACCTGCAAGCAAGGTAACACCACCACTTCTGTTCAAATTCCTGGCCCAAGAGGGACCAGAATAAAGTCATCAGGACACAGGAACCAAGGAACAGTTGGGGACAGGATCCTTTCGGCTTCAGTCTGCACCCCGGAGCTGACCCTGTGTCACAGCTCTTCATACCCAAATTCCTCCCAGAGAGAATTGGTCTCCCAGGAGAACTGACACACAGTCTTGAAGGAGGGACAAGCCATAGTCAGAAACAGCAAGACCAGCTAACACCAGAGATATCCAGATGTCAAGAGGCAAGGGCAAGAACATAAGCAACAGAAAACAAGGCTGCTTGCCATCATCAGAACTCAGTTCTCCCACCACAGTGAGGCCTGAATATCCCAATATACCAGAAAAGCAAGACTCTGATTTAAAATCACATCTCATGATGATGATAGAGGACTTTAAGAAGGACATAAAGAACTTTCTTAAGGAAATACAAGAGAATACAGGTAAACAGGTAGATGCCCTGAAAGAGGAAACACAAAAATCCCTTAAAGAATTACAGGAAAACACAACAAAACAGGTGAAGGAATTCAACAAAACCATCCAGTATCTAAAAATGGGAATAGAAACAATAAAAAAAAAAAACATAAAGAGAGACAACCCAGAAGATAGAAAACCTAGGAAAGAGATTAGGAGTCATAGACACAAGCATCATCAAGAGAATAAAAGAGATAGAAGACAGAATCTCAGGTGCAGAAGATACCATAGAAAACATGGACACAACAGTCAAAGAAAATGCAAAATACAAAAATGAGAAGACCAAACCTAAGAATAATAGGTATAGAAGAGAGTGGAGATTCCCAACTTAAAGGGCCAGTAAATATCTTCAACAGAATTATAGAAGAAAACTTCCCTAATCTAAAAAAAGAGATATTCATAAACATACAAGAAGCTTACAGAACTCCAAGTAGACTGGACTTGAAAAGAAATTCTTCCCATCACATAAAAGTCAAAACACCAAATGCACAGAACAAAGAATTTTAAAAAGTAGTAAGGGAAAAAGATCAAGTAACATGTAAAGGTAGACCTATCAGAATTACACCAGACTTCTCACCATAGACTATGAAAGCCAGAAGATCCTGGGCAGATGTCATACAGACCTTAAGAGAATACAAATGCCAGCCCAGGCTACTATAACCAGCATACTTCTCCAATATCTTTCCACAAGCACAGCCCTATAAAGGATAATAGATGAAAACTCCATCACAAGGAGGGAAACTACACCCTAGAAAAAGCAAGAAAGTAATCTTTCAACAAACCCAAAAGAAGATAGCCACACAAACAAAATTCCATCTCTAAAAACAAAAATAACAGAAGCAACAATCACTATTCCTTAATATCTCTTACTATCAATGGACTCAATTGCCCATTAAAAAGACATAGGTTAATGGACTGGATGCATAAACAGGAACCAGCATTTTGTTCCATACTGAAATGCACCTCAGTGTTAAAGACAGACACTACCTTAGAGTAAAAAGATGGAAAACAATTTTCCAAGCAAATGGTACCAAAAACCAAAGTAAAGTAGCCTTTCTAATATCAAATAAAATCAACCTTAAAACAAAAGTTATCAAAAAAGATAAAGAAGTACACTTTATACACATCAAAGGAACAATCTACAAAGAAAAAATTTCAATTCTGAACATCTATGCTCTAAATGCAAGGGTACTCACATTCATAAAAGAAACTTTACCAAAGCTCAAAGCACACATTGCACTGCACACAATAATATTGGGAGACTTGAATACACCATTCTCATCAATGGACAGGTCATGGAAACAGAAACTAAACAGAGACACAGTAAAACTAACAAGTTATGGACCAAATGGATTGAACAGATATGTATGGAAGATATCATCCTAAAACAAAAGAATATACCTTTTTATCAACAGCTCATGTTACCGTCTCCAAAACTGCCCATATAATCAGTCACAAAACAGGCCTTAACAGATACCATATGATTGAAAGAAACCCATGCATCCTATCAGATTACCATGGAGCAAAGCTGGTCTTCAATAAAAACAAAAACAACAGAAAGCCCACATACACATGGAAGCTGAATAAAATTCTACTCAATGATAACTTGGTCAAAAAAGATATAAAGAAAGAAATTAAAGACTTTGTAGAATTTTATGAAAAGAAAGGCACAACATTCCTAAACGTATGGAACACAATGAAAGCAGTGATAAGAAGAAAACTCTGAGTACTTCCAAAAAGAAACTGGAGAGAGCATGCACTAGCAACTTGACAGCTCATCTGAAAGCTCTAGAACAAAAATAAGCAAATACACCCAAGAGGAGTAGACTGTAGGAAATAATCAAACTGAGGGCTGAAATCAACCAAGTAGAAACAAAAAGAACTATACAAAGAATCAACAAAACCAGGAGCTGGTTCTTTGATAAAATAAACAATGTAGATAACCTCTTAGCCATACTAACCAGAGGGCAGAGAGACAGTATCCAAATTAACAAAATCTAAAATGAAAAGGGATCTATAACAACAGAAACGAAGGAAATTTAAAAAATCATCAGATCCCACTACAAAAGCCTATAGATTCAACAAAACTAGAAAATCTGGATGAAACGGACAATTTTCTAGACCAATACCAGGTACCAAAGCTAAATCAGGAGCAGATAAACCATCTAAACAGTCCAATAACCCCTAAAGAAATAGAAGCAGGCATTAAAATCTCTCAACCAAAAAAAGCCCATGACCAGATGGGGTTAGTGCAGAATTCTATCAGACCTTCAAAGAAGATCTAATACCAATACTCTTCAAACTATTCCACAAACTAGAAGCAGAAGGAACACTACCCAATTTGTTCTCTGAAGCCACAGTTACGCTGATACCAAAACCACACAAAGACCCAATAAAGAAAGAGAACTTCAGATCAGTTTTGCTGTGAACATCGATGGAAAAATATTCAATAAAATTCTTGCAAACCAAATCCAAGAACACATCAAAATGATCATTTATCATGATCAAGTAGGCTTCATCCCAAGGATACAGGGATGGTTCAATATACAGAAATCCATCAATATAATCCACTACATAAACAAATTCAAAGAAAAAAAAACCACATGATTATTTCATTAGATGCTAAAAAAGCATGTAACAAAACTCACCATCTCTTCATGTAAAAAATCTTGGAAAGATGAAGAATTCAAGGTCCATACCTAAACATAGTAAAAGCAATATACAGCCAACCAGTAGCCAACATCAAACTAAATAGAGAGAAACTTGAAGCAATCTCACTAACAAAGCTGCCCACTCTCTCCCTATTTATTCAATATAGTACTTCAAGTTCTAGCTAGAGCAATTAGACAACAAATGGAGGTCAAAGGGATACAAATTGAAAACGAAAAGTCAAAATATCACTATTTGCAGATGATATGATAGTATAGTTAAGTGATTCCAAAAATTCCACCAGAGAACTCCTAAACTTGAGAAAGAACTTCAGCAAAGTGGCTGGATATAAAATTAATTCAAACAAATCAGTGGTCTTCCTATACTCAAAGGATAAATGGGCTAAAAAAGAAATTAGGGAAACAACACCCTTCACAATAGTTACAAACAATATGAAATAGCTTGGTGTGACTTTAACCAAACAAGTGAAAGATCTGCATGACAATAACTTCAAGCTCTGAAGAAAGAAATCGAAGAAGACCTCAGAAGATGGAAAGATTTCCTATGCTCATGCATTGACAAAATTAATATAGTAAAAATGGCCATCTAGCCAAAAGCAGATTCAATGAAATCCCCATCAAAATACCAACTCAATTCTTCATAGAGTTAGAAAGAGCAATTTGCAAACTCATTTGGAATAACAAAAAACCCAGGCTAGCCAAAATTACTCTCAACAATAAAAGAACTTCTGGGAGAATTATCATCTGTGACCTCAAGCTGTATTACAGAGCAATAGTGATTAAAAACTGTATGGTATTGGTACAGAGACGGACAGGTAGATTAATGGAATAGAACTGAAGACCCAGAAATGAATGCACACACTTATGGTCACTTGATCTTTGACAAAGAACCTAAAACATTCCAGTGGAAAAGAGATAGTATTTTCAACAAATGGTGCTGGTTCAGCATGTAGAAGAATGCAAATTGATCCATTCTTCTCTCTTTCTACAAAGTTCAAGTCCTAGTGGACCAAAACCTCCATATAAAACCAGACACACTGAATCTAATAGAAGAGAGAGTGGGGGAAAGCCTTGAACACATAAGAACAGGGGAAAAGTTCCTGAACAGAGCACCAATGGCTTATGCTCTGAGATCAACAATAGACCAATGAGACCTCGTAAAATCACAAAGCTTTTGTAAGGCAAAGGACACTGTCAATAGGACAAAAGGGTAAACAAAAGGTTGAGAAAAGATCTTTGCCAATTCTACATCTGATGGGGGGGGGCACTAATATCCAATATATACAAAGAACTCAAGAAGTTAGATTCCAGAGAATCAAATAACCTTTTTAAAAATGGAGAACAGAGCTAACAGAGAATTCTCAAATGAGGGAACTTGAATGTCTGAGAAGCACCTAAAGAAATGTTCAACATCCTTAATCATCAGGCAAATGCAAATCAAGATAACCCTGAGATTCCACCTCAAACCAGTCAGAATGGCTAAAATCAAAAACTCAGGTGACAGCAGATGCTGGGGAGGATGTAGAGAAAGAGGAACACTCCTCGATTTTTGGTGGGACTGCAAGCTGGTACAACCACTCTGGAAATCAGTCTGGCAGTTCCTCAGAAAATTGGGCATAGTACAACCTGAGGACCCAGCTATACCATTCCTGGGCATATACCCAGAAGATGCTCCAAAATATAATAAGGACACATGCTCCACTATGCTCATGGCAGCCTTATTTATAATAGCAGAAACTGGAAAGAACCCAGATGTCCTTAAACAGAGGAATGGATACAGAAAATGTGGTACATTCACACAATGGAGAACTATTCAGCTATTAAAAACAAAGAGTTCATGAAATTCTTAGGCAAATGGACAAACTTGAAAATATCCTGAGTGAGGTATGCACTCACTGATAAGTGGATATTAGCCCACTATCTCAGAATACCCAAGATACAACTCACTGACCACATGAAGCTGAAGAAGGAAGACCGAAGTGTGGATGCTTCAGTCCTTCTTAAAAGGGGGATCAACATACTCACAGGAGGAAATACAGAGATAAAGTATGGAGCAGAGACTGAAGGAAAGGTCATCCAGACACTTCCCCATCTGGGGATCCATCCCATATATATTCTCCAATTCTGGATGCTATTGCTGATGCTGGGAAGTGCTTGCTGACAGGAGCCTGATATAGCTGTATTCTGGGAGGCTCTGTCAGAGCCTGACAAATACAGAGGTGGAATCTCACAGCCAACATTGGACTGAGCATGGGGTCCCAGATGGAGGAGTTGGAGAAGGAACTGAAAGAGCTGAAGGGGTTTGCAACCCCATGGGGGAAGCAACAGTGTCAACCAGCCAGACCCCTGGGAGTTCCCAGGGACTAAACCACCAATCAAAGAGTGCACATAGAGCAACCCACGCTCCAGCCACTTATGTAGCAGAGGATGGGCTTATGGGACATCAATGGGAGGAGCACCCTTTGGTCCTGAGGGAGTTTGATGCCCCAGTGTTGGGGAAGGCCAGGGTGGGAAGGAGGGAGTGGATGGGTGTATGGGGGAGCACCCTCATAGAGGCAGGGGGAGAGGATGGAATAGGGTGTTCCAGAGGGGAGACCTGGAAAGGGGATAACATTTGAAATGTAAATAAAGAAAATATCCAATAAAAGGAAAAAATAGATTTGGCAATAATATACATTACCTTCAGGATGTAAATACATCACAGAGGATTCTGTTGGTGACCCAAAAGATCTCTAAGCAGCTCTTTTTCCTTAATTTTCTAGTATGATGTTCCACTTAAAAGAAAAATGATTGTTCTATTACAAAAAAGTACATTAAAAATTTGACCTTATAAGAAAAAAAAGAAGTTGGAATAAAAACAGAGTTTTTCCTCAGAATAATTAAAGGCATAGTATGACTCTGAAGATGATTACAAACCCACAGTATCACTGTAAAGATCATTGTATATAGAACATTAAATATACATAGTAATACACACAGTCTGCCAAAACCTCATATTCTTATAGCATGTGGACTGGAAGCCTATAACCTATGATCCCCTTTTATTTGCTTTAGTAAACGTTGTTCCACCTTCCTGCACTGTTCTGGTAAACGAGACCCTGAAAGACACCATTCTCACTCTATGGACCCACCGTGCTACCTGTCTAGAGCTCATCTTTATCTTGGAATAAACTAGTTAAGAAATGTGCTACGATTTTGCACAATAGTGGACGTAATTGTTAAGACATGTATCAATGTAGATTATATGAAAGTATAATTACATATCAGCTCAAATATCAACGTACATGAAGCCTGTGGGAACTGTTTGTCTCTTTTGAGCTGTTAGCTGATGAGAAGCACTGTGCAGGCAAGACATAAGCTCTCCCTTTATGCAAGACTTCCTGGAAGGGTTTCTTGATCAGCCACTCCAATCTGACTTACTCTTTCTTCACCCTAATGAAGCATCAGAATAAAGAAACAGCTCCAATCCAGACACAAGGAAGCAGGTCTATGGGAGACCTCATGAAAATCCTCTTAAGGCACAGTAAGAGTTGAGGGTTTGAGGCTTAGAATTTGCTAGCCACTCTCCTGGAATGTTTGCATTCAAAAAAATCTGAGGGATAAACGTTTTGCATCCTGTGCATCTCACAGGAGGAGTTTAATAACCTGCTCAAGGTTGCCTAGCCATAAATGGTAGTTTCCATATTTTATTATTTTTAAATATGTAATAACTGTTTCATCTTGTTTGCCAAAATGCTAAAGTGTACAATTCAATACACTTTACACAATACAGTTATTTCCATTATTCAGAGGCTGGGAAGAGTAATATGAATCAGCTAAGATTTTATTTAGGGCCAATATGATGGCTCAGTGGGTAAGGGTGCTTGCTGCCCACTCTCGACCTGAGCTCTGACCCTTAGGCTCATGTGGCATAAGAAGAGCACTGACTCCTGAAAATTCTTCCCTAACCTTGTGTGCTATGGCATGTGTGTTCTCACACAAACATACACTAAGCAAATAAATAGTATATAAATAAATTCATAGGTATTCACATAAATATGTAAGCAGAATTAAAATATATTAAAAAAACTTCATGATATAAATTAGTTCATTAGGTCATGTACTTCTATGTGGAAAGTATCATATTTATAATATTCATTAAAATTTTCCTTTATATTTCAATAGACTTGTGTCTATTAAAATGTGTTTTATTGATAATTCACATGAAGTTTTTGCATGGTATGCAAAACCTTGAGTAATAGTTAGTTTTCTCACTTCAGGAATAAGAAGGTTTATTGAAGGATAACATTAAAAAAAAGAATAAGAGGGGGATGCAAAAATGGGCAGATTGACATGGATGTGGATACAGACCTGAGAGTTTCACTTACACAATATTGCTCATGGGAGAGTTAAACAAAAACAACCAGGCTCTAGAGTCAGCACCATGCTAAGTCTTTGGCTATGGCCTCCTAGGAAGAGGATGGCTTCAGCCCAAAATTCAGAAAGATCCTAAAGGCACTGACAACTGGCAGCTGACTGTACACCTTGCAATTAAAAGCATGCTCCTTTTTCAGGGGTGCCCCAGAATCACCCACACAACTATTATCATGAGAAATTTCCCTGGTTACTTAATGAGGTTAGAGTAACTTTAGAACCATTGTGTTCCTAAAATATTACGAAATACAGCGTAGAAATACAACAGGAAAGTAAAATTTTAATAAAAATATGTTGGAAATACAAGAATTTAATGGGATATTAAATGTAATGAATATATAGAATCAATAGCACTTTCTAATGCCAGTAAATCCACAGAAAGGCAAATAATAAAACCATGTCTTTCACTTAGACAAAAAATCTACAAAACAATTAAAAATCAGTATGGAACCAAAGAACATACTTAGATCCCTAGCACATATGCAGCAGATGTGCAGATTGGTTTTTTTGTGGATCTCCCAACAACTGGACTGGGGGCTTACCCTGACTCTGTTGCCTGCCGGTGGATCCTGTTGTCCTAAGTGGGCTGTCTTGGCTGGCCTCAGTGGGAGAGGATGTACCTAGTCCTCCAGTGACTTGAGATGTCAGGGTGGGTTGGTACCCAGGTGGGGACCTCACCCTTCTCAGAGATGAAGGCAAGGGAAGGATGGGAGAGGAGCCTTGTGAAGGGTAACTGGGAGAAGGGGGACTGAGACCAGGGTGTAAAGTGAATAAATAAATAAGTAAATAAATAAATAAATAAATAAATTTATTAATAGAAAAATCAGTATGGTATTGTCTTAGTTAGGGTTTTACTGCTGTGAACAGACACCATAACCAAGGCAACTCTTATAAGGACAACATTTAAATGGGCTGGCTTACAGGTTCAGAGGTTCAGTCCATTATCATCAAGGCAGAAAGATGGCAGCATCTAGGCAGGCATGGTGAAGGAAGAGCTAGAAATTCTGTATCTTGTTCTGAAGGCAAACAGGAGAAGACTGGCTTCCAGGCAGCTAGAATGAAGTTCTTAAAATGGAAGCCCACCTTGACACACTTCCCCCAACAAGGCCACACCTACTCCAACAAGGCCACTTACAATAGTGCCACTCCCTGGGCCAAGCATATGCAAACCATCACAGGTATTGAGACAGAAAGAGATAATGCAGGTCAGTTCTTTAGCAAATATCCAAAATAAAATAGAAGCTTAACAGATGTTGTCTAATCATTCTTATAACAGAACCATCCAGAAAAGCCAAGGACATTGTGCTTAGTGAAATAGCCTATATCTAGGGACAAATACTGCATAATTTCATGCCTGTGACATACTTAAAGTGCTCAATTCAGAGAC
This sequence comes from Arvicanthis niloticus, assembly GCF_011762505.2. Taxonomy (NCBI): domain Eukaryota; kingdom Metazoa; phylum Chordata; class Mammalia; order Rodentia; family Muridae; genus Arvicanthis; species Arvicanthis niloticus. Next base: position 134,417,808 of record NC_047660.1, read on the forward strand.
AGACAAAGTAAAACAGCCTAGAGGGAATGAAGATAAGAAGGTGATGTCTAATGGGAAAAGGGGTTTCATTGTGGGAAGATGAAGACATTCTGGGAATGGATGAATGGATGGTACTGATAATTGTACAACTATGCAAATGTGCTAATGTCACTGAGTTGCTCACTTAAAATCAGAAGAAATAAAAGCAGTTCAGCTAAACAGCGTAACTCAGAAATCAAGCCAAGCTTGTGTTGTGACATGGTGCCACATCACAGTGGAGATATAGGTAGGTATTCAAATGGCCTATCAGGTGAAAAAACAAATACGAGCTCTGTTGTCACATTACAGAGAAACATTTATTATTATTATTTTATTGGATATTTTATTTACATTTCAGATGCCATCCCCTTTCCCCATTCCCCGCCCCCCAAAAACCCCTATCCCATGCCCCCTTTTTCTTTTTGCTTTTCTACACTTTTTAAAAATGTCAATCAAAGGCTTTATAAGTTTGGTAATGCTCAATCAGAAGTGTAACCCAATACCCAACCTAGATATATCAACTATCTTTGACTGGTGAAGACACGTGAACAACTGCCTCCATATTCCCCCCTCTCTTTCTCTCTCTCATCACCTAGCTTCTCCTCTCCTTCTTCTCCTCCTCTCCTTACTCCTTCTCTTCCTCTCGGTACCCCTCTCACCTTAGCTCCTCCTACATATCACCCTTCCTGTTAAAATAAAACTTTTCTCTCAAAACACAATTAGAGCATAATTATGCCAATTTGTACCAGTGAGGTACAAGATAGTCCTAATACCTAGTGCATCATTTTGTTGACTAACCAGAACCTCTGTCATCTCTCCTAACTAAAACACTTAGTTCTGGACCTGGCTTTTTTCTTGGCTTTAGAATGAATGCCAGCTAAAAACCATCCTCTCAAATCTTTTCTCTCAAGGTAAATAGCTAGGATTGGCTATGGGACTATAAGTTTTCAACCCTGTCAGAAATCCAGAGTCACTGAGTTAAATAAAATTATGGGAAGCACAAAGCATAGCTTCTAAAACTTAGCCAATTTATAGAGACCGCTGAACACCTGGACACCCCCTATACTACAAAACGTTGGAGCATCTGATCTTCAGCCTTCTGGCCCAGGATCATCTGACAGACCTAGTAATGCAGAATTATTAAGGGCTGATTACTCTGTCTAGGCAGATATAATCAGTCGACTATTCTGCAAGTGTGTCCTTTTCTGGACAGTAATTTGTCTGAAGATGAAAAGAGGCAATTCTTGCCTAGTGGCTGTCTCACCACAACTGGAGTAACTCCAAAGATGCTCAGTTTCTTCTTAGAATCCAATACAGGAAGCTGTCAGGAGCAGACAGGTCTCTAATCAAAATGAACATTAATACAGAAATGTTTGTAACATCAATTCTGTGGACTTCTGATATTTTGAAAACCAACTATCCATGTAAGATAATCTGGACTGTTGTCTGTTAACTCCACTCAGCTATTTCTAAATAAAATATAGAAAACACCCTAACAATAAACTCAAAGCCCTGAATTTGCTATAGTCCCTTAACTTACAGGCTAACCATCTCAAATCAGTTGCAAAAGTTAAAGAAGGACTGGGTCTAGGCCTTGTATTCCTAAATGTGTTATATAGGCACAATGCCTATGAGAGTATCAATATTCATCTCACTTTTATGTCAGTAAGAAGCTTGTACCAAAGAAAACTTTAAATTTGAAATTAAAGTAAATTTTGTACCATTTTAAGAAATTATAACTTTATCTTGATAATAATTATACAGATTTCTACCAATAGGTTATGGCTATGCAATAAATCCTAGCTACTCCTCCCTTTTCCCACAAAAGCTGTTACTTTTCCCTAGAAAGACAGCCCAATATTAACCACCTTAGTTCCCAAGCCCAGGGAATAGGGGCACTGACTCTTCTTACTCCTCCCTTTTCCCACAAAAGCTGTTACTTTTCCCTAGAAAGACAGCCCAATATTAACCACCTTAGTTCCCAAGCCCAGGGAATAGGGGCACTGACTCTTCATTAACTTCTTCAAGCTGATTACGGGTGTTGAGATATTAGAAGAGGGGTGGGGGGGAGAGTAAATTGATAAGCCTCTGACACTGTGTCTTCACTGCTTCCAGTTGGAATTCCAGGACCTCAGAGGTCTGAGCAGGTCTGCATAACTTGCTTGATGAGTAGATACACCAAGGCTGTGTATTCTGCAATGTACAATTCTCTTAACAAATTTTAGTATCAAGATAATTTTTAGAGGGCTGACATTTTATTAAAGATGTTGGTTCTAACAGCTTTTCTTCCCCCCCCTTTTTTAATATAATATTTACATTTAGAATTTTATCCTTTTATCCCATCCCCCCCCCCACCAACCAGGAACCCCTTATCCCTTACAAACCAATGGTTTCAATGTTATACATAAAGTTTATACTCAACAGAAAGAAGTTAGTCACATGACAGTACTCTTATGACAATGGGAAATGCAGTTGTTTTCTGGTAACACCTAGGGAGAAGAAAATAGAACTTTTGCTATAAGTAGTAAAACCTAATCAAAACCTAATACTTTACGTAGACTTTCATCACTCACAATGAAAGGACTCAGCCTCTTCTATGGACTATAATTTAAGAGTTTATTTACACCTAAACGCAGAAAACTAGAAGATATAATGTTCACACTATTCAGTTCCATATGAGACTCAACACAGCTTCCAAAAAATATATTAAGGCTTGACAATTACTTGGCAATGATGAAAAATATTTTTCATAAATGAAAAATGGGGAGATATAGAATATTACATATCCACCACATATGCCAAAAGTCATACTGGGTAAGATTATCAAGATTCATCTGGTAATAGACAGGGTTGCCTTGGTTGCAACCTGGTCTAGTACCTTAGGAAAAATCCCCTTTTATTCATGTAATTCTTTTTCTGAATTTATTCCTTGTTTATACTCTTATGTGGCCATATAAAATTTTCAATAGAACTTGTATCACATAAACTGGGAATAAGGAAGTGGAATATTTCAGTAGCTTCCTTACACTGTAATTCCCAGAGTACCTCAGTAAGTGTGTGCTGTATTTATTCGCTGACTACTATGATGTTCTAATGACAGGAAACATTTTGGCTTGCCACTTTTTACGCTTGTCTTTTGTCAACATCTAGGTCTCCTCCTTCTTTCTGATTTTAATGGTGACGACTTTGAGGTTCTCTAAATCAACAGCTCTACTTCGGAAGAAAATGTGTTCAATTTGATTTTTGTCAAAGAATTGGCTTTCTTAGGCTTTGGGGAATGGTTTTAAGACATAGTCGTATCATTTGCTACTTCTTATTACATATTACTAAGAGCAACATCGAGTATGTGTTGGCTGCTCCCGCTACTTTTAGCAAGGTATTATAAGAAAAAGATGAGCTAAGGCAAAAATATGCCAATTTGCAAGCAGAGAAGGAAGGGGATAGAGAATCCTGAAATTTGAGCTTCACAGCCTGGAAAAGCCAACTGCTTCTGTACCTCAAACAACTCAAGATCCACTGCCTCACCACTAAATCCTAAATTCTGCTGAACCAAATGCTCTATATTTTAGCATCTACAGCTATGGTACTCAGTTTCAGGGACTGATTTAGTTAAGGTTACAGCTAATATTCTAACGAATAGAGCTAAAAATACAAAGGGTTAAATAACACGAATTTCTAACTCTTGCAACACTCCTAAACTATGCAATCAGACAGACACATGGCTGTCATCCACTTATTCAGGGACACATTCTTCTCCCACTGTCATATCCTATGAGCTACACTTGTAGGTCAAATGTGATGATGTCACCCAACTTCCAACATCTGAAGAGAAAATAAGTCCAGGGAAGGCATCACTCAAAATGTAAATGAGAACTTGACAAATGGCCACATCTATTCATATGGGACCAGAAAACTGCAGTCTCGGAATAACATTTTTTTTCAAGAAGAGGAGCTAATATTCAGAGACAAATCTCTCATCTCTAAATATAAGAATCTTTTAATATAGTAAATAGTTATTTTCTGCTCAAGTATTTTACCTTAGACTTTTACTTTTGTTTCCTTCTATTTATTTATCAGTATATATTAATTATTCAGAATTGTGAGTTTAATTGTGGTATTTTCATGCGTGTGTGTGTGTGTGTTGTGTGTGTGTGTCTGTGTGTGTATTCACATACATACCCATTATCCTCTCTTGATTCTACCTGTTATTCTGAGACTGCAGTTTTCTGGATCAGGTAATTTGGAAAAACAACGTTACCCTTTTATCTTATGGAAAACATTTTAAATTAAATAATTGTTAGTTTATTTTTATAGAAATAAATTGTCTGCATGTTCATCATTATACATTTGTATTGTATTGTTTTTATATCTACATGACAAATTACTACAAGTTGAACAGCTTAAAACAACCTTCATTCATTATCTCAGAATTCTTTAGAACAGAAGTTTGTTACAGCATGCAGGGGTTCCCATCTCAGAGGCTGAAATAAAACTGTCTCCCAGATGAAACTCTTCTCAGGAGGGCTGGAGAAGGATGTGCTTGCTAGGTCCTTCTCTTGTTAGTGGAATGTTGGTCCTTGACCTTGTGAGGCCGAAGCTTCTCTTTTCTTGCTGTTTACCATTTGGAGGCCTCCCTCACATCTCAGAGGCCACTCTCAGCTTCTGTAGAGTTGGCCATCACGTAAATACACGCTTTTGAGATTAGTTAGAACATATCTTTCTGACTCTTCTGCTTTTCATCCAAATGATGTAAATCAGTATTATCAGTCTGAAATGACATTATTCCTTGAAAGCTCCCTCAATATCTGGAGCCACGGTAAATATTTGAATGTATTTTAATAGTTACCAGGCTAAATTTGTCTAAAGGGAAACATTCAGTTATATATCCAGCATCCATTATGATAACATATAGCAAAGACGTGATGAATACTGCTGATTAAATGAACAAATGCACAAGAGTTTTAAGTCTGTTGTTGAACATTACACATGGAATAAAAAAGCAATTAATCAAGGGAGGAAGCTAAACGAAAAATATTTAAAGTGAAAAGATGATTAGCACAAGTAGTCAAGAAAATGTGATTTTAAATCGGAGGTATATCATTCTATGCTAGTCATTATGACAAAAAATGTAAGCCTCTTACAACACTAAGGATTGCTAATGATGTGAAGAAATAAACTGTCCTGAGGTCGTGAACAGGACCTGTTGTCATATGTAGAAGAGTAAGTAGCAATAGCTTATATAGGTATGTTATTCTGTGACCACTATTTTCATTTATAACCCCCAAGATGACAGTTTCATAAGTGTATATGTGGGGAAATATCCATAGCATTGTTATCTAAAATAGTTCAGGATAACTTGGGTAGCTATAATCAAAAGAATATATCACTAAGTTGAATGAAATAGCATATAAATATCATGAATGAACTAACACTTAGAAATTAAAATAAACATTTAAATATACATACTGCTTATATAAAACTTGGAGAAAAAGGCAAGTTCCAGAAGAATAAGTACATTTATATTACATGTACAATAAGTTTTATAACATATTACTGCATTGCTAAGAGATACAAAATTAGCCAAAATATTTAGTAAGATATAGTATTGCTAAACCTCTATATTATTGTATGGTAAGTTCTGAAGTAATAGAAGACACAAGTGTAATATAATACAGAAAAATCACACAGTTTTTTTTAAAAATTTGATTTAATCTTTTTTACAATCCAGATTTTATCCCCCTCCTGGTCCATCCTCTAACTGTTCCACATCCCATATCTCCTCCTCCCCACCTCCACGAGGATGTCCTCACATCCCCCAATCCCAACCCCACCAAACCTCCCCACTCCCTGGGGCCTCCAGTCTCTTGAGGGTTAGGTGCATCTTCTCTGACTGCACCGAGACCTGGCAGTCCTCTGCTGTATGTGTGTTAGGGGGTCTCATATCAGCTAGTATATGCTGACTAGTTGGTGGTCCAGTGTTTGAGAGATCTCGGGAATCCAGGTTAATTGAAACTACTGGTCCTCCTACAGGGTTGCTCTCCTCAGCTTCTTCCATCTTTTCCCTAATTCAACCACAGAGGTCAGCAGCTTCTGTCCATTGGTTGGGTGTAAATATCTGCATCTGACTTTTTCAGCTGCTTGTTGGATCTTTTGGAGGGCAGTCATGAAAAACATCACAGTTTTATCAAAAGATCCATCCATATCAGTCAGTAAATAAATGAGCAAAGAAATTGAATTGACAGGCTTAAAAGGAAGAACTACAAGTGGCCACTAAACATGAAACAGTGCACATCATTTTTGTATTGGAGAGCTGTAAATTAAAACTGAGTTGACATCATGCTGGTGAGGATGTGGGAGAAAGAAATTCTTGTACACATTTGGTGGGAATGTAAGCTAACACAGCTGCAACAAAGAACTACCATATGATCCAGCCAAAGCACACCTGGGTAACCTAAGTCAGCACCTGCGTTTATTGTGGCACTACTCACAACAGCTAAGTTCTGTAATCAGCCAGAAAGTCCATCAACAGCTAGATAAAGGAAATGTGCAACATATGCATCATAGAGTTCTACTCAGTAAAGAAGGATAAAATGGTGCCATTCGTGGGAAAATGGATGGAACTGAAAAGCATCATGTTAAGTGAAATAAGCTAAGCTCAGAGGCAAAATAATGCTTGTTTTCATTCATTAGAGGAATCTGAATTTAGATGTCTGAGTGTGAAACAGAGAAGGGTGAGCTATGTGGAGGAAAGGGGAAGAGAAGAAAGGGTAATGAGGCTGTGAAATGTTGGCATATTAAGTAAAGGTAAAGTGTATCTTAGTCTGTTCAGGCTGCTATCACAAAATACCACAGACTGGATAGCTTATAAAAACCAGAAATGAATTCCTCACAGCCCTAGAGCCTGGAAAATCTAAGCCCAAGTTGCCTGTACCAGCGGTGAGGAACTGCTTCTTTCATAGCTGCAGTCATCTGCCATCACATGGCAAAAGGGCAAAGCAGCTCTCTGGGACCTCTTTTATTAGGACGCTAATCCTAATCATGAGGCTCCATTCTCAACACCTAGTGTCTCCCAACGCCTGACCTTTTAAGACTACCTCATCAGGGGTTAAGTTTCAATGCATGAATTTGGAAGATACACAAACATTGAGATCATAGTAGAGTGTGAGCAAGAAAGTGAAAATGTAAATCATGTTGCTTTTACGATACAGTTGCATGTGCATTTGTGTATGATATATGTGCAATATGTTTCAAAAGCTTTAAATATATTCATACCCTCTGGATCTAAACGTAATTGGGTAGCAAGAAAAAATGTATAACAATGTATAACTTACATAATGAACTTCCCTAAAACACTTAAAGTAGAAAAACCCAACTGACCTTTGCTAGTTAACTGAATTGTTAAAATTTAAACAGACCCCCCCCCCCAAATCTGACAATACTTTCATTTGATAGGATTTATCCTGGGGCTTGAGGTGGGCTTGGATCTACATGCTTTAGCCTTGTGTTCTCTTTCATTCTGGACCTCTTGTATGAGGGGTGTGTGTGTGTGTGTTTGAAATTTGCTAATCATTTTATTTCTCTTCTTCAACTAGCAAACATTGTTATGCATTTTCTTAACAGTAACTGCCTGTTCTGTCTGTCTCTCTCTCTGTGTCTTTCTGGAACATAATCAACTATAGTCATGATAGTGTGTTAGACAGATTCCCTTTGCTTATCACATGGAAAGGGATGAATCTGCACTGTGATTTAGGCAAGCTCTCTGGTGAGTCTCTTTTCCTTCAGGAAAAGCTCCTGGACATGTTCCTTCTGCCTGCTCTGTCTCTCTCACTCGCTTCCTGGAGCAGGAACTAACATTGGCACTTATTAGACTTGTCAGCTCCTCTTGCCTACTTTCTCTAATCTATTTCCATTCTTAGACTCAGAGATTCCATTAAGCCATGATTTCTTATTGCAAATGACTTGACCTCAGAACAAACTAAAACCAGTCTCAATGTCCAGAAAATGGCACATTAGAGTTCCAAATTCTCACAGATTGTGGCAACTTCTGCCACCACACAAGCAATTGATCAGAAAAATCTCTTTATCGAAAAGCTTTCTCTACCCTGTCCTTGAAAACCTCTTATCTCTATTCCTTCTTAGCTCTCTGCTTGCTGTAGTTCCTTTCATCACTGGGTTCAGTATTACAAAGATTCAAACATCTTTTAGGTATGGATAATAATAAAATATTGTCACATGCTGTTTTACTCTACTGAAGTACCTGGCTCTGGAACTGGGATTTAGCCTGCCCATACTAGATCCAAGCATATTTATTTAAATGCTTCCTTTCTCTAAATCCTCTGTTCTGGTCAGGCTGGCCACCTGGTTCTGTGATGGGGGGTGGGGAGGCAGATAACAAAACAGAACAGCTCTGGAAAAAGGTAAGGTGTGCCTGAGAACAACTAGGTGGTAAACTATTCCAGTAGAGGTTACTAATGGCTAAATATAATCACAGATGTTTGGCTCTCTGACCCCTCCCCCCTTTTTTCTCATGATACTTTTACTATCTTTGAAGTTTTGCTGAAATGTAAACTTTCTCTCTCTCTCAGGATTTATAAGATCACAAGAGCATGTCTCTAAAAATTTTTGTCAAGTTCCAATGAAAAATACTTAGCTTAAACGTGAAACAAAAGGATTGGTAGCTTAAAATCTAGTACAGATAATCTTAGTTTGCTACAGCATACCATACATGTAACTTGGATTCAACATTTGTTCAGAAAACTGGATTTCTATTAGACAAAAGAGACAACAGCAAACCTCCAAGATTTTTTTTCTTTAGACTAAAAAGATAACACAAGTATTCTAAGATATTTTAGATAAGGAACATCACATGTTTGATTATTAAAGTTTAGAAATTCCTAAGGTCTAATGAGTTTAACAGAAATTGACTTAAAGATGTATGTCTAACCATTTATGATTTGATAAAGTTGTTAAGATTTAGTTACTAATGTTAAAAAAAAAGGGTTTCTAATGCAAAAGTATAAAATTTAAGGCTCAAACTTAACAAGGATAAAATTGTGAAATTATAATCTTATAAAAGTTACCTGTTAGGAAGTGTCAAAGATAACTAAGATATACAAATTATTGTTCAGTCACTATATAATGGTCAAATTATTTAATGTGCTTAGAGCTATGTTTCTACTCATGCTAAGTACAAATGTAATTCATTTTTATTGGATATTTTATTTATTTACATTTCAGATATCATCCCCTTTCCCCATTTCCCCTCCCTAGAACCCCCATTTCATCCCCCCTCCTCCTTTTTGCTTTTATACCATTTGAATTATTTTCAAGTATTCAAGTCAGTTTTAAGTTGAGGGACTAACAATACAATAGATGCAAATAGTTAAAGAACAAGCAAGGCACTAAACAAAATTCTGTAAATACTCCTATGATCACTGTTTCTAAGTGCTTATCAGGATGACCAAAATATCTGAGCTAATTTTCCTGTCCTAGCCCAAAGTCATTTTTATGTCTAAAGCCTACTTTCTTGTTCTAGTCTAAAATTTTGATTCCTGCCTGAAATTACTTCTTTGTTCTAGACTAATATTTAGGCTAGAACAATATTTCTGCCTGAAATTACTTTTTGTCCTAGCCTAATGTCAGATCCCTGCCTGAAGCATACTTTCTTGTCCTTGGCCAATGTCATATTTCTGCCAAGCAGCCCATTTCCTTGTCCTTGGCCCATGTCAAATTCTTGTCAAGCAGCCCAAAGGCTCTCTGCCTCTCCCCCTTTTTTATTTCATTAACAATACTGAGCCTGTCTTAGGTCATTCTGACAAGAATGCCTTCCTTACCCATCATGGAATATGCATTATCAAAAGCAATGCACTTCTGTCTTAGGTTGTTAAGGCTCTGTACAGAATTTTACCTATCCTTGGCTTGCTAGCCTGTTAATTTAATAACTCTGTCTAGGGGTCCAAATATAATTCATTTACGAGGTCAAGCTTTGGAAGAAGAAACCAGTTTATGGCTCTCATTATATAGAATTCTATATTATATGTTCTCAAGGTTAACCCTAAAGCAGTTAACTGGAAACAAATTTAAAGTAAACTTAAAATTGTGTAAAGTCAAATAATATTCAAAATTAGATATTTGTGAGATTAGATGATGGCCATCAAGCTCCTCAGAGAGGTTTGCTGAATATGATATTTAAGGTGTTTAATACAAGGGAGCAGAAAAGAAAGGAAAGGACTTCCCCTGAAAGACAGAAATAACACCTTCTTTCAGGAGCCCTAAGGCCACTCCAAAAATGTTATACCAACAAACTCCAATACTGGTCATTGGGTGAGAACTGAACTTTACTTTACCTGCCACCAGGGCACTGCCCAAACTACGGACAGGCAGGATACTGGAGGGTCCATTACACCTCTCTGCCTTGCCAAGGTTCCCTGAAGTTACTCCTCCACATAAAAATCTTTTAAATCTTCTGGGGCTGGCAGCCAAAAACTGATGTCTTGACCTGGGACTTCTGCCCTCCACAGCACAATTGAGATTACTAGAGAGGCTCTTATGATGACTCTCCAGAAAGCAGTTAAGTCTGTTATTTTTAATAGATTTGTGAGCTACTTGCTCCATACTTCTTTGTACTCTGCTACTTATCCTTCTTAGATTTCTGTGATGGGAATTGATGGCCTGTCCAACTATCTTAGAACTACAGGTCCTCTGTTCCCTCTGGACCACCTGATTATTTATTCCTCCCTCGTTATGCCTAGTTTCACAAAAATGCTATTGGGCAGAGACATCAAGATATTTTTCTTTTTCCTTTCATTCAACTCATTCTAGAATTTTCTTTCTCCTCGTTTCTGACAAGTTTGTTTATTTACTGGGTACCACTAATGTTTCACTCTATCTTCTTACATACTCCTTGGTTGACCCAAAAGTATGGGATAATGCCTATCTTTCTGAGGCCTCCCATCATCCTCTCATTAAGATTCTACTCCTGTATCCCATCTCCTACCCCTGTTGCTCTCAACATCCTATGTCTTTCAAACATAGACAAGACTTAAAGCCTCATGGAAGCATGTGCCCCACCTACCTTCCCCACCCTCACATTCCCCCCTACTCGGGTTTCCTTCTTCATGGGACCAAGAATCTCCTCTCCCACTTATGCCCGACAAGGAGGAGCAGAAAGGGTTTGTGACCCCATGAGGAGAACAACAATACCAACCACCCAGAGCTCCCCAGGGTCTAAACCACCAGCCTGGGAGCACATAGGGAGGGACTCATGATTCCAGCTGTATATGTAGGGAGTCTCTCCTTTAAAAGATCAACATCAGTCTAGAGAGATGGCTCAGCAGTTAAGGGCATTGGCTGCTTTTCCAGAGGTCCTGAGTTCAATTACCAGCAACTACATGGTGTCTCACAGCCATCTATAATGGGATCTTATGCCCTCTTCTGGTGTGTCTGAAGACAGCTACAATATATTCACATGCATAAAATAAATAAGTAATTTTTAAAAAGCCAAACAGCTATCAACTCACTTCCATTCATGAACACAATGTGATCCCTCACACCTCAAATGACTGAAGAGATTGTCTCCTTTCTTGGCCTGGTAGAAAACCTCAGTACCTGGATTCCTAGCTTTGTTCTTCTTGTTTGTCCCTTCTATGAAGGAGTTAAAGCTGGCCCCCTAACTGAGCGCCTAGACCATACTAAGTCTGTCCTGTCTGCCTTCTTTTGCCTCCAAGACACTCCTACAGGAATTTACAGACATTTATCAACCCTTATCCTGTATACTACAGACAAATGGGGACTGTCTTTGGGACTTGGGACAAATGAGAAGACCTATCTTTGTCCCCATTGCCTATCTTTCCAAATATCTGGATATTACAGGGGGGTTCAATTTGTCTATGGGTTCTAGCACTAGCCTTTCTATTGGCAAAGGGGATTCTAAGTTACTTTTGGTTACCCTTTCTCTGTTCTCTCTCCACAAAGGCTCACAGATCTCCTGCCATAGTCACTGTTCTATTGCTCTCACAAGACACCATGACCAAAGCCAGTATTATTAAAAAGATTAACTGGGGACTTGCAGTTTTAGAGGTTTAGTCCATTATCATCATGGTGGGGAGCATGGCAGTGTGAAGGTGGGTTCTAGAACAGTAGAGGACTATATCCTGACCTGCAGAGACAGAGACAGAGACAGAGACAGAGACAGAGACAGAGAGAGAGAGAGACAGAGAGACAGAGAGACAGAGAGACTGAAAGAGAGAAAGACAGAAAGAGAGACAGAAACAGAGAGAGGTGAGTGAGCTTGGCCTGGGTTTTTAAGAACCAAAGCCCACCCCCAGTAATATCCTTCCTCCAACAAAGCCAAATCTACTCCAACAAGGCCATATCTCTTAATCCTTCTGCTCTTTTAAACAGTTCTACTCTCCAGTGACTGAATATTTGAATATATAAATCTATGGGACCATTCTTTTAAAAAGATTTTATGTTTAGGAGTACTCTGTCTGCATGCATGACTGAATGCCAAAACATGGTATCAGATCCCATTACAGGTAGATCTAAACCACCATGTGGTTGCTAGGAATTGAGCTTAGAAGAGCAGACAGTGGTCCTAACTACTGAGCCATCTCTTCAGCCCCTGGAGCCCATTCTTAAATTACCACATATACCACATAAGAGCCACTCTGTCCCCTTCTAAGCTTCAACTTTTTCACATTACCTTGCTAGAAAATCCCAGTATCTCACTTGATTCTTGCTGTCCTCTCTACCATGCTATACTCCTTCCCAAAGCCACTATCCCCTTCCATTCCTGCCCATCCTCACTTGAAACCCTTACCTACATGAATCCACAACTTCCTATGTACCCGTTAACTTCATGAATCCACAACTTTCTATGTTTCCTCTGTTATGCCTTGACTATACTTGGTTCATAGAAGGAAATTCCTCTCTCATCTTCACTGGTAGCTGCCAAACAGGCTCTCCCATACTTTCCATAGGGTCTACCCCTTTACCAATTGGCCCCTACTAACAATATAGCTTTGGGACTGTTTGCAATGACAGGGCTAAAGAGGCCAGTCAACACACCTTCTTTCCTCTATTCTCCTGTTGGCTCCTCCAGGCTTAATTCCCACCTACTCTGTGTTCAAGCTACAAGCACCATCTTCATCAGACAATTTTGGAGCCCTATTACCCGCTGCTACAGCAACGGAATCAGTGAGGTCCTCCCCAGAGGCTGCAGTGCTGGGTTAGTCCATGCATAGCTCCAATGTCTGCTTTCACCTTAAAGACATCCTGGCTTTACAATAACTTTATGTGCAAGGGATGGAATGTTGCTTACTGATGATACAAAATGGAGAATGTTAAAAGAAAGTTTAAATTACCAAAGTCCCTTAAGTAAAAAGAAATTAGAAACTAAGACTTGATTGCCTGATGGCCCAAGTTGTTCTCAAGGATAAAGTCAGGACTTGCTTTATTCTAGAGCTAACAGGGTTCCTACAGAGATCAAACAAACAGGTTTCAGTGATAATACAAACTCAAAATTACCATGCTACAGTTACTGACTTAAAAATTGCCTTTTATTCCTTTACGTTCCAATGATGTTTTAAAAGGACTTGATTTTTTGATGACTACTTTCAATATAAAAGATGTAATAAAGATTAAAATTATAGAATGTTTCCATATGGAGAGGAAAGGTCAAGTTTAAGATTAAGATGGCTGGATGTTTCCAGAATGAAGAAAAACCTGAGTTTATGAAAGTTGTGATGTCCTGAGGAGGTAATTTAAGGTATGTAAACAATGAAGACTGTAACGGGTGGATGTGCTGGCTGGTGCTATGTCAACTTAACACAAGCTAAAGTCATCTGAGAGGAGGGAACCTCAATAAAAAAAATACTTCCACAGGAGTGGGCTGTAGAGCTTCTTCTTCTTCTTCTTCTTCTTCTTCTTCTTCTTCTTCTTCTTCTTCTTCTTCTTCTTCTTCTTCTTCTTCTTCTTCTCTTTTCCTTTCTTTTATTGGATATTTTCTTTATTTACATTTTAAATTTTATGTCCTTTCACAGTTTATGCTCCAGAAACCCACCTATTCCATTCCCCCAAATAAAAAGGCTTCCAGTCCACATGCTATAAGAATATGAGGTTTTGGCAGACTGTGTGTATTACTATGTATATTTAATGTTCTATATACAGTGATCTTTACAGTGATACTGTGGGTTTGTAATTATCTTCAGAGTCATACTGTGCCTTTAATTATTCTGAGGAAAAACTCTGTTTTTATTCCAACTTCTTTTTTTCTTATAAGGTCAAATTTTTAATGTACTTTTTTTGTAATAGAACAATCATTTTTCTTTTAAGTGGAACATCATACTAGAAAATTAAGGAAAAAGAGCTGCTTAGAGATCTTTTGGGTCACCAACAGAATCCTCTGTGATGTATTTACATCCTGAAGGTAATGTATATTATTGCCAAATCTATTTTTTCCTTTTATTGGATATTTTCTTTATTTACATTTCAAATGTTATCCCCTTTCCAGGTCTCCCCTCTGGAACACCCTATTCCATCCTCTACCCCTGCCTCTATGAGGGTGCCCCCCCCCATCTACTCCCTCCTTCCCATTCTGGCATTCCCCAACACTGGGGCATCAAACTCCCTCAGGACCAAAGGCTGCTCCTCCCATTGATGTCCCATAAGCCCATCCTCTGCTACATAAGTGGCTGGAGTGTGGGTTGCTCTATGTGCACACTTTGGTTGGTGGTTTAGTCCCTGGGAACTCCCAGGGGTCTGGTCGTTTGACACTGTTGCTACCCACATGGGGTTTCAAACCCCTTCAGCTCTTTCAGTTCCTTCTCCAACTCCTCCATCTGGGACCCCATGTTCAGTCCAATGGTTGGCTGCAAGATTCCACCTCTGTATTTGTCAGGCTCTGACAGAGCCTCCCAGAATACAGCTATATCAGGCTCCTGTCAGCAAGCACTTCCCAGCATCAGAAATAGCATCCAGAATTGGAGAATATATATGGGATGGATCCCCAGATGGGGTTGTCTCTAGATGGCCTTTCCTTCAGTCTCTGCTCCATACTTTATCTCCATATTTCCTCCTGTGAGTATTTTGATCGCCCTTTTAAGAAGGACTGAAGCATCCACACTTTGGTCTTCCTTCTTCAGCTTCAAGTGGTCTGTGAATTGTATCTTGGGTATTTCTAGCTTTTGGGCTAATATCCACTTATCAGTGAGTGCACACCATGTGTGTCCTTTATGACTGGGTAACCTCACTCAGGATATTTTCAAGTTCCATCCATTTGCCTAAGAATTTCATGAACTCATTGTTTTTAGTAGCTCAGTAATACTCCAGTGTGTAAATGTACCACGTTTTCTGTATCCATTCCTCTGTTTAAGGACATCTGGGTTCTTTCCAGTTTCTGCTATTATAAATAAGACTGCCATGAGCATAGTGGAGCATGTGTCCTTATTATATTTTGGAGCATCTTCTGGGTATATGCCCAGGAATGGTGTAGCTGGGTCCTCAGGTAGTACTATGCCCAATTTTCTGAGGAACTGCCAGACTGATTTCC
This sequence comes from Arvicanthis niloticus, assembly GCF_011762505.2. Taxonomy (NCBI): domain Eukaryota; kingdom Metazoa; phylum Chordata; class Mammalia; order Rodentia; family Muridae; genus Arvicanthis; species Arvicanthis niloticus. The sequence continues at coordinate 134,433,376 of NC_047660.1, forward strand.
AGAGTGGTTGTACCAGCTTGCAGTCCCATCAACAATGGAGGAGTGTTCCTCTTTCTCTACATCCTCCCCAGCATCTGCTGTCACCTGAGTTTTTGATCTTAGCCATTCTGACTGGTGTGAGGCAGAATCTCAGGGTTGTTTTGATTTGCATTTGCCTGGTGACTAAGAATGTTGAACATTTCTTTAGGTGTTTCTCAGACATTCAAATTTTCTCAGTTGAGAATTCTCTGTTTAGCTCTGTTCCCCATTTTTAAAAAGGGTTATTTGATTCTCTGGGATCTAACTTCTTGAGTTTTTTGTATATATCATACGTAGAATTGGTAAAGATCTTTTCTCAACCTGTTGGTTGCCCTTTTGTCCTATTGACAGTGTCCTTTGCCTTATAGAAGCTTTGTGATTTTATGAGGTCCCATTTGTCAATTCTTGATCTTAGAGCATAAGCCATTGGTGTTCTGTTCAGGAACTTTTCCCCTGTTCTTATGTGTTCGAGGCTTTCCCCCACTCTCTCTTCCATTAGATTCAGTGTGTCTGGTTTTATATGGAGGTCTTGATCCACTAGGACTTGAGCTTTGTACAAGGAGAGAAGAATGGATTGATTTGCATTCTTCTACATGCTGACCTCCAGTTGAACCAGCACCATTTGTTGAAAATACTGTCTTTTTTCCATTGGATGATTTTGGGTTCTTTGTCAAAGATCAAGTGACCATAGGTGTGTGCTTTCATTTCTGGGTCTTTAATTCAATTCCATTGATCTACCTGTCCGTCTCTGTACCAATACCGTACAATTTTTATCACTATTGCTCTGTAATACTGCTTGAGGTCACGGATGATAATTCTCCCAGAAGTTCTTTTATTGTTGAGAATAGTGTTGGCTAGCCTGGGTTTTTTGTTATTCCAAATGAATTTGCAAATTGCTCTTTCTAACTCTATGAAGAATTGAGTTGGAATTTTGATGGGGATTGTGTTGAATCTATAGATTGCTTTTAGCAAGATGGCCAGAGCATTTTCTTAATTAGTGTGAGAGGGCCTAGCCCATTGTGCGTGGTTCTATTCCTGGGCTGGTGGTCCTGGGATCTATAAGAAAGCAGGCTGAGCAAGCCATGAGGATCAAGCCAGTAAGCAGCGCCCCTCCATGGCCTCTGCAGCAACTCCTGCCTCCAAGGTTTTTCCCACATGTGAGTTCCTGTCCTGGCTTTCTTTAGTAATGAACTATAATGTGGAAGTTTCAGGCAAGTAAATCCTTTCCTTTCTAAGCTGCTTTGGTCATGGTGTTTTATCACAGCAATAGTAACTCTAGTTAAAACACTGAATGTTTCCAGAATGGAATAAGACAATGTGTTTCCTCAATAGTGAGGGACTCGGGCTATAATTTAGGTATGTGAAAAGGAGATTTAATGATGATAGATAGGCTGTTAAAACTTCAAATTTCAGTGTTTAACATGGAAGTCAATGAAGTTCTGATAAATTATTAATCTAGTCTTGGTAACAGTTATAAGCACTGGCTACTAAAGCTTTTTTTTAAAAAAGAAATTAAAATTGTAAGTCACATGCTGAAAAAAATTTGATTTCCCTTTGTTTACTTTCCTAAATATAGAGTTTAAAAGTGCTTCTCATTGTGTCCAATAAACTAGTACCAATTTTGAAATCTGAATCCAAAAGATGCCTGATACAATAGATTTTTTAACAGCCTGTTGTTGAACTCTTTGCTTTCTCCTAGCTCTCCACACCCTATTAAACTGATTATATATATATATATATATATATATATATATATATATATATATTCTTATTGCTAGGGGTAGATATTCCTCCCTTCACTCCATAAAGCTGGAATTGGTAAGAGGGACTGATAGGAGCAGAAATAATGTACTGTGAATAGTTCATATATCTTAGATGCTAAGGCAGTGTCTTAGCTTACTACTTGCTCAGCGTGCTTTCTTATAGAACCCAGGACCACCAGCCCAGTGATGGCACCACCCACAATAGCTTGGGCCCTACCCATTGATCACTAATTGGGAAATGCCTTGCAGCTGGATCTCATGGAGGCATTTTACTAACTGAGGCTCCACCCTCTTTATGACTCCAGCTATGTCAAATTGAGACAAACCAGCCAATACCTACCCCTCCCTTTTCCTGGGAAAAGCTGGAATGAATCTTCTCTTCCATTTCACTCTTTTGCTTTCTTTCATGCTTGGGTCCCACAAACTGTGTGGTTCTAATTTGAATTTGCAGGTTAGACAATAATAATGTATGTAGTAGGAGAGGTAGGGTGATCTATTACCATTTTCTGTCATCTCCCAGTGTCAGATCCACTGTCCTGAGTTGACTTGCTTTGGAGAAGACAGGGTTGTTTAAGACACATTCCATTCAAGTTTACCTGTTACCTCTGTGTTTAGAAGTTCAGACATATAATAGTCTAATAATAAAATGGATTTGGACTTTTTTCTACTCAGTTAACATTAAGAGAATTAGTTTGCTCAGAGCAAGAATTAGGTATCCATGTCTCTTGTGCTAACACTTGACAATAGGTGTTTGGCAAATTGTAATACTATTACAATATTATCAACATATGGCATCTTTCAAAGATAGTACCAAGATAATGTAAGATCAGTTATTCTTAGGCAAGTTGAACTCTGAAAAAATATTTTTAGTTATTAAAAAAACCAACTCTATTTTCTTCGTGTGTAAGTGGAATTGGGATACTGATATTTTTTTCAACAAAAATAGTACATAAAAATCTACAGAGTGTTACAATCCTTTGCTTTATGAAAAAGACTAATTGATAAGTAATGATACACACACACACACACACACACACATACACACACACATATATATATATATATATTCATTTTTAGGGACTATAACATTATCTGCTCCAAAAAAAATTAAAGATGGGTTTTAAGCTAACGAATCATGAAGCAGTTTGTTGAGTTACATGTAATCTCAAATGGTCATATTTATTTTAACACCTGGAAAAAGTCAGGCTGCACACAGCTGGCTGCTAGCTTGTCACACATTCCTAAGTTTACAATTACTACTGGTGTTCTCAAACCAAGGAAATGACAAACAGTTGCAGATGGCGAGACGCTCTGGACAGAGCAGCTTTCCCAGCAGGCCTAAGTACATGTCAATAACTGCACTCACTTTTACAAACAAGGGCAGTGTCCAGACATTTTGTTAAAAATCATTTAAACCATACTTAGGAGTTTTACAAAATGTATAAATGCTGATGTTTGGAATAAATCGATAAGTCAAAGTATATTAAAAAATGATGTCAAAGAAAACTTGATCTGTTAAATGAAGTCTACCTTTATATTCTGCTTATATAATGAGGGTTTGCTCTCTATGATCTAGAGGAATTGTAACTAAGCTTGAAATCTTAAACTAAGTATCACATAAAGAATAATGAAACAGAGATTTAGAAAGCACCACACAGAAAGAACAAGTGCTAATTCTAGCTTTAACACATTTCATGCAAAAGAAAATAGTTTTATAGAGAGACTCATATTCCCTAACCTATGGCAGAAACCTAAACTTGTCATTTTCAGAATCTGAAACAAGACTGATCAAAAATTGACAATAACTGCAGACGAATCATTCCCCCATTAACTTTCAGTAAACCATTTGATAGTACATAGCAGAGTTAATTATGCCATAACTTTTTAATGCTCTCAGCTTATGGCAACTAAGTAGGTTTTAATAAAGTAATTTTATTATTAATTAATGTTTTATTTATATCCCTCCTCCCTATCCCCCCGGAAGAGTTCTTGCCTCCTCTTCATCAATTCTTTTTCCCCTCTGCCTTATCTTCTCCCCTTTATCTCTGGGAGGTTGCCCCCCCCCCATTCCCTCTTCCTGGAAATAAAGTACATTACCCAACATCTATTCTGTTTTACATTGAATGCTAGAACTGTTATTGATTTATTGTTAGATGCATTGATATATTACTAGTTGCTTAGTTTAAATAGATCCAGAACAATAATATACACTAGCAATCTTTGACTTCCAGCATATCCTTTTTCTAGTTTCTATGGTGGCTTATCTCTTTGATGCTTCAGGTCAACCAAACATCATCACGACCCTAAATGACAATTTCTTCAGTTGACACTCACCAATTCTTTGATTTTTAATGTTCTTCACAAAAGAGCCTAACAATGTCAGGAAACCCAACATCTCTTCTTTACTGTGATGAGGTGATTAAGAGGTAGACAAAATAATTATTTTGCAATAAATATTTCATAATCCAAGGTGACATAACTCAACACAGTGACTTCTGTGCTGAACTTGTCAAGATTCTCAGAATTTAAACTCACTGCTTCAAGTGCCTATGGCTTTAACACAGGTGACACTATTGGTCCACCTTCTACTGGGTATGGACTTTTGAATAATAGATATTAATGTAGATTTTTTTCTCAACCAATTTGAAATTCTGGTTGAAATGTTATTGTTTTAATCATCAAGTGTTAGCCAACTTTACCTGTGTAGGATTCAAACTACAATATAATGACCATTTCATGATGCTGTGGTAACTGGCAATGTCTTTCAGTGCTTATTATATTCCAGTTATCAAGCTATGTACTAAGTGTTTACCTCCAGTTATCCTGCCAAGTACTGGGTTCTTCACCCTTCTCAGCAGTAAAGGAGATTCAGGTGCTGAGAATCAGAAGCTAGCCCAGGGTCATAGCCTAGTAGTGTATCCAGACCTGCATTTGATTGCAGGTAGAATACAGTGCTTCCTAAACGTGAAATGTTTTTGTCAAATTTAGCCACAAACAATGCTAGATTAAGTAGAAATATTTTAAGAACTAATGAAATGGCTCACGGTTGTATAGTTATGAAGCTGTTGCACTGGCTAATAAACTATATTTAACAATCAAGAATCAATAGCACACAAAAATATTTAGAAAATAGACACATATTAAGCTAAATAGATCACCTCCATTTTATCAGAAACAGATGGGGCATTGCTCCAGCCAACCTTCTCAAATACCAGGTTGCTAAATCACAACCCACTTTAAAAAAAATATAAAGGTGCTTCCAGGTGTGCAGTATGCACAGATGAGCTTCCAGGTGTATGCTGCTCGAGAATACTTCCAGGTGTGTGCTACTCAAGGATGCTTCCAGTAGGCACATGCTTATTAATTTCAGTTACTCGGGAGTGTGAGTGTGAAGAGGTCACTAGTGTCTAGAAGTTGAAGATCAGCCTGAGAGGTAATGACAATGTGTCTGAAATATCATAGTATATATAGCGAAGAAACAAACACACACTGAAGGTGCTGATTAAATTATGGAAGATTCTGTCCTGATGAGCCTGCTGTGAATTGAAAATAATAAGTCAAAATGTGTTTAATGCACCTAATCTCCTGAACAGTCTAACTTAGCCACTGTGTGCTGTGGGCTGTGGGTTGTTCACCCTCGTTGTAGTGTGGTTATGTGGGAGCTACATCCTAGAGCTATTGAATGTGACTTGATCAGAAAACAAAATTTATAAAGTTTGTGCATTGCTTTCATGCCTTAGTAAAGGGTAGAGAGCACAAGTTATCATAAGAACTTTGTGTCCTCTTCATAACTATGGTGATACAGGATTAGTGCCAGTGACCCTGGAAGTTGACATGCTCGGGGAGGACGACTGCAAGGCTCTTCTGAGTTACAAGGAGGCCCCATGTAAAACAAACAAACATGCAAAACCAAACTAGGTATTCATTAATGCATTTCATCGAACTACTTTGGAGGGTTCATGGCACCTATGAGAAACAAATGCATCTAAAATCAAAAACAAATATCTTTGATACTTCTTTTATAGTACTTTATACTATTACATTCTTTTAACGCATCAAGGTTCCTGGTTTATAAAATTATAGATTTTGAAGCCAGGGTCTTTATGGTGGTTTGAATAAGAATGGTCCTCATAGGCTCATTTATTTGAATGCTTAGTCATTAGGAAAGCACTCCTTGAGAAGAATTAGAAGGTGGAGTAGGGATGGCCTTATTGGAGAACGGGTCACTGGGATGGGCTGTGAGGTTTTCAGAAGCCCATACTAGGCCTGGTGTCTCTTCCAGATCCAGAGCTCTCAGCTACGTCTCCAGCACCATGTCTGCCTGCGTGCCACCATGTTCTGCTCCATGATAATAATGAACAAAACTAAATTAAACTAAATGCTTTCTTTTACAAGAATTGCCTTGGTCATGGAGTCTCTTTACAGGAATAGAACACTGACTAAGGCAACCTCCTAGTCTACAAAAGTTCATTTTTGAAAAAAAGAAATGGAAAAAGCTCCAGAAAATTGAAAGAATTTCCCCAAGACTGTTCTGCGAACTAATGGTAAAGGAGAAGCTGACCCTTTTCCTTCCTGGTGGCAAGTCCCAGACTATCCTGCCTTGCCACCCATCATTTCTCTGTATCTTTGAAAATATCTAATAATAACTACAGTATCTAAAGATTGTCCCACCAGGCAAAGAGCTCAGAAGTGACCATTTATACCTATTGTTAAATACAAACAAATATATTCATTCTCCCCTCACTCTGTGTGTGTGTGTGTGTGTGTGTGTGTGTGTGTGTGTGAGAGAGAGAGAGAGAGAGAGAGAGAGAGAGAGAGAGAGAGAGAGAGAGAACTGCACATGGAGGTCAGAAGGCTGGAGGCCAGAAGGCAACCCAGAGTGTCATTTTTCAGGTTTTTGTACACTTTTATTTTTGAGAAGGGTCTCTCACTGGTCTGTCCTGAACCAGTTAAGCAAGTCAGCCTGTGAACACATCTTCCTCATGCTGTGGGTGACTGTGAACATTTTTCTACATGTTCAGCTTTTTTTCACGCACACTCTAAGGATAGAACACAGGTCTTCTTGTTTTCAAGGAAAGCACTTTACTGAGCCATCTCCCAAGCCCCTATGCTGAGGTATACTCTTGAGTAGATGGCAACTTCAAAAAAATCTAATGCACAAGGTACAGATTATCAACTGCCACTCTGTACCGTGTAAGGACTCCTGGGATGGACTTAAAATAATGACATATTTGGTTACTATTGTAATTTATAGTACATTTTATATGGTATCCTAACTGATGGTGCTTAACAATTATTAAAATATACCTTATTATGGTATAATTTTTAAACAATATATGAAAGCACACTCAGTTTTAAATAAACGCTCCATGGAGTTTTTGGTTTCTGGCTTAAAATGTCATGCAATATTACAAACAAATCTCAAAAATATTATGTGTTATTAAACCGCCTTCTAAATATTTATGTTTATAGCTGTAGATTTGTTCTGCACTAAACTTTGGTCAAAGAAGCATGTTTTTGGCAGCAGGTAGGGGCTAATAAAGAGCCTCATAACTGATAAAGTGCTGAGTGTAATTCATTGCCAGTGCTTGGCTTCAGAGGAGTTGTCAGTATCAGTTTGCCCATGAAAGGCTCAGGGCACAGAGAATGAGGACTGTGAATGTGAGTGTTGTGAAGTCACCTTGCTGACACGACAAGGCTGTAGCACACGTCAACTTCCAGCAGCTATGGTCACCTGTACCAGACCCACACACGGAGTCGGCCTAAATCCAGGAGCCTGGGAAGGGGACACACCCTTAGCTGAGGATACCCTGGCAGTCAATGATGTAGCTGCTGGAAGGTTGTCCGTGCTCCAGTGGATGGACCCACACCTGTGGCAATCAACTATTCTGAACATATGTCTTACATTCTAAGAGACTAGGAGTTTTGCTGGACATCACATGCAAAGTACTTAATAGTACACCTTGAAGTCACTTAAGATTTACAATTGCTGGCCTCCTTCTGTGCACTCAAACTACTTAATCTGCCTTTAAGAGAACAATATAACAACCACCCTCACTTGCCTTGGGTTTCCCATGAAATCAGTGCTTACAGCCTCAGCTAATACATAGATGCAGTTTGAAGTAAAATACTCTTTATGCCCCAGATCCAGAAAAATGCACATAAATCATGAAAGCAGCGAATACAGAAGTTGAAAGTAACTTCCTAAAATATACTGTAGAGTTTAAAAGAGATCATTTATACTTATTTATACTGGATCAGTCAGAGCCAGCTACTTAATCCCTTATAAAACTCTGTTAAAGTCTTCTGTAAAGTATTTTATTCCTTCTCCATGTGACACTTATGCTGTACAATAAATACACAGTAAAGTCTTTTGTTAGGGAAAGACATACCACTTAAAGATAGACATTATTTACATACATAGCTCATACAACATACAGACACACATAGGGATAGACAGACACAGGGACCAACAGATTCACAAGAGAGCCTTCGGGTAGGCATAGATTCAAACAAGAGATGACACACAGAGACACAGGGACCAACAGATTCACAAGAGAGTCTTCAGGTAGACATAGATTCAAACAACAGATTACAGAAGACACTGGCAGCATAGAATGGAGAATTCATATTTGGACTCAATTCTTGCTTAAATGTCTCCAAGGGGGAGCACTTTCATTTCTTTCCTTTACGACTGGTACAGTATTGGTAACTTGGAGTTACTCAGTAATGTGTTAATAATCTATGCACACAGTCATGTACATATAGAGTCAGAGAGCTTTCAGTGACTATACAAATATATTGACAAGAGACATAAGGGATTACTTATAATCAGTTTCTATGGATAGGAACTCAGGAACAGCTTAGTTGGGACTAAGCTGAGCATGGGTCTCCTAAGAAGTTCCAAGTCATCTCAGCCAGGGCCTGAGGCATCTGAAGGCTCACTGAGGCTGAGGGTTTGCTGGTAAACAGTTCAGTCTCTTGGCTCTCAGTAGATGGCACCTGATCTGTGCCAGCTCTTGACAACAGTCTTTTACAGATATAGATCTTGGCATAAAGATCTATAGTGTCCTTCCAACATGTCAGCTGGCTTTCTCAAATTCAGTACATTAAATTATATAATACAATGTGTATACATTATATTGTATAGAGTATATTTCCACCACCCAAGCAGTTTCTTTGGATGTCTTTGCCATCCAGCACCTTCCACTCCTGGTTCCTGGTAACCACAAAAAGTCTTCTATGACAGTCAACTACCTTCTACTTTCTAGAGCTTGTAACTGCAGTTCAGTGACATGTAGCTCCTGTGCAGGTTCCTTTGACTTGCATTGAGAAGTGTGTCTCCTGTATGTTGTCATCAGTGATTTCTTTTTCCTGCTAGGTAGCACTTTCCACTCTAGCACTGAACCACAAAAATAATTTTAAATTATTTCTTCTGTTTTTTTTTTATTATAATTACATCTCCCATTTTCCTTTCCTCCCTCCAAGCTCTCCTATGTACTCCTTCTCTCTCTTTTAAGTTCATACCCTTTTCCCACTAATTGTTACTGCATGTATATACACACACAAACACACACACACATACCTTTCTAAATATGTAAACAGAGCCTTCCTAGTCTATATAATGTCACTTGTATGTACACTTATAAACCAAACTCTATCAATAAAACATTTTCTTTTTTCTCTTGTTATCTAAATAATATCCTGAATGTTGTTTTTTGCATAAAAAGCCTAAATATCACTATCCAATCTTTAACAGAAAATGTTTAATAACCCTTGAGTAGCAAAATATTAATGACCTTGGACATTCTCAAAGTCTACCTTATAATTACTGACTCAGAATCCAGATTTTAATAAATTTATAGCTAAACTGTAGCATATCATTATGAAAAGCAGACATTGGCTCACATGACTAAAAAGAATACAACACATATTTTATATTAAAAAATGTGTGTCTATTGTGTCTATGTATAGTCATAGCTTGATACAGTCAGAAGTTTTTTACTTTCAGAAAATTACTGGCATCTAAAACAAACATAAAAATGTGGCAATAGATACATGTTACAAATTCTAATTTTTATTTAAAATATTTTTATTATAAAATGTCATTAAAATATTGGAATATAAAATGATTTTCAAGAGCTCTTGTCAAAGCATTTTTCAAAAGAGCAAATGTTCAAAGGAAATGATCAAGAGAACAAGTACTTGTGCTGCCTTCTCATGGGGATGAGCCAGTGGTTAGCTGAGATTAGCAGATGGTCATCTTTGTGCATACGATCCGAAAGCTCACAGGGTCGTACAGTAGATGCTGTAAATCTATGCAGTGGGCTATGGAGCGCTGGCTTTCAGCGCATCCAGTTTCAGTTAACAGCTAAGACTTAGTACACAGAGAACTGGAATATGGAGACATTCTCCTCTTTTTTTTTAAAGACATTTTCAGTCAGTATAAATGAGTTTGTTATAAATTTCAAACCTCTACTATGAACAGTCATGATAGCATTTTATTGCTAAACTTGGCTGTTTAACTTACAGCCATCTCATATAATGGCTATGAACCGTTTTGTGCTTTCAAGACATTGAATTAAATTATATTATGTAATTCTCATTATAGATTAAGCTTCATAATTTTACCGATTTAATGTCAATTAAGTTGCTACTTAAGGTTAAGTAAAAAAAATTCTTAAACTAAAAAGAATATTTAAATCTCTTTTCCACATACCTTAAAAATGGAACTTTCTTACTTTAAGTAACATTTTCCTTAGAATTTCTTGATTCATTTTGTATTCTTTTTATATATATATATATATATATATATATATATATATATATCTCAGGTCTAATCTCTATTTGAACTCTAAATGACTTCTCTTCAAATTAATATTCCATGATGAATTATTAAATTTTCTTAAAAGAACAATAAAACAGATATTTGCTCTGCACTTCAGAACTTTAATGAAAAGATCCAATTTAAGAAAAAAAATCTTTCCTCTATTAGTAAGTATTATATTCTCCATTCACATAAAATTAAAAAATAATCACAACTATTCTTTGGAGTTGTTCACAGATTAGAATTTTTCAAGTCTATTTCATGTTGACTGAAAATATACATGCAATCTGCTTGGGGTTAAAGTATTTGGCCCTTAAACACCCATTAGAGATTCATTTACATTTGTCTTACTTTAGAATATGATAGTTATCTAAATGATTCTGTTAGAAAATCTTACTAATCAGGCTTGGGATATAGTTCAGTGGTAGAATGCCTGCCTAGAAAATCTTACCAAATAAAATAAGTAATGTAAAATATAAATTATTCACTTTTAAGAAACACATGAATTGTTTCATTATATTCCATAAGACCCATTTTTAAAACAAGAAATTCTTGATGATAGGAAAAATAAAACAAGAAAGAAGAACTATATTCAAAAATCAATGTCCTCTGGAAATACACAGGGAAAATTAAAAAGCTTAAAGTAAAAAAAAAAAAAAAAGTGTTAAAAATCAAAAAAAGTGTTAAAAATCAACAGAAGTATTAAAAAAACACTTAAAATTCTAGGTGTGAATAAAGGTGTTGGTAAACCTGCAGAGCACAATGCAACAAGTTCTTACAAGTCGACTGACAGCGCTGAGCTGAGGAAGGAAGCTTTTCAGATGTATAAGGCAAATGTGGGGAAAACAATTATTAATGATGCATGAGCCAGAACATTAGAGTAAAAGCCAATTACAATCATGGAATCTGCATCTGTTCATTACAACTCTGTCAGTTTTCCAGAATATGAGCCTAGGAAGTTTTTTACAAGTGACGTAAATGGAAATGTGTTTAGAAACGGCTAAACAATGTGTCCAACATGCAAAAAAAAAATGTGATGTTACAGCTGAAAAGGAATCCACTCTTCTTCCTCCTCTGCTATTTATATAGACGCCTCCTGGTTCTATTTCTATTGACATCTTTCTTACTCTGTATAACTCTGTCATTAAGTGACTGACTCAACATTCTCTGAATGTTTGAAATTTCAACTTCTTTTTCTAGCTGATTATGAAACATCTACCAGGATAGACAAAGTGGATCTCCAAGAATTTAGAGAAACTATATTAAATACACTTGATTAGCGTGTGACAAGTGTTTAGATGAGTGATCTTGGGGTCATTTCTAATTCATGAGCTCAGCTTTCTGAGAAGTCAATGAACATTCTAGAGTTTATGATATTTAGCCAAGTGGAAGCTGTCTACCTTCATGAGAAAGGAAAGTCATTTTAAGTGTTGAACAGATAAAAAAAAAAAAAAAAAAAAAAAAAAAAAAAAAAAAAAAACCTGAAAAATCTTAAGAAAGGAGTTTGCCTCAAGAAAATCAGCAACTTCCAGAGACTGAAAAAGCATTTACCCAAATTGTTCCATGGCCCTTTAGGAACTGAAATAAAAAGGGATCTTATAATTAAATAAGTTTCAGATTGCTGGGTATTCTCTCATTTCTAATAGGTCCACAGTGTACACATGACATATTGAATGTTCTACACTAAGGCACAAAACCAATCCAACTTGATTTTTGTACATGAGATTCCCTCTTCGTTTTGAAATTTTCAATCTACCTGTTTTTCCACAGAAGACAACGTGAAAATGATTTGATAACTATACGTATTCAGGTATTACTTTCAACAATAATCAAGAGCCATGTGTGAAAATGACAAAGTAAAGAATAAGCTAAAGATTTTTGGAAGTAAAACAGAGAGGTGAGATCTGCCTTGCTCATTACTCATGGATGCAACAAATATCTCTTGAACATTAGTCATGCCACGCGTAAGGACAGGCACGTGCCCCAGTTTGCATTTCTCAGATGTTGTCCACATCCTTATTTTTGCACTGATATTATTGGAGGCTTTGATAAGTAACAGCAATAAAAACATGAACAGTGGTTAGATGATAATATTATTTCAAAACTGAAAAATGAAGAAATAGTGAATATTCATCCATAACAAGTGGTAATAAAGTGAAGATAAAGAAGGTTTCTTGAGAGCTGGAGACAGAAGTCAGTGGTAGAGAATTTACTGCCCTCGAAAAGCTCTGAAGTTTGATTCCCAGCATCTAAAGGAAGAGATCTTATTCTTAGTGATTGGCATGGGGTGTAAGATAATCTAGGTACATACAATCAAATGGCAAACAATTTTTGCTTTTATAAATTAAAAATAATTATTTGAATATTTTAAATACCCCTAAGATAGCTTATAAGGAATGATGAAAATAATTCATGCAACTTTTAATTTAAAACAGAGTCTCATGTAGCCTTGAACTCTTGGCCTTAAACTCTCCATGTAGTTAAGGAATACCTTGAACCCCTAATTCTCTTGCCTCTACTGTCCATGTGGTAGGATTATAGGATTGAATGTAGTCCTACTATGACCAGCTTTAAATGAGATATCAAATGCAAAACAATATATATCAATATATATCCATTTATATCAGGCAATATGTGCAGTCTGCTCGTAAATCACGAAATCAGTATGTTCTTGTTGGTTAAATCTGGGATAATCTGGTGACAATAGAAATGATTGCATTTAACTACAGAATGAAAAACCCATGAGGGAAAACTTCACATCTGTCATTAAATAAACATAGATACCGAAATATTATTCCAAATTGAAGAGGACTAAGAGAAACACATAAGTAAGTCTGTGTGGTTGTTTGGCCTGAATGTTTGCCTGTGAGCCCTTAGCTTGCCTGGTGCCCATAGAGGCCAGAAGAAGGCACTGAATCCCCTGGAACTGGACTTACAGACAGCTGTGAGCCACCATATATATGTGTGCTAGAAATCAAATCCAGCTCCTCTGGAAGAGCAATGTTTAATCACTGAGCCAACTCACCAGTCCAGAACTTTATTTAGAAAGAAAAACTCCACCATTCTATAATCAAAATAACCACTGTGTGATCCAAAGTGTATAAATACACTAAAGACAGCCAAAACTTTTATACAGTAAGTAGTGAAGGAAAAGTGTTCAGAGTTTGGCCTAAGTACTGACTATGTAAAAGCAGACATGCTGTTTAGAAGGTAGCACCACTGAGAATAGCATTAAAAAACAATTGCCTTTTCTCTTTCTCTTGAAGGAGCAGAAAACTGTGGAGTCACCATCAGAATGAAGTGGAAAGCTCCAGAGAATGAGCTTCAGTGGGCTTGTCCATAGAAAAGTAATCATGAAAAACAAAAAGACCAAATGTTCTGCATGACTAAGTGTCAATGATGAATAACACCGTTTAACCTTTCTGGGAGGGACATACTAAAGTGGGAGACACTGCCTAAGAAATGAGGTCACCAACAAAATTTTAATACAAACCTTGGGAAAGAATAACCTATATTAGTTTTGAATCAGAGTTTTCTTAGTTAAAAACGACTTAATTTAGTATAATTGAGTTTCCACTGTAATTTCCTGAAACTATGCTCAGAACCAAGTTTAAAAAATGTGTTTTTCATCAAATACAATGAACTTTTTTTCATCTTAATCTCTTAAGAATGTTTGAAAACAGAGACAGTGCCTTCCTTCTTGAAATAAAGGCTTTAACGATGCATATTTTCCTGGCTTTCCAGTCTATATCCTGTTTGCAAGGTCTTTGGAATGCTCCTCATCTTCATACATGCCTTAAGTTTTAACATTTATTTTCAAGTCTCTTGTTACCAGCAATAGTTATGTTCTATGGGCACATGGTTGTAGAATTAGCACACAGTCTTCCTGGTTAGATTCTGAGAGTAAATACAGGGATGGCTCCCTGTTAGCTACTAGTTATCAATACATACTTTTTATTTTTAATTTATGTATATGTGTGTATGTATGCTCTGTGTGTGTGTGTGTGTGTGTGTGTGTGTGTATGTGTGTGTGTGCTGTGTGTGTGTGATGGTGCACGTCTAGACCAGCAGATATGGTAGATTGCCTGGAGCTAGTGTTACAAATGGTGGGGGCCCACCTACATGGATACTAGGAATCCAACTCCAGTCCTCTGGAAGACCAACAAGGACTCTTACCTGCTGATTCATCTTTGTAGCTCCCAATATACATTTTTTAAGGTATATGCTTCTGCTGAGTATATAACTCAGTGGTACAGCACCTGTCTAGCATGCATACGTTCCTAAATTCAATTTCTGACTCTAACCCAGTAAGAAAATGTTTGTTTTAATAAACTTTATTTAAGATCTTTTTTTTTATTTGCCAGCATGGAACTCGCCATTAATAACATGAATTTGCTCCACAGAGTGCATCATAGTCTTCTTGCACTTATGAACACTGGAAAGCAATTACACAATATGTTCTGGGGCCATTTAAAAAAGCAAGACCACTAAAAATTTAAACAAAAAAAAAAAAAGCATGGCACATAAAAGCCAAAAAAGTGGTATGTATATAAAAGCTGAAATAAAAAGCAGGATGTGGCTTGTGTAATGTCCACCATGAACATGCTCACTGGGCAATTCAGGCTTGGCTGCTCTGTGCACAGCCACAAACCGAAAGAGCAAGTTAGAAGATCAGTTAAGTATTGATTTATGTGTTATAAAGAAATTAGTGAGTAGGAAAATTTTGAAATACTGGTTGTGATCAGAATCAACTCACTCAGCTACAAACCCTGAAACTTACCATAACAACTGACCTACAAAATACGCCAGTGCAATAGTGGCACATGTTATGGGAGTAGCCAATTACTTTTAAAAATTGGATATAAGGCCCATCCCATGAGATGAAATGCAAACTTGACCCTCCTAAAGTATCCAAGTACCCGAGACTAGCTAGATCATGTGTCCTAAGGGAAAAACTACTACTATTATTCTACTGAATGAACTTAGCAATAAAATGACTCTTAAAAATATATACCTTTAGGCTTATAGTTTTCAAAATCTAGTTTAATTCAGATACTTCAATGCTTTAACCTCCCTTCTAGCCTACCACCCACCAGAGGTAGTGGAAAGGAATGGTTAATAGAGCAAAAAAGGGCATTGACCTGCTTAGAAATAGTTCTTTGGTGCAATTCCAATCTTGGGTGTCAGGATAGCAGCAGTTCAGTTCACATGAATCAGTAGTAGTAGCTCCATCCACTCACAAACACCAGGCACAAATCAGCAATAGCAGCTCAATCCAGAAGTAACTGTGAGGCTCTGCCAATCTGCTGGAGTCTACAGAAGCATCAAGAAGTGGAACAGCACCAGAAGTTCTTTGGTGCATTTCTCTGTAAAAAGTCATGACAAACTATGATCAGTAAAGAAGGCAAGGTAAACCAATGCCACACAGCATCAACCTCTGTTCATTAGGCTATATTTATACCCTTTCCAAACAAAACATATTCTCTTAAGCATTTTCTTTAACAAAATGCCATATGCCCTTTTCCAGACAGCTTTCAGAAAAGCACCATGTGAGATCATGTGTCTGTTCTCAGCAAAACAGCCTTTCAAGCATCTGTTTCAGCAAAAAAAAATCCTCTCATAAGACAGTTTCCAGAAAAACACATGTTACAACTGAGTCCGCAAAGAAACCAGAAATTTCCACTTCACATACCCATAGATATATTGCTCAGCCCTTATCAGAGAAGTTTCTTCTTGTATTAGATGGTAATTAGTGCAGAGAGAGACTTTGAAGTACATAGATTTGAATAAAATGTCTTTATAAAACTCCTCCCTTCAAAGCTCAAAGATCTATATGAAAGGTGAGGTGGAAAGATTGAAAGATCCAAAGGTAGTGGATGACTCTAAGAAAAAGCATCTTTCAGACACAAAGGACTGATGCACATCTAAATCCACAGAGACTGGAAGAATGCCTAAGATCTGAAGATTTGTACAGTCTCAGCCTAGAAAAATTCCAGTATCGAGAAGGGGAAGTAGACACAAAACTCATGCCCTGCAATTGGTACCACCTAGGAAAGGGAAACTCAGTTCTCTTCAATGGAGTGACAGTGGCATATCAATCACACTCTTGGGCATGGCCCATGCACAGAAGTTGTTGGTCAATGCAAAATGAACTCCATGGTTTTTTGTGTGCTTTTTGTTTTGTTAGTTTTTGTCTAACTGGCTTTTTGTTTATTTTTACTTTATTTTTATTTATTGTATTTATTTTTATCGTTAGTGAAATGGAACATGAATTGAGAATGTAGAGAGTGTCTGTAAGGAGTTGGGGTAAGGAAGGAATATAATAAAAATATTCTGTATGAAAATATTTTTTCTAAATAAAAGAGAGACAAAATAGAAAAGACCTGAGCACCTTGATTAAAGTTTTAATGATATAACCCTTATTTGCCTCTCTAATTCATCCTGTCTATGTGCCAATGAGTGAGTATATGCTGTATCTGCACATCACTGAAGCAGGAGATTCATGGTACCTGCTCTAAGCAACAGTCTTGTACTCCTTCCTTAAAGCAACTCTAGGTCCTATCTGCTCTCTGCTGTGTTCAACCAAATGCTTGCCTTTATTGATATAACCCCACAGGCACATACACACCATGTATTATTGTTCTTCTTGCCAGAGGAGTGCAGACAATACAAATGCATATTACTATATGTAGCTTTATATGGGCGCTGGACGATTCAGACTCACATGATTTGGTTCTCACATTTGGACAGCAAGCACTTTAACCACTAAGTAATCTCCTGGATGTTCTCCTTGCCCTACTGTGTTTACCACACTGCTGTGATCAGTTCTACTCGCCAACAGTGTGTAGTCAATGTTTTCATCATCACCTTTTTTATTTTTACCTTGAGCAAGATCTCAAGATCTTTCCTTGAGAGAAGATCAAAACTGCCTTAGAATTATGTACTGAGGACGGGTATGGATTTCTGATCTTCTGGCTTCCACCTCCCAAGTTCTCAGACTACAGGACAGTGCCACCATGTCAAATTTATGCAGTGCTATGGATTGAACCCAGGGCTTTGTGTATCCTAGACAAACAATCTACTAATTGAGCTATATTCCTAGACTTCAGTCTTTGTAACAAACTACTGGTTTAGTTTGCTAGTATGTGAATGAGAAATCTTGCATATATTTGTAGGGCCTATAGTGTTTAAAAAACATATTCTGATGCTCTTGATATCAAGGTAATGATGGTCCTATTTAGTTAGAAGTATTTTTTCCAATTTTTGTCTTATAAGTGTTTGAGGAGGGTTGAAGCAAATTATTTAAACATATGGTACATATTTATTGGCAAAGCTGTTGTTCCGAATACTAGCCTTCTCACATAATAATGAGTATCTGGGACAGTCATCTTATTAAAAGATTTACATTGGCTTCTAGTTTTGGAAATTTCAGTGGAAAGTTGAGCAGATACACTGAGTTGGGCTACAGTAAAGATCTGAGTGGAAATTGAAGGAAATAGGTTTAAGAGGAAGCCCAGAAACAAACAAAAAAAGTCAGCACCCACCCCACTATGTTCTCTATTCCCAAAGATACCAGATGAAATATAATCTCTTTTAAAATTTTTCTTTAATCATTTTTTACAGTCCAGACTTTATCTCCCTTCTGGTCTACTGTCTGACTGTTCCATAACCCATACCTCACCTCCGGTCCCCTCCCCTCTCCAAGAGGATGTCCCCACCCACACTCCTACCCCACTAGACCTCCCCACTCCCTGGGGCCTATCTCTCCCAAGGGTTAGGTGCATCTTCTCTGCAGTATGTGTGGTGGGGGCCTCATATCAGCTGGTATATGCTGCCTGGTTGATGGCTCAGTGTCAGGGGTCCAGGTTAGTTGAGACTGCTGTCTTCCTATAGGGTTGCCCTCCTCCTCAAATTCTTCCAGCATTTCCCTAATGCAACCACAGCCCCTCTCCCCCGGTTTCTGTTCATTGGTTGGGGGCAAATATCTGCAACTGACTCTTTCAGGTGCTTGTTGGGCTTTTCAGAAGGCAGTCATGATAGGCCCCTGCTTGTAAGCACACCATAGCATCAGTAATAGTGTCAGGCCTTGGGGCCTCCCCCTGAGCTGGATCCCAGTGTAGGCCTGTCACTGGACCTCCGTTCCCTCAGGCTCTTCTCTATTTTTGTCCCTGCAGTTCTTTCATGCAGGAACAATTCTGGGTCAGAGTTTTTGACTGTGGGATGGCAAGCCCATCCCTCCACTTGATGCCCAGCCTTTCTACTGGAGGTGGACTCTACAAGTTCCCTCTCCCCACTGTAAGACATTTCATCTAAGGTCCCTCCCTTTGAGTCCTGAGCTTCCCAGGTCTCTGGTACATTCTAGAGAGTCCCCCCCCCCTTCTACCTCCTGAGGTTGCCTGTTTCCATTTTTTTTCTGCTGGTCCTCAGGGCTTCAGTCCTGTTCCACCCACCCAAAACCTCCCGGTCCCCTTTCCAATGTGGGTCACTCAATACCCACTACTCCCACCTGTGATTGCTTTCTTCTCCCTTCTAAGTGAGATTGAGGCATCCTCACTTGGGCCCTTCAGCTTGTTAACCTTCTTGAGTTCTGTGGATTGTATCCTGGGTGGTCTGTACTTTTTTTGGCTAATATCTACTTAATAGTGAATACATACCATGCATGTCCTTTGGGGTCTGAGTTATCTCACTCAGGATGATACTTTCTAGTTCCATCCGTTTGCCTGAAAAACTCATGATGTCCTCATTCTTAATAGCTCAGTAGTATTATATTGTGTAAATAAACCACATTTTCTGTATCCATCCTTCTGTTGTGGGACATCTGTGTTGTTTCCAGCTTCTGGCTATTATAAATAAGCCTGCTATGAACATAGTGGAGAAGCTTGGTATTTTTGTATATATCTACCAATCCAGCCCTACAGAGGATTCTAGAAGAAAAACTCCAACACAAGGAGGGTACCTACACCAAAGAAAAAACAAGATATTAATCATCTCACAACAAAGCCAAAAGGAGAGAATCACATGCACATAATGCTGCCTACAACAGCAAACATAACAGGAACTAACAATTGTCTGTCTTTAATATCTCCCAATATTAATGGACTCAACTCACCTATAAAAAGACATAAGCTAACAGACTGGATCCAGCATTTTGCTGCAGACAAGAAACACACCTTAATAACAAAAACGGACACTACCTCAGAGTAAAAGGCTAGAAAAGTCTTCCAAGCAAATGGGTTTAATATCCAATAAAATAGACTTTCAATGAAAAGTTATCAAGGGAGATGAGAAAAGACACTTCATATTCATCAAAGGAAAAATCCACCAAGAAAAAGTTAATTCTAAACATCTATGCCCCAAATGCAAGGACACCCACATCCGTAAAAGAAACTTTACTAAAGCTCAAAACACACATTGAACCCCACAGAATAATAGTAGGAGACTTCAATACCCCATTCTCACTAATGGACAGGTCATTGAAACAGAAACTAAACAGAGACACAGTGAAACTAATAGAGGTTATGAATCAAATGGATTTCACAGACATCTACAGAACATTTTACCCTAAAACAAAAGAAATATTACCTCTTAATAGTGCCTTCTTGGGCGTCAAACCTCTAAGAACTGAAACATTGGTGTGTGGGTTTGGGGTGGGTTGTTCATCCAACATCATACCTACAGCACCTGTGCTTTTCTTTAGAACAAGGTTTTAGGTTATCAATTAAATTTTTTTTACTTATTATAGATGTTTCCAAGTTTGCATTTCTTCATAACTTTGATTGTGTTTCTATGAGCTTGTCTACTCTCCATATGCTATCTACATCGTATATATTTGAGAACAGGGTGCTATGTATAGGATATATTAAAAAAGTCAAAAACCTCAAAAGCAAACCTTTAAATAACATAATTTTAAATAAGCAGAAAAATCCAATAGAGGAAAGAGCATAAGGGGGTAGCATTTGAAATGTAAATACATAAAATATCCAATAAAAATGTAAAAATAGAACAGCCATCAGTATATGAAAATATCCAGCATCCCAAATGAGAGAATGCAAATCAAACCATAATGAAATGACTGCCTCATTCTTCCTTATCAAAAGACAGATGGCAACAAGCACCAATGCAGATATAGAAAGGGGGAGCCTCACAAGCTATTGATGGAAATGGAAATTAGGATGTCCACATGGGAAAGGAGTATAAGAAGTCCCCAAGAAATAAAAAAAAAAATCTAACTATGGTGTGATCTATCAATTTTACCGCTGGGTTTATTTCCAAAGGAAATGTAAATAATCTGATAAATTTACAGTTTAATGTAGCACCATGACAAACAACTAAGATTCAGATCCTGGTTGTTCATCATGAGATGAATAAATAAAAAAGTAGTGTTTGTATAAAATGTGATTACCATTCATCTGAAACAATATGCATGAACTTGGAAGTTACTATGTTAAATGAAATAAGCAGGCATGGAGAGACAAACACTATACTCAAATAACCAAAAGAGTAGGATTGGAGAAATGGCTCAGTGGACAAAAGCACTGACTGCTCTTCCAGAGATCCTGAGTTCAATTCCCAGAAACCATCTCTAATGGGATCTGATGCCCTCTTCTCGTATGTCTAAAGGCAGCTACAGTGTATTCATAGAAAGAAAGAAAGAAAGAAAGAAAGAAAGAAAGAAAGAAAGAAAGACTTCATATAAGTCAAAGACCAGAGGATACCAGAGAACACAAACCTATGGAGGAGAAATGCATTTTAAAAAGGGAAAAAATTATGAAGAACAAGAAAGGATAAGTTCTGGCATTGCTACATAATTGCTACGATTAACAATAAGAAGTGATATACCACAAAACAGATGAAAGAAATGGCTTTGAATGTTCCCAACACAAAGAGATAAGTGTTCAGAGATAGAGATGCTATGAATCAATGAATATATTGATTCAGCCACTGTCCAATACATATTTATATAAAAACCCCAAATCATTCCTCACAAATACATATAATTATGTATTACTTAAAAGAAATAAATAAAGGCAAGGTAGGTGGCACATGTTTGCAGTCCCAGCTACTCCAGTGACAGAGGCAAAAGGATTAATCAGTATCATGGGTTAGACACTAGCATAGGCAGCACAGGAATACTGCATCTCAAATGAACAAAAGTGATTCAATTGTATGTTGTCTATAGTAAACTCAACCTAAAATATAATGACATAGGTATGTTGAAAACAAAAGCCTATAAAAAAGGATCATGACAACACCAATGAAAATGACGGCAGGCGGCTGGGCAGTGGTGGCTCATGCCTTTAATCCCAGTACTTGGGAAGCAGAGGCAGGCGTATTTCTGAGTTCGAGGCCAGCCTGGTCTACAGAGTGAGTTCCAGGACAGCCAGGGCTATACAGAGAAACCCTATATTTAAAAAACAAAAAAAAAAAAAAAAAAAAAAAAAAAAGAAGAAGAAAGAAAGAAAATGACAGCAGGCATGGTTAGATTAAGATGAGAAACCAGAAAACATAAAATACAGAGTGACATTAAGTTATGAATTAAAAAGTCAAACCACAAGCGTCACATAGCAATCTGATAGGCCTGTGAAACAACAAGTCTTCTATATATTTAAGGCAAGAACTTTCATAGCTGAAAAAAAAATCAAATCACAAATATACTCAGACCTAACATCTCTCAACCATTAAGAAAAGCTGAACAAAATTCTCCACAACTGTGTAGTATTCAAATAACATAATGAATGAACAGAATCTACTCAACACAGAGACAGGCTAATGATATGGATGTGTTTTGAGAAATGTTTTGGTCTGCAATTTTGTAGCTCTGTGAATGAACATCACAGATTAAGATACCCACTATGTCACTAGATAAAGTAATCATAGAGGAACCAGTACTGAGTGTGGTTTGTTGTTGACTAAAAGGACCATATTGGGAACACCCTTTCCTTTAAAAAAAAAAAAAACTTCACAAAATTTAAAAGAATCAAGTTGATATATAGTGTGTTCTTCAGATATAACCAAACTAGGAAACAAACAAAAAAAATAACAAGAAAAGTTTCAAACAAAAAAGAAATCATTCAAGTGCATTAAACCAAATGAATGCAATGCATCAAAATCCATTCGGCATCAGAACAGTGCTGGTAGGGTAGTCTCCACAGTTAAGTATGACTGGGTGAGGAGCAGGAAATGTACCTCGAGAAGTCCAATGGTGGGGTCTCACACCAAAATCTCTGCTCCATTCTGAAAATCCTAGACTTTTTCTAAATCCCAAAGCAAGAACATATAATAAAGACAAAAATAGAAATTAAATTGAAACAAAAACCAACTAACCAACTATATAGAATAACAAAAGAGTTGGCTATTTTAAAAGACCAATGACACCAACAAATCTCTAGTAAAATGGATCAGGAAAACTTACAAGCAGAGAAATCATAAATTGCCAACTCCTGAGTGAGATACAGGCATCATTACAAACCCTGTAGACAATCAAGCACGTCTATAGCCTGATGTGTACAAAATCACAGCTCAGTCGTTATGAAATATGCTACTTGAGTATTCTGTAACTAAGGAAAATAAACTCATTGCTGAGATCATTACAAATCAATATAGATGGCTTTGTGTAATTCTACCAAAGAACTGAAAAAGGTTAACAGAAATTTTACACAATATTCCTCAGAAATGAGGATAGGACTGAAACGGAGACGGTACAAAAGAAACACACACACATACACACACACACACACACACACACACACAGAAGGAAGGAAGGAAGGGAGGGAGGGAGGGAGGGAGGGAGGAAGGAAGGAAGGAAGGAAGGAAGGAAGGAAGGAAGGAAGGAAGGAAGGAAGGGTGAGAAGGAGAGAGGGAGGGAGGGAGGAAAAGAGGGAAGGAAGAAGGAGACAACCTCAGGTCAATGTTCTTCTGCATCTGTGCAGCCTAGCTCTGATACAGCACCACAGTGCCGTGTCTACATCTTTGAGCAGGGCTGAGTAAACTGCACAATGGATTTCTTTGTATTCTTTTCAGTTGGGTGTGGTTCAAAATAAAAGTTTCACTTTTCAAAAGTCTACAAAAGCATAAAACAAACAAAAGCAACATTACTTTTTTCCTGGAAATTTTGTAGTACATAATATAAAATATTTTATTGTTTGTTTTATATATTGTTTTGAATGAGAGGGTGTAATGTGACATGTCTATAAACCAGCACTCATACAGCTGAGGCAAGAGAATTGCAAATTCAAGGCCAGAAAATTCGAGATTCTGTCTCAAAATCAGAACAAAAGAAAAATAAAAAATATACAGTTCCCAAAATTGGAAGCAAAGTAGTTGAATAAAATAGCAATGTTTTGGGGCCAGATAAGTGACTGAGTGAGGAAAGTGTCTAATACACTACTATGAGGGCCTGAGTGCACCCGCCAGCATCCAAGTAAAAGCCAGGAACATAGAGGATGCTTGGAATCTCAGTGTTGAGGAGGCTGAGAAAGGAGGATCCCTGGATGCTGGGCAGTCAGTCTAGCCAAACCAGGGAGCTACAGGTTCTTTAGAGAGACAACCTCTCTCCAAAGGTGGACTTGTACCAGATCAGACCAACCAAAATCCTAGAAAGGGCTCGGGATGGGCTCATGAAGTTCAACCCCTCTCTGAGGACATTTTGGCAATTAATAGCTGCTAGTCAGGAACAGGCAATTTTATTCAGGGATGCAGATCCTTGGTCCAGCGCATGCACACCATGGCAGCACTAAGTAGCCTCAGCAGGTTTAAAACAGACAGAGAAACAGAGGAAGGGCAAGGAGAGCAGACACATGAAGCTGAGAAGGAAAAGCAAGCAGGTGGAGAAGAAACTGAAGGGAAGACCAGGGATGCATTTAATCAGAACACACATATGAACATTAGGTGCATCCTAGGGTGGAGAGTGACAGAAGACACTACCAGTACTTATCTCTGGCTTCCAGAAACACACACACACACACACACACACACACACCCCTGCAGTACACACACAAGTACATGTATACAGATATGAACACACATATACACAATTTTTAAAAGTAATGCCAAAGAACTTTAAGATTGCTGATTAATTTTAGCAAAAATATTATGGATCTGTTTTCATTTTAAAATAGAATAATATTTTTAAATTTTCACAATATTTCATGAAAATAAGATGTGTGTGTCCATATATTCCACACAGCTTGTATGTAACAGCATTTTCCCTCCAAAGAAGTACCTCATAATGGACTTGTATGAAATTTCTTCCAGGGTTACTTCATGACATTGCTGATTGTAGTTAATCTCAGGTGTGCTCCCATCAGTGTCAGGGGAACTACATGGCACAGAGTGTGAGACCTTATCTAACTTAAGATGGCCACCTGAAAAATCAAAAAGACAAAATAAAGACAAGCCTCAAAATAAAGAGGTGAATAAAACAATTTTGAAGAAAACCACAGGCTGTACCAGCTATATGTCAGCTGTGACCCACATAACCTGTGATATATATACACCTCCCCTTAAGAAAAAAATTTAACCACCTGTGCCAGCTTGAGTGTTTCTAACCAATAAATTTAAAAGCTACTTCAATTAACCAATCAAGCTAATGTTGCTAAAGTCTGACCCCAAAAAATAATATAAAAGGTGTGTGCTTTTAGGACAGGGGTCTCTCCTCCATGGTTGAGGGGTGACTCTGACATGCTAGAACAATGAACTTCTTGCTGCTTACATCAGTCTCAGTCTCCATGTCTCTATACAGTGCATGGAGTTGAGACCCCGGGTGGGTCCAACATTTTGGTACATTGGCCGGGAAATGTCAGTGTACCGGGTTGGAGACTTCTGATATTGGAGGACATCTTACAGGTACCACTGTTATCTATTTGTGTGTGTCTGCCCCTTGTCTGTCAATCCAAGTTCCTTCTGGTTTTGGTGCCTTCTGGTTTGTGATCTCAGTTGTGACTCGGGAATGAGTCAAACAGTGAGTACTCAGTGAGGGTATCCTGGAGCAGGGATGTCCTATAGGCCAGGTCACCTGTCCCATCAGGAGGCTGGAGGATGCTCCAGAATCCCTCTGGGGGGGGGGGGCAGGGACTGAGATGGACCTCCTCCATCCTGAGGCAGCACGTCAGAGGTCGCTGCCGCCTGGAACAAAGTCAGTTTTGTTTCTGTGGTGCTTGGGTCAACTAGGGAAGTCTGTTATTGTGCTGTTTGTTTGTTTCATTGTGTGTAGACTGGGACTTGCGCTTTACTTAGAGATCATGGGACAGACAATGTCTATGCCTCTCTCCATTACCTTAGACCACTGGACTAAAGTAGAAGCTAGGGCTAATAACTTATCTGTCAAAATAAAAAAGAAGTGGCAGACACTGTACACTTCAGAGTGGCCTTCTTTTCAGACTGGCTGACCACCCGAAGTGTCTTTTTTAATCAGTAAAATTGTGGAAGTAAAGGACAGGGTCTATGGATTTGGGAGCCAGGCCACCCAGAACAAGTTCCTTATATTGCTACCTGGAAAGATCTGGTGATGGACCCCACTCCATGGGTCTGACCCTTCATTTCTCTTGCAGGCTTAGGGACAACTCCCACCCTTAGTCCGATTTTCTGTCTTTGCAGTTTCCATACAGGAAAAGGGGAAGAAGGTCTGCCTATCATGGGGCCTGTCCAGGTAGCCCCATCAGTGGCCCAGGACGGTCCATCTGCTCCCTTTGTGACATCTGCTCCCCCGGGGGTCCCTGAGGGCCAGAGCCCACTGGGTTCTGGTGGAGGGCCAGAACCCTGCAGAGGGCTCTGCTGCAGGGACTCAGAGCCAGAGAACTGGGACCCCTGATGTCCTGATCCTGCCCCTCAGAGCCTATGGGCCCGTTGATGAACAGGGCAACCAATCCTTGCAGTACTGGCCATTCTCGGCCTTTGACCTGTATAACTGGAAGACCCGTATTACCCCCTTTTCTGAGAATCCCAAGGTGTTAACTGATTTACTTGACTCCCTCTTGTTCTCACATTAGCCCACTTGGGACGACCATCAGCAGCTCTTACAGGTTCTTTTCACCATGGAGGAGAAACAAAGGATCCTTCTTGAGGCTAGGAAGAATGTTCCAGAAATGGATGAGAGAACTTCCTTACTCCCTACCAATATTGATGCTTTCCCCTGACACGACCTAACTGGAACTATAACATGGCTGAAGGTCTACTGCCAAGCTCTAATGGCAGGTCTCCGTGGGGCTGCAAAGTGCCCTACCAATTTGACTAAGGTAAGAGAGGTGGTACAGGGACCAGCCGAGTCTCCCTCCACTTTCCAAGAGAGGCTAATGGAGGCATTTTGGCAGTTCACTCCCTATGACCCCTCTAGTCAGGAACACAAGACCACTGTTACCATGGTCTTCATGGATCAGTCTGCTAGAGACATTTGTCAAAAGTTACAGAAACAAAAAGGACTTCAAGATAAGACTTTGAGAGAGTACAGGTAGCCAAAAAAGTATTTCATAATAGAGAGACAGAGGATGAGAAGGAAGAGAGGAGACAGAAAGAACAAGACAAAAGAGAGTTAAAAAGGGGGAAAAAAAGACAGGAGAGAAACTTACTGAAAATCTTGGTCAGGGAAACCAGAGAGCCTAGTAAGACAGGACTGGGCAATCGAAAGAGGCCATTGGACAAAGAACAGTGTGTTTACTGTAAAGAAAAAAGCCACTGAGCCCACGAATGCCCTAAAAAGACAGACAAAGAGACCCGAGACTTCAAAGAAAAGACAAAAAAAAAAAAAAATAATAATAACCCCAACCACACAATATACTCTCCCTGGAAGAAGACAATGACTAGGGGGGACGGGGTTTGGAGTTCCTCCCTGAACCCAGGGTAACCATAAAAGTAGAGGAAAAACCTACCCAATTTTTAGTGGACATGGGGGCTCAACAGTCAGTTCTCTTGAAGACAGATGGCCCCCTGTCTAACAAGAAGTCCTGGGTCTAAGGGGCCACTGACAATAAACAATATTCATAGACTATTCGATGAACAGTGAACTTCGGCATGGGCCGGGTATCCCACTCATTCATAGTCATCCCAGAGTGTTCCTATCCCCTATTGGGCAGGGACCTGCTTGCAAAAATAGGGGCTCAGATTCACTTCCTGCCAGGGGGCCCCCAGGGAAAAGACAAACAAAGAAATCCTTTACAAATATTGGCTGTTAAACTAGAAGGTGAATATCACCTCTTTGACTCCCCAAAAGAAAATGCAGGGGAAATGGGCTGGTGACTGAGGCAGTTTCCCCAGGCATGGGCAGAAACCATGGCAACGGGCAGAGCCAAAAACCAGCCAGCCTGTCCATGTAGAGCTGAAAGCTCAGGACACCCCTGTGGCAATCTGCCAGTACCCAATGAGCAAAAAGGCCCAAGATGGAATTAGACCCCATATCCTCAGGCTGCTTGATCTGGGGATACTTAAAAAGTGCCAGTCAACATGGAACACACCTCTACTCCCATTATGAAAACCAGGCATTAACAACTTCTGACCAGTACAAAACCTCCAAGAAGTAAACAAGCATGTGGCAGATCTACACCCTACAGTTCCAAACTCATATAATCTGTTGAGTTCTCTTCCTCTCTAAAGAACTTGGTACACTGGACCTAGAAAATGCCTTCTGCCTGCTGCTGTCCCCCACATGTCAAGACTACTTTGCATTTGAATGAAAGGACCCTGACGCAGGGATGATGGGACAACTAACTTGGACTTGTCTGTCACAAGGGTTTAAGAACTTGCCCACCATATTTGATGAAGCCCTTCATCAAGACTTGGCCACTTTCAGACATTCAAACCCTCAGGTAACTCTCTTACAGTATGTTAATGATCTCCTCCTGGCAATACCAAATCAAGAAATGTGCCTAAAGGGGATGGACAGAGTGGCTGCTGACTGACTTAGGAAAACTGGGCTATAGAGCATCAGCAAAAAAGGCCCAAATCTGCAAGAGACAGGTCAGTTACCTGGGTACTTGCT
Organism: Arvicanthis niloticus; assembly: GCF_011762505.2. Taxonomy (NCBI): domain Eukaryota; kingdom Metazoa; phylum Chordata; class Mammalia; order Rodentia; family Muridae; genus Arvicanthis; species Arvicanthis niloticus. The sequence continues at coordinate 134,461,952 of NC_047660.1, forward strand.
AAAAGATGATAAGAGATGATAAGAAATGGCTATCAGAAGCCAAGAAAGAGACTATGTTTCATATCAAACCTCCCACAACTCCAAGACAAGTGAGATAATTCCTGGGGATGGCAGGATTCTGCCATTTGTAGATACCTGGATTTACTGAGATGGCCATCCCACTCTACCTTCTCACTAAAGAGTCTCAATTCTTTCATTGGAGTGAACAAGAGCAAAACACTTTTGACACCATAAAAATGGTCCTCATGTCTGCCCCAGCCTTGGGGTCCCTGACATAAATAAGCCCTTTTACCTCTATGTGGCAAAAAATAAAGGAGTTGCAAAAGGGGCAAAAAAGGTGCAGTGGCACTTCTGGTCAAGGATGCAGATAAACTGACAATGGGTGTGTCAGCCCATTGTCAGTTTATCTGCTGGCTCACGATTACCCACTTGACCCATTATCAGACCCTGCCGTTGAACTCGGACAGAATAACCTTTTCTCCCTCAACAGGCCTCAACCCAGCTACCCAGCTGCCTGATCCTAAACTCTTTGAGCAGCCCATACATGATTGCCAGCATGTCCTTGCTGAAATCCATGGGTGGCACAAAGACTCGGGTGACGAGCCCTTGGCTGATGCATTGGTACACCAATGACAGCAGTTTTGTAGAAGATTAAAAACACAAGGCGGGGGCTGCTGTCGTTGATAGACAACAGACTATCTGGGCACAAGGGCTGCCAGAAGGTACCTCAGTGCAAAGGGCAGAACTGATAGCCCCGACAAAGGCCTTTGAACTGGGGCTCGAAAGGCACATCAACATCTACAAGGACAGCAGGTATGCCTTTGCCACTGCCCACATACATGAGGCCATCTATCAGCAACAGGGCCTTCTTATATCCACAGAAAAAGAGATTAAAAATAAGGCTGAGATCTTGGCCCTACTCTGTGCACTACACCTACCAACCAAGGTGAACATTATCCATTGTCCTGGACACCAGAAAGATTCTTCCTTGGTGGCACAAGAAAATAACATGGCAGATTGAGAGGCAGAAAAAAAAAAAGAGTGAGACAGTGCTAGTGATGGCCATGTCAGGAGACAGGACCAGGCCACAGCCCCCATTTCAGTCCACGGCTGAAGACTTAAACCTTATGGCCAAAATTTTAAAAAGGTTTGATAAAGATAAAAGAGTATAGAGATCTCTCTCTCTCTCTTTCTCTCTCTCTCTCTCTCTCTCTCTCTTAGAAAAAAAGGATCTTGCTACAAAGGGAGGTGGAAAAATGATCAGACATATATATCAGTTCACTCATTTGAGAGTAAAAAATTGATGGCCACAGTCCTTAACACCAAGTTCTACATACCTGGATTCACCCATATGGTTGAACATATAGTACACAGTTGTATACCTTGCCAAAAAGTAAATGCCTACAAGACAAAGATGGACCCTGACAAGCGCCTGTGAGGTGACCAGCCAGGGGCTTCTTCAGAAGTAGATTTCACTGAAATTAAGCCTGCCAGGTATGGTAACAAGTATCTTTTAGTCTTTATAGACACTTCTCAGGATGGGTTGAAGCTTTTCCAACAAGAAAAGAGACTGCCACCGTAGTGACAAAAAAGATCTTAAAAGAAATATTTCCCAGATTCAGAGTTCCAAAGGTAATCAGGTCAGACAATGGGCCAGCCTTCGTTGCTCAGGTAAGTCAGAGACTGGCCATGTACTTGGGGTTTGATTAAAAACTTCATTGCATTTATAGACCCCAGAGTTCAGGTCAGGTAGAGAAGATAAATAAAACTCTAAGAGACCTTAACTAAATTATCCATGAAGATTGGCTGTGCTGACTGGGGTAATGCTCCTTCTCTTGGCCCTCTTTAGGGCTAAGAATACGCCTTCTAGATTCAGCCTGACCCCATTTAAAATCCTGTATAAGGCTTCTGCCCCACTTACCACTCAGAGATTTTATAGAGCCGACTTGTCATAGTAATAATGACTTGTATGCCAGGCTAAAGGGGCTCCAAGTAGTGCAGAAAGAAGTTTGGACTCAGCTTGCAGCTGCTTATGGACCAGGGACCCCTAAGATGGCACATCAGTTCAGGTTGGAGATGCTATGCGAGACAACCATCGAGCTCAAACCCTCAAGCCCTGCTGAAAAAGACCATACCTGGTGCTCCTGACCACCCCAACCACTGTCAAGGTCGAAAAAATTACTGCCTGGGACCACACATCACATGTGAAGCCCACTCCCCCAGTGGACAACTCCTCCTGGGAGATAAAGCCCACTAGACAGCCGTTCAAGATCAAGATTACTAAAACATCTCAGAGAGACAATGGAACTGTTGTTTCCCCTAAAAGTAAACCTTAACTGCCTCCTGCCCCAGGTGCTGACTAGCCCACATGCGGCCCAAAAATTGACTTGAGAGGTCATTTCAGGAACTGGGGACGTCGTCTGGTCCACCTCTAAGGTAGCTACCCCTTACACCTGGTGGCCAGAATTTACTCCTGACCTTTGCCTGCTGACAGCTAGATTAGATTCATAGGACATCCCAGAGGTTGACCCCAAGTGACCCTCCCAAAATGTGAGTCTAGAAAGTGCCCCTGCCGACCGGAGGGTTGGGCGGGTGGGGACTGGGATGTAGTCATTCCTAGCTGATGTCCAAGCTCTTGACTTATAAAATACATAGGTGTCCCCACAACAGGAAAAGGAAAAAGACCACGCCCATCGCTGTGGAGGGACAGAGTCCTACTTTTGTAAAAAATGGGGCTGTGAGACTATGAGAAAAACCTACTGGAAACCTAGTTCTTCTTGAGCCTTGATTGTCTTAACTAGGAAACCCTCCCATGACACAGGGCTGACCTTCAGCAAATGCTCGGGACAGGAAACATCAGGGTTTCGGGACAAGAGGCCAGAGATATGGGTAGGAGTGGGGATTTGCCTCAACTTCACTTACAACCTAAGTGTAAACTTTACGGAACCAAGAAAAAAAACCTGGATCAAGAAAAATCTATGGGGCCTCAGACTACACCGGTCTGGCTAGGACAATGGGCTACTGATGACAATTAGACTCAAGATAGACTCCCAGTATCAGTCACTGGGACCTAATCCAGTCCTAGCACAAGCCAGATCATTGGCTCATAGGCTTCTCCCAACACCTACAGGTCTCACTAAGGCCACCCCTGTGAATGTGGCTTCAGTTCACCCCACAAAGTCAACCTGGAAGACTGGCTTGATGGCTCTAGTTCTTATAGAAGCCTATAAGTTAGTCAACACAAGCCACCCTGAGACTACTCGGTCTTGCTGTCTATGTTACGACACAACACTCCTCTACTGTGAGGACATTGCCTTCATAAGAGAGGTCAACGCGACCTCCAGCACTGACCAGTGCAGGTAGAACCAAAATCAGAGTATACACTTGACTGGTTATATAAAAGTGATATATAAAAAATATCACCTCCCCAGGCTAGAGACCCTTTGCAACCAGACAAAGGAGCTAGACTCCTTACAAGGATATCTGCTGCCCCCAACTAGAGGATGGTGGGTGTGCACCTCAGGGTTAGCCCCGTGTCAACCTCCAGATACGTAAAGAACACCATGATTTCTGTGTGCTGGTACAAATAGTTCCTAGACTTACCTATCACTCCCATAGAGATTTCTTAGATCAGTGAGATGAAAAAGCTATCTGAGTAAAAAGAGAGCCCATCAACATTACCCTCTCTGTCCTTTTGGGTTTGGGTCTTGGGACAGCCAGGGCAGTTACAGGTGTTTTGGCCCTGATTACTGGCCACAAAAACCTTCAAAAGCTCCAAGAAATTACAGATACAAACTTACAAGAGATGGAGGAGTCCATCTCACGGCTTCAGGATTCCCTGACCTCCCTTGCAGAGGTGGTCTTGCAAAACAGGAAAGGACTAGACTTACTCTTTTTACAACAAGGTGGGTTATATGCAGCACTCAAAGAAGAATGCTGTTACTATGCTGATCATTCAAGGATTGTCAAAGATTCCATGGCTAGAGTCAGGGAGGGCCTAGCTGAGAGAGAGAGAGAGAGAGAGAGAGAGAGAGAGAGAGAGAGAGAGAGAGAGAGAGAGAGAGAGAGAGAGAGAACGAACCAAGGGTGATTCCAGTCATAGTTTAACTCCTCACCCTGGTTCACTACCTAAATCTCCACTTTACCAGGACCCCTTATAATTCTGTTTTTGTTGCTGACCTTTGGACCCTGCATCTTAAATAAGTTAGTTGCCTTTATCAGAAAACACATTAACACAGTACAGGTTATGATGCTACAACAACAATATCAAGCTCTCACACAGAGTGAGACACCATTCCAAGATTGAAATGGTCACAAGAAAAAGGGGGGATGTGAGACCTTAGTTCACTTAAGATGGCCACCTGAAAAATCAAAAAGACAAAATAAAGACAAGTCTCAAAATAAAGAGGTGAAAAAAACAATTCTGAAGAAAACCACCTGTGATCCACATAACCTGTGATATATATACACCTCCCCTTAAGAAAAAAATTTTAACTGCCTGTGCCAGCTTGAGTGTTTCTAACCAATAAATTTAAAAGCTACCTCAATTAACCAATCAAGCTAATGTTGTTAAGTCTGCCCCCCCCCCCCAAATAATATAAAAAGTGTGTGCTTTTAGGACAGGGGTCTCTCCTCCCTGGTTGAGGGGTGAACCTGACATGCTAGAATAATGAACCTCTTGCTGCTTACATCAATCTCAGTCTCCATGTCTCTATACATTGTGTGCCCTGCAGTTGAGACCCCAGTGGGGCCAACAAGAGCATCTGTGGAGATGGACATCTTGGAGGAACATGATGAGTAGCTAGGCAGTTTTAGATGCTTACTTTGGGTTTTTGTTTGGTTTTGCTTTTTGAAGAAAAAAAAATCAAGTACATACAAACTTTATATGGCAAGAATGATTGCCAATTAAATTAATATCTCTGTGTTGCAGTGCTTTTCATATTCCACACACGAGAAGACAGGAATATAGATGCTGGTAGCACTAATACTTGATGGAAGACAATCATTCAACTACTATTTCTAAGTGAAGGTATAAGTAGACAATGTGACAGTAAAACCGCATTATATGGCCTCTTCAAGATCTCACAAAGCAAAGAAGGCTTGTTTTGAAGTCAAAGGAAAGCAGAATCATGGGGTCATTTCTACAAAGTAGCATCATCAGAGTAACTGAAAACCTCTGCAGGTTATTTCAGCTGTTTGCTACAGGGATTCCTGTGCTGTGCACACTCTGATCAGTTAACAAACAGATGCATTATAAGATGCCAAGTTCTGGGGGTCTTATGGCTCCATGTATGTTTCATGTACTTTATTTTTAGGCATGTTATCCAAAAAATCTAATAATCACAGTGGGATGCAGAGAGGAGCAGAAACCTTGCTCCTGCTAAACTTTGCTTTGCACATAGTTTCTATTCTGCATCAAGTTGATACTGGATGTGAAGGCAGAGGGAATGCCAAGCTGTTAAGAAAGAGAAGTCTAAGGTTGAAAATGCCTGGTTAGATGCCAGCCTCACTACTTTCTAGACAGAAGGTGCTGCTAGCTTATTTCATGTCTCTAAGCCTGAAATTCAACTACAAAAAACGAGGCCGAGAATATTATAATGCACTTAACACATTTTATAAAATAAACTTATATATTAAAAACAATAAATCTGACCTACCTGGTCTCCTCCAGTGAAGCCATCCTAGAGGAGCCACTGCACTCAGAGCAGTGGGAAAGAACCCTCTCCAACTACCCTATGGCCCAGAGCTACAACCGGGAACCTGCGGCACTCAGGACCCATCAGCCACCCAAACCCCACTGTTCCAGAATACCACTCCTATTCTACCCTTCTCTTGGTCCATTTGGCTGGGGCAGACACCTAGCTGGTCTGCTCACGTGAAGACATCATATCCTGATCCATCCTAGAGGAGCCACTGAACTCAGAGCAGTGGAAACCTAGCTGTTCTGCTCCCTTAAAGACACCATATCCAGAGCAATCCTAGAGAAACCACTGCACTCAGAGCAGCAGGATTTCAGGACCCCAGAGGCAGTCTGAGTGCCAGGAGTTCTTCTGCCCAGGAGCTCAGGATCACAGGATCACAGAGACATCTGGACACTGAGAAGTTCTGACACAAGCAAAATAACTGAAAAGACAGGCTCCAGTCAGAGACCTGAGTGCTAGTAGCACTAGAGTTAACCAGATGGGGAAAGGCAAGAGCAAGAACATAAGCAACAGAAACCAAAGTTACTTGGTATCATCAAAACCCAGTTTCCACCCACCCCCCATCACACCAGAAAAGCAGGATTCAGAATTAAAATCACTTTTCATGATGATTATAGAGGACTTTAAGAAGGACATAAATAACTCCCTTAAAGAAGTATAGGAGAACATAGGTAAACAGGTAGAAGCCCTTAAAGAGGAAACACAAAAATCCCTTAAAGAATTGCAAGAAAACACAACCAAACAGGTGAAGGATTTAAACAAAACCATCCAGGATTGAAAAATGGAAGTAGGAACAATAAAGAAATCACAAAGGGAGACAAGCCTGGAGATACAAAACCTAGGAAACAGATAAGGAGTCATAGACACAAGAATCACCAACAGAATACAAGAGACAGAAGAGAGAATCTCATGTGCAGAAGATACCATGAAAAACATTGACACAACTGTCAAAAAATGCAAAATGCAAAAAGCTCCTAACCCAAAATATCCAGGAAATCCAGGACACAATGAGAAGACCAAACCTAAGGATAATAGTATAGATGAGAGTGAAGATTCCCAACTTAAAGGGCCAGTAAGTATCTTCAACAAAATTATAAAGGAAAACTTCCCTAACCTAAAGAAAGAGATGCCCACAAACGTAAAAGAAGCTTACAGAACTCCAAATAGACTAGACCAGAAAAGAAATTTCTTCCGTCACATAATAATCAAAACATCAAAAACACAAAACAAAGAAAAAATACTAAAAGCAGTAAGGGGAAAAGGTCAAGTAACATATAAAGGCTGACCTATAAGAATTACACCAGACTTCTCATCAGAGACTATATAAGCCAGAAGATCCTGGATTGATACCATACTGACCCTAAGAGAACACAAATGCCAGCCCAGACTACTACACCTAGCAAAACACTCAATCACTGTAGATGAAGAAACCAAAATATTCCATGACAAAACCAAATTTACACAATATCTTCCCACAAATCCAGCACTTCAAAGGATAATTGATGGAAACTCCAACACAAGGAGGGAAACTACAATCTAGAAAAAGCAAGAAAGTAATCTTCCAACAAACCCAAAAGAAGATAGCTACACAAACATAATTCCACCTCTAATAACAAAAATAGCAGGAAGTAACAGTCATTTTTTTCCTTAATATCTCTTAACATCAGTGGACTCAATTCCCCAATAAAAAGATGTAGACTAACAGACTGGATATATAAACAGGACCCAGAATTTTGCTGCATATGGGAAAACGCACCTCAGTGACAAAGACAAACAGTACCTCAGAGTGAAAGGATGGAAAACAATTTTCCAAGCAAATGGTCCTAAGAAACAAGCTGGGGTAGCCATTCTAATATCAAATAAAATTGACTTTCAACCAATAGTAATCAAAAAAGATAAGAAAAGACACTTTATACTTATCAAAGGAAAAATCTACCAAGATGAACTCCCAATTCTGAACATCTATGCTCCAAATGCAAGGGTACCCACATTCATAAAGGAAACTTTACTAAGGCTCAAAGCACACATTGCACCTCACACAATAATAGTGGGAGATTTCAACACCCCACTATCAGCAATGGACAGATCATGGAAACAGAAACTAAACAGAGACACAATAAAATTAACAGAAGTTATGAATCAAATGGATTTAACAGATATCTATAGAACATTTTATCCTAAAACAAAAGAATATGCCCTTTTCTCAGCACCTCATGGTACCTTTCCCAAAATAGACTGATCACAAAACAGGCCTCAATAGATGCAAAAATATTGAAATAATCCCTTGCATCTTATCAGATCACCATAGACTAAGGCTGGTGTTCAATAATAAAAAAAAAACAATGGAAAGCCCACAGACACGTGGAAACTGAACAATGCTCTACTCAATGATGACTTGGTCAAGGAAGAAATAAAGAAAGAAATTAAAGACTTTTTAGAATTTAATGAAAATGAGGACACATCACACCAAAACTTGTGGGACTCCATGAAAGCAGTGCTAAGAGGAAAACTCATAGCTCTAAGTGCCTACAAAAAAGAAACTTGGAGAGAGCACACACTAACAACTTGACAGCACACCTGAAAGCTCTAGAACAAATAGAAGCAAATACATCCAAAAGGAGTAGCCTGCAGAAAATAATCAAACTCAGGGCTGAACTCAACCAAGGAGAAATAAAAAGAACTATGCAAAGTATCAACAAAACCAGGAGCTGGTTCTTTGAGAAAATCAATAAGATAGATAAACCCTTAGCCAGACTAACCAGAGGGGACAGAGACAGTAACCAAATTAATAAAATCAGAACTGAAAAGAAATACATAACAATAGAAACTGAGGAAATTCAAAAAAATTATCAGATTCTACTACAAAAGCCTATACTCAACAAAAGTGGAAAATCTGGACAATTTTCTAGACAGATACCAGGTACAAAAGTTAAATCAGGAGCAGATAAACCATCTAAACAGTCCCATAACCCCTAAAGAAATAGCAGCAGTCATTAACAGTCTCCCCACCAAAAAAAGCCCAGGACCAGATAGTTTTAGTGCAGAATTCTGTCAGACTTTCCAAGAAAATCTAATAGCAATTCTCTTCAAACTATTCCACAAAATACAAACAGAAGGAACACTATTAAATTCATTCTATGAAATCACAATTATACTCATACCTAAACCACACAAAGACAGAACAAAGAAAGAAAACTTCAGACCAATCTCCCTTATGAATATCGACAGAAATATACTCAATAAAATTCTTGCAAACTGAATCCAAAAACACATCAAAACAATTATCCATCATAACCAAGTAGACTTTATCCTAGGAATGCAGGGATGGTTCAGTATTCGGGAATCCATCAACGTAATACACTATATAAACAAACTCAAAGAAAAAAACCACATGAAAGCATTTGACAAAATTCAACATCCCTTCATGTTAAAAGTCTTGGAAAGATAAGGAATTCAAGGCCCATACCTAAACATAGTAAAAGCAATATACAGCAAGCCAGTAGCCAACATCAAACTAAATGGAGAGAAGCTTGAAGCAATCCCACTAAAATCAGGGACTAGACAAGGCTCCCCACTCTCTCCCTATTTATTCAATATAGTACTTCAAGTTCTAGCCAGAGCAATTAGACAACAAAAAAGAAGTCAAAGGGATACAAATAGGAAAGGAAGAAGTCAAAATTTCACTATTTGCAGATGATATAATAGTATACTTAAGTGACCATAAAACTTCCACCAGAGAACACCTAAACCTGATAAACAACTCCAGCAAAGTGGCTGGATACAAAATCAACTCAAACAAGTCAGCAGCCTTCCTCTATTCAAAGGATAAACAGGCTGAGAAAGAAATTAGGGAAATGGCGCCCTTCACAATAGTCATAAATAATATAAAATATCTTGGAGTGAATCTAACCAAGCAAGTGAAAAATCTGTATGACAAGAACTTCAAGTCTCTGAAGAAAAAAATCGAAGAAGATCTCAGAAGATGGAAAGATCTCCCACGCTCCTGGATTGGCAGGATTAACTTAGTAAAAATGGCCATCTTGCCAAAAGCAATCTACAGATTCAACACAATCCCCATCAAAATTCCAAATCAATTCTTCATAGAGATAGAAAGAAAATTTGCAAATTCACTTGGAATAACAAAAAAACCCAGGCTAGCCACAGCTATTCTCAACAATAAAAGAACTTCTGGGAGAATTACCATCCCTGACCTCAAGCTGTATTACAGAGCAGTAGTGATAAAAACTGTATGGTATTGGTACAAAGATGGACAGGTAGATCAATTTTCAAAAAATGGTGCTAGTTCTACTGGTGGTCAGCATGTAGAAGAATGCATATTGGTCCATCCTTCTCTCCTTGTATAAAGCTCAAGTCCTAGTTGATCAAGACCTCCACATAAAACCAGATACACTGAATCTAATAGAAGAGAAAATGGGAGAAAGCCTCAAACACATAAGAACAGTGGAAAAGTTCCTGAACAGAACACCAATGGCTTATGCTCTAAGATCAAAAATAGACAAATGACACCTCATAAAATTGCAAAGCTTCTGTAAGGCAAAAGGACACTGTCAATAGGACAAAAGGGCAATTAACAGGTTGGGAAAAGATCTTTACAAATCCTACATCCGATAGAGGCCTAATATCCAGTATATACAAAGAACTCAAGAAATTAGACTCCAGAGAATCAAATAACCCTATTAAAAATGGGGAAGAGAGCTAAACAAAGAATTCTCAACTGAGAAAACTTGAATGGCCAAGAAGCACCTAAAGAAATGTTCAACATCCTTAATCATCAGGCAAATGCAAATCAAAACAACCCTGAGATTCCACCTCACACAGGTCAGAATGGCTAAGATCAAAACTCAGGTGACAACAGATGCTGTCGAGGATGAGGAGGAAAAGGAACACTCCTCTATTGTTGGTGGGATTGCAAGCTGGTACAACCACTCTGGAAATCAGTCTGGTGGTTCCTCAGAAAATTGGACATAGTATTGCCTGAGGACCCAGCTATACCACTCCTGGACATATACCTAGAAGGTGCTCCAACATATAGCAAGGATCTATGCTCCACTATGTTCATAGCAGCCTTATTTATAATAGCCAGAAGCTGGAAGAAACTCAGATGTCCTTAAACAGAGGAATGGATACAGAAAATGTGGTACATTTACACAATGGAGTACTACTCAGCTATTTAAAAAAATGACTTCATGAAATTCACAGGCAAATGGATGGAACTAGAAAATATCATCTTGAATGCGGTTATCCAATCACAAAAGAACACACATGGTATGCACTCACTGATAATGGATATTAGCCCAAAAGCTCGATATACCCAAGATGCAACTCACAGACCACATGAAGCTCATGAACAAGGAAGACCAAAGTGTGGATGCTTTGTTCCTTCTTAGAAGGAGTAACAAAATAACTCATGGAAGCAAATATGGAGAAAAAGTGTGGGACAGAAACTGAAGGAGGGGTCGTCTGGAGAGTGTTCCACTTGGGTAACCATCCCATGTGCAGCCACCAAAGGTAGACGCTGAGGTGGATGCCAGGAAGTGCATGTTGACAAGAGCCTGATATAGCTGTCTCCTTAGAGGTCTGCCAGAGCCTGAAATATACAGAGACAGATGCTCACAGGTAACCATTAAACTGATCATGAGGTTCCCAATGAAGGAGTAAGAGAGAAGTCTCAAGGAGCTGAAAAGGTTTGTGGCCCCATGTGGAGAGCAATAATATCAACTAACCATAGCTCCCAGGGTCTAAACCACTAGCCTGGGAGCACATAGAGAGGGACCCATGGCTCCAGCTGTATATGTACAGGAGGATGGCCTTGTGGGACATAGGTGGGAGAGAAGATACTTGGTCCCATGAAGGCTGGACGCCTAGTGTGGGGGAGTTCGTGGGTAGGGAGATGGAAGTGGGCGGGTGGGTGGTGGCACATCCTCATAGAAGCAGGAGGAGGGGAGATGGGATGGAGGTTCCTGGGTGGGGGGGGGAATGGAAAAAGGGGATTACATCCGAAATGTAAATAAAATATCCAATAAAAAACAATAAATCTAAATATTAATAATTTCAGCTAGTACAATTGATCTTCAATGTTGTATGTAAACTGAATAATTAAGTAATCTTTAAAATGTATTCTCTGACAAGGTGAAATAATAAGAACTAAAGCATAATTAAATCACAAGGAAGTTATTATAAATTCAAAAAGTTGCAAACTAAACTCAGTACAGTGAGTGAAGCTACTGTTCTAAGAAAATGTTATATACTTCAGTTCAAAAATATTTAATAAGATTCATTTCCTATTCAGTTTCTTGATGGAAATTATCAAGAATAAAATTCAAGTGATTATATTAAGACTCATTTTATACTCATAATCCAATTTTAAAAATTAAAAAAGCACATCTAAACATTGTTTATCCTACCAAGAACAGTAATTTGTAAACTTATGTGTAAGAATTTATCATGCATGAATTGTTCATAGTATTCAAGGAACTTATCCTTAGAAATCAATTTATATTAAGTAAACTACATTCTAAAACACTTAAAAGTTAAAGAGTATTTCCGCACAATTTAAAGCACTTAGGCCTGGGAAGAACAAATTAACTAGCAATGCTATAGTTGTGGGTAACAGCTGCGCAGCCAATATTTAATCACTACACTGTGAGACGGTCAGGAGAGGAAGGCAGGATTAACATATTGCTTTAAAACATTCCAGTATGTTCTGCATCTGTTTACTGACAATAAAAGACACAGCTGTTCCAAGCGATGCTCACTAACAGGTGTAACGTGCCAATCTGGCACTTTACGTACACGTTACCCTTCATTTCCTTTTGGAATACTCTAAAATTATCCTGGAAGCCACAGCTACCGGTACCATAAATGGTTTCCATATTAATTTTAATTATTCTAGTCACTATGTAAAAGATGCTTCTTTCTCCATGAACTCAACAGCTTTTAAAACAAACACTACAGATCCTGAACTAATTATAATTACCCCAGATGTTTTCCATAAAAAATGGTATTTTAGCAAATGTTCTATATCAAATTCACTGCAAAAAGCATCAAAATTATGAAGTAAGACTTCTACCAACTTCACTGTGCTTAAACAAAAAAATGAATAAATTTTGAGCTTGTAATTTATTTTGACATAGTACTTTAGTTAGCCTACAGCCATTCATATTTAAACCAAGGGCACCATGAGGAAATTCAATAATTTAATAATAAATTATCAACAATCATTCATCTCAAGCATGACAAAATAATGAAATGTTGTGAAGATCATAAATGTAACTTACATAAATGTTTTTTAAAAACACTTTTACACTTATATTAAAATCATGTTAAAATGTTCTGATCAAAAAAGCAATTCCATCCTGTTCTAGTATATAGTAAACATGGATGACTGTTTTTATTTATAAATTATAGCAGTGACATTATAAGTACAAACCAATGTCAATGGAAAAATTAAATAATTGATTATAATGAGAAGATGAAATGTTGAAATTGGATCTTCTCTTTACTTTTAACATAGAAAATCTGGAGAGAAGATGCAGAAGTGAATCATAGGAGTCCAAAACGTTCCAGGCGCCTTCTCTTCTTTTCCTATAGTTAAGACATTGGTGATGTTAGTTTTTGGGAAAAAAAAGAGTGTGACAAGACATTAATAGAGTCCATGTTAGTTATGACCATGCTGACATAAGCAAAAAATAAAGTCTTTAAAAGTTTTACTTATGCATAATTATACAAAACATTCTAATTCCAACAGTAGCTGTTGCACAGAAGATATTTTTGAGACAGTGGTTCATGTTACCCAAGCTAGCCTTAAACTTACTATATATATAGCCGAGAATAACCTTGAACTTCTGGTCCTTCTATCTCTTCCTCCTTAGTGTTGGAATGACAAGCATGAGCAACCACACTAGGTTGATGTAGTGCTGAGGACTGAGCCTAGGGCCCACACCTCCTAGGACAACACTTGTTTCTATAGAGCTGCATCCCGTCTTGAAGTTTAGATAAAATGTATTGTTGCCACAGCTCTACAAGTTCTTCTGAAGACAGTCATAGCCAATGCACTCTCTTACTTTGCTGTCTAAGTGGGTACTGGGGATTGAACCCAGGGCCTTGTGCATACTAGGCATGCACACTCTACCACTGAGCTTCACTTCTAGCCCTGATGCTTATATTTTGAAAAGAAATATGAGTATTTTTAACATGGAAAAATCAAGAACAAGTATTGACTGTTTTGAGACAGCTTTGTTATGTAGCCTAGATGACCTGGCATTCACTATGCAGCCCCAGATGGCCTGTGTCCTACCTTAGCTGTCAAAGTACTGAGATTATAGGTGTGTAGTGCTATTCTTGGAAAATGATTAACTGCCTGAATGCAGTTGATAATCACGCATAGCATCACTCATTATGTGACCTTAGAAATACACCATAGATAATGTGCATTGTCTGATGCATGAATTAAAATAGTATATAACACAAAATTCTATGGTCAAAACTTCAGACTTCAGAAACCCCTTTAAATCCACAAACTTAATGATGATAAGTCGTATTTATCCAATATACCTTAATTTTGTAATTTGTTACAACCCTTCATTAGAATGTTTATCAATTTAAAAAAAAAAATGTTTGTGTCCACCTCTTTGGGATTTCTATCCTAGCCCTGACTGCCACCCACCATTTTCCAGAGATGCTTGAGCGATACAACTTGGTACAATAGAAACTGCTGTCCTTCCCCCTGCCCCTCCCATTCCCCTCTCCCTGCCCCTCCCATTCCCCTCTCCCTGCCCCTCCCTACCCCTCTCAGTGTCATCCTCCAGACTATCAACTCAAACCTCTCCCCATCACCTGCTGCAATTTTAAGCTCTGTAGTGGCTCCATGCAGCTGGTTACGAACCTCTATTCCATTCCTCTTTGCTTTCTTCTGGATTTTCATCCAGCCCTGCCCACCCTGCGCTTAGGTTCTTGGAGCCAAAAGGTCATATCAAATGACATAAGCCACACTTAAACTCCAAAAGTCTAAGTATCACAATAAAAAACTCAAAAAACACAAAACTAAACTAAAACCAACTAAGACAGCATGCTGTTCCCCCAAGCCACCAAGTCCATAGTTTGTCTCTAATAAGAACAACAAGATAAAGAGTTCAAGAGAACAATTATAAACCAATTGAAAGAGGTCAGAGAACTCAAAAGGGACATGAATAAACACTTTAACAAACTTAAAAAAGAGAAGAATAAATTCCTGGTTGAACCCCCTCAAAACACAAACATTTTCGTGAAATAATGTGGACAATCTGATGTGAGCTGGCTGGTGTGTCAACTAGAAGCAAATTAGAGTCATCAGAGAGGAAGGAGCTTCAGCTGAGGAAATGCCTTTATAGGATCCAGCTGTTTGGACATGGTTTGTCTACATAGCCTTGGCTGTCCTGGAACTCACTCTGTAGACCAAGCTAGCCTCGAACTCAGAGATCCGTCTGCCTCTGCCTCCCAAATGCTTGAATTAAAAGTGTGTGCCACCATTGCCCAGCCTTAAGGCATTTTCTTACTTAGTGACCAGTGGGGGGGCATCGCTGGCATGGTGAGCCTGGGTTCTATATGAAATCAGGCAGAATAAGCCACTAAACAGTACCCCTCCATGGCTTCTGTATCAGCTTCTGCCTCCAGGTTCCTGCCCTGCTTAAGTTCCTGCCTTCACTGCCTTTGATGATAAATTGTTGATGAAATTATGAGCAAAATAAACACTTTCTCCCCACCACTAAGTTCTTTTTTGTCATCATGTTTCATCACAGCAATAGTAACCACAACTAAGACAATATTAAAAAATAATTCAATAAAGAGATAGAAATACTAAAGAAAACAGAAATGAAGATGATGAGGAATTCAGAAAGCCTAATGAAGAGCTCAGCGGTAAGGCTCACTAACAGATCATAGAGAAGACAGAGTAATAGGACTTGACCAAAGGATAGAGGAAGTTAATCAAAGAATATAAGAAAAATTTAAAAACACGTGAACAGAACATTAAGGATGTTAGAGACATCACGAAGGGTTCAAGTCTATGAACTGTGGGCATAGAAGGATTCCAAGCCAAAGGCACATAAAATATTTTCAATAAAACCATGGAGGAAAATTTCCCAAATAATATGGACATTCTAATTCATATGAAAGAATACCAGACAGACAGAATAGAACCACATACTATGTTACAGCTAAGACACACAGCTTACAAAGAAACAAAAAGTGCTAACATAGATTACCTTACCTAAAAAAACTATCTTTCATAACTGAAGGACAAAGGAAGTCATTCTACAGTCCAAATATGAATAATATCAAATATGTTGGGGATAATCCTAAACAACAAACTGAAAGACTTGTATGATAAAAACTTTGAGACACTGAAGAAAGGAACTGAAGAAAATATCAGAAGATGAAAAGATCTCCCATCCTCTGATGTGCATATGTGTTAGAAATGAGTCCATAGTGGTTTCTACCTCCTACTCACTTGGTCCAATCAGAGTAATGCTATCAATACAGTGCACCAACGTGACATTTTGTGGAAGAGACAGCTAATCAAGATCCCTTCTAAATTAAGACACAGGGTTGAAGAGTTAATATATCTTTGAGGTAAAACTGTAAAGGTATACTGTTAGCCTTGCCAACTGAAAGCAAATTTTTTCTGGTGATCCTTATGAAAAAGTACCAAGAAAAAGGTGTTTGCTAGATCAGTATTTGCATACCATTTACCAGGAGATGTGTTAATCTGCTCAAGTAAGAACACCACATCTGGTACAGCTGTAGTAATCAGGGTCATTATCTGATTGAAGTTTTGATAGTCAACTGACAGTCAAATGACATACTCCATGATCCATATGTCTTCTGCACTGTTAAAGGATGTGATGGGAACCATGACCCCTGCATCCTTCAAGTCCTTCATGGTGCCATTAATTTCTGCAGTTTCTCCAGGAATGCTGTAGTGGTTTTGATTCACTGTTTTCCTTGGTAGAGGCAATTCTAAAGGCTTCCCTTTAGCCTTTCCTAACATAATAACCTTCATTCCACACGGTTACATGTCAGCAAACCAATGTAAGCCTTTTGTAAGCTCCTGAATATATGTATCCAAATTATCCATTCTGGGACTGGGGAAATAAGCACAGGATGAGTCCAGGGATTCACTGGACCTACTGTAAGTCGGACTTCAGCTAAAACTCTATTAATCACCTGACCTCCATAAGTCCCTACTTTAACTGAAGGGCCACAAAACTTCTTGGGCTCTTCTAGAATCAGCATCAATTCAGAATAAGAATGCAACAGAAGCCAGAAACTCAATTTCCCCACAGTGCACAGTTACCCTTGTAAAACGTGTAGGTCTCTCTAATAAAAAGACTGGAGAAATGCCATAGTAAAAAATTCATGTATTTTATCAAGGTCCTTCCTCAGGGGAACCTGGCCATCCCTTCGGGGTGGTTTGAATAGTATGGCCTCCATAGATTCCTGTGTTTTAATATTTGGCTCACAGGGAGTGGCAACACTAGGGGGAGTGGCCTTGCAGTAGGTGTTGCCTTGTTGGAGGAAGGTCATCATTGTATAGCTGGGCTTGAGGTCTCATATATATGCTCAAGTATGTTCAGGGTGGCACACAGTGTCTCCAGCAGCCTGTGGATGACGATGTAGAACTCTCAGCTCCTCCAGCACAATGTCTGCCTGGACACTACCGTGCTTCTCACAATGATGATAATGGACTACACCTCTGAAACTGTAAGCCAGCCCCAATTAAATTTTTCCTTTATACGAGTTGCCCTGGTCATGGTATCTCTTCACAGCAATGAAAACCTTAACTAGGACACCTTCATTCAAGGGGTTCTGGGTCTGCAAACTGTCTCAAGTCTGGAAATTTATTCATAAGCCAAGATTCCCTTTTGCCATGACTTTGTGTAGACTTTCTTTGATTTGTTTGAGACTTTTTCTGCTTATATAGATGAAAGGAAAAGTCAGTAGGCTTTTTATCTACTTCATGCCTGCAAACACAATGATTTATTAGCCAGTACCAAAGGTCCATCCATGGCACGAATTCACTTGGCCTGTACTGACCATTACAGGTTGGGCCATTATGAACATTACTTTGTCCACACTGCCCATTACAATAACTGGGATAACCTTGCTTTTTGGGGATTCATTGGTGCCACCTGGCCTCGGCTACCACAGGACTCAATTAAACCCACTGCATTTAATTCATCCAACCAAGCTGCCACATTTCCAACCATAAGGTCTGGCACAAGAAAAGAGTGACAACAAATCTCTTCAAATGTGGTGGTGCCCCTCTCACCATTTTGTGTCTTGCAGGATTAGAGAAGGGCATGTCTCTGGCCCTTCCCACTAGGATTAGGTTGTACACACTGAACCTACTCTGTCATTGCAACCTGAGCCTTATAAGCTAAGGAACATCAGGTGTTTCCAACCACTTTTCAGTAGGTCGTCTTTTGGTAAATGTTTTAGCCAGCCTTTTAAACAAACTTTTGACACCTTGTTTTAAACCTATGTGAGATGCCATATTAAACATAGGATCTGCACTCAGAGAGCCTATATTGATAAACACAGTCTGACCCAGTTTTATGTTCCTACCACCATGATCCTTCGCTCTAAAATCCATTCCCACATATATCTCCCAGACTTCTGTTTGAATGGATTAGCAAAATCATAAAGCTCTTTGCTAGTATGCCACACCTCCTCGTGGACTATACTTTGTACTGCCCCTCTAGTAGCCTGCTTTACCTTAAGTCTGATTATAGGGCTAGAGGGACAATAGTATGTCCTTCCTGGTATTTCTTTCAGAGAAAGTCACTGTTGGTTTAGCTGACAATGAAGGAGTAATTTTTTCAGTCAAAGGTAAAAAAAAAAAAAAGTCAGTATTCCAAGAGCAATTATCAATAACTAGAGAAAAATACTAGTGTAGAAAGCAATTAAAAATAATTGAAATTGACCTCTGGCTTTCATATGGAAGCCTCATACATGCATGCATATCATAAGACACACATGAGTCCATGCACATATTCATGAACATATATGAACATATAAAATGTGCACACTTAACGACACAAAGAATTTTATGATATTATGGATCCAACAGCAAAAAAAAAAAAAAAAAAAAAAAACCAAATACAAGACATAATAGAATTTCATTCTGATACAAGGCTCAACTTTTATCTTTAGTTACTGTTACATGACTTTCAAAACCATGCATCCTGTACCCAAAGGTTTCCTTTTGGAAAGAAGATGCTAAAACCATAAAATGATTTTATGTAAATTTAGCTTTTTTTTCACTTCTACGTGTGTATAAATTTAGTCATTTTATATGAATTAACTTAACTCTTATAATTTAATTTAGTTGCCAATCTTTATAATTACAAAGGTAAATTACTTGGCTCATCAATTACAAGTGATAAATTACTGAATTAACAAAATTTATTTTATAAAGTTCTATTCAGAATATGTGAGAATATAGAAATTTTTAAAGACAGAAAGTTAATCTAATCATAAACCCAGCAAAATATAGATTTTTATTATATTTACTCTTCCTTACACAAATAATTTTTACAACCTAAAAAAGTAAAAAGAAGTCATATTTTTCTACTGTAAATATATCACTATGAAATCAGTAGCTATTTATTAAAGGCATAGAGAAAACAGAGTAATACTCATTAATAAAAATAACAATTAAAATTTTGTACATTAAATATTATGGCTTACCATATCAGCATTTTCTTTGCCTAAAATACAAAAATTC
Source organism: Arvicanthis niloticus (assembly GCF_011762505.2). Taxonomy (NCBI): domain Eukaryota; kingdom Metazoa; phylum Chordata; class Mammalia; order Rodentia; family Muridae; genus Arvicanthis; species Arvicanthis niloticus. Next base: position 134,481,440 of record NC_047660.1, read on the forward strand.
ATAAATCTTAAAACAAAAAACATGAAAAAATCTATAGTCAAAAGAATTTGTTAAGGTATACACAACATAAAATGATGTAAACTAATTACCAAAAAACATAAACATGAAAAGAGGTAGAAGTGTAGTTACACAAACATAGTTCAGTTTTGGCCCCTTAAAACAGACTGTTACAGTAGGCAGCCGGTGGCAATGGAAAGCGGTGTAGTTTGGTGTCTATCACACTTCTGAGATCTAATGAAGGAGGTAGATAAGTGGCAATGTCACAGCACTAAATACCTACATTTTTAAAAATGGAAAGTTCTTATATTTGTATCTTAATGGCCCACCTAAAAGCTCTAGAACAAAAAGAAGAAATAATGCCCCAAATGAGTAGATGGCAGGAAATGGTCAAAGTCAGGGTTGAAATTTAAAAAACACAACAAAAAAACCCCAGCAAAAATCATACATAGAATTAATGAAACAAAGAGCTGGTTTTTTGATAAAAATCAGGAAGACTGACAAATCCTTAGCCAAATTAACTAAAAGGCAGAAGATCCAAATTAACAAAATTAGAGACCAAAAGGGGTGACAAAACAGACACTAAGGAGATCTAGAAAATCATAAGAACATATTTTAAAACGCTGTACTCCAACAAACTGGAAAATCTAACAGAAATGCATAATTTTCCTGAAACATAAAACTGACCACAGTTAATTCAAGATAATATCTGCAATTTAAACAAACCTAACCCCTAGTGAAATGAAGAGCTGATTAAAAGTCTCCCTACAAGTGGCTAAAGAGATGTTAGTGGCTAGTCAGTGGTTAAGAGCAGTAACTGCTCTTCCCGAAGTCCTGAGTTCAATTCCCAGCAATCACATAGTGGCTCACAACCATCTGTAATGGAATCTGATGCCCTCTTCTGGTGTGTCTGAAGACAGCTGCAATGTACTCATAAATAAAATAAGTAAGTCTTCTAAAAAAATGTCTCCCTACAAAAAAATGCCCAGGGCCAGATGGTTTTAGCACACAATTCTACCAGACTTTCAAAGATGAATTAATACCTCTACTTCTCAAATTATTCCATAAAATTGAAACAGAAGAAACATTATCTTATTCTTTTTACAAGACCATACTCACCCTGATACTCAAACCACATGAAAACACAAAAAAGAAAGAGGATCACAGACTAATTTTGCTTATGAATATTAATATAAAAATTCTCAATAAAATACTTGCAAACTGAATCCAGGAACACATCAAAAAGATCATTCACCATAATCAAGTAGGTTTCATCTCAGAGATACAAAGATAGTTCAATATATATAAATTGGTAAGTGAAATCTTCCACCTGAACAGACTGAAAGGTAAAAGCACATGATCATGCATAAAAGCCCTTAGACAAAAATCAAATACTCCTTATAATAAAAGCCCTTGAAAGACTAGTGATACAAGAACATATCTCAACATAATAAAGGTGATTTACATTAATCCCATGGCCAACATCAACATAAATGAAGAGACACCCAAAGCATTTTCATTAAAACCAGGAACAAGACAAAGTTATCCACTCGTATAAATTCAATATAGTACTTGAAGTCTTAACTTCAAGAACAATAAGACAACGGAAGGAGATCAAGGGTATAGAAAGGGAAGAAGTCAAAGTATCTTTTCTTGCAGATGATGTGATAGTATACATGATCGATCCTAAAAATTCCACCAGGAAACTCATACCTGATAAGCACTTTCAGAAAAGTAGCTGATGCAAAATTAATACACAAAAATCAATATACTTCTTATTTATAAGTGACAAATGAACTAAGAGAAATCAGGGAAACAATACCTTTGACAATATCCTCATAAAACATAAAATATTTTGGGTTAATTCTGACCAAGCAAGTGAAAGAATTATATGATAAAAAAAACTGTAAGACACTGAAAAAACAAATTGAGGAAGATATAAAAAGATGGAAAAGATTTCCCATGCTTGTGGAACAGTAGAATTAATATAGTAAAATGGCTAGTCTACCAAAAACAATCTACAGATTCAATGTGATTCCCATCAAAATGGCAACACAATTCTTTCCATACCTTGAAAGGATAATTTTCAGCTTCATATGGAAACACACACACGCATGCACACACACCAAGATGGATAAGCAACTCTGAATAGTAAAAGAACTGCTGGAGGTAACACCATCCCCAACCTCAAAATATACTACAGAGCTATAGTAACAAAACCAGTATGGCACTAGCATAATACAGAAACATTTATCAGTGGCATCAAACTGAAAACACAGATATAAATCCACACACCTATGGACACATGGTTTTTAAATAAAGAAGCCAGAAATACACAAATACACATGGTGCTGGTCAACTGGATGGCTGCATGTAGAAGAATGAATGTGTGTGTGTGTGTGTGTGTGTTCCAACCTGCATAAAACTCACCTCCAAACAGATTGAAGACCTCAACATAAGGCCAGATATACTCAATCTGATAGAAGAGAAAGTAAGGAATAATCTTGAACTCATTGGCACAGAAAAAGGCTTTCTACACAGAAAACCAATAGCATGGGACAATTAATACATGGGACATCATGAAACTGAAAAGTTTCTGTATGGCAAAGGACACCATCATCTGGACAAAGTGGGAAAACACTTCTAAGTACATATCTGATAGAGGACTAATATCTAAAATATATAAAGAACTCAAGGTACTTCAAGGAAACAACCTAATTGAAATTGGTTACAGATCTAAACTGAGTATTCTCAAAAGAGTAAACAAAGATGGCTGAAAGGCACTTAAAGAAATGTTTGACATCCTTAGCCATCAGGGAAATTAATTTAAAACTACTTTGGGGGGCTGGAGAGATGGCTCTTAGAGAAGTCCTGAGTCAATTTCCAGCAACCATATGGTGCCTCACATCCATCTGTAATGGGATCTGATGCCCTCTTCTGGCACACAGGTGTACATACAGATAGAGCACTCATATATACATTAAATAAATAAATAAATAAATAAATAAATAAATAAGTAAATCTTTTAAACTACTTTGAGTTTTTATCTTACCCCAGTCAGAATTCTAACTTTTATATATAAAAAATAACTACAAAATACTGTTTACTTTCCATAAGCTACATACAAAATCAGTCTTGTAACTTGACCATCTAAAGGAAGTTTTCCAGGCAGTATATCATCTTCATTTATGATACAGAATGCACTAACAACTTGAATTCACTTAATGCTTGCACCTAGTAGTAGAATTCAACAGTCAATTGGCCCTAAGCATGACAATAATGTTGATTACTGTTCACAACCCTTAAAACATAATAAGAAACACTTAACACAATTGATAAGAAAAAATTCTTGCTTTGTTCTAAGAACCACAGCTCTGGCTATAAATCACTGTATAATATTTTAAAAATATATATATACCTAACTATAATGGTTAGGAGTTTGATTTCTAAATGTATTTAAGTTAAATACATTAAAAATAATAATCTTTCTGTGCTGAATTCAACCTCTCTAGTTAGTCAGTCTGCCACATACGTCTCCCAGGTCTATCCCAGTGAGTCTCCCGACCCTTTTCATACACTTTCTTTTCAGCACACCAGATCTAGTAAAGGTCCAATATTTAGTGGCCCCCACCTATGCTGACCACCTAAACCAGAGCCACTTCAATCTCCATGCTTCTTCCAGGACTCTCTTCACTTATATGCCAAAATTCTAGGCTTTCCCACCATACATCCAACCTTTCTACATTGCCAGATCTACACCACTACACTTCAGGCTTGGACAAAGAGGAACATTCTATATACCAGCTCAGTCCAACCACAATCCTCAACATGGCCACATATCCACATACTCTCTGCCCATACATGATTTATCTTCATCATATTTAGAACTAACAAAAGATGTCCACATGCCCAGGGTTCATTGCAAAAATATCAAGAATATGAAAGATCAAGGCAGTATCTTTTCTCCAAAACTTATCCATCCTGTGGAGATGTTTCCAATGAGAATGACCTAGATAAACACAGAATTTAAAAGAACAATCATACACTTCATCAAAGATTCAAGGAATTAAATGAAGATAAACAGAAACAGCTCCATAAATTTTTTTTTAAAAATAACTTAAGGAAAATAAATGCCTGTGTGATGTCCAAGAAAACTCAGATGATGGAAATGACAAAAAACAATCCAGGATGTGAGAACAGAATTCAATAGAGAGATAAAAACATTGAAGAGGACTCACACTGAAATAATGATGAAACTGAAAATCCAACAACTCACCTAGAAAACTCAAAGGAAAGTCTTACAAGTAGAAGACTCTATGCACTTCAAACACAGGGCCCAGAAGTCCCTAAGCAGAAACTGACCTGAAAGCCTCCTCCTAGAGGATGCCTGCTAGGATGCCTGTGAACCACAATAATGACCTAAATGTCAAGACAATCAATCCTAGGGGTACAATAATGGTATATGTATCTTGGCAGTAACCAACAACAATCTATGATGTTTTGAGGATCTCTTGAACAGCTCTGATGAGCAGAACTAAAAGAGGACTTTTCCAGTTGAGGCTCTTAGAAGGAGCATTGTCAGCCAAGATGAAAAAATTTAATTGACAGAATATATGCATATTTATGCATAGTTACATGCACTATAGTTTTTAAGGTAGAGAGATAATGCTAGGATCCATTATTGCTTTTTAGGCATCCTTATCTTTTTGCCTTCCTCTCTTTAATAGGATTTAAGAATCACTCATCAAGAGGGAAATCATGCCTAGGATTGGAAATATAGACAACTATTCAGCACTAGTAAAGTCACAGATATTGGAGTAGAACCTATACCCACCAATTTGCTAAACTAGAATAACATTTAACTAATTCTAACTATTTATCCTTATACCTACAGCCAAGTTTAGTCCTCACTCCTCATAAAGAAAACGTGTTTTCTCAATAGAAAAGGCAGGGCAAAAAGTCTACAAGACCCAGAGAATCAGGGAGTTAGCTGTGAGACTATGTCTCCTAGTAATGTCAAAAGCTACCCTAAAAACTATTCCAAATTTAACTGCCTAATTATGAGCTGACCAAGGAAGACACTAATAGGATGTCAAAATGGACAATGGACTATTTCCTAAATAGCTAACCTTACATCCAGAGATAAGTGTAGTTCTCACTCTTCACCAAGGAAACAGAAAAGACTACAAAATAAAAACACATCCACTCCAAAGGCAGAAATGTGAAGTCCAATCTCAATGGATATTCGTACAAAACATTGCTTGTACCTAAGGGCCAGGGAACATTCTTGAGGAGGGTTGGGAAGACTACAAAGGCAGGATCAGGGAGTTTACTATCAGAGTATCTCCTACTACTTTCAGAAGCCCATAATGTCTCATCAACATGACTGTCCAAGTGTGGGCTGTCCAAGACAGGAACAACAGACATGCTGACATGGGCATGGAGCCACAGGCCTCTTCCCTACATTAAGAACTACAGGCAACCAAGGAATGCTAAAAGTGAAAGACATCCTATTGCTCAGGGAAGGGCACACAACTGGTTCTCCAATAAATGGTCAGGCCTGAAAACACACACACACACACACACACACACACACCACAAAAACTTAGCACATTACATTTACGACTATATACTATATGCATGGAATAACAACAGCAATAATAACATGAAAAAAGAGACTATAAATTTGAAAGAAAGAGGAAGGTTTGAAGGGAGGGAAGGGAAGGGAAAAATATTGTAATCATACAGTCCTGAAATTATAATTACAAAAATTAAGTAAAAGTAAAAAGATCTTCTTGCTTTAACCTCATAATAAAGGTATCATTGAAAGCAAAAGATGTACAATATAAAATGATAGTGTTAATATTTTCCATGTTTCTTTTATTATAAGTTAATTATTCTATAATATTAAAAATTAAACCTAATAACATATAATACTTAAAAGTCTTTATATCTTTTAAAACAAACAATTTGAAAATGTACAGTTAGGAGTCTAGGATCTTACCCAAATTTTACATTGTTCTTTCCCAATTTCTCTAGGTTTTGCCAGTGTGTTCTTTCCTTATATTGAAAACACTCCAAAAACGTATCTTAAATCTGTTCTCTAATATCTACCCTATTAATTCACATTAATTCCTTTCTTGCTTATCTCATAATAACTAATCAAAATCTTTCTCCTTAGCTTGTTCGTCATCTTTTAAATAATTATTAATCTTTATTTTTATTTATTGCACTTTAACAGTGAAAATACAGAAAGAATATATGCGCCAAGATATATGATAAAATAAAGAACCCTTTACTGCCTAGTGGCTCAATTCAAACAAAAAGATTCAATAGTGAAAAATAAAAAGAGCCGAGTTGTACCCTGATGTTTTGCTCACGGTTCTGCTCTGGCTGGCCTAGAGCAGAGCAGGTTCGGAGACTTATCATTACTGATGTACTGATACCTTACACATGCTTATTGGCACTCACGCAATACTCGAAACAGTGGCAGAACATACCAGGTGACAAAGGCAGTCCAAAGCTTTAAGGGGAAATAAAGAGAAAAGTTGTATGAGAAATTTCTAATTGTGCAACAATAACAAATATTTCAAATTGTGCATTAAAAAAATTCAAGGCCTTTTAGTTTAAAAAAAAAAAAAAAAAAAAAAAAGCAGGAATTACCAAGAAGCCCCTGGTGATTTTCTGAATTCTTTACTTGTATTTATACCAAACTTCTTAATTCTCATATTAAATCTCTGAAAGAATATAAATAAAAAAATTGTATAAGTTTAAGAAACTATGACAGTAGAAGCAAAAAACAACAAAGCAAAACCAAACAAAACAAAACCCCCAAACTAGAGACTGTCTCCAATAATAATTCTCAGGGAAAATAAGAGATGGGATAATCAAGAACAATGCCTGGCTTCACAAAACTGCACAACTCAGCCAGAGAAATAAGCAAGGACACATGAAAGTGTCAAACATAAAGACAAATATACTTCATGGGTATCACAGAAACAGAAATGATGAAACCTTGCCCTACCACAGTGGTTCTCAACCTGTGGGTCACAACTCCTTCAGCAAACCTCTACTTTCAAAAATATTTACATTATGATTCATAATAGTAGTAAAATCACAGTTATGCAGTAGCAATGAAAATAATTTTATGGTTGGGGGTTCCCAACACAAAATGATGAACTGCATTAAAGGGTCACAGCACTAGGAGGGTTAAAGACCACTGTCCAGCAGATCTAAAAAACTATTGGATAGCAAAAACCATGGTTCAAAAAAGAAAAAAAAAAGAGAGAGAGATTAACTCACCAATGATAATTGTGAAGCAGTTAACAGTAAGAACTCACTGATTGATGCATGCCATAGGCTTACCATGGTGCTAAATATTTGATGCATTTCTTCTTATTTACATTTTAATATTGGTATTTAATATTTTCAATAAACTTATGAGTTTATCATCTTCATTTTTCAAAGAAGCAACTCAATGCTATTAAGTTTTATCAAATCTACATAATGAAAGGCTATGTTTAAATATTGACTCTAATCTATACTTACTTAAAAAACACAGAATACTTAATACAATGTTAATTTATGAGTATCATTCAGGCTCACAGAAAAACGTCCAACCATACATAAATTGTATAAGGGTAGGAATTTTGATGGTTTTAACTTAAGTGTAGAGTTAACTTAAAGTGGAACATGTCAAGGTGAGAGAGAAATTTAGATAATGATTTTAGGATAACAGATTATAAAGGGAGAGGCAAAGAGGGTGATGTGCAAAAGGGAATTTCACATGAAAGGAAAATCCAACACAGAAGAAGGCCAGAAAAGACAGTAGTCAAATAAAGGCATATGTGTGCATATACTTGCACACACACACACACACACACACACACACACACACACACACACACACACTACATACCCACACATACATACTCACACACACTATACACATACAGACACACACACTCACTCACATACTCTCATACACACATATACCCACTCATACACACATACATACCCATTCCGATCATAGAATAAAATATTTCAAAATTATTACATAAATGCGGTTGGAATGAATTTCCAAAGAACCTCAAAGACATCATATATCAACAGAGTGGGTGATACAAACCCTTTTATTATTCCATAAGATGCCCGTTACTTCAATGCAGTGGTCTAGGAAACATGAACTAGTATTTTCCAAGAAATCTATATAAACACCATATAAAAGGTAAGAGGAAAGAAAATGAGGAAGACGCTGACAAGGAAGCACTTGGTAAACTGCTGACTGCACCAGTGATGTCACTGTGCCCCTCTCAAACAGCAGCGTGCTGTTAGGCCAAAATGAGAACCAGCTTGTAGATCCAAAGTGGAGGTGTAACAGACAGAGCAAAAAGCTGAACAAAAGGCCTGTTTACTAGACTGATACATTTCTAAGAACTATGACAGAGGCTAAATCTACTTTTTCCCCCTATATTAAAAATATCAGCCAGGCAAGGTGATGTGCCCCAACTATCCCAAGATTCCAGAATCTGAGGCAGAGGTATCATGTAGGTAAGCTTGAGCTACAGGAAAGACTCTGTCTCACGCCCGACCCCCAAGTTATGTTGGAAAACAGAACAAATAAAATCAGCACAAAGATGACACAGATGCATTATAAAATTCTTAAAGTAAGAATCTGCAAGTGAAACCTGGCATGGGCAGCTCAGCCTTCTTAAACTTCTTGAATATGAATTGTATACATGTGTCCCAGTTTCCTTCTAAAACTCAATCCATGGTATTGTTTGGAGTCAGGGTGGTCTTCATGTATGTGGGTACCTGAGCCACTGACTCAGGGCCTAGTTGACAGGAATACATATGGTTGGAGAACTTCAAGAGAAGTTCTAATTCTTTATAGCTTGGGGCAGTTAAAAAAGAGTATGAGCCTAGCTCAGAGACTTGTGGATTTGGTCACAGAGCACTCCATAGAGCAACTATCACAAATGCAGTTGTGAACTTCCTAGTTTCTAAGTGCTTTTGATGTTTACTTTGTACTACACAGTACTGTGTTAACTTAGAATAGCATAATGGCTAATTTGACCACCTTGCTGTTACAAATGCCAAAAAAGCTGATAGAACAAAATGGATTTGACCAATGCAATGTTGTTGCATCATTTCAATCTCATAAAATGTACTATTTATACAGCATAGTAAAACAAAGAGCAGCAAAGCAAGGTCTGCCTGCACACATCCCTTTCATACCTCTCCCTGTGCTCAGTTTGTCCCTTAAACTATAGGTGTTTGCTAGGGTGATATTCTTAGCATTCTGAACTTCAAGTACCTCTTTTGACCTGCTCTGTAAATAACTCACCCAAACTCAAGGCTTCATTTACATTTTTCCTAGTATCTATTTTCAGCTCTATCCTCTGTGATGTCACAGATACATATAACCAAGTAGATATCTAAATATGCATGGAAAACTAGGCATTTTAGGTGAAAAACACCTTCAAAATTTGAGTATTCAAGCTGGTAGAGGACCAAATAAAACCACCTTCCACCAGCACAAAAGAAAGAAAGACACATGTATGTGCGCGTGTATGTGCGCGCATGTGCACACACACACACACACACACACACACACACACACACACACACACCTATCAAATTACAGAAAAGAGAAGAACACAGAGAGAAACAGACCCAGCAATATAGAAAGCAAAAGAAAGGGGGAGCAAGTATATAATGTCACACACACAGACAAATTAGATTTTAAATTAAGAGATTATTAGACTTAATGTAAATGTAAAAATCTATTTGTATACCTAAAACATGAGAAAACATTGAGGGTTAAATAGACACGACCAAATACAATAAAGTAGAAACTCTGTCTAGCTGTGTTAATATCAAGTGAAGTAAATTTAAGGACAAAGCTTGTTTTTAGTGCTAAGGAATGATGCTGCATAAGAAAATCACAGGATACGATTCTAAACTTACAGGCATCTAACAACAGCATCAAATACACCCAGCAGTTTCACAGAATTACAAGCACTATCATAAAGTACTACCTTCTTTAGTACCAGACAGATTACATGAAAGAACAAAGAATTGGCATGCTTGTGTTCAAGCACAGTTAGATAGGGAGCGTGCACACTCAGCACTCAGCATCTAATGCACCTGTCAAGCACACTTAAGACATTTATTTACAAATAAAAACTATAGCAACTGAAAACATTGTTAACTGTGGGATAGACAACCAGCCTGAAGGAATCAGTTAGGAATGTGGAAGTTCACAGAAGGAATGATCTCCGCAATAGTAAATATCGGGGTTAACTGAGAACTATCATCTCTATCTCTATCTCTATCTCTATCTCTATCTCTATCTCTATCTCTATCTCTATCTCTAATCTATCATCATCATCTATACCTATACCTAATCTATATCTATCTATGTATATATACAGAGTAGAAAAATATATGTACACACACATAAATCTACATAATAACAATATGAACAATGGGTGGAAGGATAGTTTGATGACAGATTGCTTCACTGGCATGCACAAGGCTTGGGTTCAATCACCAGAACCGTAAATAAATAAATTAAAGTGCATGTAATTTTATTGTGGCTAGTGAGATATTTTACCTGACCTGCTTTTACGTAAGAGTAAAAATATAGTCAGGAAGCTATATTTCATGTCAGCTGAGGATAGCCATTAACCCAAGGCACAGTGGGAGACAGTACAGTAAAATAATACGAAGGAGAGGGAGGTGGTTAGCTATGCATTTCTTTCCTTTTTAAAAGGAAAACCTGCAAGAAACAGATTTTGCGCAAATGTCGGTTAAGAATGAGTACCACGGGTGGTCAGAGGGTGTGGTCCTGAGACTGCAGTTCTGATAAGCTCACATGCTATGTACAGGCTATCCTTCGGTTTAAAGACAATATAGAAATACCAGCTATACCTTTGTGCTGAGCACAAATACCTTGTATTTTCTGTATGTCTACAATACTTCATATATAAAAATGAAGCTCAGAAGACTTGCCAGCAGCCACACATGGGCTAAGTCACTTGTAATTACAGAATGATGCATATATCCATGTATGTGTGCATGTGTGTGTACATATGTAAATATATAAACAGAGAGATATGGAGAGACAGAGGGAGAGGCTGCTTTTGTTATGACACATAAAATAGTATTTAGAAATATATACACACACATATAAGTGAGGCGCCCATGAAAACTCTCACATCGATAGTATTTCTGAAAGAACATTTTAGTAGTGATTAATAACATTTTACATTTTCTACCTCCAAGTTTCTAACATTTGACACGCTACTTAATTAAGCCCAACCTCTTCATCTGTCATTGATGCAATACTCCTCAGGGACACTTTATGAGATGTTCTTACACTATAAAAAATGAAAAGTAACATTAATTCAGATGACATTTAGAATAATAACAATTCAGATTAACATTTTGAGTATTGTAAGCAAATGACACCATAAAAAAGAAAACAAACTGTCTTGTAAATAAATATTGCTGAGGGTTTGGGCAATTTATACTAGGTAACTAATCAATACATCCATTCATCAAAGAATATAGAATCTGGGAGGCCAGGACTTTGTGGTGGTTTTTGAGTTATATTTGCCAAAACCTATAATATCTCCTGGAACATAACAGCAAAACCAAATAATTATTTCTGAAATGAATAAACAGATAAGGAAAATGTTATTTAGTGACTTGAATATGCCAGGATGTTATATGGCATATAAGAAAACAATCCAAAATTGCCATTTCCCTGCAGGGCATCAACACTCAGTGAGCAAGAAAGACACATAAAATTATTTTACATACTATATTACATTTAACAAATATTGATGTTACTGCAAATCTAGGTATTTTAGATGGTAGAAAAAAGTGATAAGGCAATAGATATGCTTAGAGGAACTATATGTAAATAAATGTGTAATAGAATGATGCAAAATTAAATTAGATAGTATGGATGATAAAGTATGTGCAAGATTCTATGAAAACCTACCAAACAGGTGCCCAGATTGTCCAGGAAGTCCTTAGAAATTTCCAAGAATGAATATGAATTCTGGGTCTAGTGGTGCAAAAATCTGCTGGCTGGCTTTGGGCTAAGGTAGTATACAACAAGCAAAATTAGGTAGGGGAAACTCTGAGATAAATATGTTACCAGGGAAATTGGGGTAAAAACACTTTTATGAGTTTGGAGCCAAGAAAGCTGCACCTTGTGTAGCAGAAGTTAGCAAGAAGCTGGATAGAGGGCATGAAGGGATGGATGGGGGAAGCCCAGGGTGCAAGGGAAAGGCAGTGAAGGCTTTGGCCAGTATCCACAAGGAAAAATCAGAAAGACAGAGAGGAAAGAAAGACACGTTGGAAGGTGGGGCCCAAGGCTAATCAGGAGGCCTGAATCCATTGTCAACTGCCTCCATACTTATTAGTTATTGCCTAGCTATCTAGCATATTCTAAAAGAGACATGGGAAAGAAAAAGGGTTATTTGGAAAAATTAGAGAAATTTAGTGTGCCAAGATTCAAGCACAGGAGGGAGAAAAAGTGTTGGAAACGAGGCTAAAACGCACACCGAAGCTCAAGGACTTATAGACCATAAGAAAATTTCCTATTACAATTAAGGACTATCAGCAAGACAGTAAATGCTAGTGACAGTCTTCAGATTTATTTTTAAAAATCTATGTATTTGAAAGCTACAGCAGTGTGTTCCAAAGCTGGACAAGGATGAGAAGAATTGAGAAGAAAAAGGTAAGAAAAATTTACCAAATGTTTGAAATTCTTTGAAATAGACCTTTACAATGTTGTTTTATCTATTTTACTTGAAGATTATAATTGCACTGAAATATCCATACCCCAAAGCCCACCTTATAGAATAAATGTGTGTGTGTGTGTGACCACATACAGGTCTCTCAGTGATTTAAAGTCAACTGTAATGCATCATGAGTATTCTTATATCTAACTATGAAGCTGGAATATCATCCTGCAACACTACATGAGTAACATTCCAAAACTAAACAAATGCTGCACTTAGGCGTACAGTGGCAGACTCCACATCTAAAAAAAACTGCTTTACTTTTTCAATGGAAACTTCCCCTGAAAACGAGATGACCAGAGAGAGAAGCTGTGAACTAACAGTCACTGAGCAGCATGGGTTGAGCATTCTTCTAGTCTCTGCCTTTCATCTCATATTCTTTTATACACCGTAAAGCAAATATTATCTCCACAGAGGCACAGCTAGTAATGGATAAGACTGAAAGCGAGTCCCAAGGCTGTCCACCTCTGAGGCCTGCAGACTTGCAGCAGACCCTATCACTGACTCTGGAATGCCAGGAGCTACTGTATTTGTTGTGTATTTGACAAAAGTTATAGATTTTGCAGAAGGTATGCATCTCACTGACTTATTGTGTGCTTCTTTGGAACCATCTTCATTCAGAGCTTCAGTTTCTTCCTCCTTCAGAGAAGAGAGACACACAGTGTGAAGGTCAGTCAGCAGCACAGGGCAGGAAGCACCTTCTTCCCAAAAAAATAATATAACTGCAACTTGCATGAAACCCAGGCATTAGAAGGTTAAGCTGGCAAGCCAATTCCTTTAAAAAACTCAGCTCTCATACACATTCATGTATGTTTTCTCTTTTAAGACTTATTGTATTGATTATTTGTATTGACAGAGAACACGTCTGATTTGTTCTACTTTGACCCTTAACCTTAATCAAATAGCTATAGATCAGGAGAAAAGAAACAAGACCTCAAAATATCTGGATGAAACCCTGAAGAAAGTACAAGGAAAAGCGATGGCACAGAGGATGATAACAAAATGTACACTTTGCTTCAGACAAATATCAGAATCAGGACAAATTTATACAAACACCAAGCATCCAAGTATAACAGAATGTCAACATTCTTGTTAAATGGAGCCATTGTAATCCTAACGTCACTGACACATGTTATTGGCAGGTGTCAGAACAAGAAAATGGACAGGCTTTTAAAAACTTTAATAGAATTCTAATTTAGAAATATGTTTATACCTCAAACATGTCAGATTCTTCTTCCAGTTCTTCTAAGGAGGCTTCTTCTTCTATGTTGAAAAATATAATGAACACGAGACAGCTAAAGCATATACAGTAACAAGTGGGGTTTCAGCAGACCTCCCTCCCCAGCCTCAGTCAGTTCATGCTACAACCATGGCTCAGGAAGTGGAAAGTTTTGGCTTCACACCCAAGTCTACTCATGTTCAATTCCAAATGGATCTGGAATCTTACTTCCTGTGAATGTCTTCCCGAAGGGCACGGGGAGCCAGAGAAGCACAGAAGGGAAGAGAGGAGGCGGAGGGCCGTCACCCAACGCCAACATCTACAGACCGCCTTCTGGTTGGGTTTCTGTCAATTCAGAGACACAGGTAAAGTCACAAACTTTGTGACTTTAACTCAAATACCCAATGACTGCAAAGCACCTGTGTGAGGACACAGACATGACAGCAGTGGTGATGAAGGAAAAGCAACAGGATTTTTTGCCCAGAGTGTCTGACACCAGGTGAAGAGCCAGTACAGAATACTGTGAGGGGCAATGGGAAAAAGAAAAAAGAAAAGTTTTCTGGCAACCCAATTCGAAACTCGTTTCCCTCCACCCTTGCTTTTTCTAGAGCTCCCATTTTCCCACTCAGATTTTCAACTTTTTTTTTCTGGATTTTGCTGTCTTTCGTTGCCTTTGCTATTGAATCTGAGTATTTCCAACTATATCAACTGGGTGTTTTTTGTTTTGTTTTGTTTTGTTTTGTTTTGTTTGTGTGTGTGTGTGTTCTGGTTTTTGTTAGTTTTGAGACAAAGCCTCTCTACTTAGCCGAGGCTGTCCTGGAACTCACTACATAGATCAGGCTGGCCTCAAACTCACAGAAATCTGCCTGCCTCTGTCTCGAGTGCTAAGATTAAAGATGTGCAACATCATTCATGATTATGTTACTGGTTTTTATATAATTTTACTTGTTCACTAATTGCAACCCACTGCATAGATTTATTTAAAAAAATAGTCTTCAAGCCACCTTTTCTTTCAAAGTTTATTTCTCTTTCATTCATTTTATTCTTCCAATTGACCTGAATTCAGTATTGAAATATCTTAATATCTAGTACTTAATAATAGTTTGCATTTTAATCTAAATTCCCTAAATTTCAATTGGCACTTCTTGGTCAAGAGAATGTTTAAATATGTCTTTAAACTTTTAGATATGATTGATAAATACAGGAAAAGCATAAATATTTTTGACAATTGAAATCATCATCATAATCATCATTTTTCTTGCTGCTGGAGAACTAATTGAGATCTTACACATTCTAGGTAAAAGTGCCTACCTTGGAGCTGCACTCTGAGCATGCTTGAAATGAAGTATGAGAGGCAATTTTAGACACTTAAAATTTTCCCATTAAAAGGTTATTTTACACATAAAATATTAACATATTACAATATACTGTATAATATATGTCTTATGATGTTATATGGGTGTATCTTATGCATACTATCTCCACAGTATGGTCTTATTAATATATTATTTAAATTAACAGTGCTAATGTAATAATGATACTCATAGATCATAATATGACATATTATATGACGTTATACAATAACAATTAAAAGTAAGCACAGAGAAAAACTAAAGATAAAAGCAAAGTCACACAAATAAAATGTAATTGTTAAATATGGACATAATAAAGAAAGACTAGATAACACAATCTGAGAGGAAACAGATCTGAAATTGATAAGAAAATGTCCAGTACCTACTCAATGAGTTTAGTGAATTTCAAGACTTTAGTTGAGGATAAAAACGTTGATATAAACTCACCACCATAAACAGGTTAAATAGAAAAAAAAACCACCTACTTTGGCTGTTTCATGAAAGGCAATTTGAGAAGTATAACTAAAATATTTCACATTAGGAAGAGACTAAAATATACTTCATGCACAGTAATAATGTCTTTTTAATTGTATTAATATCCCACCCACAATGACATTCAGAGAGATTAAATTGAAAAGACAAATCAGGGCTCATGAGATAGCTCAGTGTGTAGGCAATTTGTAAATCTAACTTTTAGTATATATTTGTATTTCAATGCATCTATGTTTTATTTAAAAAACTTAATAGTTCATTACGCAAACCTAATTACACCAAGTGTGAACTCTCAAGAGCAACAACAACATCAATGTGGGCATGTGACAGAGTGTGTACAATCACACCCTATCCCAGAGCTCCTCAGTGAGGGACATGCTCAGTGATTTATGTGTACATTAAAGTTTGAGAGGTAAATTGTTATCTCCAGAAACTTAGAAAAGCCCTTTTTAGCACCGAGGGTGGAGCACTATGCATTTTGTTTGTTTTTAAGGGGAAAGTAGCCAGGTGATGGAGATGAAATGAGACTGATCCAGTAGAATCTCTGATAATATAAAAGTTATGTGTATGTGTTAAGGAGAGCATGTTGGTAATCTCACCTAGCCCCTGGGATGCTGAAGCAAGATTGTGGACTAGCTTGTGTTACATAGACTGTAGGGCAGGAAAGAGAAAGAGGGAGGGGGAGAGGGAGGCAGAGTCAGAGGCAGAGGCAGAGACAGAGGCAGAGACAGAGGCTGTTTATGAAGAGAAAAATCCTGTTTATTATCACTATGTGATAAAGTGTATCACCTACAATACTACATGTTTTTATATGACCCCAAAAAGCTAAATCAAAATACAAGAAAAAGGTGAAAAGAACTTTAATGTAGGTCATAAACACCTTACAAATGTTTGATGATTTTTATGTAGAAACAGAAATTTGCTATGGTATTATAGAAAGAACTTGAGGTATACTTTGGAGGCAGCCCGTGTTTTTTTTTTTCTGTTTGTTTGTTTTTGTTTAAATAACTGGAATTCAATATCTGTAGATGAAATGAAAGCAAGTTTAATATAAAACATGTTCTTAAGTTTTAAATACATGTAAATTCACCTAAGCAAACGTACCATTTTCTTCCAAAAATATGTTCAGTCCATTCACAATTTCTTGCCTGTTTCTTAACTTGCCATTCATCTCTATGATCTAAATTAGAAAACAATTAAAACATCTAACAGAAAGTGCTTAAAAATCAGGTAAGTCTAGCTTTAATGATCAATTGGAATGCCAGTTATTGGTATTAAGCATCTCCATATAAATGCTACCCACAAAATTGTATTTGCATGTTCAACTCCCTTATTATTAAAGAACTGCTGCACTTAGGTTGGCGTCCTGAAGACTTCAGTATCACCTGGGAAATTGTCATAAGTGACATTTTGGTACTACACCCAAGCCATCCCTCAATCTGAAATTCTGGATATATGCCTAACAATCGGTTTCAACAAGCCCATCATGTAATGAGTCCAATTTTGATAAGTATTGGTACAACATTTTAAAGTTCCAGGAAAAACTCAAATCAAGTAAACAGAAAAGAACCTTAGAGTGGTTCTGTAAGAGTCCAGGTTTGATGCTGGCTCATTAGCATTTCTGAATAGAGAAGGTTTTATACTACACACACACACACACAGACACACACACGTACAGTGTAATAAGAACCCACCCAGGGTCTAACACTCACTAGATAAGTGCCCTACCATTGAGTTGTATCTCCAGCTGCATAACTCTGTTTTAAAAATTTTGAGACAAGAGTCTTGCTAATTTGCCCAGGATGGCCTTGAACTTACTTGTACCCATCCAGGCCTTGACTTTTCAATCTTGCCTCATCCTCTTGAGTAACTGGGGTTACAGGTCTGGTAACCCACCTCCAACTTTTCATTACTCGTGCAAATGAACATAGAGAGCTGTCGACAGTCTCAAGTATGTTCATTTGGCTCTGCAGGAAAAGTTACTGTTTCCTTTTAATACCTTTCTCCGTTTCACTAATAATAGCATCAACAGGAGAAATGGTGTGCACTGTAATTAGTGTGCACTTGAGTCACTTAATCACCTGCGCCTTTGTTTTCTTTGGGTCCAGCTGACTGGGTAGTCTCACGAAGCCTATTGGTGGCTATGACGTCATGGATACTGTCTTTCCTTGGGTATCTAATTACTTATTTTTGGAGGGGATGAGCACGATGGGGACTAAATCCGGAGACTTGATCATTTGCTCACGCTAGGCAGGTGCTTTGGGGCAGAGCTCCGTCCAGCATGCCACCGGGGGTCTGGTTGTGTCTCACAGGCATTTGTTCGCAGTCAGAACTGTCAGGTTAACCTATTTTGTATGTGTAAACCCTAATCTGATTTTAAGGGCACTCACTTCCCTCTCCCATCTTTCATGAGGCTTGGAGAGATCTTGAAAAAATATGGTGAAAATAAATAGGGAAAAACATTTTCTTGACCCTTTTAGTTAAGAAATTTTGCTGTAGAGATGTGGGTTCCAGTAACTGCAACCTAAGCCACAAAATTTGTATAAAATCACAACTAAATAATCAAGGAAGCCATGTGGTGGCAGCGCACTCCTTTAATACCAGCTTTTAATCCCAGCATTCGGGAGGCAGAACAGGTGAATCTGAGTTTGAGGCCAAAGCTTGGTATACAGAGAAAGTTCCAGGACAGCCAAGTTAGACAGAGAAACCAAAAACAAGCAAGGGGTAGCGTTGGGGGCTTTAAATAATCAAAAAAACCCAAAACAAAACAAAACCACCCCCCAAAAAAGAAAAACAAAAAACAAAAAACCAAGAATTTGTTCATCTAGGTTGGATCCAATACTTCAACTATGTAAATATCCTAAAATGCAATAGACCTGCCTACAACTCTCCTGGCTTCTTTGGCAAAATATTTGTACAAAAGGGACCGGTAGGCCTCACATCCAGAAGGCCTCCATGTGGGTGTGAGCGCCATGACGACCCTTATAAACACATTTGGCTACCAACAGTGCTTTGGGAAAATGACATTTAAAAGTCTTCCCTTTCTCAAGCTCACTGAGCCCTAGAGAAGTGAGTAATTTAGGACCTTTCTCTCCGGATATTTCTAACCCGTCTTTAACATCCTGCTCTGTCTCCCAAACCCCAGCCGTTACCTCCATCCGGGGAGCCAGAGCCTCTCCGTTGCTGCCAGCTCCAGCCATGTTGTACAGGGCGCGTGGGTGTTGCTGGGATTGAGGGGGGAGGGGTCTCGTGGGTTGGGGAACCTGGAGCTCTTGGAAGGTAGGCTACAGCCAACAAGAGCCAGGAGCCCATAACAAAACTTGGCTGACCTCACCACAACCCATTCTCATGAGAAAAGCAGGCAGCTCCGATACCCTGCTGCTCTAAAGGCATCAGAGATGTTGTGGACCCGCATTCATCTGCTCTAGAAGCATTTGTCAAAGTGGTATCAAGGAATGTCTTATCAAATACTTGTACTTTGTGGACCCTAAGGCCCCTTAAGACCCATTTTTTTTTTTCACGGTAAGTCATCTGTTAAGAATACTCAGTCTTGTAATTAGTGTTGATAGTATCTGCAAACCCAAACTGATGCTCAGATGAGAAATACAAAAATGAGTTTCTCTGCTCAAGAGACCACTGTGGTAGGTAGGGCCAATCTGATTTACTGAGAAAATGAATACACATTTGTTGTTGTTCAGGGGTGGTGTGATGTATTTATAATTTCTTCTGTTTCTTGGTGACCTGTTACCCCTCACTTTGTCCAATTGAAGAGGATTAACTAGTCCTGGAAGATGGCTCTAAGGTAAGCGTACTTTCTATGCAAGAAATTGAGTTCTGACCCCCAGCTTCCTTGCCTCAACACACACAACATGGAGAGAAAACCTGGGTTGGCAGTGTGAGCCTGTAAACTCAGCAATGGCCAGACAGCCTGGCAGAAAACCAGTGAGATCAGTGCTCAGTGAGAGACCCTGTCAGAAGAGACCAATGAAGAGAGCAATACCACACAAGAGTGCCCTCATCTACCTGCCTCTGCATGTAGGCAAACATGTACATAACACACACACACACACACACACACACACACACACACAAAGATGCCTCAAATTTACAAAGTTAAGAGGTGTGTGTGTGTGTGGTAGCAATATTTGCATCACAGGAAAAATAAACTTTATTGGGGAATCAGGATGAGCAACAGGAACAGCTCTAGGTATCCTAGTTTTTACACAAAGATTAAGAGTTTATAGATAACCCATGAGAACTATAGGCAGTGTGTGGAGACACCATATCCACTCCCACATATCTTACTTTAGACAACAAATGCATGTGTTACACACATTGTATTCCAGTTTTTGATAAGGTACTGGAACTCTGAACTGGTTTGTGAAGGAATATGTGGGAGAAAAAGATATTGTAATCTAATTTTTCTGTTAAAAATGTTTATTTTTCTCTTGCATATTCTTTGACAGTAAAGCTAAAAAGTTATCATGTTGGAGAGCCAGCCATATCTTATTTTGTCATATTCTCATTTCCCACTGCCCCATCCTACTTTAGAGCAGGACTGAAAAGTCCTCGTTCGAATGCCAGGTAAGGCTGTTTTGAGGGGTAAAATCTAAACAGGTGCTTTAATAGATCAAGCACCCAAGAACACATCTAATTTCTACCATGGAGCCTACGACCTACAATTAGTGTGAAGGTTGAACATAAAAACAAAACTCTATAGTCCACATTATTTATTTATACATATTTTACAACTTTAAAAACCTTTCCCAGTATACAAATAATCATTTTGATACATGATAGTACAAAGGCGGTTTAAGAACCACATCAATTTCCATAGTAACTAATGTCATAAGCTTAATCATGAAGTTCCTG
Organism: Arvicanthis niloticus; assembly: GCF_011762505.2. NCBI lineage: Eukaryota > Metazoa > Chordata > Mammalia > Rodentia > Muridae > Arvicanthis > Arvicanthis niloticus. Next base: position 134,502,193 of record NC_047660.1, read on the forward strand.
GAAGATGGGTCAAATGATGAAAAAAGGGTCGACCATGCACACACCCTTTGATTTCTTTTCCGAACTGGTGCTTCATTCTATAGATAAGATCTTGGACATCCTCTTGTGGTAAGTACATGGGTAGCTGTCTAGATAGACGGACGGCTTCTCCCTATGAAAAGAAAAGCCACGTATTTCATCCTGATAGACCCTGAAGAAGAAACATCTCATTTACTCAACAGCTATTTATTAAGCACATTCATGTGCAACAATGCTGCACATTCTGGAGACAGAGTCAGGGCAACAGAACAGAAGAGCTTCTCGTGGAATTTACATTTCAATGCAGAAAAACAAAACCTGGATTCCACAAAAACACTGTGAATACCTAACACACACAACTAACTGGGCAAGAGCAGGAGTTGTGTAAATGGGAAGGCTTGCTCAAAGAGATGACATTTAGGTTTTCAATTACCATGTAAATGTCCTGAGCAACATAAAGCTTCAGAGACTAACATTCTGTATGGATGTGGTGCTACAGAGAAAGAGACAAGATAAGGAAGTTAAGCAGGAACCAGGTCATCAACTAGGACATGGACAGACTAAAATTAGAATACACAGGGAAGTAGAGACGAAAACAAACAGAAAAACAAATAAAGCCTTCCAAGTGCTTCATGTCATACAACAGTGTGGCTGTGGTGTGAAACAGGCTTTGAGGCCGATGGTCACTGTGGTACAGGTGAGGGCTGAGTTGCGGTGGAAGGTCTGCCTTTGCCGTATTTGGTAAATTGACTGTAAGAGCTGCAGATCAAAGGGAATGTCCTCTGTTTTCTGATGCAGGAAGAGGGGTTTGGGGAATAAGGATTATAAACAAGACCAGTTTCTTTTAGCATAAAGAAAAATCTTGCGAGCTCAGGGTTCTTCCATTTTAACATCACTCTCTTTAGCCACAGGTCTATCACCTTTTCAGCCATTCCAGCTCTTTATTCCAACAGAATCTGGTTTTCCTTCACTCTGACCTTTAACCTCTCCTTCCTCTCAGACTCACAAGCCTCCCTGGCATATCTTTCCTTTATTGAGGTTGATCGTGAATGAGCTATCAAGAATCCAGTAATAGGGCTGATTTAGCAACAGTTTCTGGAGTACAAAGTGTTCACGTTTCTCTCCCTGACCCTTGTTAATCCTGAGCTGTGGGCAAACTCTATGCTAGACAATACTAGAATCAAACAACTGTCTTGGAGTTACCCAATAAAAATGTCAGGTCTTAAGAGCCCTCAGTGACACCTAGAGATTGTCTTGTTCCTCAGGGACTGTCCTGTCTTTTATTATAACTACGTACTTGGTTTCATATCTGTTATGGTACTCAAATGCCCAAAGCTTCCCTACCCCTCGACTTACAGCAGACAACTTCTCTTCTTTTATCACATACATAAACCAGATACATCTTCTCATTTACCTAAAAATGTTTCCTTTTAGCTAGACTTGACAGTGTACGGAAAGGCTGCTGTGAGTCTGGGCTACATAGTGAGGTCTTATCTCAAAACAACAACAACAAAAAATCACTAAAACAAAACAAAAACCAAAGAAAAATTACTTTTCACTCTTGGTTCAGAGACCATTATGTTTCTCCTTTCAAAACTATCTCTGTCAGGCTGGAACATTTACCCAGCTTTTCCAAGCTGTTGGGGGCCGACTTTTAGCAGAAAGCGGCTATCAGCTTTGCAGCCATCTTGAGCCATATACCCTGACATGAGACTTGGATTACAATAGCCTACAACAGCTGAGCACACTCCGATAATCTTGGTTTAGATACCTTGAGATTAAAGGTGCGTGAGATTAAAGGTGTGTGACTTAAGAGTATGACTTAGAAGTATAGAGATTAGAGTTAGAGACAAGACCTAAGGGCATGATTAAAGGTGTAACTTAGAGGCGTGGCTTAGAAGTAAGACATATAAAAGGCAGAGACAGAACAGATCAGAATCAGACTGAGATCAGACGAATCAGACACATCAGACATTAGGTAGAGTCTGCCCTCACCCTCGCTCTTGCTGAACCCCGACCGCAGACCGGAGCGGCAGCTTGGGCCAGGATACAGTGGCCGCCCAAGCGTGGGTTGGCCCAGGCCTCAACATTTTGCCTGGGCTGCGATGTTTTTTGGCCGCCCCAATGTGGGGCTAGTGTGGACCCCAACACCAAGCAGGGCTTGTCTGTGTAGCCCTGGCTATCTTAGGACTCACTAGGTAGACCAGGCTGGCCTCTAACTCACAGATTGCCCCGCTTTTGTCTCTGTCTGATTGTTTTTAACTTCTCCATAACAACCATGCCTAGTTACTCTAGCCTGGAACACATTAGCAAAAGCATTTCAGTTCATTCTCAACTGCTTTTTTTCCCCTCTCCATTACGTCTAAAACCTTTCTTGACCACATGTTTTTTGCTCTTAAGAAAGATGTCTCTGGAGTTCCTTGAAACTATCACTGTTGAACTGTGCTGGAAACAGGCTGGGAATTTCCACAAAACAAAGCTCCTAAGGGGTTCTAAGCACCACTGAATCCACCAAATCCATTCTCCAGAGTCGGGTGGCAGCATGCTTGCTATCTAAATGCCATGAACAAAAAACCCACTTAATACAGAAGAAAACAAAGTCCATGTCTGTTTTGAGAATGACAGCAGTAGACCTTACTGAGACACTCAGAACTTCAGCAATAAAAATAGTAGAGGTTGTTTCTCTAGACTTACGCTACACTTGCTGGGCTTCGGAAACTTCCTTAGCCCACTCCATTTAGATTTTTATTTTTTGAGACAAGTATATAGTCCTGGCTGGCAGTAAATCCTCCTGCCTCAGTCTTCTGCAACTGAGCTTCCTCTACTCCCTAACGTAGATCTCGTCCTTCTGAAGTGCTTAAGGATTCAAGTCAGCTTAAAATGTTTTAGATAAACAATATGGCATAAAAGTTGAACAATTTGGAAACCATTCTGAACTTACTTATGGAATTAAAAAAACAGAATGTTTCATAAGTAATCTCAATATGGGTCTAAAAACTGTATGACAAGGATCTCTGATGATGGTTCTAAGTCTACATTGTGAAATGTTTTATTGAGTCTTTTAAAATAACGTTTTCTTCTTGAAAACTAACATTTTAGAAACTATTCTTTTAGCCACTTACTACTGGGGTAGGTGGGTGAAGCAGCCTTTAATCCTAGAGGATTAAAGACAGAAGGCAGAGACAGGCAGGTCTCTGTGATTTCAGGGCCAGCCTGGTCCACAGAGTGAGTTCCAGCTAGCCAGTGCTATGTAGTGAGACCCTGTCTGAAAACAAAACAAAATAAAACCAAAGTTTTCTATTTGAAAAGGGGCTGTAAAATTTAGGCAGGTCATGTGATTCAGTGAGGCATACCTCCAGATAATTTATCACTTTTCGAGGTCTACATTCATAAAGCTCCTTTGCATTTTTGTTTATTATAGCATTAAGAATTTCCTTTAAATCCATTATTCCATAGAATGGGAGACACTTAGCCATTCCTTCTATTTCCAAGTAGTTCTCAGCACTGGAAACTCCTGAGAGAAAAAACAAAAATACACATGCAGAGGCATAATTATGTTAGCTAAAATTATATTCCAGAACATGTCCCCTGGAAACAAGTATCACTGTTGGAACACTTAGTGAACCTGCATCAGAATTTAATACATCAGGATAAAGTTCTGTTCCTTCATGGAGAGTACAAATAACCGCTTCCCAGAAGACTTCACATTAAGTCATAGGTGCTCACTGACACATGTGCTTCCTATAATTGAATTTAATCTCACTTCCTACTGATCTGTTTCTCACATTTGCTCAGAACATTTACTTTGGAGAGAAAATGAAGTCCCATGATATTTATTAAAATCAAAACGGTTTAAGCATTTTATCAACTGCTGTACTTCAAATTCTAGCCCACTGGTCTAATATTTAACTTAAAGACCTCAATTATTTTAACTTACTATGAATAAAAATAGACACTCTTACCTTGTTATTATAAACTTTCAGGAAAAAATGCTAGCATTTATTCAACGACTCAACTAAGAAAATGCTTAATATTGGTGTTATTTATTAAGTTATTTTAGGGTAACTCAGTTGGTCGGAAATCCCTAAAAGTATACATTCCGAAGCACTGCCTTGGACATTAAGGGGCAGAATGTGCTTCTTCCACTTGTATAACAGTACCTTTAATACTGGAATCAATATCATGTGGCTTAGAAGGAAGGAGTCCAATCTTTGATTAATAGCTGTTGGTAAACTAATACAAATTGAAGCATTTCAGATCTCGGGACTGGAATGGTCTACCCTCTAACACAACCTCAGTTTTGGCCCAGTTTAAAGACCAAATAGTAGGAAAGTAATGTTCTTCCCAGGAAATGACTGAGGAAAGATGAGCTGATACATCATCAAGCACCAGATGAGCTGCAGAGTTCAATAGGGAGGGGGATATGAGTTAGAGCACACAGGGACCTCAAGTGGGACCCTAAACCATGTAAGGAAGGAAAGCAGGATGCAGCAGGCTATGGTCCATCCTTTTAACATTTATACAGATGTTAAGAAAGGCACCTTTCATCAATTCAAACTACAGAACGAAATAAAGAATAATGTCACACACATGCACACATGTATACCCCACCCCCAGGGTCCATATTTAAATTTTTCTAATTAAAAGACACCAGAGGCCTCAAGGAAAAGATCTATATGAAGACTAGAAGAAATGACTGGAAATTAGTTCAGGTCTGAAAGGGGGGGCTGGAGGATGGGCAGAGTCCTAAGGCTTATTGGTTGTTTGTTTTGTATATAGGGACGAGATTGTTTTAAATTCACGATATATACCAGACTACCCCAGACACGTGGCACTTTTCTCATATTGGCTCCTCAAGGTGTGGTAACAAGCACGTGTCACCATGTCCAGCTTTGCCGCTGACTGATGTTATTCAATATTTCCACTTACTCTGTGAAGTTAATATACCAACTTTACGAGGGGGCATACAATAAATTCCTTAGACTCCTGAGTCAGGCTGTGTGGGTTCCAAACTTGGATCGAACACTGACTGTCCTCTGGAGCAAACTTAACTTTTTCTGCTTCACTTTTCTCATCTGTAAGATGGAGACTGTGATACAAGCTACGTTGGAGGCTGTAAGGAGGTTGATATGTTGATTCTTCAAAGGGTACTCTGTATATAATGGTTACTCAGAATCTATTAGTAGTTGTTAATGAACAAACTGAGAAATCTGTGATCTGGACGTGCAATCTCCGTCTCAAGTGTAACAGCTGAAACCACGGAGGTAAGGCATTTATGGGAAACTGAGAAAATTCAAGAAAATTTGAAGTCTGGAACACTGAAACATTTTTTCTCAGATATACAGCTCTGTACTTCTTATTTTCTTTCTAAAAATTGTTTGTTTATTTATTTATTTATTTAATTTATTATTGTATGGATATTTTATCTGCATGCATGCCAGTGCACCCTCTGAAGGGGGAACAGAACAGGTTGTTGGATCCCCTGGAACCAGAGTTAAAGGTATTTGTGAGTTGCTCTGTGGATCCTCTGGAAGAACAGCCAGTGCTTTTAACTGCTAAGCCATCTCTCTGCTCCCACTTACTGCCTTCTGTGCCTCTGGAAAAGCATTCTTTTAAAAATGCTTTCCTACATTTGTGTATAACAATTTAGGCACTGGAGTCTTTCCACATGGTGCCTGTGGCATTGGTCACAACAAAAAGGGGAAGAAACAGCCACGCTAGACTAGGGAGCTAGGGCAGTATGGAAACTAAAAAAGACCAAGAAGACCAGCAAAGAAAACTGGACTCCCTGAGGCAGGCACAGTCTTTTCAATCTATCTGGTATAGTTCAGACATCCACGGGAGACTGCTGATGTTCTGTGTCACCTGGCAAAAGAGGCAAAGCTGTTAAACAGCATAAGAGATGGTCATTTTCATCAGACCACTCCATTATCCCACATATCTGCTTTATCATCAGAGTCTGATTAGCTAAGTTACACAAGAAGGCATGGGTTGCCATGTCAAAGGTAACAGAAAGTACAGTGATCACCTGAGCACCTTTCAGAAGAAAGCCCACATCTGCAGAGCTGATTAGCTGATCTGCAGAGTCTTTTAGTAAAATGAAAATACCTGAGCTCTGAGAGCCAGATGTAGCTCTTGTGTCAGAAAAGCCACATTATTGTTACCTGGTGTCAATCTGATCTTGAAGCCATTTGCTGTGAGACGAGGGTCACACAGGTAAGCTGATCCACTGCATCTTGCCTCAACTGTGGACATTTTATGTAAGACATCTAAATAATGAGAACCGTTTAAAAGACTGAAAAAGAAAGAAATTATGGTTCTTTAAGTTACTAAATATTCAGATTGAAACAAGAAAGTTTATCGAAGCCCTGCATTCTGTTAGTATTGCATAAGAGGCCCTCTGTAGAGCTTGCACAGAAAGGAGGACAGACCTAAAGGGCAATTTGTCTAAAATGTTAAAACATCAAAGAGAACTGTAAAAAGTTGTTTTTTAAATATAACACAAATTAAAACTTGATCCACAATGAATAGCTATCTATGCCTTTCAAGCAGCTATCACAAATGAAAAACACACACTCCATCAACAAGCTACTCAAGTGGCTAAATTCAAAATCAAATGGTACTCAATGCTTCTTCAACAGCCACAAGGTTAAATATAAGATTGTTCTTCCAAAATTGAAAAAAATTTTCTGTGCAAACCTTGGGAGAGATTCCTTTAGTACAATGCAAACAGCATGTTTGACAAAGGGGCCTCAGAATAATCATTACAGAAGAGAGCCTATCTAGCTGATGAGATGAGAACCAATCCTATGCAAAGGGAACTTGGGTGCCTAGCACAGTAGAGAATCAGCTTAGGCACACAACATGCTGTGGGATGATGCTGTGGGATGATGCTGTGGGATGATGCTGTGGGATGATGCTGTGGGATGATGCTGTGGGATGATGCTGTGGAATGATGCTGTGGGATGATGCTGTGGGATGATGCTGTGGGATGATGCTGTGGGATGATGCTGTGGGATGATGCTGTGGGATGATGCTGTGGGATGATGCTGTGGGATGATGCTGTGGAATGATGCTGTGGGATGATGCTGTGGGATGATGCTGTGGGATGATGCTGTGGGATGATGCTGTGGGATGATGCTGTGGGATGATGCTGTGGGATGATGCTGTGGGATGATGCTGTGGGATGATGCTGTGGGATGATGCTGTGGGATGATGCTGTGGAATGATGCTGTGGGATGATGCTGTGGGATGATGCTGTGGGATGATGCTGTGGGATGATGCTGTGGGATGATGCTGTGGGATGATGCTGTGGGATGATGCTGTGGGATGATGCTGTGGGATGATGCTGTGGGATGATGCTGTGGGATGATGCTGTGGAATGATGCTGTGGGATGATGCTGTGGGATGATGCTGTGGAATGATGCTGTGGGATGATGCTGTGGGATGATGCTGTGGGATGATGCTGTGGGATGATGCTGTGGGATGATGCTGTGGGATGATGCTGTGGGATGATGCTGTGGGATGATGCTGTGGGATGATGCTGTGGGATGATGCTGTGGGATGATGCTGTGGGATGATGCAGGATCTGGTTACAGCTCCATTCCTCTTTTGATGTTGGCTCAGAATGGGAAAGACTCCACTGACTGTGATATCACAGAAAATGCACTGGCTGTATGTCTAGCTCATCTGGAATCAATCTAAAAGCTTGTGGTAAGGTTGACAGGGAGACACCACAGGTAAGCAGTCTGCATTAGAGTCCTGGATATGTGGCTTACTTACTGCTTCTGTAAGCACACCAAAAACAACTTTTCTGAGTTGGTGATTACCTTACAATCTAACCATTTCTGTGAGTATACGAAAGGATTAAGCATAAGAATTACTCTCATACACTTTAATGAATGAAAGAAAACATTCATGTATACACTTATATATGGGCAGAAACAGGATGGAGCAAAGAATCTTGGTAAAGGCTGCTAAAGGCATTCACGATATAATTTGACTGAAGAGTATGTTTGACAGTGTCAGAGCAGTGTACTATCAATAAAAAGCACAGCACTCCAGCTTCCAGTCACCACAGAGAAGTCATGAAGGTACAGGAAAAAGGAGCTTGGGATTTACTGAGGGGAGGAAGGAGCACTCAGAGCCTTCTAACATTATTGATAAGCCACTAACAGCATCATCAGAATTTAGAAAAACTTCCTCGAAATATTCCTTCAAATAAGTATCATTATGCCTAGAAAATCTTCAACTTTTAACATTAAACATTACGAGTTTAAAAACTCTCTTGCGTCACCGTACCTCTCTGTTAATATAATTGGCTTTTCCAATGGTTCTGCAAGGAGTTTATGATTCTCAAGAAGTCTTTTAAATATCAGGGCTTCCTCCACTCTGTACGGGTTCAGTAACATGACATCTGCTCTGGATGTGACCAGCCATGCATCAGGAAACTTGAGACTGTGGATCAAGCAAATCTCATCCTTCTCCTCTAAGTCAACTTCCTTTTGTTTCTTAAAGTTCGCTTTTAAGTTTTCCATAGAAAATGGAATCTCTGTTATTTTAATATTTTCACTCTTCTTCTTCTTCTTTTCATTCTGGGACTGAAAGAGCTCATCAAGTTTTGACTGATTAGATGAGTCTTTCACCTTATGTTTCTGTGTCCAGCCCCATGCACCCGTGGCCCTTAACTTTTTCCTGTTGTCTTTTAATGGTACTTGTGTCTCTTGTTCAATAGCTTTCTTCATCTGGTTATTGTATCGTTCCAAGTCTTTTTTAGCCTTTTCCTCATATCTAAGAACAGAGATAAGACAGAACTAGTGAGTTCATAATAAAAACATAATAACATAATAATCACCTAAAGTAAATTTTAACAATAACAAGTTTTCATTCAGTAATAGTAATGAAATATGTATTGGAGTGACCCTCCTGTGTGCTTATGATAAATTCCAAACTGAGCACAGAAAATGGCCCCTGAAAAGCAGTCAAAAGCAAATGGGAAAGGACTTGTATTTGGATCCATGAAGCTCTGACCCAGCATTAGCAGGTGGGAGCTGCAGGAATTAGCTAGGAGATGGCACTTAGTAGCCTGTATCATCAGAATACACATCCTTGCTTTCAGAACAACTTGAAATCAAGAGAAAATGCCATGTGTGAGAGTCCTCAGGAAGACATTAAAACACTAATGAACTGAACAGAGTTTCCACTGCTTCTAGTGTAGAAAAAACAGAGCCTGGTGTCTGAGTTACATGTGGGGCTTGGTAAACATCTTGGGCTTTAATTTAAAACTTGAAGAACACCATGTGTTAGGAAGAAAACTCTTACACCCTAGAACTGAGTAAATCTCCCCATAACTCAGTGTAACACAAACTCCCACAAGCTCAAAGGCATCTTAAATAAAAATGAACACTTTCCAGAAAGGAACAGATATCACTCACAATGTCCACCGCACAACTGAAACTCACCACTCAAGCAACAAAACAGAGTGAGAGTCATGGCCAAGAAGAAGAGATCAGGAAAAGACCCCTTCATCATGAGTCAGATTTATAATTAATAAAAGGTTTTGTATAAATGTTTCAGGACTCTAGATAAGCAATAGAAAGAGAAATAGGAGGGGCTAAAGGGGAGGCTCCAGTGAGGAGTGGAATTTATGTGTATACAAATAAGTGGGAAGTCTAGAATTAAACAGCAGGGCAGAAAGCAATTGTCACTGTGTAGATTTAGTTATAGACCAGAGATGGAATCAACAAAAGGGCCAGTGAACCTGAAGGCAGAGCTACAGCAATGACCACTGTGAGCAAGAAAGAAAATGGACCTGTGCATACTGAAGCAGACAGGGGCTATGCCCAAACATCTCAACATATCAAGCATTTAATGATGACCCAACCTGTTGAATTATAACACCTTAAAGATCCAAGAAGCAAGTCCAGGCAGGAATGATGCAAACAAACCCTGCCAGATATACCAGAAGCAAACTGTGAACTGAAGGTGAATCCCCAAATCAGTGAGAAGAAAAAAAAAAAAAAAAAAAAAAAAAAAAAAAAAAAAAAAAAAAAAAAAAAAAAAAAAAAAAAAAAAAAAAAAAAAAAAAAAAAAAAACCCGACAATGCAATGCCTGCTGAATATCCAGCCTTTAAGTGGCAAGAAAGCCCACAATTCACATCTACCAACCATAAATATCCTTTAAAGGAAAGATTAAAGAAATGCCTTCAGATAAAATAAGTTTTCTGCTAACCTGGCTGCACTCTCAAAGAACAATATAAGCACAAAAGCAATTATACCTGTGGGCCTTTAGTTTTTATGTGAGACTCTGTTAACTTTACCTAAGTTTGACAAGAGGGTGCCTGATGTATTAAGTAACGCAAACACTAATATAAATTAGATGTTAAAATATATTCACTTAAACCTTGAGTACCTCTGCAAGTGCTCCACGAGAAGACAGGGGCAGACACAGGCAGAAGGGCCTCTCTAATCCTAATAATGTCAATGATTATATTACACAGACCAAATCTTCAAACTAAAGGACAGAATACCCAACATCATGGGCTTCTAAGAGTTGCACTTTTATAATAATACAGAGGTATAAAAGAATGGGAAAATGTATATGCACTATACAAACAGAATGCAAGAAAACAAGAGACTGACAACATTAAATGAAACAATCAAAATGTTAAACTGTCAGAGATACGGGGCTGTTAGACAGCTTAACACTCATATGTGTGTGCACTTAGAAACAGAGCATTCAATATCAAGAGATTTGAAGAAAAATCTGAAGCAAAACCCAGAGATTTCAAGCAAAATCTCAGCCTAAAAACAGAAATAAAGTTAGAAGACACTGATGCCTTTCTCCTCAGTGGCACAATCAGATTACAAACTGTAAGTAAAATGACAGATCTTAGCAACATTGCCAACCACTTTCACTTAAACAGGAATTCTGATTTTCTATATGTGAACGTGGATCATTCAACAGGACAGGAAATATGAGAAGCCAAGTTCTCAATACATGCCAAAGGCGAGTGGAAACTAACTTATTTTCTGTCTGTGTTAAACCAGAACCCAAGTTTATTCATAAATGCCTTAAATGTTTGAAAACTAACTTAACAGTGCTCACACTAGCCTCAGTATGCATCTACCAAGTAGAGGTTGAATTAACAAATCTTATTGTGCTTATAAAATTAAACATTATTGCTTGAAATGATGTGCCTTGAAAATATTGTTACAAGTCAGATGCAGTGTATAGTTTTATTCATTTGAAGTTTAAATACTAGCAAAACCAAGGTAATATAACAAAACCAAAATAGTGCCTGCTATGGAGGGAGCAGGAATGATCGGCAGGGAGGATGGAAACGTCTGCTTTCATTGTGGTACTCTTCACACTGAACTACAGGGCCAGGACGTCTGCATTCTACTGCAGGTAAACTTTACCCAGTTTAAAGAATGACTTAAGAAAGTGTTGGCGAGCCAGACACAGCAGTATATGCCCTCGGTCCCAGCACTTGGAAGGTGGAGGAGGAAGGAAAACCACAAACTCAAGGCCAGAGTGTTCTACAAAGCTATTTCATTTCAAGATGAAATAAAAAATGAAAACAGAACATAATATTTAACAAGACATGGAGTTGAAAATGTAGCCATTTAATCCATCAGAGTTGATGTTAATTTTCTTTTCCTATTTTCATTTAAAGTCATCAGTTGATACATAAATTCTAATAAATCAAACATATTCAAACTGTAACTGTATAAAGCAATGGGTATTTCAATTTTATAGTGGGTAAAAAAACTTACAGGGCTTTTCTTCTTTCTTAGTAACAAAAGGAGTAAAAGAAGGCTCCGAGAGCCACAGAGAGTCCAGCGGAGTGCCATGTCAAGCACACTGTGAGAGGCTCTGAGATCCCTGGGTTCCATACTCAGGCTCAGCTGAGGCTGGTTCTGCTAAGCAGCTTTAGGCTGACCTGCTGCAGGAGAGCTGGACTGCTGCTGTGCTCACCTGGGGACGCAGTGCCCGACAGACCCCAGACAGAGCCTGAGGGGCTGCTTGCCATGGCTCTGCTGCTCAGAGTCCACGGAAGCATAGTGCAAATTATTTCTTCTGTCCCTCAGGGTACTCATTTATAATATGTGGGCAATTTACATGCACTCATAGCTCTGCTATGAGGAATGAGTTGTTTGGTACACTGAAAATGGTGATGTTTACTCTAAGTTTCTATCAAGAAACCCAAATCCTGGCTGGGGATGTACTTAGTGGCAGTGTATATGCTGAAGACACACACACACACACACACACACACACACACACACACACACACACACACACACACGACTCTGCTCCCAAATAAAGAAGTGCTACATGTTAGTTGAATAAGATTTCAGTAAAGATCTGCTTCATTATAAGCTAGATAAACATTAGTCATCCTTTGCTTGTCATATTCATATTTTTGAAAGTTATTTTCTTCCACTTTTTCCTAAAACAGGAACATATGGGTTAGTTATACAAAACACATGTCTTTAATAGTTTACTTTCACAGGCACTAGAAATAAGTATATTTTTAGCTCTTAGACATCAGAACTCCAGACTTTTCCTATGGGGTGGAAAATGAGTTCAAGATAAAGGTCATTTTTGTAATTAATTATAACGTGCAAATTTTCACATATGGTACTAATCTTTTGATTTATTCAAGAAGTCAATTTAATTAGTTCCTTGGGAAACATAAAAAAGTTATGTCCAAAATAATACTAGGTAAATGTTAAGTAAGAACAGATGTTACCTTTGTATTTAATGTCATTAAGGGACTTAGCAACTTAACTGGAAAGTATTCACCCTGATTTGACTAAGCAGTCAGTCAAAGGATGTTTCTGAGACTAAAGGCTATATTTAATTATAAAGTTTATTTAACATTTTCAGTAACATCTAAGTTGCAACATTAGTTATTTTAAGTAGGAATATATTTATGTATTGCAAATGAAAGCTCAAATTAACACCAACTGACTGAAGGGTCCCTCTCCCCAGTGGCAGAGAGGTACATGGCTCACACCTGGATTCTGATCCTCTACAGTAAAGGAGAGAAAAACAAGAGGTCATAAAAATCAGAAAAGACCTAAATATTCCCTGTCTGACTTTCTCAGCAGGGAATGAGGTTCTGACTAATCCTGGGGCTTGCAGAACTACCCTCAACCTGGCCACCACCCCTTTCCCATCTTTCTTCATCATACTCTTCCATTCTGCCCATGTCATAGTGTCTTCCATGGAAATACCATGTTCCTTCTCCTGTGATAATTCCCTAAAAACTTTCTGGCTTTATATAAGGAAGCAATTTTCTGTACTGTATATCAGACAACTGCTAAGTGTTTTCAAAACTCTCCATATTGCCCTTATGTGAAAAGGTACCAATTCTATGATGAAGGCCATAGATGGCAACTAAGAGAGACCCACAACGGGACAATGTGCAGGGAGTGAGACTTTGGAGGACTCGGTCCTAGATGGGATGTCTATGTGGATGAGACCTAAAGGTAGTCTGAGCCAGAGGTGATGGATGACTCTAGGATAACAGCATCTTCCAGACACAGCAGGACTGATACACACATGAATTCAGAGACTGTGGCAGAATGCACAGGGCCTGCGCAGGTTCAAGACAGATGGGGTCCCAGCACTGAGAGGGTGTCATGGACATAGTTGCTTATTCTTAACCAAAAAGCTATCTCTAATTGACATCTGCTTGCAAAGGGGAAAAAAAAATCAGTTTTCTCCAACGGTGTCCCGCTGTGTATATATTAAACCACACTTCCGGCAGACCCCATGCCCAGCCGTAGATGGCCAACACAAAACCATCTCAAGGATATTTTTGTAGATTGGGTATTTTTTGATCTTGTTTTTTCTGTGTGTATATTTTGGGTTTTGGTTTTGTGTTTTTGTGACGTATGTATGTGTTTCTTGATTCTTTGTATTTTAAAGAGAGTACAGCAAGAGTTGGAGAGAACGAGAGCAGAGAGTGCAAGACTGAGAGAGAGGGAGAAAGGAGGCGTGTGAGGCTGGGTGGGGAGGGAGGGAGGGGCGGGAAAGGGGAAACCATCATCAGAATAAACTGTATAAAATATTTTTCAGTTAAAAAAATTCATAAAATTCTGTGATTGCTACATGACAAACTGTACACTATACTATTTATGAATAGAAAATTTATATTATTTTTAACTGAAATGACCAGCCAGAATACAGGCCAACCTTAACAAGTTATTTCCTAAATGAAGGAAGGAATAAGAAGGAGAAAAGAAATGCCAAAGTGAACTAGAGCACTGCAGAAGGGGCGGATCCTTGCTCCCAGGATGGAAGAGAGGGTGGGCCTCAGAGAGGAGAGCCAGTGCTCTGTCCTTTGTACTACCATGGATGGCTGCCTCTCCTGGGACCATCAGTCAGTAGCTCTGTGACAGTGGGGACGTGTGGAAGGCATGCAGGTGCTCTGCCACTGAGCTGCATACTACATCTACTCGTGTACCATATCTATTCTTTGCAGAACCGAGGAGTATAAGAAACTTCAAAATAAAAGCTGGAGGCGAGCTGACAGGCATGAAGTCGATCCAGTGGATCACGGTCTAAGGAGCCCTGGCCTTGAAGCCTAAACATTTTTTTTTTTTTTTCAAAAAAGCATTTTGTGTGTCTGATTCTCAGAGATCAGTACTTTCTTGGTGCATTTCGGTTTCTGATATCCAAGTCAACTGAAGTGACTTAGAGCAAATAAAAACTGCCATTTATAACATGAACAGCTTAGAAATCCCCATTACGCTAACAGAGAAACCACTCTCTGCATGTTGGACATGACCCCGAGCTCTAACAGACACCGCACAACCACGACAGTGAGAGGCCACCACACACCTTTACTGACGGCCAGCAGAGAATGCTATCCGCGGGTCCCACGTGTAGTTTCTGAGGTCTGCTCTAAATGCATTCCATAACAATACTAACAAAAACTTTAGATGACGTTTAGTAACCATAACTAATAATCTGAGGATCTGGGACGCAGGAGGCAAGATAATGATAACTAACCCTCCCCACAAGGCAGCAGTAGAAAGTGCTGCTGCAAGGCTGACAAAATCATTTCCCTCCTGAGTCTACATTTCCCCCAAGTTCATGGAAGCTGGAAGCATCTTTTCTTTCTGTTCTCAGAACTTGACACATAAGAGTTACACACACTTATGGAGTATCAAAGATTCACTTATCTTTATAATTGTATTGTCTATGTAAATCTTAAAACAACTGTAGTAGTGTGAACCTTATTTGTATAATAATTCAAAATAAGATTCTAAAAATTGGACATTTATGAAATAATTAGCAGTTTGAACACTGGCTATCTCATGTACCAAGTCCAGTCCTTAAAAAAGTTATGAGGGGCTAGAGAGATGGCTCCATAGTTAAGAACACCAACTGCTCTTCCAAAGAACCTGGGCTCAATTCTATGAGCACCCATATACAGGTTCATAATTCTATTTATAACTCCAGTCAGGGAGCTATGACACCCCCTTTTAAGCTTCCACAGGCACTTGATATGCATGGGGTACAAGGACATACATTCAGGCAAAGCATCCATACACTTAAAATTAAAAGTTAAGACAGTTGTATTATGGTTATTTCTAAAATATGAGTGTATATCTTTATTTCTTAAGAAAATATATACACATATTTCTGAAGTCAATGATGTCACGCCTCAGAATGGACTCAGAATCATGAGGGAAGGAGAGATCACGGGGAGCTATTCACAAAACAAAACTGACCACAAGCTGATGGGACTGAATGTGGTAATGGGCTCACCACACTGCACCTTGATATATATTTGGAGAACAAACACAACCTCCGTCCTCCCTTAAACAAGCTGTCATCTGTATAATGTTTGCCTTTTGCTGGTTTTAGAAGCATTTTTCTAATATAGCTCAGGATTTTAGGAGATGTATGATGGCTACTGATGTTAATAGTCATCACTACTATTTTAAATTGATAGTTTATTTTTAAGACTGAATTAATGAATTTCATAAAGATATGAAAAAATTAACCATATATATCATTTATAATGGATGGATTATATTTAAATATTTCCTCAGATATTTGACAGAGTTTTGAAATAATTAGATAATAATAAATGGCTGAAAATCTAATTTTATCTTTCATTTTCTGGTGAGCCAAGTCATTCAGAATGCAACATTTTATATTGATTGATATATAGTCTTGTGTAGAGTGCTACCCAGCCAGCACGACAGCCATCACCTTTATTAGAGCAGCCGTGACTGCTTGCAAGTGAACCTCGAGAGCCGATCTGCTGATTTTCGGCATTCTTTCATGACAGGAAGGAGTAGAAAGGTCACTGGACTCTCACAGAGGTTCTAGCTCTACTTCCTTCACCTCTCAGGAAGCTGTATGCTATTCTGACTTAACTGCATATGGCATCAAGGAGGTGCTAAAGGAGACAAGAGGGTGGAAAGTTAACTGAGGGGGTCTCCATTTGTACAGCTATACTGGCCATGACTTTTTGGTGGTACAGCTGATTTGGGGTCACTGAGTAAAACTTCATCCATGCTCTTTAATTAAGCCCAATAAATTTACTGGTTCCCCAAGCTAGACTCTGGTGGATTTGTACGTTGGTTTGTCTTTGGTGCCTTATAAGGAAGGGGTACAAGTTTGTTCACATCTCCCTAGGGAAAAGTTCCCACAAGTGGAAGTTAGCTGTATATACCCATTACATTGTTTTGCGACATATACTTAGATCTGAAGATACAGGTAATATTTTAATCAAATCAGATCACTTATTTCCATGCCCCAAACACCCACAACAACTTACAACTTGCCAATAAAGTTTAGATGCTACAAGCTATACTGACTATATAGACAGTAATACACTAACTTGGTTCTGAAACTCCAGTACAACCTTTTGTACTGTGCATGTCATTTTAGAGATCAATTTAACAGAAAGAAACAGTCAAATTTTTACAAAAAAAACCACACTTCCACTGCTCTAATGCAAAAGCTTGAAAAAAAAAATGCTGCTCCAGAGAAGTTCTTTAACATAAGTTAAAAGAAAGAAATAAGAAAGTGGAGAGTCAAACTGAGATGAAAGCAGTAAAGGCTTCTATCAAATAACCAAGGAGACAGAACACAACAAACATTTTCAAAACAAAAATAAAAAATAATTCTCCCCTATCCAAAATAACAATGAAAAAATGATACCCAAAAAGACCAGTCAAGCTAAAAAGTATTTTCCATTTTCTTCCTAACAGTGAATTTTCTAGAGCTTTGAACCTGTAAGTCATACAGAATGGAGAGAGCTGAGCATCTGGGCACATGTGCTCTGGAGACCTACTTGTGTTTTTCCTCTTCACTCAGTGTCTCCCATCGTGCTTTAATTTGTGCTGTTGCATCCTCCAAACCAGTCTTGGGATTCTCTGTGAGGAACTGAGCGCGGTGGTCTTGAATGAACATGGCACTAGCTGACATGGGCTTTTTGACTGCTCGATTGCTAATTAAGTCATAGGCTGTAAGCTGTCCAGATTTGTTATCGATTACATTTGAGGTTTTGCTACAAGGACCATCACTGAGATTCTCTGGTTCATGGCTTGGGTGACTATTAGTCACTTTACCTGATAAGCTCTTTTGTGGCACTAAAATTTTCACAGGTTCGATATTCTCTCCCATCGAATTAAACACATTTCCCTTGCTCCAGTCATCGGCACACATTTCCAGAGCTTTCTCAGGAAGTGCTTCTCTCCCGTCTCCCGCACTCCCTCCTATACCATCCCTGCCATTTTCTCCTTGGATGTGCTCAATGGGACCTACAGACTGAGTCTCACTATGTTTACTCTGATTAGCCTCTGAGGATAAATGACTCATAGGGATATTTTGAAATGTGTCCTTATTAATATGAGAATGTTCACCACTGAAACGACCATCACAGTGATAGCCTATATTTATCTGTTTACTTAAATGATGATCAGTGTTTTTTCTAGATTCATCCTTTTGGAAGTGAGTAGCCGAAGTATCAGCATTTGGATAATTATTTCCAGATGACTCTATTTTATTAAAAAGCACATCTGTTTCTGCTGTTTCACTAACAACCATGTTGGCTGCGGAAACATCTACTCTGTTATTTTCATAAGACTCTGTAGTGGGTAGTGGTCCGTAACAGGTCATCATCAGATTTTCAAGAGCAATTAAAACAGATTCCTAAAAATAAAAATGAACAAATATTAGGAGGGATACTGTAAAAAAGGGCAATAACCAAAATAATCACAAAAATTTAAAAAGCCAAGTTGTTTTAATAAGGAAACAGTTAAGATTGCATAAGTTTATAGCATAATTACACATAGAACTTTATTTGAAAAAGATTACCTTATTCTGTAATAACACTTGACTTTTATCTGGTGTTAGATTTATATCCACCTCAGCTGATGGAACATCAATTTTCAGAAAGAAAATGGGATACAAGCGAGTAGATTCCTTTAAGCACTTCAGATTATAATAGCGTCGGATTAACTAGAAATATATGCAATGGATAAAAGCAGAAGTATATTGTTATTGCCAGCTTTAAATAAGAACTCCAGCTCCAGGGGATCTGATGCCCTCATCTGGCCTCCATGGGCACCAAGCACGTGGTACAGATATACTTGCAGGACAAATACCCACACACATAAAATAAAATTTAGAAAAAGAAAAACTCATTTAAAATATATTAAATTCCTAATCCAAGGGGTATTTTTCATTCTAGAGGTGATTACCTTTAGTATATCTTTTTGATGTACTGGTCGACTATTAATAAAGATGAAGCTTCGTTCTGGGGTTGAAAGACTTGTAGAATTGTGGTCTGCATCATGCTTTGGAAAAAATCCACTTAGGTAAATCTACAATTGTAATACACAAGTATAGAAGGTATAACGTCAATAATAAAGTTCTAGAGGTCTGATTATATACAATGTATTAGAAAGTATACAAAACAACACACAAGACTTGTAACTTTAGGTCGTATAAATGCTGGTAAGCATGCCTTGAAAATGAATGTTGAGTAACTATTTAAAGTACTAAACCAGTAAAAAAAAAAGAAAAAAAATCTTATTAATGGCCCTAGCTTCATTTTTTAACTATCAGGACAAATACCCTTACCTTGTTTTATTTTTAAATGTCTTTCCCCATATAGTGACTTCACCCCACTTCCCTTTCCTGGTTTTTTCTCTTCAACTATTATTTCCCATGAAAAGCAGCCAGTTCTTTGTTCTTAATATTTTTGAAGCTAACTGTACTGGATTTTCATTGCTGTGTTTAAGAAAAAAAATGTTTACTTTGAATCAACACCTTCATGGCTAAATGACATAGTATACTATGTTATCTCTACGATTGCTCACAGAACTTCACTACAAATTTTTTGTGTGTGTGATTATTTACACACTGTACTTTTCTCTAGTCTATAAATATATTAAGAGAAGGAAGAAACTGAAGGATTCTAGAAAAATTGACCAGAAGGAAAGAGTGATGCAAGGGATTAGAAGGCAGAGTGTGTACCTGCTTTTACTTGAGCTAAATAACATAGCACAGAAAATTGTTAAGGATTTCATTCATTGTCCCCTTCCTCCCACTTTGCATTCATGGTGTGTGTGTGTGTGTGTGTGTGTGTGTGTGTGTGTATGTGTATTCTGGTATATAATCTTACTTGATGTATTATGAACCCAATGAGCAACTCTAATGGGTAAGGAATAAGGTGTTATTTATAGCCAAGCAGTAACCATGACACTTGGTAACAACACAACCCGTAGGCTGTCACCTATGTCTATGGCTATCCCTGCTCTTGCGAGTAAGTGCTTAAGGAGATGTAATACCAATTTTAGAACACTAAGTGCATTACTGTCACAGTGCCAATGTGTACCAATTTGGAAAAATAAATTAATAAATCTGGATAATCCATTACAAGATGATACCACTTAATTAACTGTAAAACTTCACAGCATTTATAAATGGCTGTATAATTTACCATGTAACATGAGATTCTTCTTCAAGCACCTGCTGGGTACCAGGAGAGTCTGCCTAGCCTCTGGAGGACTTACACAGTGTTTGGATTAAAGAAAAGACACAGATGAGAAAAGAAAGAAGAAACGTGCTCCCTGTGCCTTAAAATGAAGGAGACCACAGAGCCAGAGATTTCCTTTCACACTACTCTGGTTGCAATTGTGTAACTACTATAACTTCTAGACAGTAGCTTTAAAAATGAAGACAACCTTAAAAACTAACAAACTATGTTAAAGTTACATGGGAAAGTCAAGCAGCATGGTGTATATAATGCTATATAAATATCACATTACTTTATAGAAAAAAAAAAGACTAGTAACAAAACCCCCCAAATCAGCTCAATAAGGAAACAGTCTGATAGACTGTATGAGATTTTGTACCTCAACCGAAAAAGAAAAAGAAAAAGAGAAAGAAAAAATTTCCCAAATACAAATACAATAAGTTCTATCCCTTCAGCTGCTTCTCAAGTGTACTTCTCTCCTCTCCTGCAGTCTTCTCTACAAACTAGTGTCTCTTGTCAGGCATGGTGTGGCAAACCTTTAATGCAACCATCAAGAGGGCAGAGTTTTGACACTGGCCTGATCTTCACAGCAATGCAGTAAGTTCCAGGCCGAATGGGGTTATGTAGTGAGACCCTGCCTCAAAGAAAAACAAACACCCAATAAACTGTCTTCTCTCTCAATAATTAATATACGTCTTTTTTTTTTTTCTTTTGACTATGCAGGCCTGACATCGACAACAACCCCTTTAAGAAGCATTCTCCTAAATGGACTAACTTGCTTCTCCCTCTTTTGTGACATGTCCTCTTCAGTCTGATTAGCTGTGTTCTTTCCGTTATTTTTATCCTTTAAGGATGATCATAGTCCCCCAAATTTCATCTTTAGTTAATCTGAGTAATTTCAATCTCATTCCTAATTCTAACAGCTACCCACGGCTGACACTAATATAACAAAGTTGTACTTATTTATTGCATCAACTAGCTGTAACAAAATGAATTCACCACATTAAAATGTTGTAAGATACGTTATCTAGTTTTTATCCCACTGTCCAACTGGCACCTTCTGTATTCTTTACCACACTAGAGAGTCACAGTCTGCCAGACAAACCTATTCTTTACCTTACTTATAATAATGTAAGCCTGGCGAATCCACTAACCCTTGTCTTTCTCTTTTTCCAGTAAAGTTCCATAATACTGGACAAACATCTAAATACCACATAAACACTAAAGTAGTCACTTAAATACTCTAGTCAAGGTAGTGGAACAAGTTCATGTAGAAAACTCATAAGTGCAAACTATATAGGGGTGATTAAAAAAAAAAAAAAAAACCAACATGTGCTTTCAAAAGAACTAACACCATAAATGACAGACAAAGGTAAAGTTCTATGTGTAAACTCCATAACGGGGAATGCTGGCCGGAGGAAGAGGCCTTATGTGGTAATATCAGAGACAGGATGCCTCACTGGGAAACTAAAATCTAGCAGAGGATTGAAATCAGTCTTTCTACTTGGAACATGGAGCTCACATAACACCTCCCTGGGAGAAAACAAAATGACTTACATATTGTGACCACTGTCTATGGCTGCTTGCCAGGGTCACAGGGAGAATAAACCCAACTCCAAAACCAAGGGCCAGGCTAGGTCAAGCTGCAGTCAAGGAGGAGTCTGTAAGTCTTGGCAGGATGAGAGGCATGAATGTAACACCTGGTTTCACATTGGGACTAGAGGTAGGCACTGGACTGTAGGACAGAGTGTAAGCATGGAGAACAAGACAGAACAACAGAAACAAACCATGATCCCAGGTCTTGTAAATTACAGTTTTAAGCCACATAAAATAATGGAGAATAAAACTTTTCTGTAAAAAAAATTAGAAATGACAGAACATTGGAAATGATTCAGGAATTAAGTGTTGTAACATGGAATTTAAGCCAAACAAATAGCATCAATTATATCAGAACGTAAGTAAGCAAGCAGGGGTAGCTATGAATAAAGTTTAGAAAAAAACTGAAAATATATTCCAACTTCTGAAAAAATACAGTTTGAGGAATAAAAATCAGGTGGTAATAAGATATTCTCTCACCTTGGAGTAGATCTAAAAATATCAAAGAGAAGACAGACGTCAAGAAGCACAACCTAACAACCTAACAAAAGTTGTCAAACCAGGGGCTCAAGTGGCATTGCCACCCATAACAAAGATTCTTCCTAGAACCAAACACATACCAAAGAGACCCTTATCACAAAAGGAAGAGCTATAAAGATACTCTGTATCCAACGTTCCCAATGGCCAACACCCAACACACTTGTTATTCCAGTCCATAAGGGGAAACATGGTGGGCAAATTTTACAATCAAGGATAAGTATTGAGGGACAGAACAAAGAGGGAGGTCATAGCCAGTAGCAGTGGGGGGAAAACAGGATTGGTTTTGACCAAGAATGAGAAAACACTCATGGAAATTCTGACATTAGAAAAGTCAAGAACACAAGCCAGAGTATGGTGTGTTGACGGATGGCTGGTGGAACAGAAACACAACAGCATGACACAAAGCAAGAACAGCAGAGATCTGACTGCGATTATTTACAGACATTCCGAAGTTAGCAGACATTCTTCAGCACTTGAACTAGAACATTGTTAACACATGTATTATACATTCTTCCATGCAAAAATAAGCATGTGAAGACAAAGCAAAATTCCTATTGTCTATGAGAGATTACCCAAAGTCTTTATATAAATCGGTCTCCAAAACCAGAGGAAAACAAATCAAAATTAAAAAAAAAAAAAAAACCCAAAATTCAAATTAAAAAAAAATTATCTGATAATGTCTCAAAACAGAGTGAACAAACTTACCCACTGCAGGGCTGACTCATGAGAATCCTAGTCACGTAGCCAATCACAATTAATAAAATTAGTCTAGACAATGGCTTTCCACACATGAGTATAAGGACTTGGTAAAACTATAGGACTGCCTCAGTTGACCTTTGACACAAATCCTAACAAACTTCCATGTGATATCCAACACTATTAGCCTAAAGATCATATCAGGATGCCCGGAGTACCTAGAATACAAGCAACACACAAACAACCAAGTCTCAGGAAAATAAGGGAACCAAGGACAATATAGATTTGCCCTGACTATTCCAACTGACCTATCACAAGCATTGTAACACTAGAGAGCCAGCAGGCTGAAAGTGATCAGACAAATAGCAACAAATAAAAGGCTTCTTGCCTAAAGAAACTACATAGTGACAATATATCACAAATTGATTACAATTAATTTAACTTTGTCTTTGAAATTAAAATAAAAGATGGCAAGAAAAAAGAAGATCCCAGGTGGAGCTGATGGAGATGGATGGATAGAGGATGGGTAGGGGGATGGATAAACAGATGATAGACAGGCAAGTAAGGATCACTCAGCATGAACCTGACAATCAATAGCAGGCACAAACACATATTTCCAATTTAACTTTTCAGAGCAAAAAGACAGAGAATCAGAAGTCTGGGACAAAAGAAAAACAGGGAGAGAGAACCGGAGATTTAGAGTAACAAGACCATCTAAGCAAAACAAAACTTTATCTTTAGCAAGATTCAAGCTTTTGAACACACACACACGTACACACACACACACACACACACAATCTAAGGAGCTATAAAACCGCATTCACATAAAATACTCTTGGAAGCTGAACTTGCCTTTTTATGTAAAGTAATCAACAAAGGAGTCTGAAGATAGAAGGACATAGTATGATCTACAGAACACACAGGAAGGAAGAGGGTAACAGTGAGAAATAGGAGGATGGGTGAGAGAGACAGAGAAAGGAGAGAGTTATAACTGTATTCCATCTAAACTTAGAATTAATTGGGTCTTTATAATTAATGTTTAGAGCAAAGATGGAAACAAACAAGCACATAAACATATAATAAAAGCCCACAGGGCTGGGAACAGAGCCCAGTGGCAGAAGGGCCGCCACTGGTGTGAGGTACTAGGTTAGACCCTAAGCTCTGAGAAAGGAAACTACATATAAAATATGTTAAAGCCAAGGCTGGCAGCCCAAGCCTGCAACCCCAGATCCTAAGAGTACGAGGTAGGAGAACTGTAAGTTCAATGCTACAGAGTTCAAACCTATGCTGGGCAACATAGCATGACATAACTGAAAAATAAAAATGGGGGTGGGGGTGGGAGAAGAACTCGGAACATAGCTCAGTGTTAATAGTGACTGTCGCACATACCAGGCCCCAGGTTCAATGCCAAGAACAATGTATGTGTATAAGTATTTATATGTGTACACACCCACCCACCCACCCACCCACCCCCCCACACACACAGAGCTGATGAAATTAGGAAGGAGAAGCAAGTTAAGTGAAGTAGCATCATCTGGCAGTACACAGAGCCAAATGGCTCTATCTAAAGCTGAAAGACCAAAAAGGCCACTTGAGTATATCTTCACAATCAGAAAGAGAAATAAATAAAGGATAAACAAGATCTACTCCTTTTTTTCTATAATATAAAGAGAAGATCCAAAATTAAAAATCAATTAAAAAATACCACAACATAAATAAAACGGTAACCAGGGCCAGGAAGGTTGCCTTTGCATTCTGCTGTTTGCCTTACAGCACTTCTTACTGACCACCTCATCATGAGTGAGGGTTGTGAAAGGCGAGTGTTGCTGTGTACCTGAGATTCTTCACAGTGCTGCTCCACAGATTTCATGTTGCCCATGACAGCAGTTCCCAGAACCGACATCAGAGCCGTCCTGTGATCTGGAACTCTACTTTTCTGCCAAATAACTGCCTAGGGACAAGAAAACATAGATGTGCTGTAGTACAATTAAGATTTAGTAAAGTGAAAACCTTACAGTGTTTACATATTGAACATTTATCCTTACTCTTTACTGTGCCATTCAGAAGGAACTCATGAGCGACCGTCAGAAAGAACAAACCCTGCTGTACATTGTAAGCTGTACATTCAGAAATGTGTAACCTGATCAGACCCAGTCCTTTCCTTACAATTTCATAAAATACTCTCTAACTTTTAGAATACATACTTCAAGGTATATTTATAATTAAACTTTCTCCCCTTCTCCCAGAGCTGACAACTATGCTACAGGATTACTGTAAAGAGTTAAACCCTTGTGAAAATTTTGAAAGCAAAATCCACTTTAAAATGACATTTTCAGGTACTTTTAATAAGCAGAGAACTTATAATTAACTGAGTGTCACATAAATAAATGCTGCATAGTGAGTCAATCCATTTCACTCCTGCTTATTGTAGGTGGACTAACAGACACAATTAAGAGGTTAGACCAAAGTTGGTTCTGTCCAATTGGACTTGAAAACACTTGAGAAATTGTCAGTATAGAAAACATTCAACCATCCAACAAATATTCACCCAGTCTCTTATATGTCCTGATGAAAATATCAGCATCCTGGGGACAAGAAGAGGGGCAGGTAACAGGAGAGGTCACAGTGAGTGGACAGGAGAGACAGGACAGTGTCACGCATAGAAGAGACTTTGACAGCAAGCAGTTCTTTCTCTGTGCAACAAACATGTGACCTCTGTACTCAATAATCAGGTGAGAGTGGCCACAGTTCCATGTGCCCTTCCCCCAGGTCTGAGCAGGCCTGTGAGCCATTTACCACAATAGACCAAACAACAGAAGGACCTATGAGGAGGCATTGCATTGTGGGCCTTGACACCCTGCAATCTGTTACAGGAGCTAAGAAGAATGGACCACCTGCTGAGCTTGCCTTGACACCTTCTGGCTACTATCTCCTTACCCAGCCCCTAGGCTAGACTCTGGGGGGTGAGGCTTCCCCTTTATATGTGAAAGCAAAATATTAAACTTGGGGCCTTGATCAGAGAACTTTGTCTTGGCCTCATCTCTTCTCGCCCTCCATTCCCCTTTCATTCCCAGGCTTCCTCTCAGGTGAACCCGGTTCCCGTAGCCGCCGGTGGCTACAGAATGGTGCCCACCCATGGAACCTGAGAACAGAAGACCAGCAGAGGAACACTGTCTTGGTGGACCTCCATGGAAAATGGAAGAAAAAGCAGAGTATCCGGAGCACTAGGTAAACAAGGAACAGCACTGATGCTAGATAAGTTATGGCTGTGTTTACAGGAAGTGTGTTTAAGGTGGATACGGGTCTAGATTTGAGTGAGCATTGACCTGATGCAAGCTCAGCTAGGGAGGTGACAGTGAGTTGGGGATAGGAGAATATTCGGCAAGCCCAAGAGCTGCCTCAGGCAGGAGGAGCAGGGTTTAAAAGAATTTGAAAACTAAAAAAGGGCAGAGCACTGAGTAGCATCCATAATCTGCCTTCTTTGTTGTTTGTCCTTGGCCTACCTATGTCCATGTGTCTCAATTGTGTGTTTCTTGTTTAGTTGTCTGAATGATTGGTGGTCTATGTTTTGTGGTGTTCTATGTTTAATGTTCAAAAGATTGTTAAAATTGCTTGATCCAACCCTTGGTCTAATTTACTTGGTTTTCAAAGGCAGTTTTAATATGCAGAGCAGCAGTTGATAAGTTTGCTTAACACCTGTAGCTAAGAGTTGAGCTGAGCTGGAAAAGCCTTTCTAACAGTTGACTGTCTGTATAAGCTGCTTTTAAAGGGACTGGCAGGTTTTTAGAATTTATAAGGAAGCTAAGAGTTGTTTGTCATAGAAAAATCTTTGTGACAAGGTGCTTTTATCTTAAAATTACAGCTAGAGAAAACAATTTTTTTTTTTTGGTTTAAATATATAAGATGTGTTGTCACTTTATTTTTGTTTCTAATTGGTTTTAAGGTATAAATATGTTCTACATGTCCTGGTTAATGGATATGATTAAAAATTTACAACCTTGGTAACAAAAGGTTGGCTTAAGATTGATAACTCAGGGTTAGAGTCATTCAGAAACCAGATATATAAAGATAAGATTTAAAAACAATGTCTCTTTAGTGAGATATTTAAAGCTGCACTATCATGCATTCATATATAAAAATTGGCAGCAACTTTGTAACATAAAGGTAATTACTTGGTGTTGATTTTAGAGAAAATAGATTGCTTACATCATTAAAAATTGGTTTTGTTTCTCAAAATTATGGTTATACTCTAATGTTACAAAAGAAGCTTAAAAACAAAGTTAAACTGCCAATATTCCATTGGCTACAGTTGGTAGGTTAATCATGAGTTTGAGATTTTTTGATTTGCCCATGTTTATAGAGAAAAGATACAGTACATAGAGTTATATTAAAGTTAAAAAAAAAATTGCAGCACGGTACAGGCCTACAAAAAAGGCCAGGCCTCAGAAAATGGGCTGAGATTAAGAACATTTACATTTGAATTAAGACATTGCAGACTGAGCTCAGCAGAAGCTTAGGTGCCAAATGTTCCTTTTGTCCTGGGTCTTCATGAACAGCTCCTAGAATGGTGTTTCCTGCTGAGGAGGAGAGGTAATTCTAAGACCCAAAGACTTTTACAACAGTCTGTGGGTCCAGAATTATGGTTATGCTAGAGACATTAAAATTATGCCTACTTCCCTCCATGACCTTGTAACTGTACCTGCTAACAACAACAACAACAACAAAATGTTCAATTTGTTTTGGTTCCTTTGTATCCGCTTCCTTCCAAAGTTGTTAAAAATGAGATGCTTTTGGTTCCTCTAATGTATGTAACAATATTTAGAGGACAAGGTTGCCTTCAGCTTGGCTTATATCTGATATTCTCACTCAGCTAAAAAAGATTAGTTATTGAATTAATCCAAAACAAAGTTCAAACTTAAGATTTATACAGCCTGACTTGCCTACTCCAGCTGCCATTCCAGTAAACACATATAGAATTATTATAGATCTAAAAGATGTTTTTATACCATTCCTTTACATTTCTGGTAAAGGTGGGAAGTTTGCAGTCAGTAAATTTATTTAGAATTTTTCAGAGCCCATGAAGCAATATTGTTAGAAATGTTTGCCTCAAAAAATGGTTAACTGCTTTATAATATATATATATATATATATATATATATATATATATATATATATATATTTGTTGTTTTAATACAAAAAATGAAGAGTTTAAATAATTAGTATATATTACTCATTGTATGATACTTTATTGGCGGATTTCTCTAAAGGAGTTTTTCTGCAAGCCTTTGCTCCAATATAACGAGCTTTAAAATTTTTGGAGTACTTGTTGCTCTAGAAAAGATTCAAAGGTAATATCTTTTCAATATTTGAGACCTCAGTTATATCCTAAACAGACTGTGGCACAGAAAATTCCAATAAAAATAGATAGTTGGGGCTAGAGAGATGGCTCAGCCAGCCATTAAAGGCTAGACTCATAACTAAAAATATAAGAATTGAATTCCCAGCAAACACATGGTGGCTCACAACCATTTGTGGTGGGATCTAGTGCCCTATTCTGGCTTGGAAGTATACATGCAAAAAGAAAATGGTTTGCTTTTATTTTTTATTTGCGTTTAATGATTTTTAAAAGTTGTTAAGAGATATTAATTGGCTAAAACCTTATCTTAAGCTTACCATAGGAAAATTTGAACCTCTATTTGATATTCTCAAGGGGATAAAAGTCCTAATTCCCCTTGACAATTAACTATAAAGGAGAGATAGCTTTGCTGAAAATAGAGTAAGCTGTTAGTTATCAACACATAAATTATATAGACTATGATAAATTGTTGGCTGTTTGTGTTATTACTACTCACATGCCCACAGCAGCCCTTTGACAAAAGAAACCATTAATGTGGATTGATCTTTCTTCATCTACAAGTAAAGTTTAAAACATCCTATTATAAAATTATTATTGTATTAATACAAGATTATAAGATAGAATCCTAAAAACCATTTTGGATAAAAGGTTTCTTCCTTATTCCAAATAGCAACTAAATTGGTTATTAATAAATAATGATATTTGGCCTATTACATGGCAAACTTTTTAGACAAATCTGATGATCATTTGTTACAATTTTTCTCTATGCATGCTTTTATATTTTCTAAAATCTACTATGCATGCAGCCCATAGAAAAGATGTTTGCTATATTTGCTATATTTACACATGCCTCATCTATTGAGAAGACAGTATATGTAATTAAATCACGTTTCCTTGCTTCAACACAAATAATTAAATTATGTGTTGTAGCCACTGTTATATTCATAGCCAGTATATAGCTCATGATTTATAATTGCTTAAAATTGTTCCTTTCTTTAGATATAGCTAATTCTCAAATTTTATTTATAAAAATACAGCTTAATTTAAGAAACATGTACTGTTTCTTAACTTTATAAGGCATGTAAAAGCTCTTTGGATTGCCTGAACCCCAGGGCAATGCCAGAGCAGATTTATATACTGGACATGTTATAGGCCTTTCAATAATAATTGGCCATACAATCTTATTCTTTACAACATCAAAAGAGTAATAGCTTAAGACAACAATTTGGCATTTCTAAAAAGTGTGTAAGTTAAATTGCAAAAACTTGTTCTCAATCAATATCTTCAATTTTTTCATAATGGTATTACTCATTTTTTATTTTAAAAAATTAAAATATGTACATGTGACTTGACACCTTTTAGGCTTTTTAGTTGCAACTACTTTAACAAGAGAAGAAACTAAAAATATAATTATTGCCTATATTATTTTCCTGTGCTTGGTGTTCCATTTCAGACTAAGATAGATAATGGAACTGGCTATTACAGTTATTTGACTACAGTCAAATATTTGAGATGTTTTGTTGACAATTTAATATTACTGATATTTCCTTATTATCCTCAAGGACAAGAAATTGTAAAAAAGAGATTATGAAACTTTAAAATAATATCTTCATAACTCTCTGAGTATGGAAAAAGCAGCTAATGGTGCTTCTTCCCTGGTTTTACAAGTAATTCTAAAAAAAAAAAAAAAAAAAAAAAATGGCTCTTTTAAACTAGAAAGGGGGAATTATACCCCACAAGGTCACCAAAAGCACACCTTGCCTTTGTCTTATTTGTTTTAAATTTTCTGCAAACTGATGCTAAAGGCCAGTCTGCAGCGGATTGCCACTGGCATCCAGTTACTTCCAACTCATTTGCCAGGGTCTTGTGGAGAGACCTCTTAACTAATACTTGGTGTGGTCCCAATCCTGTTTTAATTTGTGGTCGTGGGTCAGTCTACAGTTTTCAGAAAAAGAGAATGGAGCCTGATGGCTGCCTGAAAGACTGGTCTGTCAAGTAGACACAGATCTTGAGTCTAATAATTATTATTCTAATGATAAAGATGGCTTAAAATCTTTATCAACCAGCTGATTTAACTTGACATATAATCTCCACTCTTACTGGAGAGTATTTTTGATCATTACTTAAAGCCACCCACTATATATCTAGTGGCCAGACTTTGTGTCTGATCCCTCCTAACTAGCAGTTGGATTAGATACTGAAATACTTCCACTTCCAACCTTATGTTCTACATTGCTTGGATAATCATATTGCTTTTAACCTTTGAACCTTGTATTTTAAACAGATTGATTGCCCCCACACAGCATCGCTCTCAGCAAGCTCAGCTATTCATCATGGCAGTTACACATCACTATGAAGAATTGCATCTAGCACATGCCCATAGGTCCTTTGGTCGGAATGTGGTCTGGGTCTAAAGAGTGTGCCAATGATGGCTGGTTAGTCAATGATGGGTAAAAGTGTTTTGAGCTCCTATAAACCTAAGACAGAGGCATACATCATTATGCTATGTATGTTTTTCTCAATGATGGGTAATACAGGAGTAATATAAATGCCAACCTAAGCCAGGCACGGTCTCCCGGCCACTCTAGACCTTAGACGAGATGAAATATTGTGCCCCATCCAGATATTGGCACTGTCACCTTAAAAAATTAAGGGGGGGAAGGCCTGAGCAGGCCTGTGAGCCATTTACCACAATAGACCAAACAACAGAAGGACCTAGGAGGAGCCATTTCATTGCTGGCCTTGGCACCCTGCAGTCTGTTACAGGAGCCTAAGAAGAATGGACCGCCTGCTGAGCTTGCCTTGACACCTTCTGGCTACTATCTCCTTGCCCAGCCCCTGGGCTAAACTGAGAAGAGACTCTAGGGGGTGGGGCTTCCCCTTTATATGTGAAAGCAAAATATTAAACTTGGGGCCTTGATCAGAGAACTTTGTCTTGGCCTCATCTCTTCTTGCCCTCCATTCCCCTTTCATTCCCAGGCTTCCTCTCAGGTGAACCTGGTTCCTGTAGCTGCTGGTGGCTACAGTTCTAGAAGTGCAAGCAGGGCCAAACTGCAGTAATTTGGGTAGTGGTCAAATTAACAGGCTCACGCATCTCCCTCAGGAGCTCTAATTGATAGTGAGGGCACTATTGGAGGCAGAGGGGTACACTAGCAAGTCAGTGTGGAGGCCTGAGGTGTGTAGTTCATCGTGTGTGTGTGTGTGTGTGTGTGTGTGTGTGTGTGTGTGTGTGTGTGTGTGGTGCCCAGCTATAATAGTCTTTCATTTGTTTATGCTACCCAGGAAAACAGAACCAATATCAGAAAAAGAATTTTTTGATAAACCAGGCTGCTAAAACCATGTAGATAAATTTTGCTTCTCAATCTAATGTAGAACTCTGACAACTCAAAAAACCTGTATACACTTTGGGAATTTTATATTTTTTTTTTCTGAAAATTCTAAAAAATGGAGGGATTGGTTTATTACACACAGGGTAGAAATATACAAAGACAGGGAGGAAAACAGAAACGCAAAGAAAGTAGGAGTGAACCAAGCTGTGCACCAAAGCAGTCAGTCAGAGGAGTCCTTAGTGAGACCAGGGACATGCAGTCAGGACATCCTCCAGGTATTATGTATGCACAGTAAGAACAGGAGGGAAGGGTGTGCTCTTCTGGAATCTCAAAGAACAACTACACAGTAAGAAAGTGACTCAAGAGTGTAAGGGAGGACCTGTGTCCATTCCAAGAGTTGTACTTACACCGTCAGACAGTTACAATTAAGGAATAGTTCACTGCTTGCTAAGGCACCTCTGATCAATCATTTAGAATAGCTGTTATCTTGAGTAAACCAAAGCTCAAAGAAACCAACTTTCTTAAATAAGTCAGTCGTGGAATCAATCTATCCCTTCTCTACCCTTTTTTGAGCTCAACGCCTATTTTTTCATATTCCAACATTTTTTTTTCTAGTAAAAGAAAGCAGTAATTCAGTAATTTAGGAAGGAACTTGGATTTAAGGAGGTAAAGAATCCTTCAAACAGCAAAGTGTTTGACTGACAAATGCAGTTTTTGATAATTACCATTTGTGACCATATGAGGTTCTATAGAAGTTCAATCACTGTATAAATAAATTCATAAAAAAAAAGCAGAGGCAACACATTGCTGATGGAACAGTATACACAAAAGCATGAAGGGACAGAGTAGGCTGGACATGAAGTTAAATGTACAAGAGCAAACTTCTGAATGGCTGAGCACAGATGACGAGTTTACTGTTTCTTAAATATAATACAGAAACAATCTTAACTAAGAACAAAACATGATCAGACGGGGTTGTTTTGCAAGAGTGATTTAGTGAGATCCGAAGTTAGGAAAACAAAAACAAACCACTGTTACAGTATTTATTCAAGGCAGAGATTCCCAGCTCCTTGATATTGAGCATGAGAAATGAGTAAAGTTCATTCACAAAATGTTCCTTTATGTCTCTGGGAACTGTGGTTTCTGCTGTACTAGCTGTGGTACAGTTACTTTACATTCTTGAAAATGCAGCAGAATACAAGCTCAGAAAAACATTTGCAGAATTATACTTCTAGTTTGCTCATTTACTTATTGATTGTAAAGGCAATTCCCTTGCAAGCTATGGCATTAAACCTGAGATAACAGAACCAGCATACCAGCAGGAGGTAAAAAGAGAGTGAAGCAAGCAAAATGGATGTGGTGACTTCAAGTGCTGAAGAAATTATTGTGGAGGCTTTCCAGGCTTTGGCCTGATAAGCTGAAATGTCAAGAACCCCACTAAGCAAGATACCACATGACTAGAACAGGTTTATTGGCAAAAGAAAAATGATGATGCACTCAGCTTGTTCAGTGCTGAGTCCCTCTTATCAAGGGCAGCACTGCATTGCAATGAATGCTCCACTAAGGCATTGTTTCTCAATGTGAAAGGGTCACATCCCTTTCACAAGAGTGCCCCAAGACCATTGGAAAACACAGATATTTACATTACAATTCCTAACAGTAGCAAAATTACAGTTATGAAGTAGTGACGAACATAGTTTTATGGTTGGGGGGTCACTACAACATGAGGAACTGTATTAAATGGTCATGACATTAGGAAGGTTGAGAACCAGTGCTCTAAGGAATTATATATTGAAGTTTTCTGGAAAAAGCACCCTTGCTGGAGCTACAATTAGCTTTCACACTGGTTCCAGCACTGGCTGCCCTACTCTGCAGCTGCTGACAAGTACAGACTTTGCTATGTTACTTAAGGAAATCTGAAGCCATCTTTGTTTCCTCCAAGTAGAACAGTTTTACTGTGCTATAGTTTGTTACACAGCATGCTTACACATTTGTAGCATTTATACTACAATCTTAGACAATGTTATCACTCCAAACAGGAATGGCCTTTCATCTCTCCATAAACACTACTCTCTTCAAAAAACTGCCTGTGTTTTGACTGTCATATGAATGGAATCACACAGTATGGAGTGTTTTATTAAGACCTTGCACAATGTTCTGAAATTTCATGAGTGGTGTACAACACTATCCTTTTCCAGTGGCTGAGAATATTCATGACACATGTCTGATGCATTCTTCAGAAGTGTATGGTTATTTGGGTCATTTCCAGTTTGAATCATTGTGAATGATACTGCTATAAACACTGAATTTTTTTGTGTGGATGTGTTTCATCTCTCCTGAACAAGTACTTAGGGCACACATGCTGGGTCATATGGTATCTCTAGGCTGATGTCTTAGGGTTTCTACTACTGTGAAGAGACACCATAATCACAGCAACTCTTATACAGAGAAACATTTGATTGGAGCTGGCTTACAGGTTCAGAGGTTTAGTCCATTATCTTTATGGCAGGAACTAAGTCAGTGAAGACAGACATTGTGCTGGAGAAGAAGCTGAGTTTTCTACATCTGGATTGACAGGCAACAGGAAAAGAGAGTGACACTGGGCCTAGCTTGGGCTTCTGAACGCTAAAGACCATCCACCATGACATACTTCCTCTAACAAGGGCACATCCACTTTAACAAGGCCCCACCTAATAGTGCCCCCACTCCCTGTGAACCAATGGGGACCATTTTTATTAAATCAACACAGCTGAATAGCAGATAATCTCTATGCGCATTTGTCTAAAAAGACAAAGAAATGCTGGCAGTGTCTGCTGTTACAGGCACAGTGGTGACTTAAGGGAAAATATTCTAAATAACAGAGTAAGGAGAGGATTCCAGACAGTCTGCAGCTGCATGGGAATGAAATGCCACATAACAAACTGATGTACAATGAAATGTTAGTCACAGAAGCTGCACCCTTCACAGCTGCACCAGCTCTCTGGCCCTGGCATAGGGGAACTGACTTCTTTCTGTCTCCCCTCTCTCTCTCCTCTCCATCCTCCCTTCCTTCCATCCAGGGGAGATTAAACCCAAGGGAGCTGACACATGCTAGACAACTACTATCATATCGACAGAAAACTGTGAGAAAGCCATCTCAGTTACCTCTATCTGAAATGTAACTATGAAGCTATGAGGCCACACTGTGGACGTGGCTGATGTTAGAGAGCTGCCTCGTGAATAAATCTTAGCTGCTGACTAATGTGAAGGTTCCTGTCTCACTTACAGGTTTGCTGAAGTCAGGATATAAAATGACTTTAGGAAATTGGTTTTAGAAAATCTGAGGAACATAAGAGCAAGAAATATGGTTTTGTTTTTTCTTTACCGTGATCTGAACACTCCTGAAAGCTTGGGAGCATTGAATCACAGGCAATTATTATGAACTGCCATGTTTCAGCAAGGGAGTCAATTTAGGGAGCACTGCTCAAACTTAGTGTCATTTGGCCTAGCAATGAAAAATACAAACATCTGCCAACAAGCAAAACTTCTGATCTTTCTCAGAAAATATTTGTTTTCCATACAAAATCCATTATTAAAGAAGCTGAAAATTTAATATATTTTAATAAAAACCTTAGATCACCCACACTGCTCTTATACAGAGATAATCTTTTTACTTCCTCAAGTGGTCTGTATATCTTGCCCCTAGGCTGAAAGCTTAACATGCTAAAAATACACACACACACCCCTCCATATGTTTCCTATCTAGGTCACACGAAGCTGGAGCATCCGAGTGTGCCAAGTGAGAATCAGACTCTGGGCAGTCTGATGACAGTGCAAAAGCACCATCAAGAATATATTATTACATGCACACCATCTGAAGACTGACTTAAGTTAGTCAAACATATCTTGTCCCCATCCTACTTCACTGATACACCCTGTTTGAATAGGGAATGTTTATACACAAAAACCCGCAGTTACTATAAAATGCACTGCTAATTCTCCATAGGTTTCTTTTTTTATAATAAAAAGTAGATGTTACCAGTACAAAATTCAATTGCTATATTTAAGGAATTGATTTTTTATTGTTTTCACTGTGTGTGTGTGGGGGGGGGGGGGCGGAGATGTGCATGTCAGTGTAGGTGACTGCTGAGGGCAGAGACACTAGATTCCCTGGAGATAGAGTGACAAGGCTTTTGTGAGCCTCCCAGTGTGAATGCTAGGAAATGAAGGCAGGTCCTCTGAAAGAGCAGCAAATCCTCTTAGCTGCTGAGATAATCCTCTATCCCTAGTTGTACTTGAAATACAGAAAAATATTTAAAAGTGTATGTCTTAAGTCTTTTCTAAGATAAAAAGCAGAATTTTCTGCTATATTATAAATTATGTGAACTACAGACCTATAGTCTGTAGACTATATGTATAGTCTATGTATATAGTCTATGTATAGTATATATGTATAGGTCTATAGTTCATATATATAATTTATAGTCCTTAATGTTAAAATTGTTAAAGATTTGAGTTTATTTTCCCTACCAAGATAAAGGACAAAGAGAATAATTAGAAATTTGTCTCAATGTATAAAAGGTATGTCTTTACATAGAAATGGGGGAGAAGGACTCAGACTTTTAAAAATTTGGATAATTACTCAAAAGTTATAAGCAATGACTAATGTAGTCACATAAAGAGCTATATGGGAAATGTTTAATCATGCAGTTTAAAGTGACTCGTTTTTGAGACAGTGTCTCCTGTTTTCACAGAGCTCAGACTGCCTTCCAACTCACTACATAGTCCAAGATGACTATGACTTTCTGATCTTCATGCTACCAGCATATAACACTGTATCCATTTTTTTTTTTTTTTTTTTTTTTTTTTTTAATGATTTCAGGGCTAGGGATCAACCTGAACTTTTTCTTCTCTGTAACCACTCCTACTTCTCCATAACTCTGTAAATGAAGCTTGCAATGAAAGAGGCCAGCAACTATCTCTACAGTGTGTGCTTCACTGCTTTGTTTGTTAATCAAGTGGTAAGATGTGGAACTAATAGTTAGGTTCCAACTGACTGGGATTTCTCTTCTATCTGCCTACTCAGCAAAAACTTTCTACTTGTGTGGTAAAATTTTAACTTTAAAAGTAGTATTTCTGGGATTATGTGGAATTAAAAAACTTCTTTGAGAATGAAATTAAACCTGTACCTATTACCTTGTACAAAAACTAACTCTACATGAACATGAAATTTCAAACACTGAATCTGCTAGAAGAAAAATATAAGCAACACTCTACACGGTATAGGTACAGGAATGGAGTACTTGAATAGGACCCCATTTATCCAGAAATTGAGGACAAGAGCTGACACCTGGGATCTCATAAAATTAAAAAGCTCTTTAAAGCTAGAGAACAATCAACTGAGTGAAGAGAAAGCCAACAAAAGGAAGATGATATTTGCCAGATGTACAGAGGATTAATATCCAGAAAGAAATAAAAAAAAAATTAGTCAAAAAAAAAAAAAAAAACCCAAACAACGCATCCATTCAAAAAAACAGGTATGGGATGTGAACAGAGTTCTCAAAAGAAAAAATTAAAATGGCTAAGAAATAATTCAAAAATGTTCATTGTTTTTAACAATTAAGGAAATGCAAGTGACAATATCACAGAGATGTCATCTTACCCAAGTCAGAATGGTGAAGATCAACAAAATAACTGACAACAAATGCTAGAGAGGTAGTGGAGGAAAGAGAACCTCTCACTCACTGTCAGTGGGACTGCACATTGATCCAGTCTCATTCACTGTCAGTGGGACTGCACACTGATCCAGCCATTCTGGAAGTTACTGTGGAAACCCTCAAAAAGTGAACCATGAATTTTCCAGATGATCCAAGGATACCACTTCTGAGCAAATTCCCAAAGGACTCAACAGCCTATTTCCTATTCCCCACGGAACACATGCACAGCCATGTTCAGTGCTGCTCTACTCACAATAGATACGAACAATCTAAATGTCTTTCAACTAATGAATGTATAATATAAACACGGTAATTTTGTAAATATGGAATGAATTCATGAATAAAGAAAAATGAAATCATGAAATTTACAGGTAAATGGATAAATGTAGAAAAGATCAAATTTACTGAGATAACCTAGACCCAGAAAGACAAATATTCTCTCTCATGTGTAGCTCCTAGCTCCAGTAAATATGAACTGAGTGCAGAGTAACTGCAGAAACTAGGAAGGCAAAATGCGACCAGAGCAGGGGTGGTAGGCAGGTGGGCAGTAGAGAGAATAGTAAGGTATAAGTGATTTTAAGACGGAAATAAGAAACATGTTGAGGGGGATTTTAATTAGGAATCAGAGAAAAGATAAATATATAAGAAGCAAAGCAAAGAAGAAAGTAAAATAACAGTAAGGATATCTGAAAAAGTTGTAAGAAATCATATTCTTACCTATGTATATAAAGTTACATATAATATACACAAGAATGAATATATATATATATATATATATATATATATATATATATACATATATATATATACACACATATGATTGAACTGTTGATCAGAGTTGTCCAAAAACTTACAAAACATAGGGTATTGCTGCTGCCCTTGGTTGCCTCCCAAAGTAAGTCCCCACTGAAGATGACACCATGTGCTTTGGACCGAGAACCCAAAGGATCACAGCTCAATCTGACCTGAAAGCAGCTTCCTCCCTGAGAATTGCTTTCATGGTACTAAAAGACCATGCAAACACCCAATAGAGGAAAGTAACCAATAGTCCTATCAAGCGCTAGTACTTATAAACAAATACAAGAACCAGCACAGCATAACTGTAGGGTACAATAGTGGCATACACACCTTGGCAGTAACCAAGAGCTTTCAAATTGGACTTAACAAGAGGAAATCATGTCTGGTATTGGAAACTACCTGGGACTAATGAAGTCATGGATCTTGGAAAAGAACCTTCAACAACCATTTTACAAAACCAGCATAACTCCCAACTAGATCCTAAATATTTATCCTTACACCTATATATATAAGTCTCACCTCTTGTAATGGCTATACCTGGTTGTCAACTTGACTAAACCTGGAATGAACTACAATCCAGAAATGGAGAGCACACCTGCGATCCAGATCTTGAGGCTGGAAGACATAGCTTCTGGCCTGGATCTTGACATGGATATCTTGAGGCATAGTGGCCATGCAAAGCTACAGCCCAGGTAAGTACATCTTTTATTCCAAGAGACTGAGGCAAGTACATCTCTGAGTTCAAGGTCAGCCTGGGACAAAGGAAGTTCCACATCAAGGCCTGGTGGTACTCATCTTTAGTCTGCGCCACGCCTTCTGATGGAGGCCTACATAAGGACAGTGGAAGAAGGAAGACTCACTGTTCTTCGCCTGCTAATACTTACTTGCCAGCACATCTGTTGGAACCTACTTCAGGATTCCAGAAGACCAGGTGAAACAACTAGCTTCGTGATTAGATTCTTGGACTTCCCATTTATAGTTGTCCATTGTGGGATTAGTTGGACTGCAGATTGTAAGCCATTACAATAAATTCTCTCTATATATAAAGACATTCCATAAGTTCTGTGACTCTAGAGAACCCAGACTAATACACTCCGCATCAAAAAACAAAAACAAAATAAAAAAAACTTGACTTCCTACTATAGATAGATCTGCACATTTTGCTTACTGCTGTACTACTCACAGTAGGTAAACCATGGAACTATCCTAATCTCTATCCACAGACAAGTAGATAAGAAAAATGTGCCCATATATACAATGACATTTTATTCTGCTATAAAGAAAAATAAATTCATGGCATTTCCAGGAAAAGATTAGAAATTATTATTTTAAGGGAAATATCCCATTCACAGAAAGACCAATACTACATAATTTGTCTCATATATAAATC
Source organism: Arvicanthis niloticus (assembly GCF_011762505.2). Lineage (NCBI taxonomy): Eukaryota > Metazoa > Chordata > Mammalia > Rodentia > Muridae > Arvicanthis > Arvicanthis niloticus. The sequence continues at coordinate 134,541,633 of NC_047660.1, forward strand.
TTAGATTTAATTTTTTTATTTCTTTTAATGCCCATGGCTCTTTTGCTTGCATGTATGTCTGTATGCATCAAGCATGTGCGGGGCCTACAGCAGCCAGAAGAAGGTGTCAGATGCTCTGGAACCAATCACAGAACGTTATGAGCCACCATGAGGAAGGATGGGAGTAAAGATCATGAAAAACAAGCATGTCATAATCTCATTTTATTTTAATGTGTGGGAGTTGGAGGGCAAGAGAAAGGGAAGAAAGAGGGAAGACAGAAAGGGAAAAAAGAAAAGCTCTCTGCTTTCTGTCTTGATGTTTTCTTTAAAATTGTTAAAAAAATTATTTGAAATAACATTTCTGCATGTATATTTATGTGGGGGTAGGTACATGTGCACGTGGGTGGCTACAGAAGCAAGAGGTATCAGACCCCTTGGATCTGGAGGCACAGGTATTGGTGAGCTATGTAATACAGATGCTGGGAACCCAACTTGGGTCCTCTGGAAGATTAGCATATCTTTCCAGTCCTCTGAATCTTTTCTCTTCATAGTATATCTTAACTATAATACTCTTGATACATTCATTTTTATCACTAATTGTATAAAATGCCCTCCACAAACAGGTCCTAGATGAAGTCACTTTAATAGGATATGCCTCTGTCCTCAGAAAAATTACACCTTAAGAGAACCTCCCCCAAAGTAATAAATCAAGACATAATGATAATATGGTAAGTTAGAAAGACAAGTATTACAGGAAAAGACATGTGGGACAGAGAGAATGCTTACAATTTTCAGGTGTCTAATGAAAGTCACTGAACCATACATGAAGCAAAACTTGCTATGAAAAGCAAACTACAGATCAGCCATTCTCACTTAGAAATGAGACTATGAGCTTGAGGAATGAATCAAAGCAAGAAGAAAGAAATAGTGTCAGAAATAAAAGTCAGATAACCTACAGCAGAGCTCAGCAAGTTCTTAAGGGCCAAATCAAGCCATGGCTATCTGAGCAAGTTTTCTATGAGCTAAGTAAGTTTTATTGTTTGTAGTTGTTTTTGTATAACAGCAGAGGGAGCTTTGCAGGTCAGAAAAATCTATGGTCTTTAAGATCTAAAATACAATTTTTTTTTTTGTTTTTGTTTTGTTTTTACAAAAACAGTTTATTGACCTCTGATTGACAACAGTGTAGAGGTTCCTCCATCTTGTGTTCTCTTACTGAGGTCATTTCAGGTTAAACTAGAAACTGATCTCCTTGATGGAGAAACCCATGGAAAATTACCCAACTCTATTTTAGGAACCCAAGGTCAAGATGCCCTAGCTAATTTTAAGCTTAGTTTCTTGTGCAGAATCCCCTCCAGCTAACAGCTTACCTTAGCTTCTGCTAAAATTCTTGTTAGTGCAAAACCTCCCCTGTAGCTGGTTACTGAAAAACCAGGATGTGGTTTTTGCCTTCAAAAACCCCTTCCATTACCAAGTGTAAACACTTAGTTTTACACTTGGGTCCTGAATACCTGAATGCAATCGCAGCTGGCAGGAATATTTTCAATTGGCTATAAACTGTGCCTGAGTGGTCATCTCTGGTGGGCTTCCTGTAACATTCTGGAAGCCACCAGCAAAAAATCCAGAGACTGAATCCTGACACTGTGGAGACTCTGCACCTCCACCTGTAAGACACTGAGTGACCCTGCCCCCAGTTGGTTTTAATTGGTAAATAAAAATGCCAACAGCCAATGGCTGGGCAGGGCAGACAAGAGGTGAGGCTTAGGATTCCTGTGCTTGGGACTTAGAAGGCAGGAAAAGCAGATCTACCATGCCAGGAGATGTGGAGGACAGGAGCCGCCATACCTGAGAAGAGTGCAGGACAAAGAGGCATGGTTGCCATGTGAAGAAGCCAGGATAATGTGGGCCCAGAGCATGGCCCAGAATATAGAATTTAGTAAGTGATAATTTGGGATTATGGGCAGGAGGTGGATTAACCACATGGAAGTTAGGAAGTGGCCCAGCTATTGCACTGTTTAAGGCATATCAAAATATAAAGGCTGTGTGTCTTTCATTCAGGAATGTAAAACATTGGGGCACATAGCAGGAACCCACCGCCAAGATTTATAGATAAAAGTATTGCTACAACTGTTTTTAGCTATAAAATTTGCTAGTGTTTGCAGGCACCTTCTCAGGATGGATGGAGGTCTACCACACTCAAAGTCTGCTACAATAGTTATAAAGAAACTTAAACTGCTTCAGAAAATAATTCCTAGGTTTGGACTGATCCTTGCTTTGATGTCTGACAAAGTGTCTCAAAATGCAGCAAAGCATTACATATTACTTGGAAATTATACTATGTGAACAGGCCACAGCGCTTGTGTCAGGTAGAAAGGATGAATAGAATTCCCAAGAAGACTGACCAAATTTGTCCTTGAAACTGGTTTAAAAATGTGTTAATCTCCTCCTTTTTGCCCTGCTCAGTGTCAGGGAGACCACTTCTTATCCTCCCCAAACTCCAAAATACTCTCCAGGCAGAAATGTGTAATCACTCCTTTTCTAATCCTTGCAGGCTTTGCAGGAGGCTCACCAGGCATTGACTGGACTGTGAAGGGAACCCTGTCATCTCCAACCTCCGACTCCATCCACCAGTTCCAGCCAAGAGACTTGATTTGGATAGAGGATCCCTGCCTGGATCCTGGAACCTGTATGGAAGGGACTCTACCCAGTCATCCTCACCACATCAACTGTTGTCAAAGTAGCTGGTGTTATCCTTATGGAGAAAAAGGCCACTGAAGACACGGCAGATAGATGGTTACTTGGACTTTATACTTCTTAAAAGATGAGATTAAGCAGAGTTTATTAACCCTGAATATATAATCCCCATCATCTCTAAACCAGAAAATAGAAACTCAGAAAAAAAAAAATGGTGATGGGAAACTCTTATGTTTTGGGTGGACCTCTGCTCTCATATATCTCTTCTAGGGGCAGGACATGAAGAAAGCACGAAGACTGCATTAAAACACTAGTACGAGAATCTACATGAAAGGGGATGGTGGCAGAAGCATGTGGTGGCCCAGGCATCATGAAAGCATTGGAAGGCAGACTTCTGGATTTGACTATTGAAATCCTAAGTCCTTTAGTTCACTAACTAGAAAACAAAACAAAACAAAACCATTTCTTAATTCTCACGGAGAAAGAGAAAGGAAAACTATCTGGGAGGAGAGGTGGTATGTCAGTTACCGAATGAATACCCAAAGAGAGAACTGAATGGTGGCCACACTGATCTATGTGCTGCTTGTAGTTTCTCTAGGAGGAATATATAAACTTGGGAGTTGTCAATGTATGAAGATTTAATGCCATGAGAATTTTAAGTGTAATGGAAATTACTATCTGTAGAAAAGCTAAGGACTAGGATTGTTAGGGCTGAGAGAGAAAACTGGGAGACAAGGATAAAGATAAAGAAAAGCTGACCTAGCGACCAAGCAGAAAAGGGCTGGTGCAAAGACTAAGAGCCAGAGGCCAGTATCATCAGACTGTTTTCCAGATACAACAAAGCAGATGCACAAATGGACTCATAGTATTGTATGTCTGAGCAAGCTCTAGTCAGGCAGAATCTCAGCAAGGTGGGGGAGTGGGTGGACAAGGAGCTATTAGCATTTGATAGCTGCTGGCTGGGCAAAAATCAGAATTGTTTATTGATACGACCCCTGGTGGGCTAACCATTCACCCAAGTAGGCCTCATTCCCAAGACTAAATGGGCAACACAGACTGAACTGACTCCCTAAAGAAAGATGAGAACAAAGAAGAACTCTAAGTTGGGTGGGAAGGGATGGGAGGTTGGATAAAGTGGTAATAAGGGGGGTTTGGGGATAATGTATTTAAAACACATGGCATGAAATTCTCAAAGAATTAATTAAAATATTACAAAAAAATGTATTGTGAAGATCGGGAGGTGAATTATGCCAAATACTAAGAAAGATTGGGTAGACACCGCTGAACTTAGCAACCTGGAGGCCAGTAATGACCTTGATTAAAGCATAGCTGATAGCCTAGCTGGGCTAGGTTCAGGAGACAATGGAATTTATTACAGAAATAAGGAAGCTGGGGATGGGAGGGAAGGAGGGACATAAAAGAGAGTACTTGAATACTTAGTGACAACTATCTTGGCTTTTTGTAACATGGAGAGCACATGCACAGGCACAGAAAAGGACAGCTGGCTCTACATCACTGCTGAAGTCCTCCATTTTCTCACTATGAAGCAAGATCATCAGATGAGAAGGGATACAAAATAGTTACCTGGTACTTTCCACCTTAAAGGGAATTCATAACATGTTAACCAGGGCTTGACTGAAAATGAATTCTCCTATGCTCTCCCCAGACTACTGAGCCTACAACTTTAGTAAGGTCCTTATATAATCCATAAAGCATGACAAAGTTTGTGAGAAGCACAGGTGCTGATATAGGAGACCAAGAAGGTGGCAGTATAAGATTAGTGATCATGGGCCATTGAGATGGTTCAGTGGGCAAAGGTAATTGCCACCAAACACCAGAATTCACAAAGAAGGAGAAAACTGATTCCTCCAAGTTGTCTCTGACCTATACACAAACACACAATAAATAAATGTTAAAACAAAAAAAGGAAAAGATTAGTGATTGTGAATCTACAGTGGTACTGGGTAGCACAGATACATGTTCCATCTTTTCAACACTAAGATGAAAAACATATGGTTTTAACATTTCTGGTTAATCAGCCATGTACATTTAAGTTGGAAAGCAGCGGAAGTCAAACAGGACCCAAGAGAAGGATAATAACAGTGTACCATGTAGTTTACAGAAAATAAGGATAATTAAAAAAAAAAAAACAGGAAGAAAAAAGAATGGTCTGAGCTGGGCCCGAGGCACATGCCTGGTACCCCAACACTGAAGAAGAAGAGACAGGGGTATAAGAAATTAGAGCCCCAGTCTGGATTACAAGGTGAGATTTGAATCTGCAAGAATGTTCTGGAAGTAGTAATGAGACACAATGATTTGAAGGATAGATGAAATAAATTAGTCACCACTAGAAAGAGCTGTTGGGGACAGAGAATCCTCAAGGAGAGTCAGATTTCAGCTAGAACAAATAGTGACAGGCAAAGGGAATAGCAATTTTACTTTCTGTTGGCCATGAAATAAGTCATTTCAGAAAGAAGTGTCTCCTTTGCTGTCTGACACACTCAGGCATAAATATAAACATAAACTTGGTCTTGGTGGCATCAAAGCAGTAACGCATTCAAGGCTGGCTTCAGGTGTAGCCAGATTCTACAGTTCTGGGAGTGTCACTGTCACCAGAGCATGGAGACAATGGTACTGACATCTGCTAGTGAAGGTCCAGAGAAGCAGTCTCATAGCCCACAGCTCTGGGCTTTTATCTGACAGCATCACTGAAAGCCTCTGGGAAGTTCTCAATTGATATCGGAAAATCCCTCCTATTCATAGGTATTTTTTTTTTTTCAAAGACTGTGTCTCTTTCCCCTGACCATCTGACATTTAGTATAGATATGAATTCCTAGCAGAAATGAGCTTAAAATTTATTTTCATTAATTCTTATAGGCTTTAACCAAATCAGGGTCCAACTCTAGAATATTTCATAACAGCTAAGCTGGAACACCTACTGGGGAGAACTTCTGCACAGGGATGTAAACTCCATCCCTGTACACCATCAGCATACATCTGAGTATCAGCTACTACACTACCCAGCCAATGCACTTGCTGGATGCTCACCTGCTGTGGCCTAACTATAAACCTAACTCTAAAGTGTATCTAATGATAAAATAACGTTACAAGACTAAAAAGACTATTTGCTAAAAGATTTGGTGGACAATAAAAAAAAATCAGTGGTTATATGAACTTTCAGAAGGATTTCTAAGTGATAAAACTTACAATGTTGCAAGACATAAAATGTATCAAGATATATGTAAATAACTGCAAAAAAACAAATACTGCTGGGGCAGAAAAGACCCCAAAAGAAGATCCAAGATTTGACCAATTTCCATTAGCCCAAATAAAAAATCCAGATAGTGAAAGATTTTTCTAATGAATTTAACTATTAGAAAAATTCACAGTATTGGAGTAAATTTAAAAATTGAGATAAATAAGTAGAAAAAATGTATTTGCCTAGAGGATCAATAGAGCAGTAATTAAATGCCCAATTAGTTAGTTCAGAGAAACTAAAAATGGTAAACCGACAGACAGCTCAGACTGCCACGTCACACATTCACTCTACCCCCCAACTGTCCCAGTGACACTAAGTCTTCAAAATGTCTTGATTATTTTAAATGGAGATTTACTAGCCACTTAGCTTCAAAGAAAGAAAACAGAACAGAATAACATTTACAAACAGAGGTGAAAAGAAACTAAAAATCTGAGGTCACTAGGGAATAGAAATGATCAAATCCTTAAAAGAAAACCATTTTAATAATGAGTATAGAGAAAATTTGGGAGGACAGAGTGTTTAAAATATTTATGGATGTTGCTTTTCAGATCACCTAATTCATTTAACTCACCACCTTGAACTATGTATCTTAGGCAGACACATAGCCTCTCTCATAGCCAGCTGCTACGAAACAAGGGAGGTGGAATGGAGGTGAGGTGTGAATAACACACTTTAAATACATGGAATACACTACACAGGAGTTGGGGGACATTCAATTTCCCTACTAAGTAACAGGACTGCAGGGTAGACAAATACCTGAACTCAGGAATCAATTATGTATGTATGTATGTATGTATGTATGTATGTATGTATGTATGTATCTTTCATCCTTTCCTATATATACCCACTCCAAACTTCCACGTTGCTAATACTTCCCCTCCAATACTCCTGAATTATTACTTACTAAAATCTATATTCCATCTTTGCTACCCTAGACCCTATTGTGGGTAGGTAGGGTGGCCCTTTGGGCCGCTCTTCCCCGCCTCTTACATGGTTATATGTTTTCAGTTCTCCAGCTCTCAAGCTTGATCCTCCTGCTTCCCCAGAACTGCCACTGTGGCTCTGCCTTCTATCTCTCCCATGTTCCTCACGGGGAAACTCAAGATCTGCCTCTGTCTCCCTGCCCAGCCATTGGCCGCTGACAACTTTATTTACCAATTAGAGCCAACTAGGGTCAAGGACCTGCATTGTCTTACATGTAGATGTGTGAATTCTCATGTTATTTGGGAACCCAATTAACATAATATAAGCAATAAACTGAACACACAACATAACATAGGTTGAAAAAAGTTTTAAATCTAAAAAAAAAAAAAATCCTGACACAAAACATCCAGGAAATCTGAGACACAAGAAAAGAACAAACCTAAACAGGAACAGTAGAAGGAAAGAATCCTAAACCAATGGCCCAAAAAATATTTTCAAGAAAATCATAGAAGAAAATTTTCCTAAGATACAAGAAGCACACAAAACTCCAAGTAGATTGGACCAGAAAAGAAAGTCCCCTTGCCAATAATGATCAAAACACTAAACACACAGAACGAAGGAACTATATTAATAGTTACAGGACAAAAAGCCCAAGTAACATATAAAGGCAGACCTATCAGAATTACACCTGACTTCTCAATAGAAACTATAAAATCTGGAAGGGCCTCGACAGATATCCTGCAGACTCCACTAATATTAGGTCAGACTATTATACCCAGCAAAACTTTCAATCACCATAGATGGAGAAAATAAGATATTCCACAATAAAGTCAAATATAAACAATATCTATCTATAAATTCAGCTCTATAGAAGACCCTAGAAAGAAAACTCCCACCGAAAAAGGTTAACTGCACCCATGAAAACAGGAAACACAGGATTATTTATTTCCTACACTAACAAATAATCTTACACTAGCAAAATCAAAAGAGAAACGCACGTGAGCACACACACACACACACACACACACACACACACACACCATCCCTGACTTCAAGCTCTTCTAGAATTATAGTAATAAAAACCAAATGGTATTGTCATATAAAGACATGTTGATCAATGGAATTGAGTCATAGACCTAGATGTAATTCCACATATCTATTGTCATTTGAGTTTATTATAAAGAAGCCAGAAACACACACTGGACAAAAAAAGCATCTTCAACATGTTGGGAACAAGAAAGAAGAACTTATTCTAAGTACTACCATTTCATTTTCAGACTCCATTTAATCATAGGGAGAAACTAAGTTCAAAGTCCCAGGTCTTGGGGAGCTGAGGACTTTCCAATAACTGAACAGTTTTTGTTGTAAGGAAAGGGTTGCCTGAATCAAGACATCTCAGAGACAACATGTAAGGAGACAATTATCTGAGACCAGGCATCTCAAGGACAGCTTCTCCATCTTACAGGCAGAGTCAAACTAAGTTCATTTTCCCAGGCCCAGGAACCTACTCCTATTCTGACTGAGAGAAAATCCTTTGTTTAATCCTTCATGTCAAAATATAATTGGACAGTGCTACAGTCTACCCTGATCCCCATTGATTTATGGTTTTATCCTTTAAATATGATATGCAATATGCCTTGAGGGTCACAATTCAGCTCCCGAGTCTGTTCTGTGGCCTTGATGGATCAGTAGCGGCTTGATTAGAATAAATTTTTGTCATCTACATTGGCCTAGTGTTCGTGTTACGTTGAATTTAAGCAGACCCCCAAACAAATAAATAGTGCTGGTCTAGCTTGATACCTATGTGTAGGAGAATGCAAATAGATCCATATCTATCAAACTGCACAAAAGTTAAGTCCAAGTGGATCAAAGACATCAAAATAAACCCAAACACACTGAACCTGATAGAAGAGAATGAAGGGAATAGCCTTGAGCACACTGGCACAGCAAACAGCTGCCTGAACAGAACACCAATAGCATAAGCACTAAGACCAACAATTAACAAATGAGACCTCATGAGGCTGAAACGTTTCTGAAGTCAAAAGACACCATCAATAAGACAAAAAGGCAGCCTACAGAATGGGAAAGGCCTTTCTTTCACTCATTCTACATGTGACACAGGGTTTATTTCCAAAATACATAAAGAACTCAAGAAACTAGGTATCAACAAGCCAAAAAATCCAATTAAAAAATAGGAGGACAGATTGAAATAGAGAACTCTCAATAATAGAATCTCAAATGGCTGAGAAACACTTAGAGAAATGTTCAACATTCTTAGCTATTGGAGAAATGCAAATCAAAGCTACTTTGAGATTCCATCTTATACACAAGTGACAGCTCATGCTGGCAAACATGTGGGGTAAGTGTCCATTTCTCCATTTCTGATGAGAATGCAAATTTATACAGCCACTATGGAAACCAACATGGAGCTTTCTCACAAAATTGGAAATTGATCTACGTCAAGACCCAGCTATAGTACCCTTGGGCATATACCCCAAAGACCCTCCATCCTATCACAAGGACACTTGCTCAACTGTGTTCATAGTGGCTTTATTCATAATAGCCAGAAACTGGAAGCAAGTTAGATGTCTCTCAACTAAAGGAGATTATATATATATACACTTTTAAATGTGGCATACTTACATAATGGAGTATTACCCAGCTGTTAGAAAAAAATGACATCATGAAACTTGCAGGGAGATGGATGGACCTAGGAAACAACTAGCCTAAGCAAGGTAACCCAGACCTGGAAAAACAAACATGGTATACGCTCACTTATAAGAGAGAACTACCTATTTAAGTAAATGATAATCATGCTACAATCCACAGACCCAGAGAGACTAACTAAGAAGGAAGTATCTAGAATGACACATGGATCTCCTTGGTAAGGGATATAGAATAAATTTTGTGGGTGTACTGGAGGCAGGTGGGGATGGGAACAGAGGGATCAGATGGGAGAGGTAGAGATGGAGTGTGAGACAAACTGGACTAGGTGGGCATTTCCTGGAACTTATGAGGGTGAGCCTACTGAGGACTCCTAGTCATGGAGAATGTGGAGCCTGAACTGGCCATCTTCTGTAACCAGGCAGGCTCCCAGTGGTGGGACTGGGACAGCAACGCAGTCACAAAACCTATGACCCACAATCGGTACTGACTGCAAACTGTGCTTAGGGCAATGTTGGATCAGAGCTTGTAAGATGTGGCCAACCAATGGCTTGTCTAAGGAGGCCCAAGCCATGAGAGGGAGCCCATGCCAGACACTGCCTGGAGGACCAGGAGCTGGAAGCAGGATGGCTCAGAGACCTTGGCTAGAATGTACAGAACAGACAAGAAGAAGAGGAAGAGGAGGAGGAAGAGGAAGGAAGGAAAGATAGAAAGAAAAGAAAGGAAGGAAGGAAGGAAGGAAGGAAGGAAGGAAGGAAGGAAGGAAGGAAGGGAAGGAAGGAAGGAAGGAAGGAAGGAAGAAAGAAAGAAAGAAGGAAGGAAGGAAGGAAATTAAAGAAAAGAAATAATATTCTGCTATATTCATTGATTGGTACCTAGCCCAATTGTCATCAGAGGCTTCCTCCAGGAGCTGATGGGAGTCCATACAGATACCCACAGCCAAACATTCGGGACACCACAGGGAATCCAATAAAAGAGGGGGAGTGAGAAGTTTAGGAGCCAGAGGGCTCAAGGACACCAGAACAGGGCCCACAGAATCAACTAAGCAGGGTTCATAGGGGATCACAGAGACTTAAGTGGCAACCAAGGAACATGCATGGGTCTGTGCTGGCCACATGAAAACATGCTGTGGTTGTCTAGCTTGGAGTCTCTGTGGGCTCCTAACAGTGGGAGTCAGGGTGTCTCTGACTCTTTAGCTTGCTCATGGGACCCCTTTCCTACTCCTGGGTTGCTCATCAAGCCTTAATATGAGAGTTTGTGTCTCGTTTTATTATATCTTGTTATTCCATGTTTGATTGGTATCCCGAGGAAGACTGCTCTTTTCTGAAGGGAACTGGAGTATCAGTGGAGCTGTAGGAAAGGGGATGGGGGAGGTGGCTGGAAGGAGGGGAGATATATATATATATATATATATATATATATATATATTGGAATATATTACATGAGAGAAGAATAAAAAAATCAGCAATAATAGGGGAAGAAAGAAAGAAAGAAAGAAAGAATTCACAAATTATCCTAACCTAACCCTGAGTAGCCTTCACTAGAAATCAGGAATATGACACATTAGAAACTAGTGATTGACAAAATTATTTTTGTTCATATGCAATAATCAGTAATTACAATGTTATCAGTCTAAAATAGACTTTTTTACTAATATATATGCAAAATCACAAAGAGCAGGGCAGCACAGGGACTTAGTCCTCATGAATAAACCTAAAACTGTAGTGCTCCTCTCAGAAAGGGCTCCAGAGAGTCTCCAGATAATATTTACTTTAAATATACTCGCTGAATCCACTTTGGCTATCTCATTATTCAATATGCTTTCAAGGAACGTGGTGATGAAAGAAGAAAAATACTTCTTTCTAACATAACCATACTGGCAAGAACATCAACATTATCAGTATTCAGAGAATGTCCTGGCAGGTTAAACCTTCATAAAAAGAAGGAACACCAGCTAATCCAAGTTATCAAAATAGCAAGGGTACTTCTCATATGATGTGCAATATGATTGTTTGCTTCTAATGCAGAAAGAGTAAACTCATCAGTATCATTATACTTAAGTTTTAGACAAAGACAAAAATTCTTCACAGAAACACAGAGTGAGAAAAGTGAGCATGTTTACAGGAAAAGCTGAGAGCAGAGCAAAGCTTAGTGTACAGATTTAGTTAAAATGTCAGTGCCATGTGGAAGGCTTAACAATGTATTTTAACATTTTTTGAGACATAATAGTAAGTACTGTTTTTAAAGACAAGAGCAGTTATGTTACTGATGGACACAAGTTTGAAGGTACAAAGCTTACCCTACTTAGTCCATGACTGTGGTTATAATAGCTAGCAACTGTACTATTAGATTTGGGGTAATTACCTACTATGTTCATGGTAGAACATTCTCAACACACAGGCTAGGATCTGAATACCTCTGAAATGACTGAAGGCCACAGAGGGAACTGAATTTGCTTCAGAGGCTGTGTTCCTCCTCCCTCTCTAATAAAATATAGCATATTACAAAAATACTGCTTTCCATTCTCAGAAAAAAAAAAATGGGTATTCAGATAATCCCACATTGGTTAAGAAAATTACAAAAGCTTGAAAACTCAGAATACATATACCCAATTTTAAGTGAATAAGAACTCTTCATACTATCAAATTCTTTTATTATTTTCACTTTCACTATCCTCTTTTTATTTCTCCTTTATTTTCTATTTAAATTATCTTTACTTGTATTCATGCTTTTTTAAAGAATGTGTAATTTTTACTTCTCTTCATTTCTATTTCTCTTCATTTCTTAATTTTTTAATCAGTCTCTCCTTACTGAGTGTGTTTCTTTTGACCTTGGTCTTTTTGTAACTTGGAGACATTTAACTTCTACTTACTAACTGTCCTCTGGATCCAGAGGCCACAGGGTTATTTTAGCAGAATGAGCCTCTGTCCATCAACAACCGGAGGCGCCTCAGCACAGCAAAGCTGGAAGGGTCTCAAGACATCATCTGGTAGAACTCTCTGCCAGCAGAAGCAGGTGGCTGACTCGTCCTAAGTTTTTCTTTCTTAAGATGACTAAAGTTTTTGATCATAAACATTTCATGTGGCATGAAAATAAAGATTCCTCTGAAAAGTTAGCAAAAACTGAAGACAGAAGCAAATGTATTTAGGGATATATATGTACATACAAATATGTATGTAACAATTAATGGAAAACATGAGAAGCCATACAAAGACAGATAAGGAGGGATTTGCAGGAGTGGAGGGAAGAAATAAAATTATATTGTATTATAGCATGTATTATACTAAAATATTATAGTAAAAGAAATAAATTATTAATGTTATGGTTGAACATAGTCACTCACTGAAACATGAAAGAATTCCTTTGTTCACTTGAGCTTGAGATTTGTACAAGGAGATAAGAATGGATCAATTTGCATTCTCCTACATGAAGAATGCCAGTTGAACCAGTGCCATTTGTTGAAAATGCTGTCCTTTTTTCCCACTAGATGGTTTTGGCTTCTTTGTCAAAGAACATAGGTATGTGGGTTTATTTCTAGGTCTTCAATTTTATTTCATTGATTGATCTGCCTGTCTCTGTACCAATACGGTTTTTATCACTATTGCTCTATAGTACAGCTTGAGGTCAGGGATGGTGATTGCCTCAGATGTTCTTTTATTATTGAAAAGAGTTTTGCTGTCCTGGAATTTTTTTTATTCCAGATGAATTTGAGAATTGCTTTTTCTATCTCTGTGAAGAATTGAGTTGGAATTTTGATGAGAATGACATTGAATCTGTAGATTGCTTTTGGTAAGATGGACACTTTTACTACGTTAATCCTGCAGCTCCATAAGCATGGGAGAGCATTCTGTCTTCTGAGGTCTTCGATTTCTTTCTTCAGAGACTTGTTCTTGTCATACAAGTCTTTCACTTGCTTGGTTCAAATCACATCAAGATATTTTATATTATTTGTGACTATTTGTTAAGGGTGTCGTTTCTCTAATTTCATTCTTAGTCCATTTATCTTTTTAGTAGAGGAAAGCTACTGATTTGTTTGAGTTAATTTTATATCCAGCCACTTTGCTGAAGTTGTTTATCAGCTGTAGGGGTTCTCTGGTAGAAGTTTTGGGGTTGCTTATGTATACTATCATATCATCTGCAAATAGTGATATCTTGACTTCTTCCTTCTTAATTTGTATCCCTTTAATCTCCCTTTGTGGCCTAATTGCTCTGGCTAGAACTTAAAACCAGATACTCTGAATCTAATAGAAGAGAAAGGAGCAAAGAACCTCAAACACATTAGCACAGGAGAAAATTTCCTGAACAGAACACCAATGGCTCAGGCTCTAAAATCAACCATTGACAAATGGGCCTCATAAAATTGCAAAGACTCTGTAAAGCAAAGGACACTGTCAATAGGACAAAACAGCAACCAACAGATTGGGAAAAGATCTTTACCAACCCGACATCTGATAGAAGCCTAATATGCAATATATACAAAGAACTCAAGAAGTTAGACTCCAGAGAACCAAATAATCCTACTTAAAAATGGGGAATAGAGCTAAACAGAGAATTAGCAACTGAGGAATCTCAAATGGCCAAGAAGCACCTAAAGAAATGTTCAACATTCTTAGTTATCAGGGAAATGCAAATCAAACCAACCCTGAGATTCCATCTCACACCAATCAGAATGGCTAAGAATAAAAACTCAGGTGATAAAAGATGCTGGAGAGGATGTGGTGAAAGAGGAACACTCGAGTGCTGGTGGAAATGCAAGCTGATAAAACCACTTTGGAAATCAATCTGGTGGTTTCCTCAGAAAATTGGAAATAATTCTACCTAAATCTCTACCACTTCTGGGCATATACCCAAAAAATGCTCTATCATGTAACAAGGACATATGCTCTACTATGTTTATGGCAGCCTTATTTATAATAGCCAGAAGCTGGAAACCACCCAGATGCTTCTTAACAGAAGAATGAATACAGAAAATGTGATACATATACACAGTGAAGTACTAACTAAAAAATATCATCCTGAGCAAGATAACCCAGACACACAAAAGAACACACATGGTATGTACACAATGATAAGTGGATATTAGCCCTAAAGATCAGAATACCCACGATACAACCCAAAAAACATATGGATCTTATGAAGAAGGAAGACCAAAGTATAGATGCTTCAGTCCTTACATAGAAGGGGGAACAAAATAATCACAGGCGGTAGAGGGAGGGAGGAGTCTGGGAGGGACAGAAGAGGAGGGAAAAAAGTGGGGACAGAACAGGTATTAGAAGGGACAGGAGAGAAGTACAGAGGGTCAGGAAATCGAATAGAAACATGTAGCAGTATGGATGGGGAACTGGGGATAGCCACTAGAAAGTCCCAGACTCCAGGGAAGCGAAAGGTTCCCAGGACCCAATGGTGATGACTTCAGCCAAAATATCCAACAAAAGGATAGATACAACCTGAAGCAACCACCTCCAGTAGAAAGGTTCGGTCCTCAATTAAAGAATGTGGCCACCCACACATCTCAAAATTTTTAACCCAGAAATGCTCCTGTTCAAAGGAAAAACAGGGACAAAAAATGGAACAGAGACTGAAGAAAAGGCCATCCGAGACCACCCCATCCAGGGATCCATCCGATCTGCAGACACCAAAACCCCACACTACTTACTGTTGATGCCAAAAAGTGCTTGCTGACATAGCTGTTCCCTGAGAGGGTCTACCAGCACCTGACCAATACAGATGCAGATACTCACAGATAACCATCAGACTGAACCTGGGATCCACAATGGAAAAGCTAGGGAAAGGACTGAAGGAGCTAAGGGGATTGCAGCCCCATAAAAAGAACAATAATTACTAACTGGACCACCTAGAGCTTCCAGGGACTAAAGCACCATTAAAGAGTACACATGGAGGGAGCCATGACTCCAGATACATATGTAGCACAGGATGGCCTTATCTGACATCAGTGGGAGGGAAGGGAGGCTTGATGCCCCAGTGCACAGGGATGCTAGAGGAATGAGACAGGAGTGCATGAGTGAGTGGAGGAGCACCCTCATGGAGGCAAAGGGGACAGGGTAGAGGGGAGATGAGATGGGGTGGTTGTGGAAGAGTAATTGGGAAGGGGGATATCATTTGAAATGTAAATGAATAAAGTGATTAATAAAAGTTGATATGCAATTATAGAATAAATTTGTATACCTAAAAAAATGAATTCTTTTGTCACTCTGAGCTTTAAGTTTCTCATATGCATTCAAGTAATAGTTTCCTTCAGTTACTGCAAGTATTCTAAAGTATAGAGAGGAACACCACAGTGTAAAGTGGGAGGAGACCTCAGACAAGTGAAGAGCCTGTACTCCAGGGTATGCCAGTTTCCAATCCTACTTCAACCATTTACCTGCTGTGTAATATTAGGCAACACGTTAAACTTCTCTGAGTTCAGTTCAGAGGACAACTGCAAACGTGTACATTGCCAGTTCATCTGCATGTTCTGTGAGAACAACAGCAGACTGAAGCACCTGGCATCCATGGATCCTGGTACCATGCAGATCCTCACTGAAGGCTAAGCCCCCATTTCCCATCTACTGCTGTGTGAATATCCTCTCCTTCCATTGACTATTTCAATGTGCTTATGTGGAATCAAAGAAAAATGAATGTCCAGAAAAGATAAACACCTTTGTTTCCACCAAGATTCACTAAACAAGATATGAGCTGGAGTGAGCAGCCTTTAGAAGTCTTAAGCAACTCTGGGTCTCAAATGGGGAAAAAGTACCGCCCATCTTCATCTGCCTAAGGGATGCACTGCAGAGCTGTTCCTGGATGAAAGTCTCTGGGAATCACTGATGGCAGGTATTAGAAAGTGTAAGGTTTGAGTAGACTTCCCATAGGTCTTCAGTACTCCTTATATACTAAAGACAAAACTGAAGGATGTAGACCAAGCTTTTTACTGTCCTTGAGTTGGTTAAAAAAAAAAAAATACCACAAACTGCACAGTTATTCTTCATAGTTACAGGAGTTGGAAAAGCCAAGATTAAGGTATTAACAGGCTTAACTTCTAATGAAGGACAACTCCTGGTTCCTTTCCCCTAGGTTGACAGAAGACAGAAACAGCTCTTCTGGTTTCTTTCACATAGCCAATTTATAAGGGCTCCTCATGGCCTAATCATGTCCACAGGACCAGTTTCCTACTATTGTCACCCTGGGGTTAGACTTTTCACAAAGGAAGTACAGTTGTGAAATATGGCAAATGTCTACTCCATGGCATGCATTAATACAGGATATACCATCTCTTTATTATGTTGCTACAAAAATTTCTTATAAAATATAATAATGCTCACCTTATTATGTACAAAAATAATCCTTATGTCAGGTTTCAGGACACCGTAGCTTATGAGAAGATCCTGTACATTTTTTAGCTCATCTTTACACTTTTTAGCTGTTGAGTAAAATTGCTTTCTTACAGGTAGATTCTTAAACAACTTTAGAGCAGTTACAGTTGTACCTGTTGGCAGATAAAAGCATTTTAGATACAGAAGAAACAGCACATGTCTAAATTCACACATAATCAGTAATCAACCCTTTCTATCATAAAGACCAATCCTCCTCCAAGTACAGAGGTCCACAGGGTCATCTCCGTAAACTAGTCGAATGCCTTATTAGACTCTTCTACTCAGGAGCCACTGAATAAACAAGAGTAACTTTATTTTTAATGGTGTAGAGAAACACAGGTTCACTAGAGTGCAGTCTTAAGACATCTGCAGACAATTGAGCTATGTGCAGATGTTGGTTAGTCTACATTTACAGTACAATATATAGGTGATAAAAGACTACACAGCATATTCAATAATCTTACGCATGCCACACCACTATGAAGAACAGGTTTTCCTAATTAGTCTGTTTTTGATGTTGATTTGTTAGAAATTTCTTCTGCCAGATAAGACTGGTCCATAATTCTTAATTTTGACTTTTCATAAAACTCTTAACTACCAACAGGGTATGTAAGTTCTTTATAGTAGAGTAGCAAGGACACTGTTCTTGCATAAACACTGCACACTGCATTCTTTACATACTGTCACAAATGTACTGTTACTGTATAAACATAGCTAGGGCACTGCTATTGCAATGCCCAAGCAGATCCTTATTACTGCCTGATATTAGTGCCATGCACAATATAAACATATCAAAGGAGAAAAATCCACCAAAAAAAATATTACAATTCTAAATATTTACATACCAAAAACAAGGGCATCAAAGTTCCTAAAAGAAACACTGCTATAGTTAAAATGATATATTGGCACTAAACCAGTTGATAGTGAGTTATTCAATACTCCTCTCACCAACAGATTGCTCATTCAGACAAAAAATAGGCAGAGAAATGCTGAAGTTAAATAATGTCATAAATCAAATACCTAATAGGTATTTACAGATCATTTCACCCAAATTCAAAAGAATATACCTTCTTCTCAAGAGCTCATGGAGCTTTCTCCAAAACTGATCACACACTTGGACACAAAGCAAGTCTCAACAGATATTAAAAAACAAAAACAAAAAACTGATGTAACATCATGTATCCTATAAGACTACCATAAGTTAAAGGCAAATATCAATAGAAACAGCAGAATGGGAACTGAACAATACAGTACTGAATGAAAACTGAGTCAAGACACAAATCAGGAAATTAAAATCATTTTAGAATTCAATGGAAATGAAACGTAACATGTCCAAACTCAATGATGGCAAGCAATGACTGCCCGTAACCGGCAAGCTCACAGCACTAAGTGACTACTGTATGAGTCTTCAGTCTACCCCTTTACGTTCCGTTTTAGGTTCCCACTGTTGGCTAACTAGGCAACACCTTGACTCCAGTACCTGAAATTCCATGTCCTGCAATCTCTTGCAGAGGTATACCTCGAAGGTTTTTGTTTTGATTTTCTATTGTTTTCATTCCTACTCATTTCATCCTAATAACACACTTACAAGCTTTAGAAGAACAAGAAGTGATACAGCGAAAGAGTACACAGGAGAAATACTCAAACTCAGGGATACAATCAAGGAAAAAAACTACAATAAATCAATGAAACAGAGTTCTTTGAGAAAATCGAGACTAACAACTCTTAGCAAGTTAACCAAAAGACACAAAGAAAAGAGCTGAATTGATATTAGAGATGAAAAGGTTCAGAAGATCATAAAGACTTTAAAACAAAAAATCTATATTCTAACAAACTGGAAAATCCCAAAGAAATAGATGAATTTCTTGATAAATATGACATACCAAGGCTATACTAACTTTTTAAAAGAACTTAAACAGATCTATAACCCCCAGTGGGATATAAAGAGTAATTAAAAACATTCTGACCAAAAAAAGGTTTGAGGACAAATGGCTTCAGAACAAAATTCTACCAGACCTTCAAAGAACTAAGGCCAATATTTCTCAAAATTGTCTGCAAAATATAAACTAAGGGAACATTTTCCTCATTATTTTTACAAAGCTACTATTGTCCCAATATCAAAACTACAAAGATCCAATAAAGAAAGAAAATTATAGACCAATTTCCCTTGTGAACATAAATGCAAAAATACTCAATAAAATACTTGCAAACAGAGTCCAAGAACACAACAAAAAGATCATCCACCATGATCAAGTAGGTTTCATCACAGAGATGCAGGGATGGTTCAACATACAAAAATCAGTAAATGTAATCTGTATTATATACAAACTGAAAGACAAAAACCACATCATCCTCTCATTAGATGCAAAAACGGCCTTTCACAAAGTCTATTATCTCATTAGGATAAAGGTCCTGGGGAGACTAGGAATGAGGGACAGATCCCAACAATAATGAATGCAGTTTTTATCAAGCCCACAGGCAACGTCACCCTAAATGGAGAGGAACTCAACGTCTCCATGAAAATCAGGAACAAGGCAAGGTTAAGTCCACCAACTCCATACATATTTATTACAGTATTTGAAGTCTTAGCTACATCAGTAAGATAACTGAAATAGGCAAGGACGAAGTCAGAGTATATTTATTCGCAGATGATATGATTTTATACATAAAATACCTTTAAAACTCCACCAGAAAAATCTCTGCAGCTCATGACCACATTGAACAAGGTAGAAGAATACAAAATTACCACACAAAAAACCCAGTAGCCTTCCTTTATGTAAGTAATAAACAGGCTGAGAAAGAAATCAGGGAAATACCACCTTCCACAAGAGCATAAAAACAAACAAACAGAAAATCTTTTGATAACTAATCAAGTTAAAAATATGCTTAATAAAAACTTTAAGACATGAAGGAAAGAAAATGAAGATAACAGAAGATGGAAAGATCTCCCATGCTCATAGATCATTAGGCTTAATACTGTGAAAACGACTATCTCATGAAACACAATCTCAGATTCAAAGCAATCCCTATCAAAATTCGTACACAATTCTTCACAGAAATTGAAAAAAAGTCAATCTTCAGCTTTACATGAAAGCACACTTTAAAATAAAACAAAACAAAAACAATGACAACAGCAACAAGAACAACAGGATAGCTAAAGCAATCCTGAATAATCAAAGACCTGCTAGAGGTATCACAGTCTGGGTTTCAAGTTTTTTACAGAGCTATAGTGATTTTTTTAAAAAGCACTGTTGGCATACAAAGGCACGCTGGTTAATGGGATCAAGTTAAAGAATTAGGCATGAGTCTACACACCTAAACACACTTTGATTTTTGACTCCCCTCGCCCCCCCAAAAAAGCCGAAAATATACACTGGAGAAAAAAAAGATAGTTTTGTCAACAAATGGTGCTGGTCATACTGGATGGCTGCATATACAAGAATGCAAACAAATCTGTATCTATCAGCCTGCGCAAAACTCAACTCCAAATGGATTAAGGGCCTCAACCTAAGAACACTCTGAATCTGATAGAAAAGAAAGGAAGGAACAGTTTGACCTCATTGCACAGAAGAATTTTTGAACAGAACACTCTTAACACAGGTACTAAGACCAACAATTACCAAATGGGACCTCATTAAACTGAAAAGCCTCTGTATGACAAAGGACACCATCATTAGGGCAAAGTGGCAGCCTTCAGATTGGGAAAAAGATCTTTACCAATTGCACATTCAGAGATGGTTAATATCTAAAATATATAAAGAACTAAAATAACTAAATAACAAGAAGACAAATAACGCAATTTAAAATGGGGGAAGAACTAAACAGAATTTTCAAAAGATTACACACAAAGAAATGTTTAAACATGAGAGAAATGCAAGTTCAAAGCACTGAGATTTCATCTTATTCTAGTCAGAATGACCAAGTTCAATAAAACCAATGACAGCTCAACCAAACTTTTATAATCTCCATGGAAATCAGTGTGTTGGTGCATTAGGAAGCTGGGAAAGGATCTACTTCAAGATCCAGCTAGCCCACTATTGGGTATATATCCAGAGATACTATGCCCTTCTACATAAAAATAAGTTGCTCATCCATGTTCATTGCTGCTCTCTTCCTAATAGCCAGAAATAGGACACATCCTGGATGTCTATTAATTAATGAATGGATAATGAAACTGAGATACATTTATACTGGGACTATTCAGCTGCTAAGAAAGATGAAATCCCCAGGTCTGTAGGTGAACGATGAAGTCAGAAACGAACGTCCTCATCAAGGCAACCTAAATCCCAAAGAAAAAATATTTCACCCTTTTTAGCTTCATATACATGTGTCAATCAGAATAGCTACATAAGTTAGGTAACTAGTAACTAACCAGAGGGAGAAGAGGGTCTTCCAAGGAAGGGAAGAACGTAGTGTTTTAAAGAGGTCAGGGAGAAACAGAATAGGAGGATTAAACGGGCAAGAGGATGGGAGGTGCAGGGTAAAGGAAGGACAACTCACATTATAAACGTCTGAAAAGTTCATATAAAGGGACAACTAACATTAACAACCTTTGAAAAAACATATAGAATCCTATTTCTGTAGAAGTTTCCTAAAATATATAGATACGTGGAAAAAATGTAAAAGGAGTTACATACAAAAGAATCAAAAATAAAAATAAATAGAGTCATACATAATGGGAGAGAAAATGCCCTGACATTTCATATAGATGCCTAGACATCTTAACATTTCTAGGGCCAGGACTGGGTTAAATCTTGTTAAGTCATTGTCTAAAGGAGTCCTATAATCCCTCCCCAAAGCATTGCCAAGGCTCCTGGTTAACTTCCACAACCTGACAGTAAGATCCGATTGCTGAAGACCCACTTAATTATGCCACTAAACATGAAGAAATAGAACTGTTGCCAAACCAGAAGCTTACCTCTACTGACTAGTGTTCAAAGTATTTTGCATACTACGATAGGGGGAAAAATCATCAGTGTTATGCAACTACAAAACCTTTGACCTACAAGAGTGACATGCTTATAAGATATGCTGGTGGTGCAAATGTTACAGAAATAGCCAACAACTGTTTTAAACCTGGATTTAAGGATCATTCTATGAGACTGAACCCATACCTCACGCTGCTTAATAGCGCTAACAATATGAGACTGCACAAGCCACAGGTCTTAAGGGAAAATCTATCCTTATTATTCTGCTGCAAGGACACAGCAAGAAAGTGACTCCTAATGACTTACTGTTATACTATAAACCAGTGCATCACTCAACCCTCACTAGAGAAGTTTCTTGTTATTGCAGATGACAATTAACACAGAGGCTACAGATAACCCTCATACATTATCCCCAAGAGTTGAATGTTACAAATTAACCACTGGTGTTTACGGTCCTTTACCCTCAGGGAAATGGGAACGATCCTGGGAAGAAATCAATTCACTTCTCAAGGATTTATTGTGCATCCAGGTGTAGTAGATGGTGATAGCAAAGAAGAAATAAAAAATAATGGCATATGTAAAAAACGAGATGCAAACTGATGTAGGGGATAGAATTGCTCAACTGTTGTTTCCTTACATCAAAGACTAGGCTGCGCCAAAAGAAATTAGAGGGGCTTTTGGGAGTACTGGAAAACTGGTGTTCTGACAAACAGTGGTTAATGATCAGAGACACAATTCGTGGTACAAATGTATGGTGTTGACAGAGAAGTTTTAGTGGATAGAGGAGCTGATGTTAGCATACTTAACCAAATTAACAAAATTAGAAATGTAAAGGGAGACATGACAGTGGACACTAAGAAAATTTAAAAAAATCACCAGATTCTACTACGACAGCCTATACTCAACAAAACTGGAAAATCTGGGTGAAATAAATACTTTTCTAGACAGATAACAGGTACCAAAGTTAAATCAGGATCACATAAACCATCTAAACAGTCCCTTAACCTCTTAAAAAAAAAAAATGGAAGCAGTCATTTAAAGTCTCCCAAGGAAAAAAAGCCCAGGAACAGATGGGTTTAGAATTCTATCAGACCTTCAAATGAATCCTAATACCAATACTCTTCAAACTATTCCACAAAATACAAACAGAAGGAACACTACCCAATTTGTTCTATGAAGCCACAATTACCCTTATACCTAAACCACACAAAGATACAACAAGGAAAGAGAATTTCAGAACAATTTCCCTTATGAATATTGATGCAAAAATACTCAATAAAATTCTCGTAAACCGAATCCAACAACACATCAAAACGATCATTCACCATCAATGTAATCCACTACATAAACAAATTCAAAGAAAAAAAAACCACATGATCATTTCATTAGATGCTGAAAAAGCATTTGACAAAATTCAGTATCACTTCATAATTAAAAGTCTTGAAAGATCAGAAATTCAGGGCCCATACCTAAACATAGTAAATGTAATATACAGTAAAACAGTAGCCAGCATCAAACTAAATGGAGAGAAACTTGAAGCAATCCCACTAATATCAGGTACTAGACAAGGCTGCCCACTCTCTCCCTATCTATTCAACATAGTACTCAAAGTCCTAGCCAGAGCAATTAGACAACAAGAGGAAGTCACAGGGATACATATTGGAAAGGAAGAAGTCAAAATATCACTATTTGCAGATGATATGATAGTATGCTTAAGTGACCCTAAAGATTCCACCAGAGAACTCCTACAGCTGATAAACAACTTCAGCAAAGGGGCTGGATATAAAATTACCTCAAACAAATCAGTAGCCTTCCTCTACTTAAAAGATCAACAGGGTGAGAAAGAAATTAGGGAAAGGACACAAAAGAGTGAATGCTTCAGTCCTATTCAGAAGGCAGAAATAAAATAATAAAGGAAGTAGAGAGAGGGTAGGAGTGACTTGGAAGGAAGAGAGGAGGGAGAAGGGGAAAAGACTAGCAGAATCAGATATGGGAGGAGATGGAGGAGATGTACAGAGGGTCAGGAAATTGAACAGATGTGTGTAGCAACGGGGGATGGGGAATTGGGGTAGCAGCCAGAAGGTCCTAGATATCAGGAAAGCAAGAGCCTCCCAGGTCAACCACAGGGATGACATTAGATGAAATACTCCACAAGGGGGAGGAAGAACCTGTCAAGACCATATCCAGAGGTTAGGTATGGCCCCTTGTTGAGGAATGGGGCCACCCACCCACCTTCAAAATTTTAACTCGGAATTGCTCCTGTCTAAAGGAAATACAGGAATAAAGAGTGGAGCAGAGACTAAAGGAAAGGCCATGAGAAACTGCCCTATCTGGGGATCCATCCCACACATAGACACCAAACCCAGACACCATTGTGGATGCCAAGAAGTGCTTACTGACAGGAGTCTGATACAGCTGTCTCCTGAGAGGCTCTGCCAGATCCTGACCAATACAGATGCAGATGCTTGCAGCCAACCATCGAACTGAGTACAGGGACCCCAATGGAGGAGTTAGGAGGACTGAAGGAGCTGAAGTGGCCTTATCTGGCATCAATGGGAGGGCAGGTCGTTGGTCCTGTGAAGGCTTGATGCCCCAGTGTAGAGGAATGCTAGCTAGGGTGGTGAGGTGGGAGTGGGTAGGTGGGTAAGCACCCTCATAGAAGCAGGGTAAGGGGGGAATGCGATAGGGGGGTTGCAAAGGGGAACCCAGAAAAGGGGATAGCATTTGAAATGAAAATAAATAAAATATCCAATTAAAAAAAAAAAGTCCTATGTCTTCTCTATACAGCCAAATTCCATTACCTGGTGTACTAACCCTAGGGGGTACCAAAAGAAATGACATCAGCAGATGGATGTTTTCCATCTTGCAGAATTTGGAAAGCAAAAGTGTATACATTATTCAGTTGACATGTACTCAGGGTTTCAATGGGCAACTGCTTTAATTTAAAAAAAAAAAAAAAAAGCACTGATTGTGTAATTATACACTTATTAGAAATAATGGCAATTATGGGGATTCCTGCACAAATTAAAACAATGCTTCTGCTTATGTCTCCAATAAAACAAAGTAATTCTTTGCATATTACAATAAAGCATGTTACTGGTGTACCACACAATCTCATAGGACAAGCAGTTATAGAAAGAGCCATAGCAAACACCCCCAGGGACAGACTACACAATACTTTGTTAACTCGATATTCTTAATGTTGGTGAAAAAGGAACAATAGCAGCTGACCACCGGGTTCTTAAAAAAATTGAGAAACTAAGCTAAACAATATATCATAAGGATTTGTTGACATTAGAATGGATACCTGCAATACTTTTAAGATGTGGACGTGGTTATGCTTATATATCTACAGGGAATGAAAAAATATGGGTACCAACAAAAAGATTACATCTGACCAGGGAAAACCTCTTACCAGCTGAGAGGTGAATGTTTTCACAAAGCAAACAGCCCAGGTGATTCACTCTCACAGACTTGTCTCAGTTACTGATTTCTCTAAAATATGCATGCAAATCAACTTAAAAAGGGCTAGCCCAAGTGATCGATCACACAGAGATTGGACAGACAACTCTGAGACTGGATAATACAGAAACTGGGTAAAAAAAATGCTACAGCTAGCTTTTTAAAAAATAACCATTTTCCCCCTTGGGCTCCAAAACAGGATTCTTCACCACAATTCTCAATCCCTTAAATTAGGGTGGGTGGATTTAGTTACTTGATGTGTTATGGTTGTTATCATCTGGGGTGGTAGATTGTTTTGTTTAATTATTGTATATTGACAGAAATTTAAGGTTGTTTTGCTTAGTTATTATATACTGACAGAAATTTAAGGGTTTGTTGTTAGACTATTGTTTGACTATATTGTATATAAGCTGCTTGTTTAAAGTGTGATGTAAAGTACTAGTTCTATGGTTCTTATAATTGTTTCTATTGTGTGTAAATTGATGTTAGATAAAAAGACATCTTTTAAACAGAAAGGGGGATATGAAGTGGAAATTTCTGGTTTCTTTGAAGACAAAGTTGTGATATGTGAGGGTTTTCTGGAAACTGCCTTATGAGAAGATGTTTTGCTAAGAACAGACACATGTGTTTCTCTGGAGCCAGCATGGAAAAGGGGCTTGTGGTGTGCGGCTGGAGTGGATGCTTGTGAGAACACATAATGTTTGGAAAGGATAAAGACAGCGCAAATGGACAGGAGATGGCACTGGGTGGTACTGGCATGCCTTGCCATTCTCTGCTGATCATTGTTGGGCTTTGCTAGTCTTTACCTTATCATTCTTTGTTGGTCATCATTTGTCATGGCTTTATAGACAAAAATGCACCAAAAAACTTCCGGTGGTGTTCCAGTGGCTTCTGGCCACTTCCGATTAGCAGAGCTTTGCGGTTTCTTCTGGATTATCCTGCCATTGCTGATTTGTGAATGGTGTTTGTAAGTGAACTGAGCTGCTGATATCCTGACAATACAGACTGGATTTGCTCTAAAGAAGTATTTCTAAACAGGTCCACAGCCTCCTTTGCTGTATTACCCTTTCCTTTCTACTACCTGTGGTGGGTGGTGGGATACAAGGTGTATTAAAATATTTAAGAAAACTTATTAAAAGTAGGTTCTGAACAAGCTAAGCCTACAATCTACCCTTATTATTCTATGTCTTAGTTAAGGTTTTACTGCTGTGAACAGACACCATCACCAAGGTAAGTCTTATGTAGACAATATTTAATTGGGACTGGCTTTCAGGTTCTGAGGTTCAGCCCATTATCACCTAGGCAAGAGCATGGCAGCAACCAGGCTGGTATGGTGCAGGCAGAGCTGAGAGTTCAACGTCTTCATCTGAAGGCTGCTAGTGGAAGACTGACTTCCAGGCACCTAGGGTGAGGGTCTTAAGCCCACATGCACAGTAGCACACCAACTCCAACAAGGCCACACTCCTAATACTGCCACTTCCTGGGCCAAGCATGTATAAACTATCACATTCTACTATAAGGACATGGCAAGAAGATGACTCCTAATGACTTATTGTTATACTATAGATCAGTGAGCTCAACCCTCATTAGAGAAGTTTCTTCTTACAGTGCATGGTAATTAACACAGAGGCTACAACTGGACAATGTCAAGTGAGTAAGAATTTTGGAATCTCAGTGTTAAATGTGTGTCTTTATCAAACCCCTTTCCCTGAAGGCTCAGGCATGTGTGCAGAAGAAAAGGTGAAAAGATTTAAAAGACAGAAGTAGTGGGTGACTTTAAGGAAACAGTGTCTTCCAGACTCGACAGGACTGATACAGAGAAAGACTATCTCAGGATATAAAATCAGTACAGATTCAAACTAGACCAATTCCCAGCATGGAGATGGGAAAGTGAACACAAAGTCCCATCCCTAACCAAGAAGCTATTTGCAATTGATATCTTCTGGGAATAGGAAAATCAGCCTTCTCCAGTACAATGTCTCTAGGTATATCACCTGCATTCCAGGGCAGGCCTTTTCCATTGAATAATTGTCCAACACAAAACAAATTTGATAATAAATTTTTTGTATGCTTATTTGTTTTGATGTCTTACTAGCTATTTGTTTGTCTGTTTTGACCTTTTAAATTTTTTTCTTTGATAAAAAGAGAGGGGAAACAAAACATGAAGTTGGGTGAGTAGGAAGGTGAGGAGTGTGGGTCCCTGCTCTGCCTCGCTGCTGCGGTGCAGGCAGACAAAACAAAATGCAGAGGCATTAGGCTACTAACAGGTGAGAAACGAGACAGGCTGAGGTTGAGGAGGCAGGGTTCCCAAACTCCAGGGTGTCCAGTCGCCACTGGAAACTGAGTGGAATCAGGAATGAGGGGGTCTCTTGGGACAGTAGTAAGCCCAGGACCCTGGGAAAAGGGGAAACTCTGGCTTAGTTCAGAGGTAAGTCTCTGTGTCTGGAGGGCAGAGGGCCCTTCTGTGGGAGACTTAGGTGGTATGGCTCTGTAAGACAAAGGCTTCCCCCCACAATGGTTCTTGATGAGAAATAGTCTTTGCTTGTCCAAACTGTTTATTCATTGTTCATCGTGGAAAATGGGTGCACGCCAGTTACTCAGGGTAGACCAGAGAGATTAAATAACTTTTTCAGGAAAGAATGTCTGGGAAGAGAAGCTTATTGGCTAAAACTTCAGGGCCCATATAGATACCTCATTAGCATGGAGAACTCTGTGCTATGTGACTAGTTGTCATGATCCTTATGTGGGGTGTTGTGGTCACGTGCTTCAGGACAGAAACCAAGTAGGGACTAGATGAAACTCCTACTATTCTCAGAAATAAGAATTTACTCAGGTTTCTGAATCTGCTCAACCTTCCCAGTTTTTGCCTGTTAACACCATTTCAGTTGCCCCACAGGTGAGGATCTGAGGGAGGGGAAAGAATATAATCAAAATATATTATATGTAAAATTTTATTAAATTAGAAAATGTTAAAAAAAGAAAGAAAAGAACTCAGAGCGTGAAAACTATAACTCACTAGGTAAAGAGCTTGCTATGCAAACATGGGGAACTAAGTTCGGATCTGCAGAAACCACAGAAATGGTTGACATAGTGGCATAAGGCAAGTAGAACAGGTGGATCCCAATGAACTCACTGATCAGCCAGTCTACTAGGAACTGTGAGCTGCAGGTTGGTAAGAGACACTGTCTTGAAATGGGAATATACCTGATATACCTAATAATACTGAACTCTGACCTCCATATGCAGTCACAGAGCCAAATAAGTGTACCTGCGTGCGCACGTGCACGCGCGCGCGCACACACACACACACACACACACTCAGCACCACTGAACATAAACATAATCTACATGCAGTTGTTCTTAATCACATCATTTGTAAACACTCATCCTATTGAACAACACTACTTTCTCTACTTTTTGTCTATAAACTGATTAGAGACCAATCCACCTGAAGTGAGCATGGTTATATAAGCCTGAAATCTCAGCACTTAGGAGGCTGAGGCAGGAGCATCATTGAATTTGAGGCCATCTTGAACTATCAAACAATTCTATTTTTTCATAAAGCAAAGGGAGGCAGGAATAGAGATAGCAAATGAAGTGAGGTAAAGGGCAGGCAGGAGATATACCTGTGTTGATTAGATTTTCATTGACTGGACACAAACCTAGGCTTATCTACAAAGAGAAAACACAGTTAAGAAAATGCCTCTATTAGACTGCTTACAGGCAAGTCTGTAGTGTATTTTTTTAATGAATGATTGATGTGGGAGGCCTAACCCACTGTACCACCCTTGGGTCATGGGTATATAAGAAAGCTAACTGAGCAAACCTGGAGAAGCAAACTAGTTAACATTTCTCAATGGCTTCCAACTCAGCTTCTTCCTTCAGAATCCTGCCTTCAACTCCTGTCCTGACTTCCTTTGATGAGAGACTATGATGTGGACATGTAAACAAAATAAGCTGTTTGTACTCCAGGTTGCTTTTGGTTACTGTTTGGCCACAACAATAAAACACTAAGTCGATAGCCGAATCCTTTCATGCTAACTATTCAGAATCTGTGCCAAGACAACAAGCTTCAAGAAGTGTAAAAAGAAAGGATGTGGTAAAAGTATACAATTTTTTCAGGTATTTCAGCCAATAATGGCAGAGGCCTATCGGTAATATTATTTCTTAAAGAAAACAAATAGAATAAACTTAAAGAAACAAACATTTGTATTCCAGACATAAATAGGAGGAAATGAAGACCTATTTAGCCTAGCAAGAATTCATCACCCAATTATTTATGATGAAAACAGTGGAAACTGAACTCTAACCAAATGACTATTACCTTGGGATAAAGCTCTCATGACAAGAGAAGGTAAGGAAATGAACTTGGATAGTCTATGGCTCTAGGGGTGGGGGAGCATTATCACTCTAGGTGGCATAGCTTCACTTAGCCCTAGCGCCAGCCATGAGCAACCTGTCTTTGAGTCATGGTCAAGGGAGTCCAAGAGATTCCCAAACAATATAGACTATTGCTTCAGCCCATGGCTGCCTCTCAGACCTTGAAGATAAGATTCCACTGCTTAAGACACTACACTTTGGACTGGCAAGTTGGAAGGATACAGATATAACTGATTTGAAAGCATCCTCTGTTGGACTAGCTCTCAAATCACCTTTGCAAGCTTCCAAAGGATCAAGGTAACTGAAAGTCCTACGATGCATAAAACCTATGACCAGCAGGGTAATATATCCTCAACGGTACAATAAGAGCACTTATAGCTTGGAACTTACAGACACCTAGTTAACTTAAGGCCCACTTAACTCATGCCTGGTACTGTAAACCTAGCTAACTAACTGTGGCTAGTAATGTCATGGATCCGAGAAGAGAACCTACTAGTGCCACATCCTTAAACCAGCACAATTCAAAAATGTATTCTAAATGCCTATCCTTAAGCTCACAGATAAGAATAGCTCTCAAATCTCAACAAAAACCTTCTTTGTGAAGCAGATGGGAACTAGCACAGAAACACATAACTGGTCAAAGTGCAAAAAAGTGACTACAGGGTACCCATTCTCAATTGATAAACATCTACAATATAACCCCTACATTTAGGGTGCAAGGAACATTGCAGGAAAGGAGGGGAAAGATATTTAAGTACTAGGATGTCTGCTGCAAATTAGTGTCTTGTATATATGATGGAGAGTTGTCCCTATGAAATCTTAACAATAGGCCACCTAAACAAGACCTACACAATGATAACATGAACCCACACTAGGGAAATCTCACCAGGTCCCACTTCTAGATAGGAACTATGGGCAATCAATGGCTATTAAGAGGAAGAATCAGTCTTCCTCTGAAATAAGCCCTGTGTTGGATTATATAAACCCTAGTGGTCAGCCTTAAACATATATATATGAGCAACACTAAATGGTCTCAGTAGTGGACATGCACATAAAAGAGACCATGAAGTTGAGAAGGAGAAACACAAGAGTTGGAGGACTAAAAATTATATATATATATATTCATGTATGAAATTCTCAAACAAAATAATAAGTATTTTTAAAAAGAAAATAAATTTGGTAGACAACAAATCTTAAAAGTTAATGTGATAATTCAATAAGAATTAGTGATATGAAAGAGATACTAAAGGAATAGTTTAGGGCTTGATATTTTGAACACTTATTGGTAACACAAGTTAACTGAAACAAACTGAGAGATAATGAAGGAGAAAACACAACCAACCCTTCATAACCTGGCCCATGTTCACTCCCCTCCCTACAGTCTCCTTTTGTCCATTCCTCTAGCATATCAGATTTGTTTCTGCCTCAGAGCCTTTGTACATGCTCTTTCCCAACCCATGTACACTAACTCCGTTATCAACCTCCATGTCTCTATGAGCATGTCTAAGTATTACATGCTTGTAGAATCATCTCAAAATATCCCATTCAAGGATGCATCTTCCAAATGTTTTATTTCTCCTTAGAAATGATCAATGCTTAAAACACCATCATTCTGCCTTCTGTCTGAAACTGCATTCTCTATCCCTGGCATCTTTAAATATATGTGTGTGTGTGTGTGTGTGTGTGTGTATATATATATATATATATATATATATATATATATATATATATATATATATATCCTATCATCCTATCAGTCCTGTTTCTCTAGAGAACCCTGACTAGTACAACTCCTAAAACCTTCCTCTGAAATCTTAGGAGGTACTTCTGTGACCCTTGTAACTCCTGCATCCTGTGTCATTAAAAAAAAAAATAATAAAATCAGCATCACATGGCTGCCAAGGTTTGCTACAGCACAAGCTGTCCCTGGGACTTCACAGCCATAAGAGCTTCTTAATGCCTTGCCAACAGGATTTTGGGCAGTGAGAGTGAACAAGGCCCCTAGGGCCTTTCTAAAAAGCCCTGAGAAGCCTTTGAAATTTCCTTTGCTGTCTTGTTGATTTCTTAAGAGTCTTCCTGGGCTGCTGGCTTTTTAATCAGTGCTAACCTTTCCAGTGACCATGACATTCTAGACAAAAACTTCAATATTCTGCTTTTTGTGCCATACCACAAATTTTACAATTTTTCTTTCATTTTGTTATCAATTCTCACTGTAAATATAGCTAAAAGTTTCCAGTAATACTCAAGTCACTGCCTGAAATCTGTGTTTCCTTCAATTTTTCTCTACCACTACTGAACTCCTCACAGAATATCAGGGCATGAGAATAATGAAACCAAAGTCTGCCAGAGTGTTGCACAGGTGGTATTAAGTTCAACCGCCAATGAAGAATTCCATTTGAAACTACATGATCACCATCTTTCCTATGTATTTTGGTTTTTTTGTATCAAATTACAAGTATATGTGTGTCTGTAGATGGACATATGTAGGTGAATAAAGGTATCTGAGGCCAGAGGAAAGCACTGGGTCTTTGCAACATGTGGGCCCCTTGTTCTGGAGGGCGTCCCATGACGATCTCCTGGCTGGGGACAGGGTGAGAGCAGGAAGGGTTTGCTACTGTCTCTGCTGCTGCCTCTGGCCATGTCTCCAGTGTCTGCCAGTCTCCAGCCCGGCCTGGTGTGGGAGGTCCGGGCCAAAGAGCACAGAGTATGAGCAGGGAGGGGAGATTGCTTGCCCCTGCTGCTGCCTCTGCTCTCTCTCCGCTGTCGCTGCCGGGTCACTCTCTCCGTGCTGAGCAGCCCCAGCCTGGGCTGGGTTGATAAGAAGCCGGCTGGCTGGCAAGGAGGCAGCTTGGTGTCCCAGGCAGGTTCCAGGAGAGCAGATCTCTCCCCAAGTGTTACAGCTCCTGTGACAGAAACTCTCGGACACCAGGATAATTCTTGAGCACTTTACTTCTCCTGAATAGAGCTCTTATATACAGTTTCAGGGTGGGTTAGGGTCTGGCAGCAGATAACCCCTATTGGCTTGGTCTGAGAGCTTGGAGATACCTCATCTGCATGTGGGAGAGCCTGAGGCACTGTTCCTCCTGACTGATGGCCATAGACCTCTCCGTGGAAGGGGCTGTGGAGGGCTGAAGCTGAATAAAAAGAACCAGGGCCCGGAAACAGAGCCAAAAAACTGCTGTCCTATAAGGGTCTGTGGTTCCAGACTTAGGCTTGACCAAGCACCCAGCTGCTTCTCACAGCCCACTGACCTACAGGAACAGTTGTGAGCATCATATGGGTGGTGAGAACTCAGGTCCTCTGCAAGAGCAGTAAGTACTCTTAACTGCCAAGGTATGCCTCCAGCCTGACTGTCCATATTTCTATCACCATCTGGTTTTCACTCCTTACAACAGTCTACACTTCATCTAGGATAATCCTGCAAAGAACCAGTTCTAAAACTTGTCACTGTCACCTGGCACAGTGATGATGATTGTCCCACCCCCACCTCTCATCACTAACTTTCTAGGATAGGGGATTGTCTATGACCATACCAACATGCTTAAGCCAATCAACTTTAAAACAATAAAACATTTACTTCAACTCTTAGCTGGAGGTTTTTAATTATCATCAGCTGGCACCAGGCTTTGGGACCTACAGTGACCTGTGCATCTTGGTGCATATGACCAAGAAAACTTGTGTCTTGACAACTAGGATGTAAAGAGAGAGGAAGGGAAGTGGTCCCAGTAGACTCTTGCAAGGCGTACCTAATGTCTAATGACTGAAAGACCCTCCTACTAGTGAACAAGCCTTTGACAAAAGGGACAGTAGAGATCTTAACTATGTCACCCATCTAGTGAGTAGTTGGATATAGGAGTTTTATACTTCTAGAATTTTCATTTGGTTCTTCCAAAGTTTGCATTTAGCTCCCACCTTTTTTTTTTTTTTTTAATGATGCAAGATTTACTTTAAAACTTTTTTTCAAATAGTTCTTCCTAGAGGTTCTCATTTTGCTCATCTGCTTCTGCTGCCCTTTCTTTCTTTTGGTGATAGCTCCTACTTTCCCTTGATCGTGTCCTTTAAGGCTTTTATTTGATTTGCATAAAAGAACCACAGTTGCTGAAGATCGTCATATTTCCTGGGTTCCTGTCAAACAGGAACCAGTAGTAACCTGTACTGTAGGTTGACGATGGAATTAATCCTCTTCCTCTAGTGAGTCTGAAAGTTCTTTGTACAGTCCAGTCAACTTTCTTCAGCACTGCTCAATCAGCAAAAGTCCTGTATGTAAGCGAATGAGCTCTGTATGAGAGTCATACACTTCAGCCGGCCAGTTCAGGCCATAGGTGGCTATGTGAAATTCTGATGGTTTTCCCACGACCTTCTATAGCAGGCAGCTCTGTTATGCAGCTACACATGCAATCTCAGTTAATCCTGCCAGCAGCAGAGCATGTGGTCATCAGTTACTTCTTGTGCAGGAAAGGATACTCTTTCTCTTGAGCTTAATTTATGTAAGTTTTTCCATGACACAATTCTTCAATAAATTAAAAAAAAATGCAAGTTTTTTTTTTTTAATTGTAGGTTTTTTTCCTCTTTATGGCTACAGAGTAATGGTCTATTCTCCATACATGGTTCTCTGGCTGAAGGTTCCTATCCTTTTTCTCCTTACCCTCTACCCATGAGCTTCCAACTCAAATGCTATGCTCTCTGAAAATCTCACTGACCACGCTCTAGGTGTAGTGGTTTCATATTACTGTCATTACTTATTGACTTATCCATTTCTTACTAATCTTTGAATTCCTAAATGTGAGTATAAAGACATCTACTATAACTATGAACAAAAGAGAAGGAAGGAAGGCAAAAATCAATACCCAAGAATTTTGTTTATGAAAACAAAATATTATTTGTTGACTTTTAGATAGATAGTATGCTCTAAATACCTAATATTATACCTAACACATACATTCATAAATTACTTTTCCATCTTAAAAGAGCCCAAATAAGCTAAGAATCACAGGATTTTAATAATTTTAAAGTAATGTTTTAATAAAACTTGCAGATAAAATGAACTTTTTAAATTTCAAATGAAATATGTATCCTTAAAAATACAGATACCAAGTAATACCGGCTAAGACGAAGGAGGCCCCAGTGCACTATCGTATTTTACAAGAGAACTGCTCAGCTCCCTAGCTTTAGCACATTCTTCAAACACCAGAATTAACCTGCAAGCCTGCAATATGCTATTATATTTTTACATGACCCTATATTATGCCACTTATGAAGACAGGGTGCTGAATTGTCACAAAGTGTTCTAAACTAATGAGTAAAGTCCCACTATTCTCTTAAGAAACATAAAACTGCAGTCCATGTACAATTCCACGGAGCGGTAATCTATGGCAAGGGTTTCTCACAAGGTATAAGTATATTCCTTTCAAAAGTATTTGTTCTGGAGAATAAATCAACCTAGAAGCATAAAACTAGGGGACATAAGACTATATGAATACTATGAATAACGCAGTAACCCTTAAGACTTGAAAGCTGGAGAGTTATTCTATTTCTTTAAAGGAAAGCAGGAATAGAGGCTGGAGAGAAGCTCAGTGGTTAAGATTGAAAAATTACTCTTTTCTGCATTCCTTCACTTCCTTTGTACAATTCTTTGCAAATCACCAACTATAAAGACTGTAGGTGGCCCTAGTCAATGGGGAGAAGATAAAGACACTACTTGCCTTAGAATAAAAACTATATGTACTTCCTGCCAGTGTGCTTGCTCTTCAGAGTGCACTTCCTGCCAGTGTGTGCTTACTCTACTTCTGTGTTTATTGCATCCTCTTGATCAAGAATGCTGTTCTGCTTTGCAGAGGGGTGAAGAAAAATGACTGTACTGGTCTTGCAGAGGACCAGAATTCAGTTCCCAGCACCTACAACAGGTGACTCACAATTGCCTGTAACAGACATCATTTCCTGGCCTCTGTAAAAATACATACAAAAGTGGCAGACATAGATAAAAGTACAGACACACTCACACATTCACACACATAAATTAAAAATAATTTTTTTTAAAAGGCCTCTCAGGTATAATGTTTGAGAGTGTGATGAAAAGAAGGGAAGAACAACTAAAATAACATTTTATTAAAATCATAAATAACTTTAAATGGCCAAAACAATCTATAAAACAAATTATATCTATATCCAAAAAACAGAAAAGGAATTTTCAGTAAATAACTTTTAAATATGTACAACTTTTCCAGTGTCTGATTGAAAGGTTGTCACTGCACCTACAGTTATGCCATCTGACCAGATGAGATGAAGAGTAAATGCTAACGATGTTCATAGCACAGCAGAGATTAATCTACAAGAACCTTAAATGCACAGGTATAAATTAGGATGGTTGAACTGTAGTTTTATCTTACATAGAAAACATTTAAATGGAAGCTAATGACAGCTGGTGAAATGTGAGTCTGCGATTCAGTCGCTCACAAACCATCAACACGAAGCAGCGTAACTGCAAGTTCACTTTTACTATACACAGACTTGTATAATTTGCCTATCTAGAACAATCTGAAATTAAGGCTCTGGGTTTTTTTGTTGTTGTTACCTAAGCAATCGAATATAGTTAGGTGGAAAAAGTGAGTTACAAAGTCATAGTGGTTTTGTAACTAGTGACCTTTCAAGTGTGTTGTTTCCTGAGTTAGGAAATAATCTAATGAAAATAAGATGCCCTTACTGACTACACAACTTCCTTAACATGCATACCTAATGTAACTTACAGAAGGGAGAAGACTGACGTCAGTAGAAAAAAAAGAAATCAACCAGTGAAAGGGCAAAGATCAGATGGAGTCCTTCCGTAAGGATTGTTATTTCATAGTTCCCATGGAGATGAATACAGAAAAGCATGAGAAGTATGAGTGATACAGAGCCACTGGCCACCCAGATCAGACTGGCAAACACTGAGATAAAAATACTTTTAAGTTTGATAAGGTGACTAGGCTACTTCAAAGTCCTTGACTGGGGGACTCAATGGCTCTGGTGCTTTTCTGACTTGAACTTTCAAGATCCAGAGGCCATCTTAACAGGGAAGACACTTACATAAAAAAATAAAATAAAGGCTTATCTCTGTTTAACACATCACATATTGAACAGATAATGTGTATTACTTTAACTGAAGTATATAATATTTATTAGATATCTAAGTCGTGATTATAGATGAGCTCACATTTACTGACTTATGAATACATGAGATATGAATGAGTATATTTTCTTAGGATTTCCTATTAATTCTTTTTCGTCTGTGCATCCAAAAATGCAAATATCTAATAAGCAAAAGTAATCCCTAACTATGCTGACAATTTCCAAAGTTACAGGCAGAGTGAGAGGATTTATCAGAATTAAGAAAATAAATTTCGTAAAGATCAAAGTCATTTTAAAAAGTAAATAACAGTAATTTAGCATTAAAATGAGAGCAATGAAACCACAAACCATGTATTATGTTCATCAACTATAACAGGAGCATAAAATTAAATTAAAATTAACATTCTAGATGTGAGAAGGCAAACAACAAATATTCCACAGGTCCCTTGCAGATTCTGTCGAGGAGCCACTTTTGACACTGGTACCACTGTAACCAACCACTGCTGGGAAAAGAAATGATGACCGGATATTGTGAACTCATACTAAAGAGTCTGTTTCTACCTTAGAATTAGTTTTTAGAAGAACTTAAAAATATACAAAATAGAATTACAGAGATGTGTGTAAAACAATAAAAACTAATAAATAGTTGAAATATTTATTTATCTGAGAATAAGAGAGTAGAGAAGTGGAAACGCTGTCAGATAAGACTTCAGCTGCAAGTTGGTTAGCTGTAGAAGCTGGGCAACAATTATGCCTCTGTATGAACGTTTTCATCAATAAATACTTTTAAAGTATTTAATCATCTCGGTACTACAGTCTATGACAAATCAATGACGTTTTAGGTGCTTCAGTAAAACAATACTTGCTGTTAAGGTAGTCACCTTGAGTCACCCTGTCTCACTGTGCTCCTCTGGAGGATGACTCTGCATTTAAGAGAGTCATGGAGAAAGGCTGAATGCTTGCTTGAAAGATAACCAGCCTTTATCAAGACTAAACCCAAAATGCTATTTAAAATCAAGGCAAAACTCTTTTTCTTAAATTTCTTAAATTTTACACACACACACACACACACACACACACACACACAAACACACACACACACAAACACAAAGTGAGTACACTTACCTTGACCAAGATGTGAAGGCTTCTGAGAAAGTATGTGGCCACTGCCATCTAAAACATACTGGGTGCTAAAGTCATCAGCAGCTGTCCTTGTTGTAACTACAACCTGGAAACAACACGGCAAACCAAAAAGGTGTGTGGCAATGCAACCGAGTGCCCCCTCTTCCTCCTTTACCTTTCGCCCCTCTGAAATGGGATCGTACCATGTCCTTTAGAATAGTCTTAAACTCACGATCTCCCTCCCTCTTTCTCAACCCTAGATCAAAGGGGTGTGTCACTACAACCCACTAACACAACCGTTTATCTATGGCAACGAAGATAACTGTCACAAAGCCAGCAAGGTAAGCCATGCCTACAACTCTAGCACTTGGAAGTCTAAGGCAGGAGAACTGCTGTGAGTTCTAGACCAGGTTGGGGCTCACAGTAGAGACTTTGTCTCAAGTAAGTAAGTAAATAAATGAATAAATAATCATATATTTACTTAATATTGAAAAGGATATTACTTGGTAATTCTTTTTTAAAGATTTATTTTATTGTAATGGTGTGTGTGTGTGTGTGTGTGTGTGTGATTATGTACACACACATGTTCAGGTGCGGGCCAGAGGCTTTAGATCACTGGAGCTATAGTCACAGTGGGTTGTGAATCTCCATACAGGTGCCTGAAACTGAATTCAGGTTCCCTGGGCTGAGGCTCCAGTCCATTGCTTGATCAATTACTCTGGATACTTATCTGGTAGTATTTTTTGCAGTTACACTTTGAAACAACAGAATAGCCTGTGATTTTTTTTATGTTGCAAATGAGCTGGTATTTGAGCATTTTAGTTAAAACACAAACTAGTATACCTCAAATGGCTATTTATATTATATGCTTTCCAAATGTAAAAGCAAATACTTGAATTGTGGCATGCAGAATCTTTTTTAAAATAATTTCCACAAATTTATAGAGAAATGAATAATCAGTAATCATTTTCTTTCCCTTATATATTTTATATAAAACATTTATAATTTAATAAAACAATAATAGTTTCAACTTGTAAAATTTAAATATATATACAAATATTTAAAGATTATTTTTAAAAATCAAGACACTGTTTGAGTATAATTTTCCTTAATTAAAGTCGTCATTAAGCATGTGACCATAGGGAAGGGCTCCATGAAAGCACTGCAATACTTCCTTACAATGTCAGCTACGGAGTAGAGGGTTAAGAACCCTGTTCAACAACCCATACCCTGCTTACAAACCTTCGATCTGGTAGGAGACACTGCCTCAACGGAAATGCAAATGAAAACCAGATAAGATGCACTGGTGTCGGGGAGGGATACTGTCAGGAAGAGAAAGATGGACTAAAAGAAAGCAGCCCTGTGATAAGTGGTCATCCAAAGTTAGGTTGTCTCTTCTGACTATCCTTGGACTCAGCACAAGTTAGAATCTACAAAAATCCACCTACAGTGCTAAAACTTACCTAGGTCCAACTAGGGGTCTATATTTGAAAGCATCTGTCCTCAGTAGACTTATTGGTGGCATATGCAACTACGGAACAGGAACACCTGGGCACTATGTGTGGGTACCCATACCACCACCACCGCAACCCCCTCCGTGTGTGTGTGTGTGTGTGTGTGTGTGTGTGTGTGTGTGAAGAGAGAGAGAGAGAAAAAAAGAGAGAGAGAGATCATTAAGTTTCAAGAATTAATAGATACTACTACGCTTTCTGAAATGGCTTTCCAACTTTTACTAGGGTTACTAGATCAACCTGCTGTTTGTGTGATTACTGTTCAAAAACAGGGGCGGGGCAGAGGGAAAGGTTGTTACTTAAGGTAAACCTGTGTGCTTCCATGAATTTCAACTGTTCTACTTTGCTGAAAAAAAAAATCCATTCTATAAGTTAATGATGCATAACTTTAATCTAGATCTTGCCAGCCACACCAAGTCTAAAATGTCCAATCTATTATTTGATTTGTTTATCCAAAACAAACAGAACAATAAGTGGTAGAGATTTTTTCCTATGTTTCTTTATTCCACAATTGTGCCTTTAAAAATAATTCTACATTTAAATAACTGTTTCTTCAAAATGCCAAGGTCAATTGAATTCTATTTCTATTCTCCAAAGAGCAAGCCACATGACACAATGTTGGTGTCACTGAGCAAAGGCAGCCCTGGGACTCGGAGTTCCAGTACTATCCCTGCCAGTGGCTTCTGGAAGCTCCTGAATAAATGACTACACCCTCTCTACAGGAGGGTGATGATAAGATGAGGATGCTAATGCTTTATAGGGTTACATGGGATTTTGCTCCAACCATTTCAAAGCCAACTTCTACGACACTAATTTGTTCATGCTTTAGACATTTTAGTGAACAGTAAGACCATACCAACCTAGATGAAGAAGAAGTGAAAAGAAAGAAAGCTGATTTTAATGCTAAAAATATTAACATTTATGTTATACTAAAAAAAAGCACACTATGGTTTTTAACAATAAGATTTCATTAATGTTAATTTATAGGACACTACCATGAAGCACAGCGTGTTCCTCAGAGGAAGCAATTGTATTTCTAGGGTTCATTTCATGTGACCTCATGTCCTGGGCAGGAGGCCTCTTCTTAGACAGGCATAGGTTCAAAACGTATTAGTTATGCAGCAAGGGCTTGTGCCCTATACTAACTCATGATCAGGAGTGTCTCTGATAACACACACGCACACACACACCACCATCATTGGTGACTCTCACAAGGCAATAAACAGTTGTTGAAGACAGCAAATTTAGTGACATCAAGATTTTAAGACAACACCTTTTAGAATTCTTCAGAGATCTTCAGGATTGTCTTAGCTGTTATTAAAGGTGGGCCTAATTGTTTAAAAAAAAAAAAGTCATGTAGGGGCTGAAGAGATAGCTCAGTGGTGAAACACTGTGCTCTTCCAGAGGTCCTGACTTCAATTCCCAACAAGCACACAGGACTCACAACCATCTATCCTGGGATCTGATGCCCTCTTCTGGCATGCAGTTGTATATACAAATAGAGCACTTGTACACATATAATAAGTAAACAAACAAATAAATAAACTCTTTTTTAAAAGTTATGTAAAATCATTTAAACCTATGTAAGAAGTTTCCCCACAGGAGTTAGATGACATGTAAACAAAATTACTTCGGATACATCCTGGCAATGCAAGTAAAAATTTTCTTGAAACAAATTGATTTAAGGTAATGGCTGTACCCTTTACAAAGCATTTCTATTGCCTGTAAGGAG
The DNA here is from genome assembly GCF_011762505.2 of Arvicanthis niloticus. Classification (NCBI taxonomy): domain Eukaryota; kingdom Metazoa; phylum Chordata; class Mammalia; order Rodentia; family Muridae; genus Arvicanthis; species Arvicanthis niloticus. The sequence goes on from NC_047660.1 coordinate 134,582,762, forward strand.
CTAAACCACCATTTAGGAAGCAGGATTCAAAAATTCCCAATCGTTTCAAAAATTTGCAACCCTATTCACACTAAAGTTCTACTATTAAGGCTGTGAATGACACAGGAAGCTCCTGATACTGAGGAAAGTTACTTTTATGTGTTTGCCATCAGTCTAACACTGGATGCTGCCTCTGCCCCCTTTACAGGTCTCCCAGCTTCTCAGTGTACCCCTCTAAATATGGGGGCTTAAATAAACCTACAGATCCTGTGTTCTGTCTACAGAATGGCATGTAACAAATGTGACTGACCAACCCCACAGTGACAACTCTAAAAGTACTGCATGGGTGGACTACCAAATATGAATGTTAGTTATAAAGTGACACATATGAGGACCACAGTTATCAATAGGAACGAACAAGACAAAAACAATGAACTTGCACTAGAGAACAAAGATGTTTTGTGAAAATTAGCAAAAAAAAAAAAAAGAAAGAAAGAAAGAAAAGAAAAGAAAATTAGAGAAATTTGCCTATGAGTGACTACAAATTTTCAGAAAAGATTCACCAACGTGAGGAGTATAGGTAAACATGAATGCCTTTAGAAAGGGACAAGCAACTGACTTCATTACTGATTTAAGCACAGCGCAAACTGTTTTTTACAATGGAGTCCAAAGCAGGGGAAAAAAAAAAAAAAACAAAGGTTATATAACGTTTCAATGTATCTAAAAGACATGGTAAAGATAAGATACAGAAAGCTCTTACAAGTGTAACAAGGTACAGCAAACCTTAGCTTTTGATTAAGAGTATGAATACACTGAAAAGAAGCAGCAATAAATTCATGAACAGACAATATTACAACTGATAATCCTGTGAACTTAGATAATTGAAAGTGGTAGAATTCTATATAACCACAAGTGAAGACCGGATTGTATCAGCACTAACCCCATAGTAATGCATTCATGCACTGTGACAACTATGATAACACTCGATTACAAGAGGGTTTCATCTCCATTGTAATAAATGGTCCTTATAGATGGCTTTGAAATTAGAGTAAGAAAACTTGGCACTTAACACTGCAAGACCCCATTTTCCTCATCAGTAACATGAAGAGATTATCTACAGAACTCCAAGTCAGCTTAGCCAGGAGGTAAACTTTGAGACAGAGATTAATGAACAGGCCTTTACTGGGGCATGGTCTGACATGAGCACCTATAGAAGAGGACAGAGAAGCACTTTCCTGAGCTGGTTGTACCTTAACAACCCTTTATCAAACAGTCACTGAGTGTCAACTGCTTGTTCTGTATGACCTGGGTAATACAGACCTCTTCAGAGGAAGCAAGAGAGACTCAGCCACAAGCTGTTAGCGACCAGCACTCTTGGAAGCACACAACTTAAGGCAGGGAATCTGCTCAGTGCACTAAGGTCTACAACAACTCCTAGAAGTTTCAGATAAAAATCAAGCCTAATTAATATATTATTGTGATACTTTGACAATTCTTTGGTAATTTTGATAAGTAAAATGATTTCTCAATTATTTGTATTTGAGTCCTTTTGAATATCTTAAAAATAACAAAGTGATAAATGTGGGTATCAGATGAACTTACTAATCTATAAAAAAAACAAACAAGCAAGCAAGATAGTGACCAACAGACAAGCAAATGGCCATCAGAAGTCAGAACCACAGAGGAAGTCACATTCATAAAGACTAAGTGCTGTGCTGCCATCTAGCAGACGAAGCTGGTACAACCACTTAAAGGTTGGACACATCTTCAGAAAACAAATACATCAAAATACATTAGTTCCTGACAATACCCTCACAATATAAAGTTTAATTTCATTCTGCTAGTTTAGACAACAGCTAAATGATCAAATATTTAGACACGCAAACGGATGATCCCAGCTCTAACCACAGAGCTGCAGTAGAAAGCTTAGAGGTCTCAACTCTATGCCACTTTTAAATGTGCTTTCTATACTAGCTTCAAGGCTGCAGGCTGCCGTGTACACTCTCCAGAAGACAGACTGGCAATTCCCAGCTGCACCCTCCATTTACTCTTTCCTAAAATCTCCATGGAGCCTCAAGTGAATTCTAAGTAAAGCAAGTGCTGGGTGAAGGAAACAGACCGGGAAGCACCTGGTATACTAGGTCTGGGGTAGAGGTTAAAGAGGACACTTGGGGATTTCCTCCTCAAACTAGCTCTGAGCATCTGCAATTCAGGGACTGAGGTCTAGTCCTCTTTGTTTTAAGGGCAGAATCTCCCACTGAATTTCATCACCTTTGCAATGTTTTTTTCAGCCTACTAAGGTCACACTTTACAGAGCTCCAAAGCCAGTGCGTAAATGAATCCTTAGTCAAGTGCACACACATGCAGAAAAGGAAAGGGGACTACAATGAATCTGGAGAATACCACACTGCTGATATCAAGCCACTAAATAGACATTTAATGACCAGAGAGGAGGACATGGCAGTATCTCACATTCATGCCACTTTCCTAAGCGTTAAGTATAAATGTGATTACTTTTTGGCAGTCTTACCTAAATGGTGTATTCTGGCCTTAGCACAAGTAACACAGCCATGGGAAAATTTTCAGTAATTAAAAAGACCTTCACAGTCACTGGCACCCTTATCAGCACACAGATAACCTTCAAACCGTGACAGGGCCCAACACCTACACAGTAAAAGTTTAGCATAGGAAGCTAGTCAAGTCGTACAATCAAAAACAACTGAGATATATACAAACTAGAGACTGAGGTGACAAGAAGTTATAAAGCCTGGAGCCATGGCAGAATAAGACAACTGAGTGTGCCAGGCACTGAAGTAAGGACTCTATAGAAAGTACAGGTACGCACCCAGCAGTCATTTGACTAAAGCTGCAGTACCCAACTGTTATCTTCCCCTGTCTATCCCTAGGTAGCCTATGGGGTAGGGCAAGTCAACCCAGAGCTGGAGAACTCAGCCTCACCACCTACATTTACCACAGTGGCATTTACACAGTGTGTCCCACAGACTCAAAAGCAATTCAGTAGCATGCCTCTTAATCACACAGTTTTCATGATCAAGCAGGTACAGGAAAATATATATACTATAGACTTCCTTTAGATTCACAATCTATTTTAGGATAAAGGCTCTAAAACGTGCTACAATTAAATGCTGACTTATAAGTACAACTTTTCTAAGCTAGCGGCCCTCCTCTCATGAACAATAATATCACAAACACACATTACCATTTCTCAAAATATTAAAGAATTATCATATGTGGTACTAAGGTCTACTACACCAAAAGCAAGGACCTGTGATCAGAGCAACTCTTGTCATGGCAGCAAGCCACAGATCCAAAAGCAAAGGAATGCATGAATAAAATGCATTATACACTCTAGTATATTTCGATATGGTGCTCAGGATGACCTCAAACTCGGTACTGATAGCTAGCCTCCCTGCCACACACCCGGTTCAGGAGGGCGTTCAGGTGATACAACACTACAGGCACAGACTTGAAGGCATTATATAAAGTGAAATAAGCCAGACACCAAAGGTCTGATGTCCCCGCTTTTGTGAGGTACCTATAACGTTAGTTATACAGCTAGAAAGTCCAACAGTGTCTGACAGAGAAGAGGAGGAAGAAAAGTGGGCTTTATTTAATGAGTATTGAATTGTAACTTAGGAAGAGGAAAATGACTCAGAAACAAGTACAAATTGGTAAACACACAACAACACAGACATACCTAGCACTATCTAATTGTAGTTAAAAATGGTAAATTTCATATTCAGTGTATTTTACCATAAGTTAAAAAAAATTTAAGCTACTCTGACAAACAATAAATTGGTTTCTCCTAATTCTAATATTTGGTCATTGTGAAATTAATAAAAAAAAATAAAGTCAATATAAACTTCCTTACCTCTGCAACATTACATATTGACCCCAAGGCTTCACCACGAAAACCATAGGTTGTCAGATGTTCAAGGTCTTCATGACTGTTGATCTTCGAGGTGTAGTACTTCACTGCCATCACTGGTACATCTACAGCCTTGATGCCCTCACCATTGTCCCGAATCTCAATTTTATCAAATCCATAATTCTCCTATCAAAAGAACATTAAACTGCAGTCACAATTAACACAGGGTAAACAACCTGGTTATCTGACAACTTTAAGGAAAGGTGACACTATGCACCCAGGAGCTTCAATTTTTTAGCTCTGCTAACTCCTAGATATGTATGCGCTGTACAATAAGCAAAGTACTTGTTTTTTCTTGATCTTGACTCAACTGTAACACAAGGAGGTCAGTCTATTCTCTAAGGATTCTATTAACTTTTTCACTATCATAGGTATCTATGGTAACATATTTAAAATTAAATTAAAAATTTTGACATAGCTTTTGTATATACTATCTCCCAAATGAACTAAAAGAAAACACTCCCACCAGCAAAACGTCACCAGATCTCACCAGGAATCCAGAAACCATCCTTGTTTGGCTTGATTTTTAACAAGTCCACCCTTTTTGCCTTTATAAAAAAATATTTTTAAGTGTTAACATGATAATTCTCAAATTTTTATTATAAAGTTCACCATAAAAGAAATGGTTGAGAAAATGTATCTAACTTGGCAATCTCTTTTAAATTTGAAAATTAAGAAGACAAGCCCCATTCCTAGTTTAGTTCTGTTATACTAAGCTGTTTAAGCATAATCACAGTTCTGTAAGGACCCTACTTTGTATGAATGCCATATTGTAAACATGTTCACCAATGTCATCAGCCTTACTCCAAAAACCTCTGCAGACAGCACCTCAGGTGCATAGGGGGAAAAAAATCTTCCAGGTACTACACTTACTCTGTTTTATACAATGATGTCATACTTTAATAACCTAAAATCATATAATACTTTGTCAGTATTTTTAAGAATAAACTATGCATATAAGACATTATCTGAAGATACCTAAGATTTCAGTCCCCACATACTCTCAACATAAAATTAAGATGACACTCTGAAAAACAGCATGTCTGCTTCATTTTATTAAACAACAACATAATGTAAATGTAAATCTTACAACATAAATAACTCCAGGAATCTGAGTAAAATAAAAATACAAAAATTCCAATGTATATTTAAAACAATATTAACATATATCCAGAATCAGAATAAAACATTCCTAAGTTCGTTTATTAGACCCAGTTAGGCAGTGTACTTAGAAATCTCACAAAGCAGACAGCCGATGCTGAGAGCACATATGTAACTAAAGCCACAGCTCTAGTTTACTTCTGTAAGAATGTCTTCACTGCCTTGTTAACAGTATTTTAAGAAACAACTTTTTCTTTCAGAAACATTTAAGAACAAGACACATTTCAAGAGAGTTAAACAGGAAAGAGCAAAAGGCAAAGCCCCGTCGGGCGGTGGTGGCGCACGCCTTTAATCCCAGCGCTTGAGAGAGGCAGAGGCAGGTGGATTTCTGAGTTCAAGGCCAGCCTGGTCTACAGAGTGAGTTCCAGGACAGCCAGGGCTACACAGAGAAACTCTGTCTCTAAAAAAAAAAAAAAAAAAAAAAAAAAAAGGCAAAGCCCCAAAGGAAGTGAGAGTGGAGAGTGTGATGTATATCTGTCTCCCTCAGAGACTCCGATGGCATCTGACAGATGTCAGGACACAATCACTTGTACTTATTGTCACTTGTACTCTAATCAGGCTAGTTCTATGAAATGCCTAAGAAAACAGTCACTTCCGTTTTAATTCACTAAGCTGTCTTTCCCATCTGAAGCGCATAGCATATTATTTAAAGCACTGGTTCTCATCTCCTAATGCTGTGACCCTTTAAAACAGCTCCTCACGTTATGATGACCCCCCAACCATAAAGTTATTTTGTTAGTACTTCATAGCTGTCGTTTTGCTACTGTTATGAACTGCATAGCAGCAGCAACAACAGCCAGCAACTTACTATATTATGTACACACTAAAGCTTCACTTATAATCTGAAACTTTAGGGGTGGAGCAGAGTAACTGACTAACAAAGCCCCCAACTTAACCTGCTGTATCCCAACCACGCTAAGAACATGGTAATAAATGAGAAACCATAAGTCAGGAACACTAGATTCCAACCTCAGATTCACTTCTAGCTGATTAAGTGACTTAGGTAAGTTTTGGGAACAGTGATTCTCTGTAAAATGGTAGTCAATACAAATTTTGTTAGAAGTGGTTAGGATGTTACAGCCAGTGGAATTTTAGCTGATAACAAGTGAAAGTTAGATTACAGAGTGCCCTGTCAGAATTATAATGTCACAGTGCTTACAACAACAACAACAAAAAAAATCTGACAATTAGATGTTTAAAACCATCTTCTAACTTTCATTAATATAATCCTACACACCTAGTAGATAGCAGATATCAAACAGGGAGGGAGGACACACAATTATAGGGTATAACTCTATGAGCCTGAAATTTAAAACGAGCAATGGCACAAGCACTGTCAGGTACTCCCTAAACTTTTTCCACCCGTAATTTCTTTTCATTCCCCAAATTTTCACACAATTTCTGGTATATAAAGATACATAAAATAGGTGTACAAGTAAGACATTTAATAATTGAGCTACTTTGTTTTATATATACTTTTATCATTTATTAAAGATGAATACATATTTACACATTGATGGGATAGAGGTGCCTGTTTATTTTTACATATTTAAATTATGGTGAAACATTTGCTGGTTTTAGAACACAGAACATCTTCAAATCTTTCAGGTTTGATCAGCTGATTCTGTAATTGTCAATGCTTATGTATGTTTTACAAAACTGCATAAATACATTTAGGGCCTGTGGTGGTTTGACTAGTATGGCCCCCATAAGCTCATATTTGGTTCCTAATTGGTGGAACTTTTGGGGGGAAGCACTAGGCGATGTGGCCTTTTTAGGTGCAGTGCCTCTCTCTGCTTCCAAACTGTGAATCAGGATGTAGCTCTCAATTACTTCTCCAGCACCAAGCTTGCCTGCCCGCCACCATTCTTCCTGCCACAATAATACACTCACCTTTGAAACCATAAGCAAGCTGTCAACTAAATGCTTTCTAGGCTGCCTACATCATGGTGTTTCCTCACAGTAATAGAAAAGTAACTATGACTCAAGTTGGTACCAGGGACTAGGGTATTGCTGTGACAGAACTGACCATGCTGCTTTTTGGAGAAATATGGAAAAGACTGAGACCTTGGACAGGAAAGCTGTTGAATGCTGCAAACAGGGTTTAATAGATTAATAGATCACCCTAGTACAAACATGGAAGACAGTAATGCTGAAGACAATGTAGAACATAGAGGCCCAGCTCAAGAGGTTTCAGAGGGGAATAATATTATCAACTAGGCTAGAGACCAGCCTTGTGATACTTTGGCAAAGAATGTGGCTGCTTTTTGCCTTTATCCTAAGAATCTGCCTAAGGTTAAGTTGAAGAGTCTTGGATTAATGTCCTTAGTAGAGGAGATTTCCATATAATCTGGGATAACTCTGCGTGTAGTACTTAGTGACCACTGATAGGCAGATCTTCAGTGTAAAAGAGCAGGCAGGCAAAGAGAAATATAAACACATTTTGAGGATCAAAAGAGCACCAGAGGATGTAACGTCAAGTTGGAGCCTCGGTTTGTGCTGAAAGCCATGATCGGGTAGGGGCACTAAAGAGGGTGGGGAGTCCACAAGGCAAGACGCTACCCAGCTAATCCTACAAGTTGTAGAAAAAAAAAAAAGGCCAAGGAAGTGAAGGAAAGCTTATACAACAAAAAAAAAAGCATCAGCAAATCAAACCGTATGCAAATGTAACTCAAGTAGCAAGAGCAACGGGGATGGTGGAATCTGCTTCCTTGGTTAAGGAAAGCTGCCTAGACCAGGTATGTGACAGGGGAGTGTGTCCCCACATAGAGACCCGGTAAGGGATTGAGTGGAGCTGTTTTAACAGATTCACTTTAGTGAAGCCTGGATTATGTTGGAGACTCCAAGATGTTGAAGATGCCAAAAACCTGTGATGTCTATTGAGAAAAGCTGCATACAGAAGGTAGAACCAGCTCAAGAGAAGTGGGCTGCAGACAACAAAGACGAGAGAAATGGGAAATTTGAAGAGCCATCCAAGCCTACTGACACTGGACTCACAGCTATAGGACTTGGACTTTGCCCTGCTCAGTTTCAGTCTTGCTTTTATCCACTACTTCTTCATTATACACGTTTTTCTCCTTTCTCAAATGGTCCTGTACATCATGTGCCACTGTAGGTTGGAAGTGTGTAGTTTGATTTTGATTTTACAGGAGGTTACAGCAAATTTTAAAAACATAACAACCTGGGCTAGAGAGATGGGCTCAGCAGTTAAGAGCACCGACCGTTCTCCCAGAAGCCCTGAGTTCAATCCCCAGCAACCACATGGTGACTCACAACCATCTATAATGGGATCCGATGCACTCTTCTGGTGTGTGTCTAAAAACAGCTACAGTGTACTCATATAAATAAAAATACATAAATCTTTAACAATGTAACACCCTGGCATATAAAAACTTGAAAATAAAAAAGAGAGATTTATATGCTTATGTGCTAAGGAATGATGGTTGGTGAATAAAGTCTCTATTTTCATAATTGATGTGTATATAACTATAAAAGTAGAAAACTTAGCATGTGCAGTAAGAATAACCCCCAATATACAACAGTGTGAATTCACAGTGAGATGCTGTAGGCATGTCCTGACAGCACGCACAAAGTACAAACTTGGCTGGTCATTCGGAAGCTGGGGTTTAAGTCATATGAATAACTAAGGACACACATTAAAAGAAAACAGACATTCAAGCAAGTGACTGGGTAAAAGATTCCTTCCATTTTAGTATATGTATTCTTTTGTAATTTCCTTTAGTGTTACTATAATCTTAGTTTAAATTTATTCTTTAAAAAGTGCTCCAAAATGTCCGATGCCTGGGAAAGAGAAGACATCAACAATTTAACAGGACAATCTGTTAGGCCCGTTTTGCTTTAGAGGCCTTTGCTTCACAGGGACACTCACCAGTTTAACATCGATGCTGGTAGCTCCTGCATCCAAGGAGTTTTCTATGAGCTCTTTCACAACACTGACCACTGAAGTGATTGTCTGAGAACTGGACAGGAGGCGAACTGTCGCTGCAGGCAATTGTTTCATCCTAGCTTGCACCAGAGCGGCTAGAAAAGAATCATAAGGAGTAAATATAAGAATGGCTAAACACTGCTGAGCCTCACAGAGCAGACAACACTAGATGACACTGTAAGAGCTCACCAGCGTTGAGCCACTACATATGCCAGGCTGGACTTTAAACTCACATAGTAAAGATAATTAATTTCTTACTAATATCCTTAGATACAGGTACCATTGCCATCTTCACTCAGTGAGATTACTGGGGCATGCAAAAAAGAAACTAAGTGCATTCAGTTATTAAAACACAGGGTCAAGACTTTGATACAGGAAGTCCTAGGTCATGTAATTAGTTACCTTTCCCAAGTGCACAGTCACCCAACAGCTCTGAAAAAAAGAAAAAACAAAACAAACAAACAAAAAAAAACCCAGGAGAAATAGATTTTCAGGTAAGACTGATAGCTACTTCCACATGACTGGTAAAGCAGAAGCATCAGAAAACAAAAGAAACCGATCAAACATAGCAGGAGCCGGAGAGAGAAAAGGAAAGAACAAAGTCATAATGGGGTGGCAGAAGGCCATTTGTTTTGAATTACAAGAAAATAATAAAAATAAAAATGTTTAACTGATTAAAAAATAAGACAAAATGGACTTTACTTACAAAGAGAGAAAGAGGAGAGCTTTGGGGACTCACATATGCAATGGCAGGAAAGCTAAGTGCAGGGGAAAGGGTGGGCAATACTGAAAAGTGATCGGAGCCAAAGGCAGCAGTAGTCCTGCTCGCAGCAGGAAAGGAAGCAGAAGACCCTTCCAAACAGATTCTCCCCTTGAAACAGATTAGGTTTGAGTCATGAGAGAGCTACTCACCAAGAACCCCCAGATATTCAGGGGGAGACAAAACCAACACATGCACAAAATCAAAGAGCTGTTAATTGAAAACAACCAAGGTTGACAAAGCCCTAGACAAATTAAAACAAAGAAGATCCTAATTACTAAAGGTAGAACTGGAAAAGGTCATGTGACAAGAGTTCAATGAAATAATGAGGATCATTTGCTTATACTTTAAAAATGTATGATGGTGGTTTTAAGAAGAATGTCCCCAGTAGTCTCTCATAAGTGATTTCAAAATCTTTCTGACACTCATCTAACTTTGGTATAAATTATGATCTTTGTGTTTACCTTTAAAACACCTTACTCCTGACTTTGAGCACCAAGAGAGTTTTCATAGGCACAAGCCCACTCTTGATCTGGAGAATATATATGTGTGTGTATGTGTGTGTGTGTGTGTGTGTGTGTGTGTGTGTATTTTTTTTTTAAAAAAGGACTAAAAGTTTTAATTGGCCTAATCAGAGTGGTTGTCAGTAACTATCTCAGTGAATCATTTCACCAGCCCATGGGTACTGGGAACTGAACCCTGGCCCTCTAAAAGACCTCTTAACCTCTGAGCCATCTCTCCAGCCCAGCGAAAGCCATCTTATAGGAAGGGGAAGAAGGTAAACAAAGCACGTCTGAAAGCAGAAGGAGCAGTAACTAATGGAGGGAGGAAGGGAACAAAAAAACAAGCAAGACTTGGGAGTAGAGAAGTGTGGTCTCCCTGTCTCCTGAGGATGATGGTTCAAGGCTTATATAATTTTTGGGGATGGGGGAGTCAGAACATCCAGGATGGGCAAAGGTCACTGACTCATTAGCATTGGGGAAACATTTCATGACTTTCAACTGCTAGCTGAATGGGTTCTTACTGGTAGAAAGAAAGTTGAATCTGTAATCTAACTGAGGCTATGAGACATTCTGCAGGTAGAGATGTATAGGGGTTTTTGAACAAGACAGAGAAGGTCAGAGAAGGGGAAGCCCTGCCAATGATGGAAGTCCTCCATATTGCGCTGAACTCAGAAGGCTATTCAGACAATGGTAGAGTTTGGACCTTAATGAGCAGGGCAACAGGGGAGGGGAAGAACTAGAACAAGGTATAACACTAACAACTAAATAAGACAGAAAGTTCACAATAGCTTAAGTGGGAGAAAACTGATGTTTTTTTCTCTTTTTCTCTACAAAGGTTTTGAATATAATATGTATAATTCTCATTTCCTTCCTATTAAACTCCAAGTGCCTGCTGAGGCCTCCAGGTCAAACTCAACATATTCCTATCAAATTAACTACACAGTCAAACCCGAGTGGAATGAGTTCCTATTTCTCACCAAGTCGTCTGTCTTTCACACTTAGCCCCTCCCTTATAAACTCGAGCATGCTAGACACTGTGTTGAGCTCATCTTATCACCACTTAAGATGTGTACAATAAATGGAAACATTCTTAAGATCAAGGTTGTTTATGTTGACCTTCCTCTGTCCTGTCCCATGAAAGAAGGACAAAAAGCCAGGAATAAGGAACATTCTTATACATGATTTCCTGACAATGTATCACAAATGACAGCCAGAACCACAATTACTCAGAGGCCACTACAACTCACACAAAACACAAAGAGAACTACAGGGATGTCTGCCTGACAACTGCTAAGCCTCAGTCTGATGTCACTTTACTCACCAGGCTCCCCTTGAGGAAGCCATCAAGGCTTGCCCTGATAAACTCATCTCATTTGTGGCCTTACAAACTTCCCTTGGCTTCAACTCTACAAATATGTATAATTAGTCTTTGAAGATTTTTGTTTAAGTTAATAAACAGAGATAAAAACAGAATGACTGAGGGGTTGGGCATGTAGGTTTACTTTTAGACTGGCCTGTATATCATACCATCCCCCAGCCCAGTATACCTCCTGGCCTCCAATTCATCTCCTGTCTTAGTTAAGGTTTCTATTACGTCAATGAAACACCATAACCAAAAAGTAAGGAAAGGGGTTATTTGGCTTACACTTCTAGATCATAGTCCATCACTGATTGTCAGCACAGGAACTTAAGCAGGGCTAGAACCAGGAGGGAGGAGTTGATGCAGAAGCTATGGAGGAGTGCTGCTTACTGGCTTGCTTCCCCTAGCTTGCTCATCCTGATTTCTTATAGAACCCAGGATCACCAGCCTATGGATGAGAGCACCCACAGTGTGCTAGGTCCTCCATCATTGATCACGAATTGAGAAAGTGCCTTACAGCTGAATCTCATGGAGACACTTTCTCAACTGAGGCTCTTTCCTCTCTGATGGCTCTCGATTGTGTCAAGTTGACAAATAAAACCAGCCAGTACATCCCCTGATCCACTGTACCTCCTATTAATTTCTGGATTCCAGGGTCTTATTTATCTTCCTTCTAAATATCATACTTAGATGACCTAAGAGACAAGATAAATTTTATTATATTTCAGAATATTTCTATAATTTGTTTGGTAATAAAATTAATAGCCAACATGAAAAGTTCATGGACTATCTTTTATCTTCAGCACACACTGCACATCTATTACAATGGAATGGAAAAGCTTGTTAACTTGCAGAAGATGACCATCTTTTTAAGACAGATGCGTATTCTGGCTAGGAAGGCCACACCTCAATACTTTCCAAGCAGGCAGTTAGAAATCCCAACAATATTGTAAGAATTCCCACCATATACATGGCACCTGCTCCTTCTTGAGTTTCTTAGAACATTCTTCCCAATACCACTTCTGGTCAGCTCCTTTGTATTTCTCCTCTGAATGACTTCAATAACTACCAAATTGATATCTGAACTTAAATATTTATAAGCTGTTTCTATAATTTAAATATCGTTGCTACCCCTACTTTAAATTTTTAAGATTTTTCAATTGCTAAGTATGTTAAGTTCAAATTCTCTAATTTTACCCCATTTTTCTTTTTTTTTTTTTTTTTTTTTTTTTTTTTTTTGGTTTTTCGAGACAGGGTTTCTCTGTGTAGCCCTGGCTGTCCTGGAGCTCACTCTGTAGACCAGGCTGGCCTCGAACTCAGAAATCCGCCTGCCTCTGCCTCCCAAGTGCTGGGATTAAAGGCGTGCGCCACCACGCCCGGCTACCCCATTTTTCATTTTTCAAATGTACTCATAGTACTAACCTGGCCACACTACAGCGTGCCTCTCTTTACCCAGATGTGGTAGGTAACATGGGTCACATGACATTTTTCTGGGATGTCTTGTGTCAGTTCCCAAAACTTTTCTTCCAATCTCCGATGGGATAAGGCATTCTTTCCTTATTTCTGATTCAAACCCATAAATGGCTATTGTATTTATTTGTCCCTTCGTCCTGGCTCACACCGCTCTGAGGGCAGTGAATCTATGTTGAAAATATATTCAGGAATGTGGCATATTATTAAGGGGTGTGCACTTAAAGACCTCTTCTGAAAAGCCAAAGGGCTGATGTCAGGCTTACATGTCCGAGCACAGAACACGTCATGGAGTGTCGGGAAAGAATTCATACCTACTGAGAACAATCCTACTGTTGGAACAGTCCTAGTGTTGGAAAAGAATTCATGTCTACTGAAGCCAATCAATCAACAGTCCTGGAAGTACACTGTGATGAGGAAGGGAAATTGATGTACAAAAACAAAGAGTTTAGAGAAGTTGGATTTTAGGAGGAAAACAGCAAATTTTAAAACAGAATAAATCCAATCCAACCATCACACAGAACCAACATAAAGATACCTACACATACATGAAAGCATTCTGTCAACTTTAAAATGTTATCCTGAGTTATTTCTGAAATAAAACTCACAAAGTTTTATAAATACAAATCACCAAGGCAAAGAAAATGTACTTTCAAAGATGGTTTAAAGAGAAAATGGGTTAACCAGATCTTTTTAATTTTTTTTTGTCCCATTCCTCAACGAGATGAACTTCTGGCATTCACAACTGTTCAGGACACGTGACTGTCTTCATCGGGAATAAACGCAAACTGATACCTTTTTGTGAGAGGCAACGCACAGCGATACAAGCCGCTACACTCTCTAGCTAGACAAAACTTTCCCAGCTTGAACCCCAAGGGTCTGAGCTCCAACTACTGCTTAGCCAGCCCAGAAGGCTTGAAACGCGTGCGCGCGCGCGAGCCGCAAACCCGCGCTTGGCCCCGGGAGGCGCCTCCAGCCTCCCCGAGCATCACTGGGCGTGCTCGTTCGACGTGACACACTACCTTCTAGCTCGCGTGAGGAAAGGCATCCACCACCCACCACCGCAGGCACTCCGCAAACCCTGAGCAGCAGGGCCTACTTCCCAGGATGTCCTTCAGGCCGAAGCGCGCCTGCGCTCAGCAGGACCGGCGCTCGCGCTACTCTTAGGCCCGCCCACAGAGGGAAGTGGGATTGGCGCGGCTGGCAGCCAATCGGCTGCTCGCATTAGCATCTTGGCAGCCTTCCGGAAGCGGTGGGGAGCACCAGTAGCGCTCTAGCGTGAGGACCTATTGTGGCTGCCGGGGAACTTGGCCTGTGACCTCCCAGGACCTGGCGGCCGGTAAGCTGGAAGGCTCCCTGGAGCTGCGGGACGGCCCAGACAGCCGGCGGCAGAACGGGCTTCCGCTGCTTCAGGGGCTCGCGCTGTGCACCCTAGGAGGTGTCCGCAGGTGGTCGGCGCGCCGCGGAAGTGCCGCTGTGACCCGGGCGGTGGGACTTTGCGGTGGGTGTGCGCGGGTGGGGAAGGCCGGGATAGGAAAGTCTTTGTCTGCCGCATACCTGCTGGGAAAGGTTTTCTCGTCTAGCATAAGTGGCAAGGTGAGGCTCTTTCCAGCAGGTTTTGGCTTTGGTTTTTAGGTTTTTTTTACATTATGTGGGATGTTCGAAGTATTAACCTTTAAAAATGCATTATAGGTATTGGGTTATTATAGAAGCAAGTTTACCCGAGACTTTCCCGTAGTGTAACTTTGATCACTGCCTATTCCATACATCTTGAGAAGCCGAAAGAACATTACACTCCAGAAACATTTGTTTAGCAAGGTGAAATTCCTTTCTTCAAACACTGCAATAGAAAAGATTTTAAGTATCTTTGAATGGGAGCTGAACTGTATTCTAGCGCACTTCCTTCTCTCAGACAATACCCATTTCAGTTTGATTGTAACAAACTAAACTCTTAGACCACCCCCCCCGCCCCCAAAACTGTTTGCTCACGATAACTGAGTACTAATACTAGTTCTTTAGTGTTTCTTCCTGAACATAAAAGGAGAAGAAAACCCGGGGGGGGGGGGGGGGGGGGGCGGGAGGGCAGGGGCAAAGAAAAAATAAGTAGAGAGTTTGGCTAAAGAAATATTGAGAAAGATTCATGGCTTTAACCTAGTTGGCACAAATTTGAATCCCTAACCCTGTAATTTTTTCATTGTACATCAACAGCTTGTTATTTCTAGGTTCACTATTCAAATGGGGGCACTTTTCAAATGGGGGACATTCGTGGCTTATACATTTGTAATCCCTCTACTCTACAGGAGGATACCTGTGAGTTTGAGGACAGCCTGACCTACACAGTGAGACCTTGTTTCGAGAGAGGGAGATTAAAGAGGAAACAAAATGCTTTTGACCTCTGACTATGGTTAAAATGTTGCATTACATGTTAGCATCTTGCCACTCAGACTGGTTGGGCCAGTTCTGCTCCCCTTCCCCATCTTTTTAAAATACTATTTTATTGGTGATTATCATACTTGGCAAAACTAGCCCCACAGAGAAATAAAAATGGTAATAAAAATGGTAATAAAAATGGTAATAAAAGCAAACAAAAAATGACCTGAAAATACAAAATGGGCTAGATTACCATGGGAAGGGGAGTGGAGAGAGCAGGAGAGGGAGCAGGAATACCCTTAAAACATGGTATAGGCGTACAGTGAGAGATCACAGTGAAACCTGCTAACTTGCACAATTAGATATTTAGCTCCTGGCTTTCACTCTGCGTACATTTATATATATATATATATATATATATATATAGTAATATTTTTCTTTTTTAAAGAACTTTGAAATAGGGTATTGCTGTGTGAGCCAGGCTAACCTCAGGATTATAGGACTGAACTAACACACCTGGATCCAGTTTGAGCTTTCTTTCCTATCATTTTATCTAGTTAAATTGACAGGCTAGAAAACAAGCTTTAGAAAAGGAAGCCATACAAAAGTAAACTCTGTCTACCTAATAGTGACAGCTGCCTCTGATATGTTACTGCTTCCGTGGACATCTGTAGAAGGCACATTTTGGAGGTGTGTGTGTTCCATGTCAGAATGAGAAGGGGAGAGAATTGCAGTACCATCTTGTCGTGTCTGCATCATGGGGCTGTTTATGTTTCCGGCTATGGCACTGTTGATTTATTTCTTTCCTGCAGAGCAAACATGAATGTTGGAGTTGCCCACAGTGAGGTAAACCCCAACACTCGTGTAATGAACAGCCGTGGTATGTGGCTGACCTATGCTTTGGGAGTTGGCCTGCTTCATATTGTATTACTCAGCATCCCCTTCTGCAGTGTTCCTGTTGCTTGGACCTTAACAAACGTAATTCATAATCTGGTAAGAACTCCATCTTATTTTCAATATGGAGAGCTCTAAGGTTTTGTGTCAGGGAGTTAAGGAATGAAACAGTGCGACACTATTTAATGAATACAGAGCTTCAGGTTAGAAAGATGAGAAAAGTGGAGATAAGTTACTGGTGGCTTGTAACAGCATGAAGGTATTTAATACATTGTAATAAAACCTATAATTTAGTGGTGTTTGGACAACACACTGCTCCTCAATACTAGGGTTTGAACTTGGCCCTGTGAGTGCCCAGCAAGCTCTGGACTGAAGTACCTCCAGCCTAACACTTAGAGATTTTGTTAACAACTTTATATTCTGTGCTATAAAAATCACCTATTTAAAATGTACAGATTCATATTTGGATTACATTACAAAGAAAAATACATGTATATAACTCAGTTGTTTGAAATAATGTGAGTTAATTTTGAAGAATTTTAATGTTGGTTAGGACTTTTTTCTTGTCACACTTGAACATTAGGCCTGTTTCTAACACTTTCTTTTTTGCTATTTTAATTTCATTATACTTTCATTGCTTGCCATTTTAATAAAAATTGCATTATAATTTGGGTTATAAATTCACTAGAATACTTGAACTTTGATTGTTTTTTGTTTAATTCAAGTCTAATAAAGCTCTTTTGTTTGAATCCTGGCAAAGTTTTTCTAAATTGTTTAAGAATACTTTCTTTATTCAGTATAAACATTTTAACCTATGCTCTTTTCAGCGTTTTATGGTACCTTAAATATTTCTTGTTGATTTTCGTGCTCCTGTATTAACATTAGCACTACAGATTGTTACAAACTTCATTGACTTCTAGCATGTTATTCATCCTTGGAAATTGACTATTAGGAAGAGAACCCATCTAACACTGGCTTTTCTTAACCTTTAAGTATTTACTGAAGTAGAAAGGAAAGGGAAATGAATCCAGACTGAGTGTATGCTTCCTTATTAGAGCATATCACGAAGGAAGGAAGGAAGGAAGGAAGGAAGGAAGGGAGGAAGGAAGGGAGGGAGGGAGGGAGGGAGGGAGGGAGGGAGGGAGAAATGGAAGGAGGGAGGGAGGAAGGAAGGGAGGGAATGGGATTTTTATATTAATAATTAACTTACATATGGAATGCTGATGAGGTTGACGATCAGGATACTGTGTTGGTAGAAATGATAAGTAAATACTTCTTCCATTTTAAGTGATAGACTCTGGTGGAATATTACTATTATACTTTCTTGTTTAAAGAGTAGAATCACTGGGCATAGTTGCATACACCTTCAATTAGGGAGGCAGAGGAAGGTGGATCTGTGTAAGTTCAAGGCCAGCTTGGTCTACCTAACAAGGTGTACACGGTCAGGAAAAGCAAGATTGGGGGGGTGGGGGAGAGAGTGAATATCTCACCATGTTCTCCCGATGCCTTGAACTCCTTGGCTGGAGCAGTCTTCCCATGTCAGTAGGACTAAAGGTAAATACCCACAGTACTTGGTGCATATTTTTAAATAGTGGTTTCTAGAAATGCTTGACTGGAAACCTCCTAGTCACTTCCTTTTGACCGGAACTCTTATTTTGGCTTCTGTGGGATCACTTTGTCCTAGGCATACCTCCTGGTTGTCTTCTCTCTTTCTTCCAGTAGAGTCTTCTTTTTATCCACACTTTAATATTAGTAATCTCCTGTGGTCCTTTTCTTTGATTCTCCTTATGCTGTATATTCTATCCAGATCATCCCACCAGCTGTATTTTCAGTTTCTATCTGTAGACTAATGCTTGTATTTAGATCACCTTACATTTGAAAGCAAGCATATAAATGGACTCATTGTAGTTCTGATTTAACCCTCACCACACCAGTCTGTTTCTAATTTCCCTCTAGATCTCATCTTAAGGCTTTACTGCCTGCTAAACCACTGAATTTCAAAGGTGAAACAATGTAATGTCCCTCTGACCTTTTCATGCACAAAGGGGAATCCAGCCACTCCAAGAGAGTTAGGTAGAAGCCTACAATGCCCTGTGCAAAAAACACATGGCCACTTCTACATTGTGTTAATGATTTTTTCTATGTATGATCTATTTACTATTTCACTATTAACTTGCCTATAGCATCATTTATGAGATAATTATCACAATGGTTTTCCTCTTCATATACCTCATTTCTATCCTCTATTTAGACTTGACTCAGAAATATTTTTTAAATGTGTATCTACACAAGGCCTATTTATAAGTCCTTTGAGGATTTGTGTTTATAGTAAACTCCCAAACTCTTTGTGTGGCATAATCATTCTGTTCACCTAGTCTCCAAACCAGATACAGGCTGTAGGCTTTGTTCTAGCAATTTGGAAAAAACAATATTGCTGTTACCTTTTGCCTTGGCTTCAGCTTTCCTATTTCCTCATTCTGCCTGGCTGATTTCTGTCCAACAAAACTACTCAGATCTCACCTCCTATACTAATCTCTAGAACCCTCTGCATTCATTATATATTCATAGTAGTTTTGTAATTAGGAGCTTAATCTCAATTGCTCATTTACTTTGGTCTTCAAAACAGGCTCTCACTCTGGCCCCAGGCTGGTCTTGAACTCTTGGCATTCATCCTGTTTCAATTTTCCAAGAGCTGGGATTTCACGAGTGAGCTGTCACATCTGGCTTCTTCATATTTTAATCTCTGTATTCTCTGATGATACATGTATATATGTGTTTACTAAATACACGTTTAAGTATATTATAGGTGCCATTTCCATTCCTGCCTTTCTTGTTTTGAAGTTGATTGAGATTGTGTCACAGTATGTAACTATGAGCAAACAGTGGGTAGTGGCACCGTATAGGGAAGCATGTTTTCCATTCATTATCCGTTCAGCACACTACAAAATAAAATAAAACTAAACTAAATTAAATTTAACCAACCATAGATACAACAATTACAAGACTGCAATTTAAGGTTTCCATTAAAAATAGCTCCCATTTTAGCCAACTAGAATGTGATATGTAAAGCTTTAAGCATGTGGAAATGGAGCTAATCACTGTAGTGCAGAAACCATACTACTCTTAAGAACCTACAGTGATTACCTTTATTTGGTGCAACAGGTCATTCTTTTATTCTTTTAATATGTTTTATTTTTGTGTATGTGTCTGTGTGTTCACACATACATTCAGGTATCTGTGAAGGACAGAAGAGAGTGTCAGATCCCCTGGGTGTTACAGTCAGTTGTGAGCTGCCTAACATGGGTTCTGAGAACCCAACCTTGGTCCTTTACAAGAGCAACAAGTGTTCCTAACTGCTGAGGGGTTTTACACACACACACACACACACACACACACACACACACACACGTAATTCCTCTTGCCCCACTACAGTTCATTCTTGAAGATTGTGTTAATACTTAACAGAATTACCATCCCAGCTATAAAGTGAATGATAAGTCTGAGTCAATAACTATTAAGTGCTAGTACAGGACACATGTATTTTCTTTTCATAATTATTTTGGTTTGTGAATTATCATTAATACTATTGTATAAAAGCTAAAAGTGAGCATATTAAAAGAAAAGATATAGTTAGTAAAAGTGTTCTTTTGTGTGATTCTGTGCATGCTGTGTGCACATTGCTGGGAATTGATTGGCGTGTCAAACATGCTGGTCATACAGTGCTGTGGAGCTAACTGTACTCAAGTGCAGACTTTATCTTTTTCCATTGAAAATGGTAAACTTTTGAGTATCTCATTTTAAACAGTTGTGAGAGCAATGTGGTTTGAAGGAAACAGCAAAAAAAAAATGGTTCTTTTCCTAGATTCTAAGAAAAAAGTGTGTTGTAGAATAGTTCTTTTTTCTTATAAAACAATAATAATTTATCAAAGTAGTTTTAATACTGTTATAAAACTACACCCACATTAAATAAAGTCATTTATATCATTTATTAACCAGTGCAAAGGACTCTGAGAACATTTTTATGTTTCATGAGTTTTAATCTGTTTTCTCAGTCTGTCTCTGACTTAATTTTTTTGTTCTTATAAGAACTGTTAGACAATTGGTTTCTGGTTTCAACTTTATGGAAAAACTTTCAGGATTTTAGTTTTTCGTGCTTGAGTTAGAGCCTGGGGTGTTCTTTATCCTGCACATGCCAGGTGCTTCACCACCAAACCATACCCTAGCTTTACGGCAGCTTTATTGATGAGTGACCTATATAACAAAATCTATCCATTTTAAACATGTAGTTGAATTAAATTTTTAATTTTTTTCTAGGAATTGCATACTTGAATACTATGTTTACACTATTTCCACCCTTTTCCCCTCCAACCCCTCCATTATCCGCCCCCCACAACTCTCAAATCCACAACCTCTTGTTATTGTTGCATTTACATATATGTGTACATAAATACAACCTGCTGGGTCCATTCAGTGTTCCTCATATGTGTATGTGTTGGGATCAGATAGTTGATCAGAAGCCTCATGCCTGGAAAGGACTGAGGCTTCTTCCTCACCTTAGACCATTTATGTTCCTGGATGAAAGACACACACAGTAGCTGGGCAGCTGCCTACCCTCCATGCTGTTAGAATCTTCTTTCCTGTCAGTAACGCCAGATTATCACATACTATTTGCTGTGGTCCATCTTGGCTGCCCTTCATCCAATTGGGCAGCCGTCTGGGCCACATTGTCTTGGCGCTCAGCCCATGGTGGCTCTCCTCCTCCTTCCTGCATGTTCTTCTTCCATGGCAGCCTCTCTCTGCCCCTTCACTCCTTTCTCTTCAAGCCTGTAAACCTCAACCCCACCTATGTCTCTTCTGCCCAGCTATTGGGTATGGGCATCTTTATTCACCAATCAGAATTAACATGGGGACAAGGCCACGGGGGCTGCATTTAGCATTACTAGACAGTAAAAGGCAAAACCTCAACACCATCCATGTTGGCATATCAACTACTGTTACATTGTTTAGGCAACAATACTATTGAGAGCTCATGAGTGCGGCTGTTACGTATAGAAGACACTATCTTACAGCAGATATCCTGGACTCTGACTCTTATACTCTTTCCACATCCTCTGCTGCAGTGTTTTCTGAACTTAGTGTAGGGATTGCGTTACAGATATTGGATAACCCACAATCAGTTGTTCTCTGCATTTTAACCAGATGTGGATTTGTGTAATGGTCTCTGCTGTGAAAAGGAGCTTATTTGATGAAGTGAGAGTTACACTTACTATGGGTATAAAAGGATAAGAATGCAGTTAGACATTTCTCTGCTCTAGGAAAGTGACAGTAGTAGGTTTTCTAGAGTCCAAGACCTAACCAGTCAAGAATGCTTCCAGGTCAGTTCCAGCTGGATTCCTCCAAGTCCTTTATCTGAAATGTGTAGTGTATTCAGCAATGGGATCATTAAAGGTCCTGGGAGGTAGCAAAGGTTCCTGAACACCCTTGACCAACACCTTTTCCTTTAAGGAAAGGGCAGTTTCCTGTGACTGCAACTGGGATTTTTTAGACAGTTTATAACTCTTGGAAGGAACACTATCACCCCCAAATTGCAGAACTAGTTCTTAATTTTTGAAAGGTTATATACTCTAGAGAATTTAAAGGAAACACTTTGTGTTTCAATGTTCCTTTTAGTGTATGTAAAATGGCTTTTTGGCATTGATAATATTAACACACCTTGGCTTAATATTGTCTTCCAGTGTTCAATAATCGGTCTGTTCTAGGTATTACTCCTCAGATATTAGGGCCAATAGAAAACAAACATGCAAATAACAGATCGTTACACTCAAAAAAGGGCTGAAGTCTATGCGTGCACCTAAATGGGAGGTGTATTGTTACTGAAGGTTTACTAAGACGTGTCACTGAAGCTGAGCCATCATAGATGAGGTAGTTGGAATGGTAACATCGAAGCTTGAACCTAAACCAAAAAGGGCTCATACGCTCTGAGTGTTCTGGCTCTGTGCTGTATAGTGACTTCTGCCCTACCTCTCATTACTTAGACTCTTTTTTTGTCTCACCAGCCCTCAGAAGAGGACATTCCCAGGCTAGAGATACATGTTATTCAGTGTCATATAGGTTCTCCACACATAAGCCACCCACTAAATGTCTGTTAAGTACTTGGAAATATATGTGCTTTCCACAATAGCTTAGGTATTGATGCATAAATTTACTGACAAATTACCTTTTTTATACATTTTCAACAAATTTTTTAATCCGTGTACAAAATAATGGGTTTCATTATGACATCTAGCATACAGATACTAATGCCTTGTCCACACGGTCCCACCCTGTACCACTGCAACCATCCAGCTACAGATACTAATGCCTTGTCCACACGGTCCCACCCTGTACCACTGCAACCATCCAGCTACAGATACTAATGCCTTGTCCACACGGTCCCACCCTGTACCACTGCAACCATCCAGCTACAGATACTAATGCCTTGTCCACACGGTCCCACCCTGTACCACTGCAACCATCCAGCTACAGATACTAATGCCTTGTCCACACGGTCCCACCCTGTACCACTGCAACCATCCAGCTACAGATACTAATGCCTTGTCCACACGGTCCCACCCTGTACCACTGCAACCATCCAGCTACAGATACTAATGCCTTGTCCACACTGTCCCACCCTGTACCACTGCAACCATCCAGCTACAGATACTAATGCCTTGTCCACACGGTCCCACCCTGTACCACTGCAACCATCCAGCTACAGATACTAATGCCTTGTCCATACTGTCCCACCCTGTACCACTGCAACCATCCAGCTACAGATACTAATGCCTTGTCCACACTGTCCCACCCTGTACCACTGCAACCATCCAGTCTCTCCCCGAACAGCCCCCTTAATCTTTGATGTCATATGTTTTAAATCTACATTTCACATATGAGAGAAAACATGCATGTTTGTCATTTCTACCCGTCCTCTTGTAGTAGCCCTCTTTCATCACCTCCTCCCTCTCAACCCTTCCTCTTCCCTCATATTTTTCCCACTGCATTCATGCCCTGTGTATGCGAATATACTTAGAGCTAGATTTTGTATATTAGAAAATGCAATATTTTATCTTCCTCTCGTTACCCTCTTGTTATCCCTTTCCTTTTACAATTTATCTTCTGGTTTTGTCAGATGCAACACACACACACACACACACACACACACACACGTTCATTAGTGGTGACTAAAACTCTTACAGTATATTTATATAAATATACCACATTTTGTCTTATCATTACTCAGTTGGTGAGCATTTAGGCTGGTTCCTTGCTGTTGTGAAGAGTGCAGTAATAAATATAGTTGTAGTATATGTTAACACTCATATCTGTTTAATGAACATGTTCCTGTTGATTGCCCATGTACTGGTTTTCACTAAATGAAACATACCCCAGAAAGCTTTTTACTTCATAGATACTGAACATAATTTTTCACTATTTTATGAAAACCTAACTTGTTAGTTTAAATCATATACTCTTTCACAAATAGCCTAGAACCATCATGATGCTTAATTGGAAGGATGAACTCTGCATTTGATTCCCTGTGTTGTTTGCTTTTCAGGGGATGTATGTGTTTTTGCATGCAGTAAAAGGAACGCCTTTTGAGACTCCCGATCAGGGTAGAGCAAGGCTCCTAACTCACTGGGAACAGCTCGACTATGGAGTACAGTTTACATCTTCTCGGAAGTTTTTCACAATTTCTCCAATAATTCTGTAAGTGGTGGAAGTGTTCAGAGATACTGAATTGGATAAGAGAATAGTGTTTATTTATCAGATTTAATTGACTTTTATTAAGAACTTTATCAGCAAGTAGCGGCAATAAGAGTCATAAGGTACAGGCACGATTTTTAACAAGTTGTTAAGAAACCAGTTTTTACTTGAATCAGTATAGATAGAAGTACTGCTATCATCAGTGAATATAACATTCTAACATACACAAATAAAAAACATTTGTGTCTTTGTTTCTTCTAAGGAAATTATGAGTACACTATTATTTTTATCATATATTGAAGCAATCATCCTAAAGAATGATTTGCTGGTAATAATTATATTGGCTACCCATCTATTCAGATAGCTCAGTTCAAGCTTCTTGAGAAAAGAGTGCTTTAGAAGACATAGAGGTCAGACCTTTAGTTGTAATGCTGACCTGGATTGAATCCTGTATCATCCATTCACCACGGTTTGCTTGTCTATAGAATTCTAACAAGGGCTGGGGATGCAGCTCAGTGGGAGATGGCTTGTCCAGCATGACAGGATGTGGAGTCTGACCCACAGCACCACATACAAGCAGCATGATGGTGCGCACTTGCACTCCCAGCTCTCAGGAGGTCAAGGCAGGAAGCTCAAGAACTTGGCCATGCCCGTGCAGCTAGCTGAAGGCTATCCTGGGCTATATAGAGCTTTTCTCAGTGCCCCACACCCAACCCCTCCCATAAAAATCAATGTGATGGTAACTGACTTAGTGGTACTTGAGTCTCTAAAAAACAAGTCAGATACAGCTATTGGAATCTGGTGTCTGCTTTCCTCCCAATGTGTATCATTATTCCCTGCATTTGAATATTTTATTTCTAACCTAATTTTTACCTGTTTTTATGCTTTTGCTCAAATTGATTCTAAATGAAATACCATCTCCTTTTTTCTTCCTTGACTCTATATAGGTATAATTGAGAAATAAATACATATTTTCCTCTTTTAAGAGTTCATAAGTACATAGATTGCTTAATATGACACCCAATAGCTTGTACATGATATATATCACATATTACTTAATTTTAACACTATAGTATATAGCTTCATACATAATACTGTATCTATGATAGTATCAATGTAGTCTGGATTAGGTGAAAAGACTGTAAGAGAGGTAAGTTTTGGATAGATATATTCACAGGACATTTTCAAGAGACAAGATTATAAAGGAATAACTGTTTAGTTCAAATTTTTGAATTTTGTGGAAATGAGTTTCGTCACATGTAAAAATTAAACTCAAAAAGAAAATGTCTCTATAATCTAACAGAAGTAAATGTGATAATAGACATAAAGGCTACACAGTCCTAACTGCTGGTTTGGGCTATTTTGGTTTTAAGCTATATAATATTGGCCTTGCACATGCTAGAGAGACAATACAGTTAGAACACTTCTCAGCCCCTAGAGAGACAATACAGTTAGAACACTTCTCAGCCCCTAGAGAGACAATACAGTTAGAACACTTCTCAGCCCCTAGAGACAATACAGTTAGAACACTTCTCAGCCCCTAGAGAGACAATACAGTTAGAACACTTCTCAGCCCCTAGAGACAATACAGTTAGAACACTTCTCAGCCCCTAGAGAGACAATACAGTTAGAGCACTTCTCAGCCCCTAGAGACAATACAGTTAGAACACTTCTCAGCCCCTAGAGACAATACAGTTAGAACACTTCTCAGCCCCTAGAGAGACAATACAGTTAGAACACTTCTCAGCCCCTAGAGAGACAATACAGTTAGAGCACTTCTCAGCCCCTTCTGGGTTTTTTTGGTTTTGTTTTGGCCATTTTCTTTCCTCATCTGTAAAACATAGATTGCAGTATACTATACATAAAAATACTTGACATATGATGAGTTTTCAATTAGCAATATACCAAAAAGTCAACCAAGATATACCTATATATAGTCTCCCTGGTTTTCAAAATATTATTTTGACCCAAAGTTACTATTTCAAATACTCTGATTGAATTTCTTGTATAACTAGAGAAGTAACTTTTAAGCCATCTATATAGTATAGATTTTTTTTTCTTTTTCCTTTTGTGGCACTGGAGATCAGATCTGGGCATCCTGCAGACTACATCAGTTGAATCACCAGCCCTGATCATTTTCAAAAGTGCTTTCATGTTTGCTTTAATTTGTACATGCTATTACCACAGATTTTTGGATAAAGAAACAGACTCAAGCTAGCGAGGGTGGCACATCCTTAACCCCAGTACTATGGAAGCAGACGGGTTTGAGGACAGCTTGGTCTGTGTATCAAGTTCTAGGCCAGCCAGAGCTACTTAGACCCCATCTCAAAAGAAAGAAAAAAGAAACAAATTCAAATGTGTTGCATTGGTAAAGATCTTATGACTATATTGAATCAAGAGCCTGGATTACACTGAAACTTCTGTCTTCTGTTGCACGCCTATTTCATATACCTTAGCAAATAAACTGTTTTATACTGATTCTGCCTGGTATTGCATTTCCTCAGAGAGTCATCTAGGTTATGTTAAGAATGGAGTATTTTCCATGTACTCTACACGATGTTATTAATTTTTATTACAAGAAAGTGTGGTAGGGTGAAAACATGCCAAGATGTATCCGATTATAAGTTAAACTGGTATTAGCAACAAGTCAGTTAGTTGGCTTACTGAGTATAGTGGATAAAGCCATTTTGTTCAGTGATGAAAGTATAAAACAGTTTTCAAGTGTATAAAAGCATGAAGGAAGATTTTGCAGTAAAAATTGAGAAATGGGAGCTGTAGAGATTGCTCACCAGTTAAAAGCACTGGCTTTTCTTCTAAAGGACCTGAGTTCAATTCCCAGCACCCTCATGGCAGCTCACAGCTGTCTGAAATTCCATTTTTGGTGGCCTTCTCTATCCTCTGGAGGCACCAGGTTTGCCCATGGTACACAGATACACATACAGGTAAAACATTCATACACATAAAATGGTTTTTTAATTGAGAAATATGGTTTAAGTGAAGACTATAGAATTTCTTATGTTACAAAATTCTGAAAAAGGTGTGTACAGTTTTTTTGACATGTTTTCATTTGTGGAGGCAGTTGTTCTTTCCTAGACAAATTATACATACCTTGTTTCCTGAGATAAAGCTAGAGGAAACGAGCTTCCTGCGTCCTGTAATAGCAAAACAGATGGGATTTTCACCTGAATCTTTCAGGTTTCCAGATAGAATGTTCTGCGATAGCAAGAAGATCATAACATCAGAAGAGCAACTGAATGTGTATTTCTTTCAAAGATGCTAGTTTCTGCATGTGCAAAAGCTAGCTTCCAATGCTCTGCACTAGTTGTGCATGACCTACACTTGAAATCTCATAGGCATGTGAAGTGTATTTGAAAGTCATCTGCTCTCAATGATGCCAAGCATCAGTGTGTTCCTGTATATACTGCAGAAATGTAAGATGTGCACCTCACTTTTTAAATCTCAAAAGCTTTCATTTTATTTTAGTATCAAAATGATTTTATTTTAGGCATTTGTGTTTATTCACCCCTTTTAATAATATTTTTCAATTCTAGGTAATTTCATTTTGGGATGCTATGTGTATTCTAACTTTTTATCTCTGCAGATACTTTCTGGCAAGTTTCTATACGAAGTATGATTCAACTCACTTCATCCTAAACACAGCTTCTCTCCTGAGTGTACTTATTCCCAAAATGCCACAGCTGCATGGTGTTCGGATCTTTGGAATTAATAAGTATTGAAATGTTTTTGCAACTGAACAGAACTGTTAAGAGTTACTTGGGTTTCCTGTAACGAAAGAGTAGTTTATGAACTGCACTGTTTCTGTGATAATGTGAAATAAGAGGTATTTACATTGGAGGGCCAAGTACTGCTCCTTCATAACCTGTCTTGAAGTGCAGAACTCTGCTTAAGGATGCCTCTGTCTAATGTGCTTGGTATATT
Source organism: Arvicanthis niloticus (assembly GCF_011762505.2). Lineage (NCBI taxonomy): Eukaryota > Metazoa > Chordata > Mammalia > Rodentia > Muridae > Arvicanthis > Arvicanthis niloticus. The sequence continues at coordinate 134,610,836 of NC_047660.1, forward strand.
TTTGAGAGGCTTTGCAGGCAGGCTGGGCAGGCCCAGCTTATAAGTTGATGGTAGTACAATGAGGGTACTGTAACTAAATCCAAGGAAATGTGGGATTTGTAAGAAACCAGGTCCAGCTTATAGTGAGCAGGCATTATGTTAGAGAAAGAACATTCCAATCATTCATTCATAGTCAGTTTAAGCAGACTTCTAGAAAGCAGAATCACCTGTATGCATGTTTTTATTATTGTACATGGTCTACTTTATATGACATACACCCTCTTGTTTTGTACAAGCCCCTTCCTAATATGTGTGCTCTTGGTTTTTCTGGCTTAGTATTGTGCATTGATAAATGAGGAAATGTTTGCATTTATTGCATTACAGGGTTTGTCTTCATTTCTCACTCTAAGAGAAGAAGATAGGCAGGCATCTTACAGTCAAGGCTCTGAGTCAACTGCTCACTTTGGAACAAAGTCGGTTTTACTGCTTTTCCAGAAGCCAAGCTGCTAAACCAATTAAGAGAATAACTTATTTCAAGGACTTCAGGTCTTGAGTAGCTGAAAAGTATTGCTTAGTTGGTTGTGTAAGTTGGTAAAGTCTATCATTCTTTAGAAAAGGAAATGCATCATGGAGCCAGCTGATATGGGCAGACCTAAGTAATGAATTCTTTGTCAGCAAAGCTGAAGTAACAGATAACACTGTTTGCTCTTCGTCTCTTGCTCTCAATCCCAACAGTTTGGTTTGCCCATTAATATTTCCTTTAAATGTGTGAGTCTTAGTGTAGATGACCCAAAATGGTACCTATATTCACAGCAACAGCTATATTGAATTCTTGTGACTCGGGGAAGCTTCCTATAGTTGCTAGCATTAATTGAATGAAAAGAAGTAAATACCTTTCTAAAATGATATAAAGCTGAGAAACTCAGTAACATAAGACTAAAGACAGTTGTAGACCAACTTATAAATCAATCGTGGCGATAAACAGACTTAAGGGGAGTGATCATTGTTTCATAAAGTACTGAATTTAGACGTTAGTTGTTGAGACTACCTTTGTATGTTTGTCTTGTGTATTTTTAAATAACTGGTAATTGACACTTTAATAAAAGGTTTTTCCTTGGTGTAAGATGATTTTAAGTTTTCCAAGACAGTCATCAGAACTACACTGACATTTATCAGATTTATAAAATTAGCTAAAAATGGTCCTCTGTTTAAGTACATTTTTTTCTCTTTTCTTTTCTTTTTTTCTTTCTTTTTTTTTTGTTTTTTGTTTTTTGTTTTTTGTTTTTCGTTTTAAGACAGGGTCTCTATTGTAGTTCTGACTGTCCTAGAACTCCCTCTGTAGACCAGGCTGGCCTCAGACTCAGAGAGATCCATCTGCCTCTGCCTCCCGAGTGCTGGAATTAAAGGTGTGAGCTACCACTGCCAGTTTAACTTCATTTTTGAAAGCTTGTATTTTTTTCTTCCCATTTTCTGTGCTTCCTACTTTCAATGCATTAAGAAATTTTTTCTCATAGCCATATGAGGCCTTACTCAGTTATGCTTCTCTAGTCCTAAAGAGTTGGTAAACAAGAAAAACTGATGCCTTCTGTAGACGTGCTTACAGGTACTCGAGGAAGGGAGGAGTACCATGGAGGGAATGGCATGGGGTGAGTGGACACTGACATGTAGCAGACCTGTTTCATCCGAGACAGCATTTGAATACATCTAAATACTGCTAAATAAGAGGTAGAAGGTACAGCAGTCTAGGAAAGATTGCCAGGAAGAGTAGTAACAGATGCTGAGATTCTTGAACACCAGAAATGTGTTTGAGGGAGCTCAAGAAGGCTACTGGCACAGGGAAAAGAGAAAGAATGGCTGCCGCTGAGGTCTGAGCAGTATAGCATGGTCACACCAGGTTCAAAATTACCAAAATAGGTGGGTTTCCTCTCAGTGTGAAAAAGTTACACAAAAGATGAAAGGGGTTCATTTTACTTACAGCTCACTGACTGCTGTTGAAAATAAACTGAGAATAAAAAACAGAATAGTTAGGAAGCTACTGCAGCCAAACAGTAGTTCAGACTAATCAGTAGCATGAAAAATGGTAAGTGGTCAGGTTTGCACTTTGGGGATGAGACACTGATGAATGTTGGTTAAAGAAGAAAATGAAGCGATTCAGTAATTTAGTTGAATGGTTCTGTTAAACCTGAAAAATGCCAGTTTCATAAATGTATACTTTACCTATTTGGGACATAACTCTCCTAATCTAGATGAGGTGGCACATGCCTATAACCTCAGCACTTGCCAGGATAGGGGAGGAGGGCTACTTGCTGTGAGTGCAAGGCCACGTTGTCACAATAACAATAAAACCTAGTTAAATCTAATGAAGTCAGGAGACACTCTGGCAACTTCTGTGATGAGCCACTAATTTCAGCATTCATCAGTAGATATTTTAAAGATTTTAAGTATGATTGTGGGGGATTGTACAGGAGGGTAGTGCCTGCAGAGGCCAGTACAGGGTGTTCCATCCCCTGAAGCTTGAGTTATAGGGTTTTGAGTTGCCTCACTTGGGTGCTCAGAATGGAACTTTGATGTGCATCTTTTACCCGTGCACCTACTCTCTAGCCTGTCAGTGTATCAAGCATGGTACTTAAGTGGCGCCTTGGTAATGGTTTCCTATTTCCTTTTTTGCAGTTTTTACTGCTATATGTTTTTCCAAGTGGTTTTGACATGTCACATTCCTTTTTGGGTTTTCTGTTTATGGTATTACTGTCTACCAAACTATAGATTCTAAGAGAGGGTAACAACAGCCACTGAAAAGTATCTATGTGAGTCACCCTAATAGATATGTGATGGCATAGCACTAAGTTAGAAAAGTACTTAAAGACTAATTCAGTACACTGCATCAGCTCAAACCAGCACGGACGAGCCTTCCTCCGTAAGTCCTGATTGAACACTAATAGAGGACAGCATGACCCATCTTATAATAGGTACAAGCTGTTTATAGTGAGCCAAAATCCTTATCTTTATGCACTTATCTCTTCAGCTACTTGTGTAAACTGTATTGAACAAGGATTCCTGTAGCTGTTACTATTGTCCATAAGATACAGTCTCACATTTTTCCCACTTGCAGGATTGCTTTAAGAACTACTTTGTTTTTTTTATTGTATAGAATGCAAGCTAAATACAAGATGTGATGAGATGAGGCTTATTTTTTCAGTTTGTTATCACCTCAGCTGTTTTGATTTGATGACCACATCATTGATTCACTTTATGGTCACACAAACCTCAGGTCTTCAATGTGAACTAGCAGGTGACGGCTCCCCTCCACACTTAACAAATGGGCTTACAAACCAAAAGCCGACAGTTTTTCTTATCAAAATTATCTTGTTAATTTTAGCCTATCTTATCTACCTACTGTTGAATTCTAAATCCTCCTGCTTCAAATCCTGTATGCCGAGATTACTGGGTGCACCACCACGCCTAGCTAAGTTTCTCAATAATTTTGAATTTAACATACAAGTTAAATTGTCTTTGTCTTTCCATTTTGCATAAGTATAAATTCATTAAAAAATCTAAAACAAATACAATTAGAAAATAACATTCTAAAATGAATAAAATTATTTTTTTCCATGTAAGTAGCTTTATTGTCAGTCTTATTTTTACTTTGCAGAACAGATTTTTCAAGTATTTTGTATTTTGGTTGACCATATTATCAAGAGGATAAATGTGTGGGTTCTTTCCTTCATCTTCTAGTTTTCAAATTGGTGAAAAAAATTAACATATTAACTGTTTCCTGGGAAAATACAGAGATCCTTTGAAACAGATATTCTCATGAATTCTTCTCAAACTGTGTGCTTCTCTCGTTGCACTGTTAACATACAGGAAGGGTAGAGATTCACTCTCTTCCTTCCCGACTCTAACCATGCATGGCCTCTGCATGCTTGAAGAGTGGGAAGCTTCCTCAGAAGTTTGTGTGATTCAGCAGTTCTGCTTTGTGGAATGGTGTGGATATAGAATGTTCTTCCAGAGGTCGGTGTTAAAGGCTTGCTATGCAAGATGTTCTTAGGAGATAGAGCCTATTCAGAGTATGTCCCTGCGGTCCCATATCCTGTCTCCAGACCAGTTCTCCTTGTTTGTTATTTCTCAGCTCCCATCATGGTTCTCCATCTGGTCACAGTCCTAAAAGCAATGGAATCAGCGATATGTGAACTCAAGTGTTAGAAATGGCGAGCCAAAACAACTTTTCATCCTTGGAAAGTGTCCTTTGTGACAACAGTGAAAAGCTTACTAACAAAGTATATATCTGAAAGAAGTAAAAGGAGCGTGACTGCAGTAACGTCCATGTTCACAGCAGCGTTCTTCACAATAGCCACAAGAAAGAAGCAGTCCATGTGCCCATATCAAAAGATGAATGGATAAAATAACATGTGTACAGTGAAAAGTGATTCTATGTTTAAAAGGGAATTTTGATATATGGTAGACAACAGGTTAACCTCAAAGACACTATGAAATAGTCACAATATGATGAATGTGGTTATGATTTCCACTTACATTCATAAAGACAAAGGAGAATAGTTGTTGCCAAGATTGTAGTATTAATGTTTACCAGCTAGTAAATTTTAGTTTGGGAAGATGAGTTTTGGACATCAATGGTAGTTAAGAGTATAGAACAATGAGAGTTCTTCAGACCATGTATGCTCTATGTTTTGCCATAAGAAGATAACCTGAAGGACAAGTTGTAAGTATAATACATCAGCAAACAAAACGTAACAAAAAATCTTCCAAAAATGAAACCAGACTAACAGTATTCCCTATAGTAGGGTTTTTCTCACAGAAGATGGAATCGCTCATTAAAGAAAACTGGAAAGGAGAAAGGCAGGTGGCCAGAGTGCATGACTACTTTGAAACTGGTATGTGACTCAAATGGGAAGTAATTCCTCAGGCTTGAAATATAAGCAATAAGAGCACCAGGCTTATTTCTACTGCCTTCATCCTGTACATATAAACTGCATTTGATGTTCATTGTGGTTTATTGAAAACAAAGATGAGAGACCAGCTGACCCTAGGTCCAGCATCATTACAGTTTTTCACATGTTAATAAATTGCTAGTTCTGATGGGTTTTAAATAGTTTTTTTAGCAATTTGTAATGTGTTACTCAGTAACCTAGAGTCCAGTCGCTTCAAAGGCTGGAAAGGAATCAGACGCAGAAACCAAGCAATTAGGTCGTGATCTTGCCAGGCTACAGATATATCCATTCAAACCACTCAGCCTTTCCCAAGTTACTCCATGTGCATTTCCATTTCTCTACCTTTCAGTTACCTGTATTGAAGATTGAGGGTGTATCTTAAGTTTTTAGCTCTCAAAACCAAGAAAGTACCTGCCACAAAACAAAAGTCTGGATGAATGTGTGATAAAGTCCAGGTAGGCCTACAGGAGTGGGTATTTGTAGTCCCAATTACTATGGAGGCTAAAGAAAGACTTAAGTTCAGAAGGGCCAGCTTGGACAACATAGCAAGAACCTGAATCATAGATTTGTCTAGTAATTCATACACATGCACACACATCTAGGTGGAACATGTAAGGAACAAGTATTGTAAAATTCTTCCTATTAAATTCACCTGAAGGTTACAAATGAGTTTGTCTTCTGGCATTTAACCAAACAGGTTCCAGAGTCATGGTTGCCCTGGCCCATTCTAATGTTAGTCAGTTACTTTGTGACTTGGAATTCATTCAAATTTAGTAGTTCAATTACCTGTAAATGAGGCCACTGAGCACAGTATCTCGTGGATGTTCTCCTGACCAGGCTGGCACAAAAGTGTTGCTTCATTGTTACACACTGTAAAAAATCTCGTTTTTTTTTTTAAAGTAAGCTCAATATTATAATTATGAATTTATTTGTACCTGCTCCTAGAGTTTAGTATGTCTGTGATAAGGTTTACCTGTTCTTGTTGTTTAACTCAGCAAAACAAAGATGTGTATCCAAGCCCTTCCCTGCCTTGCATTGTAAAGCCTTTGTTTACTAGTGTTTAAAGTTTAGGTAGAAAGGAAAGATTTGGGACACATCCATGATTGTATTAACAAATTCACAAACCAAACCAACAAAAACAAAGCAAGATGCAACAGTTAGTACATGCTACACGGAAAGTAGAAAGTTGACCTGGGACTATAGAATGCCACACGGAAGTATTTTTGAAATGTTCACCACTTATTACACTGACTTTATGATAACAAAATGAGCCAGCCACAGGTACTTCACTTGGGATGGTAAATGGAGCGGTTGTTTAAACTGTGCAACCAAAACCATTTCACTCTGAGAACCAAGCGCTCCTTTTGCTCCTATAATATTGGTGTTCTGAGTTCTGATGAAAATACTCTTGCCCCATGAAAATGGAAGGTTTCTCAGGTCGCTACCTTTTAAGTCTAGTGACAGTTTTCCTAAAATAGAATGACGATGTGCCCTACCGCTTTTTTTCCTGGTGTCAGCAAAGTTCTAACCGAGAGTAAGACCCTTTCCTAAAACGTGGCATAGTGTGGGCACAGTGCGATCAACTAAATTTGGACACCTTTTCATGAGTGTGACTTTGTAAAAGTCCTGATACTCACAAACCCCGCAGGAACGCCGCAGGCTATAAGAGGTCATTAGCATTTCTTTACTAAGTGTGGTTTTTAAGCCACAGGAAGTACCGCGGACCCAAAAGCGGTGGCGTCACTTCCGGGCGCCTGAGCGTAACAGGCGCCCGCAGTTTACTATGAAGGTGAATGGGAGTCGCTCTCGCGCGCGCTCGTATTTTTTCTGTCCCAGGCTTTTGCTCACCACCAACAGAGACTCCGCGCTTCCCAGCCAGCTGATTTCAGCTGTGTCGTCCAAATTGAGGAAACCTAATTCTTCTGGAGAGGCTGTAGGAGCTCATGACTGAAATCTGCGAGTAGTTCACTCCCATCCCAGCCCCTGCAGGCTGCTTTCCCAGTCGACATGGTCACTTTATTCTCTAACCCCCGTTTTGCTCATTCCATATATGTTTTGCAATGTGGGAATCCTAGGGTGTTTGTGTTTAGTGATGGATTGCTATCTTTTGGGGAGGAGTTGATGTGGGGAGGAGGGTTTAGGAAGAAGTTTGGGTGATGAACCTATTCAAAAAGTGGAGATGTGAATCCAAAGATTGGATAAGTGTTTACAGTTATCTTTGCTGAGATGCCATTTTTTGACTTTTGTTGTTTGTTTTTTTACAGTGAACTTTATGAGAGGACTTGTTTCCAAAGTACAAAGTTAAATCCTAATTTAGTGAGCATATATTTTAATAGACTGTCCAAATGTAGTACACGCTTTTGTAAGGGGGGGGGTCAAGAAATGGGAGGCCTTTATTTTTCATTTGTTCCATTTGCCTTTAATTTTTAAGGTCATTTTAAATAGGACTATTCACATAACTATTATACTATAACATTAGCTGTTGTATAAAGTGCGTGTTGAGCATGGTTTACCCAAAATACCAGGACCGGAAGTGTTCCAAATTTCAAAAAACTTTTTTTAAAAAAAATTTTGGGATGTGTCATATTCATGACCAATCTGAGGATGAAACCCAGGTATTAATGTGAAATTCGTGTTTTATTTGCAAACTAAGCACAGCTAAGATAATTTTATACAATAATATTTTTAGTACTTTTTGTATTTCCACTAACAACTCAGGTAAGTAGAGTAGAATTTCACTTTGGGGATGCACAACTTGAAATATTAATATTAATCATTTTATGTATTTTATATATTTTCATTTTTCTCTTGCAAAATCTGATATATTTATATTCAGTGATTTCTAGGGCCTCTAAAAGATTTTAATAACTTTTTACAAATGTTCTTAAAATTCTGTATTCTGCATACTTAAAAAGCAAAATAATATTCATTATTTTGTTTAAGTAAATGAATTCATTGCAAATGGCATATGTCTGTAATTCTTTTCTAGGAATTCTTTGTAGAATAGCCAATATGCTAATGTTAAGTAAGGCAGCAAGAGCTATTCCCAAACCACCAGCGAGGAAAGTGTATGGAATGTTAAGAAGATTTAATGTTCATCCCAGAACACTCTTTCGTTATAAACTGGTCCTGGGAATTGAAACCAGCTGCGATGACACAGGAGCTGCAGTGGTGGATGAAACTGGAACTGTGCTAGGAGAAGCACTGCACTCCCAAGCTGATGTTCATCTGAAGTAAGTAGAAAACATTTGGGTCATTTTCTGCATTTTTGCCTCTTTTTTTTTTTTTTTTTTTAGAAAAATGACACCACTCTTTTCCATTTATCATGACTTTGGGCTAGGACAGGGAAGTCTCAGGGCTAGGAAGGAAAAGGCAAGGGCAAGTCTAGGAAGATATTTTGGTCATCCTGATAAGCCCTTAGAAATAGTAATCACGGGAGTGTTCACAGAATTTTGTTTATTGCAGTACTTGTTCTTTGACTATTTGTGTTTATTGTCTTGCTTGTTCCTTGACTATTTGCATCTATTGTATTGCTAGTTCCTCAACCTAGAACTGACCCTAATACTTGCATGTAATTAAAATGGTATAAAATGGGAAAAAAAATCTTAAGGAGGGAGGAGGAGTAGGAGGAGGTAAAAATGACACCACTCTTTTCCACTTACCATGGATAAAAGTCAAAATTTAAGTCAAATTCTTTTCTATTATGTAAGACCACTGAGCATCACAATAAATAGCTATGTCTTGTGGTACACGCCTTTAATACCAGCCCACCAGCCACTGCCACTCTGTGAGACTTTGTCTCAATAAAGAAAAACAACAGACAAACAAAAACCTGCTGTAGAAATATCTCATATCTTGTCCTGGCTTTTAAGGCTTCTCCAGTTCACAGTACAATCTCAACATTTGCAAATCCTTGTAACAAAGGGAAGCAAAGATCATTCCCAGAACTAATAATTTTTATGACTTTTCTCTCAGCGATGCCTTTTTTCTCCTGTATATATGTTTTGTGGTCTCAATGGCAGTCCCAGGAAAGCATCATCTGATAGTAAAATATTTATTCACATGTACACATAGAATTTGCATAGTACTTAAGACATTGTTGTATTAAAGCTCGGGTTTGTAAGTCCAGCTGTTTGCAGATGACCACAGGACTGGTGACTTAAATAATTAGGCTGGACATAAAGTGTAAAATACATGCTTAGCTTTAGCCAATTGTCACTTAAGAATGTAAAATTTAAGATCCTTAGAGTATCATAATTTTCAAAAGAAAATGGAAATCCACATTTTAAATATAATCTCTAGTTTGTGTTTTTTAGATTATTAGTTAATTCAAAACACATCAAAATACATCTCAAAAGTTATCAATTTCCAGTGTTTGAAGAATGAAAAAATGCCTGGTATTTTTAGTATTATTTTAGGCAAGTTCTTTATCATTTCTGATTTCTTTTTCATATCCATAAGCAAAAAAAAAAAAAAAAAAAAAAAAAAAAAAAAAAAAGCAGTTTTCTTAGTGCACTGGGAATAATTTATGGAGGGAATAAGAGTCTGAAGCAACACATCATCGGAAACAAACCAAGTCCATATGGATATGGTCAATAGAATACTAGAAGGTCCCTCTGTCATATGGTGCACACAGACCTACAAAGGGAGCTACCTAAGGCAGCAGAAAGGTAACATCAAAGAATAATTACCATTCTTATTTCTATTTTGAATGTACTGGACTTTTGACTGTTATCTTGACTGACAGTCTTGAAGCACATCATCTAAGTCAGGTTCATTCTATATCACTGTGTTCTGCTTATTTTCTTTCTAATCCATTTTACAATTTAGACACTTGTTTTCCAAGTCATAATCTTTCCTCCAGCCAACCTTAAACTGTGATAATGAGGTCTCTGTCTATATTGACCTCTGTGCTACTCCTGTTGCCCTGCCAGCACAGTGTCTGACTCACAGGTCCTCAGTAGAGAAGGAAAAGAATATTGCGGTCCAAGTGAACACTAACAACAAAGGCAAAAAGATAAAAACATTCCATTTAACCAGAATGTATGCCCCTTGAATGAAATATTAGGCAAGTATGTTCAGTGACATCATCCATACAGTTCAGCTTAGAATGAAGGAAACCTGCCATTGCCAGGCAATACCTGGGGCACTATGAATTCTAATATGACTATGATACATATGAATAGCCCACTGTCCACCATGACATTAAAGCCTGTAAAAACCCATAGACTTTTCACGTGTGTCGTTGGGGCCGTGCCTTGAGGAGCCATGGAGAGGCCTTTAGTGAGCCACTGTGCCTAACTTCCAGCCTGGCGTGAGGAACCCTGCTTCTCCAGCGGCAATTACCTACAGCCCACCATATCAAATGGGTTTGCTACCAGTGGTTGGGGTCATGGTTAGGAATTTCCAGGTTCTCAGCTACTTTCTCAAGAATAGAAAAGGGCTCACATGAATCAACAAAAAATTGAAAACGCTAGTGCTGGTTATAAATGGATATACTGTCAAGATTGGCAGCAGGTCACCTGATTAAGAAGACTCAAGGTGACTGTTCAGGACTGTTTTCATGGAGTTCAAATGGAGGGATGGATTACTCCAGGGCATGCCCAATTATGCATAGGCATGAGATGGTAAACAGGGGAACCTCACTAAAGGATTAGTACAGCAAACTTTTTTGTTAGGATTACACATGCATTCAAATGAATTCAGACTGAATCAGCCTTTCTATTCTTGGGAATATATTTGAATAACAATCGTCTAAATTTGATTGTTACAGGGCCAGGGAAACTTCTAGCATTGTTCAGAAATGGAAGTGTGTATAGCCCCATGGGGGGGGGGGGTTCTAAGGTTCCTAAGTACTTTGTTTGGAGAGGAATGTGTGAGCATAGTGGGTACAAGTAAAGGAACTAGATTGCCAAATGTATATTACAAGAGAGGGTGTGTTCATACTCCAAAACCTGGTGGGAGTTCCATTGTCATCTCTACTTGCTTGCCTCAGGCTGATGTGTAGTTTTATAATCAGTCATACTAAGACCATACATATTTTCAGCTTTCTTGTCTATAAAATCCAGATAGTCATAATGTCAATGTATTAAATGTAAATAAATGTGAATCATTTTAGAGCACTTGCTGCAGTTTTTGACAAGTATAAGTGGTTCAGTGTAGCCATTACTAATAGCAGTTCTGTTACTATCAATACAGTGAGAGCATCACTGAAGGGGAGTGTAGGAAGTGTGATAGTAAGGCACTGGCTGCTAGCGTGTCTCATCTTCCAGTCTACCACTGTTTCCTTTCCACTCCACATCCAAGTCCGCCATCCAGTTGTGAACATAACCCTCAAGTACTGCCTGACATAGTTCTCTCCTTCCTTGTCAATTCAGTTTAATCCTCCATTGCGCCTTGCCTAGAGTCTAACTTCAAATTTAAACAATTCCCTTATCTCTGCATTTTTCTAATCATCTGCATTCTCTATACAAATTAAAACACGATTATAAAATGTGTTCTCATCAATTATTGGAGAATAAGGCCACAGTTTTACTCATGATTTGTCTTTATTGTTTAGCATAATTTCTATTGAAAAAAAAAAACACCAAAGAAGGCATGAAATAGGTATAAGATAGGAGGAAGAAATGAATGAGAAGAAAGAACGTGAATTCAAACATTCAAACTCAAATCCCAGTCAAATTAATATTTTGATATGGAAACAAAAACAGTCAGCAGCTTGCTTCCCAGTGTTTTCTGACATCACAATCTGTGATGGTTCCCAAGAATCATAAGACGCAGCCAGAAAAGTAAAGAGGCTTCGAATCTGGTGGTGGCCATGAGAGTGTTACTAAACTAAACATTAAGTGTGGAGACAAAGGTAAAGGTGAATGGTAAAGGGAAGTAAAATGGCTCGCTAGTAAAGGCCCTTCCTGACCAGAGTTCAGTCCCTGGAACTTCCCATGGTGGGAGGAGGACACTGACTCTGCAGGTTGACTTCTGACCACCCCTACATTTACCAGCCGTCCCATAAATAAATAAAAATGTCATCTAAAAAGTATAAATTACATGCTAGACTTTTTTGAAAATGAGCCTTGAAACTCAAATGACTCTGAGAATACTATTGGTACTAACAGATGAGAATATCAAGTAAGTATATTTAAATACAATTTTTAAATTTTATTACAAAATATACATGTTGAAATAAAATGATTTCCTTAAATCCTCATTTCCAGGGTCGGGGGAGGAGGGGAATATATATATATATATATATATATATATTTCTGTCAAATATTTTACACTCTCAAATATTTTAAAGTGATGTGTCCAGACCAGAGGTAAATTTTACAGACCTTGTGAGATTGCTTCTCAGACCATAAACCAGTTACATGGTACTATATTTGTTGCTGGCCAAGTTCCACCTGTTGTTTTTCCTGTGTTAGAGACTGAATGCAAGGCCCTAGGTATATTAGACAAGTGCTTTACCACTGAGCTGCATTCCCAACCCTCCCTGCTAATTCTTAACATTTGTGGGATCATCCGCTGTCCCACATAGACCCAAAATCTCAACTGTTAACTTTGAGCACTAAATTTCCAAACTTTATTTTAGGATTGCAAGCTATCTCCTGTCCTGGTGTGACCTCAAGTGCAGTGTGTTTAAAAATAAACTCATCCTCACAAAACTGTCTTCATATTTCTCACTGTTAGTATTTTCTTTTTCTCCCAGTCGTCCCTACCAAATATGAGTCATCGTGGATGCCTGGACCCTCATAGTCTCTTACCGAGTTTAACATATAATTACTTCAGACAGATAACTCTGGCACTAATTTCTGAAATTCTCTCCTCAAACATATTGATTTGAGCTAAATGGATTAGCCTGTCCTTTCTTTGTTAATGACCTCCTTGAGATGCTTTATAATACTATTCTGGTGACATCATTTGTCAGAAGTAAACCACGGGGGTTTGAAAACAGCATGAAAAGTCTGCAACGATATTGAACTCTTCCCGGTCTGACATTATAAACACACAGTGTGGTTCATACAGTGATTCATCTGGAAGAATGCCTTCAAGTGTAACATTTTCTTTCCTAGTTTTTTAAAGACTGTCTTTTTTTGTTTCAGAACAGGTGGGATTGTTCCTCCAGTAGCTCAGCAACTTCACAGAGAAAATATTCAACGAATAGTAGAAGAAACTCTTTCTGCCAGTGGAATCTCCCCAAGCGACCTGTCAGCGATTGCAGCCACCGTCAAGCCAGGACTGGCTCTAAGCCTAGGAGTTGGCTTATCCTTTAGCTTACAGCTAGTAAACCAGTTCAAAAAGCCATTCATCCCAGTTCATCATATGGAGGCTCATGCACTGACTATTAGGTTGACCAATAAAGTAGAATTTCCTTTCTTAGTTCTTTTGATTTCTGGAGGTCACTGCCTGTTGGCATTAGTTCAGGGTGTTTCAGATTTTTTGCTCCTTGGGAAGTCTTTGGACATAGCGCCAGGCGACATGCTTGACAAGGTACTCCTCTTCCAGAGGTTCTCTTCCTCTCCTTCTTCTGTTGCTTCTTTCCAGTCTACAGGCTACTCATCCAGGCAATTCAGAACATTACATAAGTAGACTTAAAAGACCATTTTTAAAAATAACCGCCAATCGCTTCTTGGCCTTTTGGCTAAGATCAAGTATAAAAATTACCGCCACCAGCTTGGCGGGGGTAGCATTGTAGACCACAAATTCAAGGCCCAACCTTGGCTTTTGAATGAGTGTGAGGCAAACCTTGGCCATGCAGCAATGTCTTGTCTTAGAAAATCAAGAGTTGTGGCCAAGCATGGTGGGGTACATCTTTAATAATAGCACTTGGGAGGCAAGAGGCATGTGGAGCTCTGAGTTTGAGGCCAGCCTGATCTACATAGCTCTAGGACAGCCAGAGCTACACAGAGAGGAAAACAAAACGATACAACAAAAAGCCCTAAGAGTTGTAATAACTTTAAATCCTTTTCTTTTAGATAGGTTTCATCCTGTAACCCATGTAAGACTCAAAACTCAGTGATCCTCCTGCTTCAGCCTCCCATGTGCTGGCATTACAGGTGTCAGTCACCACTATTGTCCATCTCAATTTTGTAATTTTTAGCCATTTAATGAAGTAAGAATTTTACGTTTATATGTAAAAGCTCAAATAGTTTGCGGGTATTGGTATATATTTATTCAAATACTTGTGAATGTGTTTGGGAAATGAACGTGCTGCAAAAATGTAAAGGTATTCATAGATTAGGGACAAGGGATGGCAGTACATGCCTTGAACCTTAGCACTTGAGAAACAGAGGCAGGTGGATTGCTGTGAGTTCAAGGCCTGATTGGTCTGCATAGTGAGGTTAAGGCCAACTAAGGCTATATAGTAAAACCATATAAGGGAAAAGAGAAGATATGGAATTCAGATGTTCAATGTCAACTGCATAATTGCTTAGCACCACAGTGGTTTTAGTATGAAACCTACTGCCATAGATAAAATGATAGAGGGAAAAATAGGTCACTTACTTGTTTGTTCATTTGTTTATTTGGTTTTTAGAGGCAGGATTTCTCTGTAATCTTGGCTGTCCTGGATCTTGCTCTGGATCTTAGACCAGGCTGGTCTCTGCCTCCTGAGTGCTGGGATTAAAGGCATGGCTCACTACCACCCAGCCAGATTCTTATTTTCAACATTCAGCATTAAATAACCATCTCAACTTTAATTTTCCAATCCCAGTACAAGAGAGACTAGAAAAGCAGTACTTGCACACTGCTGGTCAGTTTATTGGAGAGAGAAGTTATGTCCAAAGATTCCTGATATTAGCAGACTCCCTGTATTTATGCAGGATTTTAGAAGGAATTTTTTAATTCATTATCTTTATATCTTACAGTTTTAAAATGTGTAGCCTATGACTCATATATATATATATATAATTTTATATGATTATATCTTTATTTTCTTAATGTCACTTATTACATGTATTGACGTGCATATTTTGAATCATCTGTATATCTCTTCTGGTTTGAAACTGACTTGGTCAATAGTGGATAATTTATTTCTTAATAATTTACAGTCAAAATATATTATATGAATAAAATTTTAAATGCTTGTTTTTAATAGGTGGCAAGAAGACTTTCTTTAATCAAACACCCAGAATGTTCTACAATGAGTGGTGGGAAAGCTATAGAACATTTGGCCAAAGAAGGAAATAGATTTCATTTTACTATCAATCCGCCCATGCAGAATGCTAAGAATTGTGATTTTTCTTTTACGGGACTTCAACATGTTATCAATAAGCTAATAACACACAAAGAAAAAGAAGAAGGCATTGAGAAGGGGCAAATCCTGTCATCAGCTGCAGACATTGCTGCTGCAGTACAACATGCAACAGCGTGCCACCTTGCGAAAAGAACACATCGTGCTATTCTGTTTTGCAAGCAGAAAAATTTGTTATCTCCAGCTAACGCAGTATTAGTAAGCTTTGCCCTCTCCCCTGGTAGTATTAGGACACTTTCCAGTCTGTGTTTTACCCCCAGGAACCGAGTTGACTTTGATGAATTAGTCCTTGTGTCTCATACTAGGCAAAAGGAAATGATACAGAATAAAAAACAACGTATAGCTGATGTGAATATAGACATAACATCTTTATGGGGCATATCTACAGCCTGTATAGGGGAAAAATCCCAGGCTACATTTCTCTCTGAATTTTATTGTACTTTCTGTATAATAAAGAAGCCAGAGTAACCATTGTGGCTACTATTTTTAGTCAAGTAGGCTGCCATCTTCCCTCTTTTAATTAAATCCCTTTAAATGTGCTTACAAGTCTTAATATTCCTCCTGTTTAATAGGTCTTAAATCTTACTGTGAAAATTATAAACTAATGAAATGTATCAACTTGGGAATTTGAAAATGGAATATTAAAAATGAATATTAAAGATGATGGTTTCTGAAGAGCTGAGTAGCTCAGTGACTAACAAAAGCACAAAATACAATCTATAATATTGGTATATTATGATTGCAAATATTGCAGAGACGCTCTCTAGTAGTAAGAAAATACCTGAAAATGCTAGCAATGAATACTTGCTGGCATTGTAATTGTGATTACTATCGACAAATTATTATGCAAATATATCGCTTATTCCATAGCCCCAAATGTCATAGTTTCTTGTTGGGTGAAGCTGGTTTTGTTCCCCAGGTTTAGATAACAGCTTGGTGTATATCTATATGTGACAGCTGCTAAAACTCGTCTCTATTTTCAGGTTGCATCTGGAGGTGTTGCAAGTAACTTGTACATCCGAAAAGCATTGGAAATTGTAGCAAGTGCAGAGCAATGCACTTTGTTGTGTCCCCCTCAGAGACTGTGCACTGACAACGGCATCATGATTGCATGGTAAGCCACAGGATATATGTGATTTAGTCGTGATAGTGTAAACAGTCATTAACATGTCCTAGTAAATTTTCTTTCCTTAAATCTTAAGGCTATTGATGTTGTTTCAATGATTTTTATCATTTAGGAATGGAATTGAAAGATTACGTGCTGGCTTGGGCGTTTTACATGATGTGGAAAACATCCGATATGAACCAAAGTACGTAGTATCACATTTATACAAAGTAGAAAAGAGATACACGAGTACTTTTTATGTAAAGTTTTGTTGACATTCTGGTGGTACTTTAAGGAAGATTACTGGTTTTCAAGAATGTGGTTGAGAAATAATTGATAAATATTTCTGCTACACATAGAAATTATAAAAATTTTAATAGGCTATATGTGAGAGATGGCCTGTTTCTATAGGTCATGAATAAGGATGATACATTGTCTTATTTCTTACCAGAAAAGAACACATTTCAGGGCTGGAGAGGTGGCTTGGTGGATAAGAGTTCTTACTGCTCTTACAGAGGACCTGGATTCTGTTTCCAGCAGCCACACAGTGGCTCACAGCTACACTTAACTCCAGTTCTAGGGGATCCAACATCCTGACCTCCATGGGCTCCTACGTACACGTGGTACACATGCATACAGTCACACACACACTAAATACCTTTAATGAAAGAAGCCATCTCTATGAGTGGTACTTTTGTAAATGTGTGACATTATCTAAAGACAGTGTGTTAGCAGACTTAAGGGGACCATAATGATAACATTCAGATAGGAGACTGGGTTACAGATGTGATCCTATAGCAATAGGTGAGAATAAGCTAGCAGGCAGCTGTTCACTGTATGCCTCACTTCCTCTCTCAAACCATAGTCCCAAGAGCAGGGTTCTTAATTTGGTATCAAGTTCTGTCCAAGTTAGTCTGGGAATAATGTAGGACAATTTTGTTTCGTAACTTGACATGATTATATTTGAACATTGTTTCTTCTGATATTTTGAAATTATCAGCTCCAAAGAGTTGTGCTGCAGGAACTACCGGTTGTTAATGTGGATTGTGGATAACCAGAATTTAGGGTATTATCACAAGGAATCTCTTTAACATGGCAGCTTGACCTCAGATAATACTGCCTGGTCCAGTTGTTCCCCCTTGCGGCAGTGTCAAGGCTGGAGATGATGGCTCTGTCCAGCTGTGCTCAGCTTAAAGTCTTACCTTAAGCAATATCATAGAAAAGCAGAAGACTGCAGCTTCACTTTACTTAACTGAGGAAGAATAGATAGCGTGGGTGAGAGGCGAAGAGCTCTGTAGTCTGAAAGTGGAAGGGAACATTGAAAAGGACAGACCGGCTTGTGAACTCTGAAAAGTCACGGAGACTTAGGGACCTGCGAAAAGATAAACAAATCAAGACTTGACCTTTGTAAAATGTTATGTATTGTTCATGGCATCTTTTGTTGTTGTTTGTGGTTCATTTTAAGGATTTTTTTTTTCATTTGTATTTTTGTTGTTTGATAGTTTGTAAAACTCAAGGCTTTGGATATGCTTAAACATATACTCTACCATTGAACCACTGGACCACAGGATTCATTTTGATTTAAGCTTACTAATTTACAGAACTTTTGAGCAGTAGAACTTGCAAGTATACCTCAAAAGTAAGGTTTCTTAAGAATGAGATACTGTTATACATTGTTCTGGTTTGTATATGTGGAAGAGTGACCACCTGAGCTGACTGTCCAGTATTCCCAATGTTGTCCAAACTGCAAGCAGGTAATGTGCACAAGTTGTGATAGGTTATGAAGCAAGTATAAAGTCATGTGACCTCTGATTTTTATGCAGATGTCCTCTTGGAGTAGACATATCCAGAGAAGTTGCAGAAGCTGCCATAAAAGTACCACGATTAAAAATGGCATTTTGATTTGTGATTTTAAAGGTCTCTCCAGGTAATATTTTAAACAATAAAATTAAGTTTTCAGGTTTTAGTATAAAATGATGTTAAATATGCCCATTAGGCATCAAAATAGTCCTGGAGGAGCACATGTATGTGCAAGTGCACCCGTGTATGTGTGTGCATGGTAGGGTTCACAATCCAAGTGTCACACTCAGGAATGCTGTCAACCTCCTTTGAGTCCAGGCTTCTCATTGTCTTGGAGCTTTACCAGTAACACTGGAAGAGGCTGCACATGGAGCCCCTGAGAACATCAGGAATCCTCTGTCTCCACTACCCCAGCACTGGGTTTATAAGGTTACACTGCTATGCTTCCAAATTTACATAATTTCTGGGGATTGAACTTGGGACCATATTTGCAAGGCAAGGCCTTTACCTACTAAAAGGCCCAAGAGTTCCTTTTCTTCCCAAAGACAATAACTGCATGTTATAGTTTGGAAAAAAAAAAAAAAGAAAGGCTTCTTTATTATTTAAAAAAACAATAAAATCAAAGGTGAAGGATTTACTAATGTTGGTAAGTGAAAAAAGAAAATCCTCTGGGTAAATATAGTAATTCTTTTCATTCCTGGCCTCTTATTATATATTTGATATCCCCATTTCTCAAATTAAAAGAATAGAAGCTAGCTTTTTGACTACTGCTAGAATACACTGATTTTTTAATATAATTGTATTTACTAAGATGAAAATAAATGAGATGAGAAAGGTTTGTTTGGATAATTTTGTTTGAAACTTGGTATTGCAGACACTGTAAGTCTACCATTGATTTTTGTAACTACATACTGTTTGGAGCTCAAAGTACAGAGCTACTTGGGCTAGGGAAATGGCTCAGCTGCTGAGAGGACTTCTTGTTCTTGTAGAGGACCCCAGCACCCACATGGCAGCTCACTACTACCCATAACTCCAGTTCCAGGGAATCCAACACCCTTTTCTGACCTCCACAGGCACCAGGCACACATATGGAACACAAACATTAAATTTAAAAAATAATAATAAATCTTCCTTTTCTTATAGAAGCAATGCTACTCATGCCCACAGATTTTGCCACCAGATGTTCATATTATGTTCTCTGCACTCGAACAATTTGTTAATTTTGTGTACTTTCTAATCTCTGGCAACAGGTTTTATTGAAAAGCCATAAGGTAAAGATAAATTTAGCATAGACCAAAGCCTTCTTCAGGTGACTCCCTTTATAGCATGCTGGCCTTCAACTCTCTTGATCCTTCTGCCTCAGCATTTCAACAGTAGAATTACAAGTATGTAGCTACCATTCTTAGAATGGAAACAGTTCTAGTTTTAGTCCTGTTTTAAGCTACCTTTCTTCTCAGAAAGTTACATAAGTAATTCTTTTGTTCAATTTTGTTATGATCTCCTATTTTCCTTTTAAAACTAGAGTGTCTGGAAATAGCCTTTACTTACAGCACCTTTGTATCCTTGTTAGATACAAAGTGTTGTAATGTTGGATCCTGTTGGATGACAGGATGGGGGTGAGAAAAATAACAAGTAAAAGCAACAACTAGTTCATGAACTCACATCTTACATTTGGATTTGCATTTTGTATATGATTATGAATTAACAGACTATTTTTCTATGGATAATACTATCAGTACACATAAATTATGGAAGACAATTTACTGAAATATATATGATGAATCTATTCATTGGAGACAGTCTCACTCTGTGGCACAGGCATGTCTAGCTCAAACTGGTTTGAATCTTAGCAAACCTCTTGCATGAATCTCCTAAGTCCTTGGTTAAAAATACAGTTCCACCTGGTAAAGCTCAGGATGTTATCTTGAGGCTTTTCTTGTCTATAATCTTAAAAGGAAACAACTGAGTGATAGAATATAATCTTTAAGAGTTGAGGACATCCTCCACTTAAGGTTCGGGGAGCTATGCCAGAGGCAAGGCAGAATGTTTGTAAGCGCCAGCAGGTAAAGAAATAGTGACCTCCAGACACAACAGAACTGATGCATATATAACCACAGGAATGTGGCAGCACGCACAGGAACTGCACAGATTCAAGTCAGATGGGGCCATGGTCCTGAGATATAAGCGTGGACATAAACTCCCATCTATAACCAAAAAGCTGTCTTAACTGACATCCACTTGCAACCAACAAATTATTTTTCTCTAGTGGAGTTTCACTGGGTATACAAACCCCACATAAGGATAGGTGGGCCTCATGTCCTTGTTTGAGCATTTTTTGTTTCACTGGTCTTCTGCTTATATACTGTCGTTTCCAGTTTTGTGTTTTTATGGTGTGTGTGTTTGTTTTGTGTTTTCTTTCTTTCTTTTAAATTCTAGTTTGCTTAGGGATTGTTTGTTTTCCAGATGCAAACCAAAGTTACTTCCTATAGATAATGGGACAATTATACTCCCTGTGTTCCTTATGAGCCGTGATTTCAGATGCTACTATGAATATTTAGACATTGTACATTTCAGGTTTTTCAGAAGTCTCACACATTGGTAATGCTTATTATTTGATGGTGTAAGTATTGTAGTAAGTGTTAATATATGGGCTCTTAACTCAGCATATCAACTCAGAAATGTTTCTAACTCGAGACATTATAGATATATAGATATACACACATATATAATATGTATTATTTTACTTATGATAGTTGATAAATATAGCTATAAGTACAGGCATTCTATATAGAAATTCTACTTATTTTTTTTCAGGCAATAATTGACTGCTGTGCAGTTAAATTACATATGAAACTCTGGGAAGAAAATCTATTCAGTATTAATATAAATAACTTCCATTCTAACAACAACACAAATTCCATCCCCTGAAGATGCTGTGTATTTTACCACAATAAACAATATCTGCTTTGAGAAACACCAATCAAGAATCATTTCATGTTTCAAATGCTTTCTGTTTTTAATTATTAGCTTTCTGCAGGCTCTGGGTTAGCATTCTGTTTCCCTTTCCCGAGGTTGTTCAAAAACACTATTCTTGGTCTTGATACATTTATGATATCTGTTGAAATTCCAGATGAAAATGAAAAAATGTTGTGGGAAATATTGGCCTTGTGTGTTGTTCTGAAGAGCCCCATGAAGTTAGTTACAGGAGGTATTAAAGTCAGAGAATCTTTTGGTTGGATTTTAGGTCTTGCTTTTCTTCGGTGCTCTTTTCCTGGAATTAAGAAGGCCATAGTTAAACGTCTCACAAATCAAGTGCCCTAAATATAATCTGATTACTTATTTTCTTTGCCTAACTAAACCATGTACTAGCTTTCTACAGATACTTTTGAATAAACATTACTTTTCTCTCTCTCTTTTTTTTTTAAAGGAATTTCATTTATGTGTAGGAGGGAGAGGGAGAGAGAGAGAGAGACAGAGAGGGAGGAAGGGAAGAGGGAGGGAGAGGGAGAGAGATGCTCACTGAAGCCAGATGAGAGTATCACACCCCCCAGAGCTGGAATTACAGGTAGCTGTATATGGATGCTGCAAATTAAACTCAGGTCTTCTAAAAGATCAGTATTTGTTCTTAAGCACTGGACCATCCCCCAGTTCTGCATTCTTCTTTTTACTTTTCCTGATTTCTTTCTTACTGGTTATATTATAGATGTTTATTCTAGAACAACATATACTGCCATTGGCCCTTTTCTAAGGATAGATTAATAAACATGTACATGACAATAAGTAACCCATGTTTATTCCCTTTTCAATACCTAATAAGGTCTTGGAGAAGTGACTTAGCCATTAACAGCATATAGTACTCTTGCAGAGAACTGATGCACCCACATCAAGCAGTGCACAACTTCTTATAACTTCATCTCTACTGGAATCTGACACCTGGCCTCTTGGGCATCTACACTCAGACACATGTCCCTCCTGCCTCCAATGGAATTTAAATGTATTTTTAAAATTAAAATAGAAAGGAATTAATAATATTGTAAGATCTAAATTCTGATTTCCTCATACCTAGACTACCCAACTTTCAACTACCAACTGAGTAAGTATCAATGAAAACAATGTGGCCTTTGGTCTAAGAGTTTTTAGATAATTGTACATGAAATTTTACAAGAGAAAGATTGTTTAAGGCATGGTTAGATGGTGCCTTATTCGTGTTTCACTTAGAGATAACAGAAAAAGATCTTTTAAAATTTTATGTGTATGTGTGTGGATATGTATCAGAACACATATGTGGAGGGCAGAGTTAACAGACAACTTAGGGAGTTTAGCTCTTTCCCATCACGTAGGTTCTGTGGATCAAACCTGGGTCATTAGGCTTGTTAGCAAGTACTTTTACCAACTGTGCCACCTGCCAGAGAAATCTCTGTCAACTGATAACCGTAGGGAAGACATTAAATGTAGAATGTATATATGATTACAAAACAGGAGATTGCAGGTATGCTTTCTGGAGGGTTGCCTACACATTTTGAATTTTTAAAGATACGATGTGCTGGTTGGTTTTTGTTGTATTGATCCAAACCTAGACACAGCTGAGAAAATGGTACCATCATTGAGACAGTGCTTCCAAACCTCTGGCCTGTAGGCATTGTCTTGATTTATGATTGATGTGGGAGGGTCCTGCCCTGTGGTGCTGGGATTACCCCGGCTATGTCCTGGGGCGTATAAAAAAGGAAACTGAGTAATCCAGCAGTCAGCTCATGTTCATGGCCTCCGCATCAGTTCCTGCCTCAAAATCTAGCCCTGTTTTTCTGACTGATGGGCTATAAACTGTAAGTTGAAATAAACCCTTTCGCCCCAAGTTGCCTTTGTTCATCATGTTTGTTTTATCACAGCAATAGAAACCCTAACACAGCTGGGCAGTGGTGGCACATGCCTTTAGTCCCAGCACTTGGGAGGCAGAGGCAGGCAGATTTCTGAGTTTGGGGCCAGCCTGGTCTACAGAGTGAGTTCCAGGACAGCCAGGGCTACACAGAGAAACCCTGTCTCAAAAAACAAAAAAAGAAACCCTAAAACAGAATTACAGAGTGTCAGGACTAACAGGCATTAAAGAAATAAAAGAAAAATTAATTACCTTTTTTAAAGATAGGAATTACAGATGCTCCTCCATTCTTCTCCAGGCTAAAAGTGGGTAAAATGTCAAATAATAAAATAAATGAAGACATAGTATATCCAGAACACCATGAATAAATAAAGATTCCAGGTGCCATGTTCAGGGTCCTAATGATCTATGTCATACATGTATAAAATTGCATGTGTGCTGCCTGCTGGTGCCTTATCACTCATTTCAAATATTAAATATAACTAAAATGGAACATTATGCTCCCCTTAGGTGATGGGCAGAAGGTATGATTTGAAAAGGAATGGCCCCAGTCTCATATGTGTGAATGCTTGGCCCATAGGGAATGGCTGTAATAGGTGTGGCTTTCTTGGAGGAACTGTGTCACTGTGGAAGCAGGCTTTGAGGTCTTAAATGTTCAAGCAAGGCCTCGTGACGCAGTAGCTTCTGCTGCCTATGGATCAAATTGTAGAACTCTAAGCTCTGTCTCCAGCTCCATGTCTGGAGCAGCCCTGTCTCCAGCAGCATGTCTATCTGCACACTGCCATGCTTCCTACCACAAGAATAATGGACTAAACCTCTGAACTGTAAGCCTACCCCAAGAAGTGTTTCACGGTGTTTCTTTACAGTAATAGAAACCCTACGACAGGACTCTACTGGATTTTGAGGAAAACAGAATTGAACAGGAACACATTTTCCATTTGCAACAGAGTTGTGGGAATGACTACGAAGTATAAATCATTTGTACTAAATTAAATTTATAAAAGAATAAAATTAACTTGTAAGTGATCACAATATTCAGATTGTGTTTTTAGATTTTAAAGGATTCTTAAAATAGACTTTTCTTTTTCTCTACTTAAAATTAATTTATATAACAATAAAATACTATTAGGTATGATTCCCTTCTTGTATAATAATAATAATATATCATGAGTAGCTCTTTTCCTATATATGAATGCCTTCCTACCTGGAAAGACTCATAATTCAGCTCTGTACATAGGAGCAGAGAAAATAGTTCACATAAGGTTTTTTTTTTTTTTTTTTTGCACTTCCCATTTTAAAGGACTTGGGTTATAATGAAATCATAATATTGAGACAAAATCATCTGAGAAAAATGCTTGAGAGAAACTATAACTTCAGCCATTGTATCTGTTTTAGCCCTATTTCCTTCCAAGAAGTTTGGCTTGGCTATGGGTCAAGTCTGGGAAATCAGTGGTGTCACAGGATAATGAACCCTTAGACTAACAGAAACCAATAAGTTAGTATTAGCTATATTAGAACCTCCTCTGAGAGAGGAAAACAAATGGATAACCATAAATACAACCAATGTGTCCATTTTCCCAGGAAGAGGACAAGGTGTGGTACTGACATTTTTCCTGATGCCTACCATGACATGGAAAATATGTAGGAGTTCATGTATCAGTTCTGGGAGAGATGTTGGAAAGGCATCTCTTAAGATGCTATTTCCTGACTAGCTGAAGGACACTGACTACATGCTACATGGCTGTGGGCAACCTATGCTTCCTTTCCTGCTCAAGTTTAAAGCATCTTCATCCATATCTATAGACCAGCAATTTTTGAACATCTTGGTTTATCTTTTGGGGAATTTTGACTACCAGAACAAATATGACCCCTATTCACCAGAAGGTGGTTTAGAGGATATTCTTTGTGAGTACGGCGTTCTGTTTAGCTTCTCACTTCTGCACACTTAACACTCAAAGAAAGCCCCACACTTCCAAACTGGACTCTGCCAGGCTGGTTCTTCTCACACCTCTTGTACACCAGCAAAATTGTCCTTTATGCTGCTTGGATTTCTAAGCACTTATTTCCAAGAAAATATGGGTCCAGTCTCATCAGATTTTCCACACCCAGGTGGTAGGTAGCATCAGTTCTGGCCCATTTCTGTAGGATCTCCAACCTCAGTAATTCTTGCAGGCTCTGAAGTGGCTGTGATGATGAGGAACTTAACTAAGTGGGTGTGTGTGTGTCTGTATCTGTGTGTGTCTGGCTGGCTGTCAGTCTGTCAGTCTGTCATTAGCCTAGAACTCACCCAGTAGAGTGGACTGGCTGGCCAAGAAGCTCGGGGGTCATGGCTGAGGTGGGACACTTTTTTTCCTCCCCAGTATTACAATTGTGAGTAAATGCCACCAAGCCTAGGTGATTGTACAGCGTCACAGCTCAGTCTCCCAGCCACTAGACAACAACTTCCATTTCTACCAACAGCAAGGTAAACTACTCACTGCTGATCCTTGCAGGAGCAGTGCTTTGAAGATCAGTTGACATTTTAGCCCCACCTTGAACCATTTTGAAAAAAAAAAAAAAAATACAGACTGAAAGGTTTCACAAATTCTAGTTGTTTTTTTTTTTCCCCTGTAGAAAACTACCCTCATGTTCATCTTTTACTTTGAAACAGGGCCTTCTATTTTGTAGGGTACTTTTGAGAAACAGAGATAACCAAATCTTATCGTTCCTGGGCATAGACCTGCTCATACATAGAAATGTAAATCTACTAACTTTGCATGCCCCAGATAATCATGGAAGTGTATCAAGGCAAAAGTAAAGCGAATGTTGCTATTTTTCCTTGATGGAATAATGCACTTAAAATGAGGGGAAAATGGTTAATACTTAACAATAAGCTTTAAACAGAAACCTGTTGCTGTTCATTTTGATACAGAGATAAGTAAACAAACAAAAAAAAAACAAAAGGCACTTGGCATTCAAAAATAAATAAAAACAGGCTTTGGCAATGAACCTTCATTCAAGGTTAAATTTATATTTGACACACAGAGAATATGTATTTCAAATACATGCTGGACCACTAAAATCTAAGATCTTTCTAAGAAGGTCACTTCTGAACCTTCTTATGAAGACAGTACCTTAAGGATGGAAGTCCCACGCTCTGCTGCATTTGAAACTCCTTTAGGAACGCAGGGTTGATCTTCGCATCTCTACTGATGTTATTTTGTATGCGCAGGAATTGGTTAGGCTTATTCCTACACTCAGTTAGCAGAATGCGGAAAGCATGTGCATTGTAAGAGAGGTAGCCAAGGGCACAGGAACATGCCGTGCGAACCTGAAACAGGAATCAATTCCTTACAGGTTTTTCTAATATTTTAAAATATAACTAACAGAAAATTTGCTATCTTTTACCATTTTAAATTACACAATTCACTAGAGCTAAATACATTCATATACACTTTTTGAACATTACTTTGGTTTCAAATCTCAGTATTTGTCTTGAATTTTTAATAAGTGTTTGGATTGAGGATGTCATATGCAGCATATGTAGAATTTCTCTCTGTCAAATAGGTTTATCACAATTTTATGAGAACAAACTTTAGTGGGCTCTGAAAGCTCAGACATTATTGATGGTGAGTGATGGAAAGCATTCAAAAGGCAGAGGTTGTGGCTAACTACAGGAAACAGTGTCTTCTACACACAGCAAGGCATTTCTACATATGAACTCGAAATGGTTTCAATATCAAGCACAAAGCCCATGCAAGCCCAACCCACACCACACTCCAGCACACAATCCTACCCAGAGCCACAGAGCTATTGGCAGATGTTAGCTGCGGGGACAGGGAGAAACAGCTTCCGCTTAAAGAGTAAGCCCTGGTAAGTCAGCCACACTCCAGTGGAAAACATATTCAGGGTCGTTGGAGCAAGACTGAAAATTGTGTCAATGTGGGAGTGGGGATGGTTAAAGGGAAAGCTGGAAAGGAGAAGAAGGGCGAATATGAAAAAAAAAAAAAAACTTCGTATGATATTCTCAAAAAAAATCTAATAAAATTATCTAGCCCATAGCTTCAGTTAGCTCTGTTGAACCCTAGTGTGGATCCCAGCACCCACAGTCAGGCAGCTTACAACCACCTGGAACTCCAAGCCCAGGGGACCCCACACTGTCCTCTGGCCTACATGGGGACCTGCATCCACACACACATTCCTACACAGACACACACACACATTATTAAAAATAAAATCTGAAGGAAATTTCTATAAGCTGGTCATGGTGGAGCACATCTTGAATCCTAGCATTAGGGAGGCGGAAGCAAGCAAGGCATCTCTGGGTTTGAGGCCAGCAAGGTCTACAAGTGAGTTCCAGGACAGGCAGGGCTGTTATACACAGAAACCTTGTCTTGAAAAAAAAATGAAATAATTTATTATTATTTTTATCATCATTATTATTATTATTATTAACATCTGTCAACATGAGCATCAGATATGGATGTAGAGAGACATCAGTCACCAGGTAGGAGCATGATAGTTCATGCCTGCCAGGTCACTTGCAGGTCACACCCTCTTCCCCTAGTTTTAAAGAGTACTGTTAATTGCCCTCGACTTCTAGTCATTGCTCACAATTACCTGTGAGCATATTTGACTTCATTTTATAATTATTTAGGAACATTAAAAACATGAGGCGGCTTACCCATTGACTCGGGAACGAGTTCTTCGATGATACTTTCTAACATTTTAGTTAAATTTTGTCTCATCACAGCATGTTTATTAATACACTGAGTATTTAAATTTTAAGTTATACAAAGCATTGGGCATCATCATGCACTTTCTTACACCCATGTCATAATTTCTTCTTAAATTGGGGTGCTCTAGGTGCGATAGTCTCCGGATCGCCCATCCTTCACTCTCTGTTCCATGCTTTCTCTTCAGATTTCCTACCATGAGTATTTTCTCTCCCCCCCCCCAACGGATGTGGGATTGGTAAAAATCTTTCCCAATCTGTTGGTTGCCACTTTGTCCTATTGGCAGTGCCCTTTGCCTTACAGAAGCTTTGCAATTTGATGAGGTCCCATTTGTCAGTTCTTGATCTTAGAGCATAAGCCATTGGTGTTCTGTTCAGGAACTTTTCCCCTGTGACCATGTGTTTGAAGCTCTTCCACACTTTCTCTTCTGTTAGGTTCAGTGTGTCTGGCTTTATGTGGAGGTCCTTGATCCACTTGGACTTGAGATTTGTACAAGGAGATAAGAATGGATCAATTTACATTCTCCTGCATGCTGGCCACCAGTTAAACCAGCACCATTTGTTGGATTCAATGCTGTCTTTTTTCCCACTGGATGTTTTTGGCTCCTTTGTCAAAGATCAAGTGACCAACTGTGGGTTCATTTCTGGTTCTTCAATTCTATTTCATTGATCTACCTGCCTGTCTTTGTACCAATACATACAGTTTTGTTTTGTTTTGTTTTGTTTTGTTTTTGATTATCACTATTGATCTGTAATATAGCTTGAGGTCAGGGATGGTGATTCCCCCAAAAGTTCCTTTACTGTTGAGAATAGTTTTTAATATACTGTGTTTTTTGTTATTCCAAATGAATGTGCAAATTGCTCTTTCTAACTCTATGAAGAATTGAGTAGGAATTTTGATGAGGATTGCATTGAATGGGTAGATTGCTTTTGGCAAGGTGGCCATTTTTACTGTATTAATCCTGCCAATCCATGAGCATGGGAGATATTTCCATCTTCTGAGATCTTCAATTTCTTTCTTCAGAGAAGTGAAGTTCTTGTCATACAGATCCTTCACTTACTTGTTTGCTTAGAGTAACAAGGTATGTTATTTTTTATTATTTGTGACTATTGTCAAGGGTGTCAAATCAGGCTACTGATTTGTTTGAGTTAATTTTATATCCAGCCCCTTTGCTGAAGTTGTTTATCAGGTTTAAGAGTTCTCTGAAGGAATTTCTGGGATCACTTAAGTATATTATCATATCATCTGCAAATAGTGATATTTTGACTTCTTCCTTTCCAATTTGTATCGCTTTGACATCCTTTTGTTGTCTAATTGCTCTGGCTAGGACTTCAAGTACTATACTGAGTAGGTAGGGAGAGAGTGGGCAACCCTGCCTAGTTCCTGATTTTAGTGGGGATGCCTCAAGTTTTTCTCCATTTAGTTTGATGTTGGGTACTGGCTTGCTGTATATTGCTTTTACTATGTTTAGGTATGGGCCTTGAATTCCTGATCTTTCCAAGACTTTTACCATGAAGGGATATTGAATTTTGTCAAATGCTTTCTCAGCATCTAGTGAGATGATCATGTGTTTTTTTTTTTTCTTTGAGTTTGTTTATATAGTGGATTAGGTTGATGGATTTCCAAATACTGAACCATCCCTGCATCCCTGGGATGAAGCCTACTTGATCATGATGGATGATTGTTTTGATGTGTTCTTGGATTTGGTTTGTGAGAATTTTTTGAGTATTTTTTCATTGATAGTCATAAGAGAAATTGGTCTGAAATTCTCTTTCTTTGTTGGGTCTTTGTGTGGTTTACATATAAGCGTAATTGTGGCTTGATAGAGCTAATTGGGTAGTGTTCCTTCTGTTTCTATTCTGTGGAATAGTTTGAAGAGCATTGGTATTAGGTCTTCTTTGAAGGTCTGATAGAACTCTGCACTAAAACCATCTGGTCCTAGGCTTTGTTGTTGTTGTTGTTGTTGTTGTTGTTGTTGTTGTTGTTGTTGTTGTTAAGAGACTTTTAATGACTGCTGTTGTTTCTTTAGGGATTATGGGACTGTTTGGATGGTTTATCTGATCCTGATATAACTTTAGTACCTGGTATCTGTCTAGAAAATTGTCCATTTCATCCAGATTTTTTCAGTTTTGTTGAGTACGGGCTTTTGTAGTAGGATCTGATGATTTTTTTGACTTTCCTTGGTTTCTGTTGTTATGTCTTCCTTTTTAGTTCTGACTTTGTTTTTTGGATACTGTCTCTGTGCTCTCTAGTTAGTCTAACTAAGGGTTTATCTATCTTGTTGATTTTCTCAAAGAACCAGCTCCTGGTTTTGTTGATTCTTTGTGTAGTTCTTTTTGTTTCTACTTGGTTGATTTCAGCCCTGAGTTTGATCATTTCCTGCCATCTACTCCTCTTGGGTGTATTTGTTTCTTTTTGTTCTAGAGCTTTCAGATGTACTATCAAGCTGTGAATGTATGCTCTCTCCAGTTTCTTTTTGGAGGCATGCAGAGGTATGAATTTTCCTCTTAGCACTGCTTTCATTGTGTCCCATAAATTTTGGTATGTTGTGCCTTCATTTTCATTAAATTCTAAAAAGTCTTTAATTTCTTTCTTTATTTCTTCCCTGATGAAGTTATCATCGAGTAGAGCCTTGTTCAGCTTCCATGTTCCATTGTTTTTGTGGGTTTTTTGTTTTTGTTATTGAAGACCAGCCTTAGTCCATGGTGATCTGATGGGATGCATGGAATTATTTCATTCCTCTTGTACTGTTAAGGCATGTTTTGTCTGATAATATGGTTAATTTTGGAGAAGGTACCATGAGGTGCTGAGAGAAAGGTATATTCTTTTGTTTTTGGATGAAATGCTCTATAAATATCTCTTAAATCCATTTGGTCCATAACTTCTATTAATTTTACTATGTCTCTGTTTAGTCTCTGTTTCCATGATCTGTCCATTGATGAGAGTGGGGTGTTGAAGTCTCTCACTATTATTGTGTGAGGTGCAATGTGAGCTTTGAGATTTAGTAAAATTTCTTTTATGAATGTAGGTACCCTTGCATTTGGGGTACAGATGTTCAGAATTGAGAGTTTATCTTGGTAGATTTTTCCTTTGATGAGTATGAAGTATCCTTCCTTATCTTTTTTGATAACTTTTAGTTGAAATTCGATTTAATTCAATATTAGAATGGCTACTCTAGCTTGTTTCTTGGGACCTTTTGCTTGGAAAATTTTTTCTAGCCTTTTACTCTGAGGTAGTGTCTGTCTTTATCACTGATGTGTGTTTCCTGTATGCAGCAAAATGCTGGTTCCTGTTTACATATCCAGTCTGTTAGTCTATGTCTTTTTATTGGGGAATTGGGTCCATTGATGTTAAGAGATATTAAGGAACAGTGATTGTTGCTTTCTGTTATTTTTTTGTTAGAGGTGGAATTGTGTTTGTGTGGCTTTGTTTGTTGGGGTTTGTTGAAAGAAGATTACTTTCTTGCTTTTTGTAGAGTGTAGTTTTCCTCCTTGTTTTGAACTTTTTTATCTATTATCTCTTGTAGGGCTGATTTTTCTGGGAAAATATTGTTTAAATTTGGTTTTGTCATGGAATATCTTGGTTCCCCCATCTATGGTAATTGAGAATTTTGTTGGGTATAGTAGCATTTGTGTAGCTGGCATTTGTGTTCTCTTAGGGTCTATATGACACCTACCCAGGATCTTCTGGCTTTTATAGTCTCTGTTGAGAAATCTGGTGTAATTCTGATAGGTCTGCCTTTATATGTTACTTGACCTTTTTCCCTTACTACTGATCTGAGATCCTGTGATTTCAAGATCTTGGGTATGTCAGAGCTCCCGGGAGTTAAGCTTTCTCTGGGTGTTGCAGGGTGTGTGGGTAGCCCAAGCTCTGGGTTTGCTCTGGGCACAGGTTTAAGCTGGAAGGAACCAGAGCCTCTGGCTGGGCAGGGGTTTGTGTTTCCCTGGTTCCTGTGGGGTCCCAGTTTTGCTGGGTGTTGGGAATGATGTTGTGGCCTTAGCTGTGATCTTGAGTGTGTCAGAGCTGAAGTGCTCCTGGGTGTGTCCCATCTCCTGGGGTTAAGCTTTTTCTGTGATCCTGTGATCCTGAGAGTGTTAGAGCACCTGAAAGTGAAGTTTCCTCTGGGTTTTGTGGGACTGGGTGGGGAGCCAGTGCCCAAGGTCTGCTCAGGGCATAGACCGACCAAAAGGAATTTGTGCCACTGGCTATACAGGGGTTCCTGCATCCCTGGATCCTGGTGGTCCCAATTACTCCCAGTGTTGGGGCAGACGTTATGGCCTCCTTGCCTGTGATCTGAGCGCCTGGGAGTCTAGCTTCCTCTGCGTGTTGTGGGACTGGGTACATAGCCAGCACCCAAGGTCTGCTCAGGGCTGAACCTTTCTTTAGGTACTTCTTGGCCATTCTATTTTCCTGAGTAGTGAATTCTTTGTTTAGCACCCCATTTTTAATAGGGTTATTTGATTCTCTGGAGTCTAACTTCTTGAGTTCTTTGCATATATTGGATATTAGCCAATATTGGATGTAGTATTGCTAAAGATCTTTTCCCAATCGGTTGGTTGTCATTTTGTCCTATTGACAGTGTTTTTTTGCCTTACAGAAGCTTTACAATTTTGCGAGGTCCCAGTCACCAAACCCAGACACTATTGTGGATTCCAAGAAGTGCTTGCTAGCAGGAGCCTGATAGAGCTGTCTCCTGAGAGGCTCTGCCAGAGCCTAAAAAATACAGAGGCAGAAGCTCACAGCCAATCACTGGATTGAGCACAGGGTCCCCAAAGGAGGAGTTAGAGAAAAAAGACTAAGGTGCAGAAAGGGTTTTCAACCCCATAGGAAGAACAACAATATCAACCAACCAGACCCCCTTAGAGCTTCCAGGGACTAAACCACCAACCAAAGTATACACATGGAGGGACCCATGGCTCTAGCCATATATGTTGCAGAGGATGGCCTTGTCAGGCATCAAAGGGAGGAAAGGTCCTTGGTCCTGTGAAGGTTTGATTCCCTAGTGTAGAGGAATGCCCAGGTAGGAAGGCGAGAGTGGGTGGGTGGGTGGGGAAATAATCTCATAGAAGCAGGGGAGAGGGATAGGATAGGAGTTTCTAGGGGAAAACTGGGAAAGGGGATAATATTTAAAATATAAATAAAGAAAATATTTAATAAAAATCTCAGTAATAAATCTCCTAAATTCTACTGAGTATGTATCTCAGTAAAAATAGTTATGTGCCTCAATGGAGCAAAAAAATACTGATAGATATGCAAAAAAATATGGTGCCCTTCACAAATCTGCATGTTATTCTTTCACAGAGCATATTTTAAATTTCTGTGTAACCTAAATTGGATTTGAAGTAGGAGGAATCCTCCTGTCTTGGCCTCCTGAGGGCTGACATTACTAGCATGAACTCTGACATGAAGTTGTATAGGTTCAATCTTGATTATAGAATTAAATTAGCCCATTCACAGATTTTTTTTGTAGTTTTTGCTCAGATTAATTTGAACAGGTAATACATTTTAAACATTCTTAAAACATTTTAATAAGTATGATATTAGAGAGTATCTTCTTTTTAAACTGACACTGCTTTTTGCTATGAGGCGATTGATCATAATGCATGTGTAAAGGTATGTGTACAACTTTGCCCAGAGACTTTCTACACATTTCCCAACAATGTTAGTCATCAATTTTCCTTTTCCATGCTGACCTTCTATAAGTTTTTAAGAGATTGTTTGTGTGTGTGTGTGTGTGTGTGTGTCCATCCCCATGGAGACCAGAAAAGGGCATTGTATCCCTTGGAGCTAGAGTTAAAGTTACAAGCAGTTGTGACCCATCTGATATAGGTGCTGGGAGCCAAACTGGGGCCCTCTACAGTAGCTCGTGAACCATCTCTCCAGTCCAGTAGTTTTAAAATGTTTATAGTTGTTGTATACTGCTTTTGTAAAATTCTGTTTAAATGTCAGATATGACTAGTACTACTTTTGAGTTATTATGAATTATATAATATCCCAAGAAAAAGTGTCCTCTTGTGTGGGAGGAGCCCTGGTTACTGTTTGCAGCAGATTTCATTTTACAAATAGCCCTTTCTTTTTACCTCTTCTCTTCCTGAGTACAGGTGGTAGCAGAGCCGCTGGATTGTTCCCAGGGTGAAAAAAGCCTCTGGAATCCCAGCTCTCGAATGAGCCAGGCTAGCTATTAAATTACCTATAATTAAAACAAAGAAAAACTTTTAGATTATCTAGAACTGATAACTGATAGATGGCTTTTTGTTCACGTGTACATTTCACTGTAAAGGATTTGAACTCCAAAACCAAAATGAAGAAGCAAGAAAAGATGAGCATGTAAGTGTAGGGTAATTGTTCCCTGTAGTTGATTGCTTTTCTGTGAACGTACTAAAACGTAAACAAGTTTATTTATATAAGAATGAAAAAGTTTTAAAAGTTGGAAGCTTTCTGTCTTCCAGTACTTTACAATATAGTCACTGGTTTTTGGTTATCAAGATTTTTATTTATTTATTTTATGTTTATAAGTGTTGTTTTTCTTGAATCTATAGGCTGCACTTTATAGTCTAAAAATCATTAAAAGTTTGAAACAATAATTAGAAAAGCAAAAAGGCCATGTGGAAAGTTACTGTGTTCCTGTTCTGTAAGTTGAGTGGATGCCCATTTCTCCATGCAGATATGGATGTTCCGTATTTTCAGGTAGCATAATTTGAAACTATGCAACAAGGAATCTGGCATATTTTGGTATTGTTGAGTTTTCAATCTAAAGTATTTTATAGTCTTGGACACAAAGCTTGTTCCTTTTTGCAGATGTCATTAGATTTTTGTTGTTGTTTGGTTTGGTTTTTTTGTTTGATTGCTTGCTTGCTTGTTTTTTAGATACGTCTTACCTGTCAGGACAATAGTAGGAATGTGGACTGAGTACAGACTGTCAACTAAAATAGTAACACCTCTTGCAGACAAGGTAATATGGTCCACGTCTATGATGACTTTAGCTAATACGATAATCTAAAAGAGAAAACATACAATTGGTGAACATTTGCTACTCAGATTTTCTTAATCATTTATGACTTGGGGGCATTTTTAGTGGGACATGGGGACATTTGGTGGACTCCAGTAGAAGAGATGGATATGGAGAGGTAGAGAACACGGGTCACAGTACTTCCGGTCACAACAATGACTATGACAAGCCGCATTATTCTTTCTACAGTCTTTGCATCAGTTGTCCTTGAATTACAAGAGAAATACTTAACAAGGCTGAGGTTAGAAAAGCTCTGAGGAGAAGCGTAAGACAACAAGGAACCTAAATACAAAGGTGCAAGAAGCCATGCAATTAGCTCACAGTCTGCAATTAGACTTGTTTTCAACCCAGCCGTGTTTCTCTTCATAGTTCTTTAAACTTGATGTAATTAAAACACCTGCCTGATGGCATTACGGGGTTTACAGATATCAGATGTAACCCGAACAAGTCCATATAAAGAAACCCTAATGATGGACTTTTTGTGATGTAGAGGGGCTAATGTGCAAAGTACTAAATCTCATAAATTAATAAGCGTTTTTCTAGATCCCCAGTGAAGGCGTGTTTATGACAGTGACATACTTGCCAATATGAAATGTCAGGATTGATCCACGTACCTGAAATGCTGCCATTGCCCTCTCTGTTTCAACTTTGGATTGAAGAAAAGGCTCAAAAATAGATAAGGTTATCATTCCAGTTTCCAATATTAAGTACTGTTGAAAACGATTATTGAAGGCAAAAAGGGTTAGTGCATAACCTGCTCTCAAGCAGATTTCCTAGAAAAGGAGAAACACCAATCATTTTTCTTTGCTTCATCACATGTTCCCCACCGGCTCTTGAGTAACTGCCTATTAAAATGCATTTTATTCTTAACAGGAAAAGAAATGGAAATTTTTTAAAGAAAAATAATTGCCTAATATTAACCGTCTTAGAAAAAGCTCTCTCTCTTCATCATAAAACATTTCAGAAGATTCTCTGTAGTGTTGGATAAGAAGGGGATGGCTGGGAATGAGAAAGCATGACATTAAGTTAAACTTTCAATTAATGACATATTTGGGGTTTTCACCAAGCATAAAATTGCTACATGTCTTCCTTGGAAAACTTATCATACCAGTACAAAATCATGACCTACAAAGAGACGTTTTGTATATTCTCTTAATGATACACTTGCATGTTGCCATGAAGAGCAATTGGTCATAACTGATACTGTTTTCTTAGAGCCATTTCCCCCATATGAGCACACAGAGGCTCTGTGAAGGTCCTACCTTATCTTTTGAGTGAAGAAGATAAAGAACATCAGAATACTCAAATCCTTCATTTTCTTGTAATTCTTTCTGTAGCAAATTATTCCCTAGGACGATGCATGCCAACGAAAATGCCACTTCAACCTAAATATGTGGTTTTCAGAAATTATCTTCCATTCACAGATTACCAAACAATATATTTCATCATGTAAATATTTATACAGACTAGATTATGGAAATATTGTTATAAAGTGTTTTAAAGCACAGTTATTGAGTATAGTTCTCTGACCACTATTTAAAGACTAACACAGCTTCTGCAGGACTGTTCCTCATAAATTTTAATGGCTAGGAAATGTCTATCTCCTCTGTGTCCAGAAACAACCACAGAGTTCCTTCTGAGGGTGCTGGGGTGAGTGTAGGGTCCCCAGGGACAGTGGGGCATGTACAGAGATTCAGTCCTAATCCTACATTTCTAGTTGAATCCCTTCCACTTCTAAACATAATTTTTAAGTATTTGCTGGCATAGGTTTAAAGGTTGTTTTAAGTTGCTAATGACCATGGAGCTGTTGATGTGTAAGGGACCACCTAAGAAGTTCAGCAAAGTTGTATAAAAGTAGCATCAAGGCAGAGTTGGTTTTTTTCTAGTTTTTAGAATCATTTAATTTACAGTAATCTTCCATTGGGAAGCTGAACCATGTACATTGCTGGACTTAGCAGACAGCCTTTTAAAAGGGCTATATTATTCCTTTCTTGAGATTCCACCTTACATCAATCAGAATGACTAAGATTAAAAACTTAGGTGACAGCACATGTTGGTGAGGATGTGGAGAGAGAGGAACATTCTTTCATTGCTGGCAGGATTGCAAGCTGGTACAACCTCTCTGGAAATCAGCCTGAAGGTTCATCAGAAAACTGGAAGTAGATTTTACCTGAAGACCTAGATATACCAATCCTGGGGATATACCAAAACGATGCTCCATCATGCCAAAGGGGCAAATGTTTCACTATAGTCAAAGGGACCTTATTTGTGATAGTCAGAAGCTGGAAAAAAAGCCAGATGTTCCACAATAGAAGAATGGATACAGAAAATGTGGTTCATTCACACATTGGAATACTACTCAGCTATTAAGAAGGAGGACACCATGAGTTTTGCAGGCAAATGGATGGAACTAGAAAATATCATCCTTCTGATTGGCCCTGAGCACTGAGCAGATACCGGGGCAGTAGCTCTGTACCCAATCTCACAAAAACCAGAGGAAGCGGGCCTCCCAGGAGCTCTAACCTGGGCAGTATCTTAGGTAAGAAGACAGCAATACTCACCCCAAATAGGGAGTAACTGGGACCCACTGGGATCCAGGAATTAACTTCTGGCCCAGAGCACTGGTTCCTTCCAGTCTGGGCCCTAGCACTGAGCAGATCTTGGGCCTCAACTCTAATCCCAGTAGTAACACCCACCCCACACAGTTCTAATACAACCAAGATAATAGGAAAGACAGGCTCTAATCAGAGACAGGGCAGGTAGCACTAAGGAGATCCAAATGGTGAAAGGCAAGTGTACAGAATACCCAAGATACAATCCACAGAACTCAAGAAGGTTAACAAGCTGAAGGGCCCAAGTAAAGATGCCTCAATCCCACTTGAGAGGGAGAAGAAAGCAATCACAGGAGAGGGGGAAGGACAGAGAGTGGGAAATGGAACAGGGAGAGGAAGAGGGGAACGGGATCAGGTATTGGGACTGACAGGACTGGAGCCATGAGGTCCAGCAGAAAGCATAGAAACAGGCAACCTCAGGAGGTAGGAAGTGGGGGAACCCTCTAGAATGTACCAGAGACTTGGGAGGTAAGAGACTCTAGGTACTCAAAGGGAGGAACCTTAGATAGAATGTCCTACAGTGGGGAGAAGAAGCTTGTAGAGTCCAACTCCAGTAGAAAGACAGAGCATCAAGTGGAGGGATGGGGTTGTCATCCCACAGTCAAAAACTTTGACCCAGAATTGTTCCTGTCTGAAATTGTCCCCAGAATTGCAGGGTCAAAATTAGAGAAGAACCTGGGAAAAGGAGGTCCAGTGACAGGCCCAAATTAGAATCCAGCTCAAGAGGATGCCCCAAAGCCTGACACTATTACTGATATTATGGTGTGCTTACGACAGGAGCCTAGCATGACTTCCCTCCAAAAGGCCCAACAAGAAGCAGAAAAAGTCAGATGTAGATATTTATACCCAACCAATAGACAGAAGCTGGTGACCCCTGTGGTAGAATTAGGGAAAGCTGGAAGAAGTTTAGGAGGAGGGTGACCCTATAGGAAGACAGCAGTCTCAACTAACCTGGAACCCCCAAGATTGCTTAGACATTGAACCACCAACCAGGCAGTATAAACCAGCTGATATAAAGCATATACAGCAGAGGACTGCCAGTTCAGGACTTAGTGAGAGAAGATGCACCTAACCCTTAAGAGATTTGAGGCCCCAGAGAGTGGGGAGGTCTGGTGGGGTGAGGGTGGGACTTTAGGGGGTGGGAACATCCTTTTGGAGATGTGGATGGGAGAAGGTATGGGAAAAGAAAAGGAAAGAAGGAAAGAAAAACAAAGGAAGGAAGGGAGGAAGGAAGAAAAGAAAGAAAGAAAGAAAGAAAGAAAGAAAGAAAGAAAGAAAGAAAGAAAGAAAGAGAAAAGCCTAACTATTTTGAAATGTTCTGTCCACTGTAGAATCTAATTTTCAGGAAAGTGACTGAAAGTATTTAGGTTATAATTTAACAAGTTTAAAAATTTTTGAAAAAAATTGCATAACATGGAAGTTTTCTATAGTCTTATGAAATATACTTTAAAGGTCTAAATAATGTTTATTTATAAGTGATTTTTAGCTTATGCTTACCTTTATTTCCCACTGAACTATTGCAATTAAATTATCCCTTTTGTATTCTGAAGTGGGGGCAAGTGTCTTATAATATCTTTTCTTATAATGTGTCTATAAAAGGAAATATTACTATTCATTAGTATGTTAATCTGTATTTTTCTATTTCTCATCATATCTTGAAAGACCCGATAAATTATGATTTATCTTTGCAAGATATCTATAAAAGGAAATATTTCCTGCTTGGCCACCTAAAACTTCCTGAATGTCTATGGCTTTGGTAAGGGGTTTGAATTAATGCTGGCTTATTAAGGGCATGGATGGAAAAGTGACTAACTCTCAAGTCTGTATAGTACCTTGTTATAATCCAGCCTTTAGCACACTGGCTGACAGTCAGCCCATACTGTGTTGAGGAACAGTGCCATGCAACCCGCTAACAGGGGAACAAGGGAGCTGCTCTGTGAAGGCACAGTGAATGGCTAAGGAGAAGTAGCTAAAGAATAAGTGTGTAAGACTTTCAAGTCGTATTTGAAAAAAATAGTATTTAATACATTAATCTTTTCTACTTAAAATTTCTAGATTTTTATTTTAAAAGTTAAGTTGTTATTCTTAGATACAAATTATTTGTAAATGTGTTGTATATATTGCATTTACTGTGTCAGAAACATTTAAAACCTTAATATATACCTTAATGTTAATTGAAGGGTGATTTCTTAGGAGCTGAATAAGCACTGGAAAGGCATTCTCCTCTACAACATACTGTTGGCTCAGGGGATTGCTCGTGTGGGCCACACCTGTAAGGCGCTCATAGGTCAGTGAAGTCATGACTTTGTTTCATATTGTAAATTGTAGAGTCAAACTTAGCTTAGTTTTGGTTGATAAACTATCTTAAGGTAATATGGTTAGCAAATTTTAAGAACATGGTACAATATTCCTGCTTTAATTCCTTAAAGGGCAGAATGAATAAGCATAGAAAATTCATTATTAGAGTTATAAAGGGTTTTATAAAATAGAGACAGCACACATAAGTTTGAAAAATGCTACATTGCTAAAAAAAATAACAGTCTTCATTTTTTAAAAATACTATATCCTGGTAGTTAAGTTTATAGTTATTATTTTCTATTAAAAGTTTCTTAATCAAAATAATGACTAATCACTAAGTTAAAATTTTTATCTTTCTTAAATCGCATATTAAAAAGATAAACATATTGTTTTTATATCATTCTATACTTTGAGTTACAATCTAATATCAGGAGAAAAGTCAATCTGATTTTTGTGAATATGCATAAAAATTTTAATTTTGTTTGGCCATGGAATATCATTATGTATATTTTAGGTTTACATACTTAAATATAGTATAAATATATTTACATGTACACTATGTAAATATAGCAAGCTTATATATGTAATAAAAAAAATACAAGTTTAGGCTTCTTTAAACATTGGCAAAGAGCCAGCCACACATTTGGAATGTTTAAATTAACTAGGTGGAGTAGGATGAGCAATAGCAATTCTTTTCTCCTTTACCACCCCCAAGTAAGTACAGTTGTTAGGTAAATAGCAAGCAAAGATAGATAGATAGATAGATAGATAGATAGATAGATAGATAGATAGATAGATAGATAGAAGACAGACAGATAGATAGTATATATGTTACCATTTACTAGACTTTTTTGATTCATGTGACTATGTGTATGCTTATGTGCCAGCTGGAATTACAGGTAGGGTGCTAAGAAGATGGATGCTAAAAACCAAACTACGTCATCCAGAAGAGCAATTAGCTGTCTTAACCATCTCTTTAAATTCCCATTTACTAGAATTTTATTGTAAGACTATATATTATAGAGTTCAGCTATGAAAGAAACATTATTTTCTGGATTATTTATTTCTTATAATAGTTAATGAACTTCTACAAATATTTTTCATGAGCAAGGAATTAAAATGGAGCTACTAACTTCAACATCTGGGTACTCTTGAAGAAATACAATTACATGGAGAATGAAGCATACACAAAAATTTTCTTTTCTGTTGTTTGTAAGACATCTACTCTGACTCATTATTGTTAGCAAAGAACCCAAATTTTATTGGTAGATCAATCACTAAATGTTCTGAATTTTTTCATGGACCCTAAAATGTCAGTTCTTTTGCAACAAAGGCCACTTTATATAAACAAAGAATTATTTATATAAAAACAAGAATTGAAAAAATATAACTGAATGTTTACCTTGAGAAATTTATGGCTCTTGACATTTTAAACTTATCTTAAAATAAATGGAATTATAGTCAGTTCAAAATACTCAATGCTCATTGTCTTCATTTTCTATTTTACTCTAAATTCAAGAGCAAGACAGATATGAAATTCCTAATGTCACCATTTTAACTGACCAAGGTCTTAGATAAACTATTTGTAAATCTTTGAGATCTCCTATAGTATGAATAGTGACAAAGAAACAATTTCTACTTCTCTACCCAAGTCTTTTATTTTTCTCATAATATTTAAGAAATTGAGACTGTATACAGACCAATACAAATGGACCCCACTGCTCTGATGACGCTCAGAAGTGTGCCTTCTGCTATCTTATTAATCCTCAGCAGGCGAACCAGTGGTGCAATGCCGTTACCTTCACATATTTGATTCTGATGCATCCTACTGTCCTTACTTAGGGCTATGACTGCTTCACCTCCTGGTAACAAAAAGAGGTGGTTATGGACTTTGGTGTCTACATCATCAGCAGTTATGCAAAGAAAGCAACTTACCTACATACTGCATCTTAGCTGATGGTGACAAAAGCATGTTTATTATGAAGTTGTATCCAATCTGCTCAGCCATATACTTTTGTTGCTTCAGTGTTTGTCCTGCCAAGGCCCAAAGTGCTATGGCTCCTTGCTCCTTAACATCTATTTGAAAGGCCTATTAAAACAAAAGCATGGCATTCATTCACTGTGTGTGTACTAAACACATTACAGAT
Organism: Arvicanthis niloticus; assembly: GCF_011762505.2. Classification (NCBI taxonomy): domain Eukaryota; kingdom Metazoa; phylum Chordata; class Mammalia; order Rodentia; family Muridae; genus Arvicanthis; species Arvicanthis niloticus. Next base: position 134,652,569 of record NC_047660.1, read on the forward strand.
GTATATTTTATAAAATATGCATTCAGAATTTTGTTTGATTTACCAATCTCCAAATACAATTCAAAATAAAATAAACCATCTAAACAATTAGAAGAGTAATGACAAAATCTCTACCTTTAGAAGTTTTAGGAGGTCCTTAGTTAATTTTCTTTCCAGAAATTCCTTCTGGATTAAAGGATTGCAATTTGCCAGTGACTCCACAGCCATTGCACCTTTCACTTGAACACTGAGCTGCTTCCCTTTAAAAAGAGCTACCAGGGGAGGGATAGCCCCTTCCATTGCTATAGCATCCTGCACCTCCTTATTGTCACGGCCAACCTCAGCAATTGTAGCTGAGGACACTGCTTTCAGCACATCTTCAAAAGAGTAAAGAGTAAGGAAACAAGTCATTGAAAATTTAAATATACTAAATTTCTAGGTAGTTCCACATATTACAAAATCAAATTTACAAGTTCAAAGAAAAATTTAGAAAACAAAAATATAAATAAACTGTCCAGGTTCATCATTTAGATTATTTTTTCACTACTTCTTATACAGATACTTGGCATATTTAGATAATTATAGACACGTTCAATATAATTATACTACAAATGAATTATTTTTTACATTCTTTTATGAACATAAATGTCACAAATACCTTCTAAATATTTCATCAATGGTAATATCACATTGAAAATATATGTCACTTCCAACTTTTCACTGTTTTAAATAATTCCAAGAAAATCTTCCTTAACATGTAGATATTCATCAATACATTTTTCTTTAGCATAGAATCTTGAGAATTACTGGAATAATTCAGTACATTTCAGTAAATTGATTTCTAAAAGGATCAGTAACATGATCTTTCGTAATCAGAGCTCATGCAAATCAATTTGACTTTGTCTTCTTCCAGATAAATATTGTATTAAAAATCAATACATGAAACTTGCTGACTTGATAGACAAAATGGCATTTCATTTTATTCTGTTCTTACAATTTACAGAAAAGTATAAGAGTGAGAGAACTTAAATACTTTACTTACACTTAGAAATGAAATACATTGTTACATTGATTTTATATATATGTATCTATCTGCAACATAGTTTTGCTCATTCTCTCTCTCTCTCTCTCTCTCTCTCTCTCTCTCTCTCTCTCTCTCGTGTGTGTGTGTGTGTGTGTGTGTGTGTGTGTGTGTGTGTGTGTGTTATTCTGCCTTGGCTAGGTTGAAACTCACTACACAGGCTAAACTGTCCTCAGTCTCACAGAGATTCACCTGGCTCTGCCTTCCTCATGCTGGAATTGAAGGAGTTTACAACTGTCCCAGGCTACAATTCAGTTTTCTGCATTTGTGGGGGGAGCACAAAGGTCTTTACACCCACAGATCATCAGGGAAGCCAGGAAATGTAAGCACACAGGATTGTCCTTTTAATGGAACACACATATAACATATTTTTTCATCCAGAAGGCTAGGAATGGAGGCAGTTAACAATCTGGTGATCTGTATTATCTGTAGGGTCAGGTCATATGAAGCTCCCACAACAGGAACTGAAGGTGGCTAATAGCCCAAATGACCTCTACACTATTTGTATGACTGAGACCATGCCAGATCCTTCCTTAGGCTTGAAGCTCATACAGGTAGCCTATCTCTAGAACCCATCTTCTTGGGGAAAATGACATGTACTATGAGTTATGCTTTAATGTAATTATGCCTCCTTGTGCACAAGGGCTTGTGTTACAGCAGGAAACTTGTTTTTCAAATTATTGTTTGTTTAAATATGCTGGCAATAAACCACCAAGCATCAGAATCCTGAAGTTTGATCCAACCTGGCTGACTAAGTTAGGCTAAACTGAGTTTTCCCTTGTCTTTTCATGGATTGTTTTGCTGTTGACCATGATGTCTACAAGGACTCCACACACATTTGAGTATATGTGTAGCATATGGATACACGGGACAACCAGTACATGCAGTGCTTTAACCATATTATATATGCTACCCTGTAATGTCCTCTATAACACTTTTCTCTCAGGTTGAGAGCTTGCATTTCATTTATGATGTCTATATTTTCTATAATCTAAAACAGTTCTTTAGCCTTTCTTACCTTTGGTGACTTAGACTTTTAAAATGTATATTAGTCATTTATTTTAAACCTGAGTTCAGGTTTATTTAATGTTTCTTATAATTCAAGATATGTACCTCCATTCAGAATATTTTAAAAATGACATCATGTTCTTCGATGATAGTTCATATAGTGTTAAATGAAGTTCATCTGTTTCCATTAATGATATAAAGATACCCCAGTTTCTATACTGCTTAGTTACTATTATTGCCTTGCTTCTAATTTAAAAACAACAACAACAACAACAACAACAAAAAAAAAAACAGTACTTGACATCCAGGATCACAGGTAAGGCCACAACATCTGCCCCAACATCCAGAGTAACTGGGACCCTGGGGATCCAGGGATGCAGAAACCCCCGCCCAGCCAATGGCATGGGTTCCTTCCCACCTGAACCAGTGCCTGGAGCAGACCCAGAGCTCTGGACCCACACCCACTCCTGCAACACCCAGAGAAAGCTTGACTCCCAGGAGCTCTGACACAACAGGATCCCAGGAGCTTGGTCAAACCAGGATTTCAGGATCCCAGAGGCAGTTTGACTTCCAGGAGCTCTGACACACCTAGGATCTTAGGATCATAGGATCCGAGAATCATAGGATCACAGAAACAGCTGGACTCTGAGGAGTTCTGACACAACCAGGATCACAAGAAGGACAAGCTCCAGTCAGAGACAGCAAGGGCAATTAGCACTAGAGATAACCAGATGGCGAGAGGCAAGTTCAAGAATATAAGCAACAGAAACCAAGGCTACTTTGACAACAGTTTTCCCACCACACCAAGCCCAGGATACCCTAACACACCTGAAGAGCAAGATTCAGATCTAAAATCCCATCTCATGAATATGATAGAGGACTTTAAGAAGGACATATGTCTGAGGCTGCAGGTACAATACAGAAGAGTCTTTTATGGTACACTAGCCTAGTTTCATAGGCACAAAAGGTAAAACATTAAACAATATCAGAAAGGATACTATAAAGAATAACTAAGCCAACAACATAGTCATTATGGGGGAAGGGGTAGAAACAGGAGGATCCCTGGTACTTGCCAGCCACAAGCCTAGCTCTAGGTTCAGTGAGTAACCTTGGAAGAATAAGAAGAATAAGGCAAGAGATATAGGAAAAGATAGCCAACATCCTATGCTGGACTCTGCTTGTGAACAAGGGGTATGTACATTTGCATACACACACATGAAAACACAACACACACAAGCCATTCAATACCATGTATATAGATAGACACATACAGGTATAGATGTGATAGGTGCTATAAAAGACAGGGTCTCTGACAGATATAATAATAAGTGATATGTAGAAGTTATATACACTATATATTTATATATTTTATATAATATAATAAATATTGATATATAGGATAAAATATAGAAGGAAGATAGATAGATAGATAGATAGATAGATAGATAGATAGATAGATGAAAGGTATTCTCTGAAAAAGAGAAAACTGGCTGCACCTCTGCTCCATGTGCCTGCCTTTTTAAAAAATTAATTATTTATTTACATTCTAAATGTTGCCCTCTTCCTAGTGCTTCCTCCATAAGTTCTTCATCCCATCCCCCTCTCTCTCCTTTGCTTCTGAAAGGGTGCTCCCCCACCCACTCATCCACTTCCACCTCATCCTGCTAGCATCCCCCTTCCTTGGGGCATCAGATTTCTACAAGATTAAGGGCATCCTTTCCCACTGAGACTAGACAAGGCAGTCCTCTGCTACATATGTAGTAGGGCCATGGGCCAGCCCATGTATGCTCTTTGGTGGGTGGCTTAGTCTCTGGGAGCTCTGAGGGGTCCAGGTTAAAAATATGGAACATTTCATGAATTTATGTGTCATTCTTGTGCAGGGGCTGTGCTAATCTTCTTTGTAGTGTTCTAATTTTAGTAAATGTGTTGCCTTTCTTATCTCCATAAACAAAAAAAGAACATAAATAACTCACTTAAAGAAATACAGGAGAACATACTTAAACAGGTAGAAGCCCTGAAAGAGGAAACAAATAAATGTCTTAAAGAAATACAGGAAAACACAATCAAACATGTAAAGGAATTGAACAAAACCATCTAGGATCTAAAAATGGAAATAGAAACATTAAACAAAACACAAAGGGAAACAACCCTGGAGATGGAAAACCTAGGAAAGAGTTCAGGAGTCACAAATGCAATCATCACTAACAGAATACAAAAGTTAGAAAAGGGAATTTCAGGTGTAGAAGATACCATAGAAAACATTGGTACAACAGTCAAAGAAAATAAAAAAGTAAAAAAAAAAAAAAAAAAAAAAAAAAAAAAAAAAAAAAAAAAAGCAAAAAGCTCCTAACTCAAAACATTCAAGAAATCCAAGACACAATGAAAAGACCGAACCTAAAAATAATAGGTATAGAAGATAGTGACAATTCCCAACTCAAAGGGCCAGCTAATATCTTCAACTATAGATTTTCCTAACCTAAAGACAGATGCCCATGAACATACAAGAAGCCTACAGAACACCAAACACATGGAACCAGAAAAGAAATTCTCCCCATCACTCAATAATTAAAACACCAAATGCACAAAACAAAGAAAAAAATATTGAAAACAGTAAGGGGAAAAGGTCAAGTGACATATGAACGGAGACCCATCAGAATTACACAAGACTTCTCAACAGAGACTCTAAAAGCCAGAAAATCTTGGGTAGATGTCATACAGACCTTAAGAGAACAAAACTGCCAGCCCAGGCTACTATATCTAGCAAAACTCTCAATTACCATACAGGAAGAAACCAAGGTATTCCATGAGAAAACCAGATTTAAGCAATATCTTTCCACCAATCAAGCCCTACAGAGGATAATAGAAGAAAAACTCCAACACAAGGAGAAAAACTACACCCAAGAAAAAGCAAGAAACTAATCTTCTCACAACAAATCCAAAAGAAGAGAACCACAAAGGCATAATTTTATCTCTAACAACAAAAATAACAGGAAGCAATAGTCATTAGTCCTTACTATCTCTCAACATCAATGGACTCAATTCTCCAATAAAAAGACATAGACTAGCAGGCTGGATACATAAACAGGACCAAGCATTTTGCTGCATAAAGAAAACACATCTCAGTGACAAAGACAGACACTACCTTAAATTGAAAGGCTGGAAAAAATTTCAAGGTAAATGGTCCCAAAGAACAGGCTGGAGTAGCAATTCTAGTATCCAATAAAATAGACTTCTAACCAAAAGTTATCAAAAAAGATAAGGAAGGACACTACATACTCATCAAAGGAAAAATCCACCAAGAGGAACTCTTAATTCTGAATATCTATGCCCCAAATGCAAGGGCACCCACATTCATAAAAGAAATAATACTGAAGCTCATAGCACACATTGAACCTCACACAATAATAGTGGGAGACTTTAACACCCCGCTCTCACCAATGGACAAATCATGAAAATGGAAATTAAACAGACACACAGTGAAACTTACATAAGTTATAAACCAAATGGATTTAACAGACAACTACAGAACATTTCATCCTAAAAGAATATACCTTCTTCTCAGCACCTCATGGTACCTTCTCCAAAATTGACTATATAATTAGACACAAAACAAGCCTCAACCAATACAAGAGGATTGAAATAATCCCATGCATCCTATCAGATCACCACAGACTAAGGGTAATCTTCAAAAACAAACAAACAAAAAACAACAATAGGAAGCCCACATACACATGGAAGCTGAACAAGGCTCTACTCAATGATGACTTGATTAGGGAAGAAATAAAGAAATTAAAGGGGCTGGAGAGATGGCTCAGCAGTTTAGAGCACTGACTGCTCCTCCAGAGGTCCTGAGTTCAATTCCCAGCAACCACATGATGGCTCACAACCATCTGTAATGCACTCTTCTAGTGTGTGTCTGAAAACAGCTGCAGTGTACTTAAATAAATAAATAAATAAATAAATCTTAAAAAAAGAAATTAAAGAATTTTTAGAATTTAATGAAAATAAAGGCACAACATACCAAAACTTATGGGACACAATGAAAGCAGGAAAACTTATATCTCTGAGTGCTTCCATAAAGAAATTGGAGAGAGCATACATTAGCAGCATGACAGCACACCTGAAAGCTCTAGAACAAAAAAAGGCAAATACACCCAAGAGGATTAGAAGGCAGAAAATAATCAAACTCAGGAATGAAATCAATCAAGTAGAAACAAAAGAACTTTACAAAGAATAAACAAAAGCAGGAGCTGGTTCTTTGAGAAAATCAACAAGATAGATACATAAGTGACCCAAAAAATCGACAAGAGAACTCCTACAACTTCTACAAAGTGGCTGGATACAAAATTAAATAAAATAAATCCATAGCCTTCATATACTCAAAAAATAAACAGGCTGAGAAAGAAATTAAAATGACACCCTTGAAAATAGTCACAAATAATATAAAGTATCTTGGTGTGCCACTAACCAAGCAACTAAAAGATCTATATGAAAAGAACTTCAAGTCTCTGAAGAAATTGAAGTTCTCAGAAGATCTGCCATACTCATGGACTGGTGCGATCAATGTAGTAAAAATGGCCATCTTACTAAAGCAATCTACAGATCCAATGCAATACCCTTCAAAATTCCAGCTCAATTCTTCACAGAGATAGAAAGAGCAATTCTCAAATTTATCTGGAATAACAAAAAACCCAGGATATATATATATAAAAATCTCAACAATAAAAGAACTTCTGGGGAAATCATCATACCTGACCTCAAGCTGTATTACAGAGCAATAATGATTTAAAAAAAAAAACAAAACTGTATGATATTGGTACAGAGACAGACAAGCAGATCAGTGGAATAGAATTGAAGACCCGGAAATGAACGCACACACTTATGGTCACCTGATCTTTGACAAAGGAGCCAAAAACATCCAGTGGAAAAAGAGACAGCATTTTCAACAAATGGTGCTGGTTCAACAGGTGGTTAGCATGTAGAAGAATGCAAATTGTCCCATTCTAATCTATTTGTACAAAGCTCAAGTCTAAGTGGATCAAGAACCTCCAAATAAAACCAGATCTGATGAATCTAATTGAGAAAGTGAGAAAGAACCTTGAACACACTGGCACAGGAGAAAATTCCCTGAACAGAACACCAATGGCTTATGCTCCAAGATCACGAATTGACGAATGGGACCTCATAAAATTGTAAACTTCTGTAAGGCAAAGGACACTGTCAATAGGACAAAAGGGTGATCCACAGATTGGAAAAAGATCTTTACCAACCCTACATCTAATATAGGGCAAATATCCAATATATACAAGAACTCAAGAAGTTAGACTCCAGAGAATCAAATAACCCTATTAAAAATGAGGTACAGAGCTAAACAAAGAATTCTCAACTGAGGAACATCTACTGGCCAAGAAGCACCTAAAGAAATGTTCAACATCCTTAATTATCAGGGAAATGCAAATCAAAACAACCCTGAGATTCCACCTCACACCAGTCAGAATGGCTAAGATCAAAACTCAGGTGACAGCAGATGCTGGCAAGGATGTGGAGAAAGTGGAACACTCTTCATTGCTGGTGGGAGTGTAAGTTGGTATAACCACTGTAGAAATCAGTCTGGAGGTTCCTCAGAAAATGGGAAATAGTTCTACCTGAGGACCCAGCTATACCACTCCTGGGCATATATCCAAAAGATGCTCCATCATATAAAAGGACACATGCTCCACTATGTTCATAGCAGCCTTATTTAAAATTGCCAGAAGCTGGAAACAACCCAGATGTCCCTCAACTGAAGAATGGATACAGAAAATGTTGTACATTTACACTCTGTAGTATTACTCAGCTATTAAAAACAATGATTTCATGAATTTCACCGGCAAATGGATGGAACCTGAAAATAACATCCTGAGTGAGGTAACCCAGTCACAAAAGAAATACATGGTATATACTCACTGATAAGTGGATATTAGCCAAAAAGGAGCTCAGAATACCCACAATACAACTCACAGACCATATGAAACCCAAGAAAGAAGATCACACCAAAGTCTGGATGCTACAGTCCTAGCCAGAAGGGAGACGAAAATATTCTCCAGGAAATAGAAGGAGAAGGGGATCTGGGAGGGAGAGAGGAGGGGGAGGGAAAAGGGGGCCAGTTCAGATATGGGAGGAGATGGGGGAGCAGTATAGAGAGTCAGGAATTTGAAATGAGGTATTTAACAGTGGGGTAGGGGTAACTGGGGATAGCCACTGGAAATTCTCATCTGCCAGGGACCTAAGAGGTTCCCAGGACCCAACAAGGAGAACATTAGCCGAAATACCCAACAAAGATAGAACCTGTAGAGACCATATCCAGTAGATAGGCACAGCCCCCAGTTAAGGGATGGGGCCACCCACCCACTTCAAAAATATTAACCCAAAATTCCTCCTGTCAAAAGGAAATGCAGGGACAAATAGTAGAGCAGAAACTGAAGGAAAGGCCATCCAGAGACTGTCCCACCTAGGGATCAATCTTATCTGCTGACACCAAACCCAGATACTATTGCTAATGCCAAGAAGTGGTTATTGACAGGAGCTTGGTATAGCTGTCCCCTGAAAGTCTCTGCCAGAGCCTGACAAATATGGACGTGGATGTATACAGCCGAACATTGGACTGAGTGCAGGGACCCCAATGGAGACATTAGGGGAAGGATTGTAGGAGCTGAAGGGGTTTGCAACCTCATAGGAAGAACAACAATATCAACCAACCAGACCCCTAAAGCTCTCAGGGACTAAACCACCAACCAAAGGGTACACAGGGGGTAACCATGGCTCCAGCTGCATATGTAGCAGAGGATTGCCCTATCTGGCATCACTGGGAGAAGAGCCCCTTGTTCCTATGTAGGCTTGCTAACCCAGGATGGGGAATACTAGGGCGCTAAGGCAGGAGTGGCTGGGGAGCTGGGGGAGCACGCTCATAAAGGCAGCAGGAGGGAGGAGGGGATAGGAGCCTGTGGAGGGGAAACTGGGAAGGGGGATAACTTTTGAAATGTAAATAAAATAACCAATAAAAATGACAAAAGTAGGGTTTGAAAAATCTATAAAAAACAAAAACAAACCAAAAAAATCAGTACTTAAATAATGTGTAAATAAGCCGGACACCCCTTTAATCCCAGCACTTGAGAGGCAGCTGGATCTCTGTAAGATCTAAGCTAGCCTGGTCTACCCAATGAGATCTTGCCTCGATGATGATGATGGTGATGATGAAGAAGAAGAAGAAGATAATGTCTTCATCAAGATTTGCCACCAAAATTGAGCAGAAATTTTCAGTTATCCCTGAACCAAACTTAACATTTTTATAAAATATTAGTTTGCCAAATCAACCCTCTTTTCTCCAAAAACAAAGTAAAACAGAAATCATGAACCCACTTTGAGATTATTTTCTTAATACTCTATGACTTAGCAACCTGATTCATAGCAAAGAGAATTGGTTGTTAAAATACTGAAGTTATAAGTAAAATTTAAGCAAAAAAATTAAATTTTAAGTTTAAATTCTTCATACTTCTTAAAGAGAAGAGTATAGATTACCATATAGGAAAACAATGCTTTTATTTGGGTATTAGGCCTAACAGAGGATTTTATTTTTTAATATTTTTATTATTTTTAATTCTATGAATGTGCCTGTGCACATGACTGCAGATTTCCACAAAGGACGGGGGCGTCAGATGCCCTAGAGCTACCTGAGGTGGGTGCTGGAGATTGAACTCAGATCTTCTGGAAGAGCAGTACCTGTGCTTAACCACTGAGCCATTTCTCCATCCCCCAGAGAAATATTTTAATTATTCGTGTGTATTACTTTTTTGTGAGTTCATTTATTTAAATTATTGCTATAATTACTGCTTTTTATAATATCTAGATCAGGCAGCGAAAAAAGAGCTAGTCTCTTTAGATTTTAATTAATGACACAAAGAAAAATTATAAATCAAATTTAAATAATTAAACTGTATGGGAAACCTATCCCTCCATACTGCTTCTCAATAGCCAGTAGACACAGTTAGAGGTATAGAAAAATCTGGAACAGAAATTTAAAGGCCGAGGGGAAGTTTTAAGAGTCTTTACTACATGATACAGATTATTAGAGATGACACTTGCTTAAATTTGAAATTCTAAAATAAAAGTAAGCTCTTGGAAACATTTTCTTTATCTTTTTACCTTGGCTTCTCTTTTAACCAATATTTTTATTGTGTATTTAATTTGTATTTGTGTATGATGAACTGTGGCAGAAAGGCATACAAAACAAACCAACCAGGAACAAAAAGAGATAAATCTTCACTAATGTTTTTGTCAAAAATGGAAAGCTCATACTATTGTGTACACTCACTGGGATGAAATTGCTGTTACAGAACCTGAATGTACTAATTTGCAGCTGCTACCAAAGTGTCCTAATCACTTCCTAGGATTCCTGTAACTGAGATGCACTTTAGAAGCAGGCACCTGATGATTGTCTTGAATTCTGATATCAGATATAAAAGAGCAAATCTTAAGTTCTTGGTGTACATTGCAAAATAACTTCCATTGATCGAAATGCATAGTTATTCATACAAGAAGAAATCTCCTCTTCAAACACATTGTGTGCTCTATTTTCATTATTCATGCTAATGTTTTTACTTATGCAAATTTCTTGTTAAACATTTTAATATTTTTTTGAGAGTCAGTTATTTCTCCAAACTTTGTAATTTTAAGTTTTTCAGATATTTTGGGTTATATTATGTGCCTAGATCCATTCAAAGATAAATCCAAAATATTTGTCCATGGGCAAATCCGGATCTGTGTTTGCTTCATTTGGTAAATCTGTCACTTTTAAACAGACAGGTTGAGGCTCACCAGATTCGGAACTCAGAAACTGGATGAGGTACTGGATGCCGTTATAGTCTCTCATTGCTTTCTGGTTGCCTTCATTTCCCATGCATAACACCCGGATACAGTTCATCACATTCACCAGCACGTTCTCTTTGTTAAGGCTTAAGAGATTTATCAGAGCTGGAATTCCATTCTAAGAAACATCAAAGAGAATTACATTTGAATTCCTTTCAGATTGATGCAATTTTATTTAAAAGTCTGTAAGCTTTCTGTAAATACATCCTCATTTAGAAGAGAACAGTTGCTTATAAACAAAAATAAACAAAAAAAAAAGGAGAGCATTAAACCCTATAGAAAGTGCATTTTATAATGCAGATGGTCCAATTCACACTGAAGAAACAACTCCATGAAACTGAAGAAACAAATCAAGTAACTTCATTTCACGTGTAAATATCTAAAGAAAGATCTTAAATTCTAGTGGACACAGTGGGGTAGGTTTTATTTGAGGAGCTGAAACATAGCAATTGCTTCATATTCTCCAAAAGCAATTGTTTTCTAATTTTTTCTGGTTCACAATTGGGAGATATTTCGTACACAGAACTAATATCTTCATTTAAACAAGAAACAACCAGTATATACGATGAAAAGTACTCCATCTTCTCACCAGGGCTACTCTCGATTCTGTCAGTGCTGAGCATTAGGCCCCCTCAGCCCACTATGCTGCAGATCTGCACTCACCCGAATGACTACTGCTGGCTGAAATGCCTTTCCCCCTCCTCTCCCCATCATCCCTTGTAGTTTTGTTACTGTCTAACAGCATGTATCTTTATCTCTCTAATTTCCTAATTTTCTCTAATTGTGAGAGGGTTGCTGTTAGTTGAAAACCAGGTTCTATAAAACAGTACTCACATATTTGGCGATAACATCCTTGTTTTCACACTTAGCAATATCATATAGAATAACAGCGCAGCGAGAATGAAGTTCAGGTTCATCAGAAGCCAGCAGGTTAATCAAAGCAGGGATGCCTCCTGCCTCCACCATGGCATGCACTACAGCTACGTGGGTTGAGATATTACTCAGCAACCCAACGGTTTTGCACTGCAGTTTTATTTTGGGGCATTTTAATAGATTGACTAAGGCAGGAATAGTGCCTGTAAAGAGAAGACTAGAATAAGCATAAATTATTCAAAACCATTTATAGGTGACATATCCTAACAGTATTGAAGTAACATTCATGGTATGTCAATATAAATCATTACAGACAGTTCTGCAAAGTATAGAATAACAACCTGAAGTAATGCAGAAATAATTATGTTTTATCTACAAATAGTAGCCTTTTCTCTTTGCATATTTGATGTCATTTTATATTAGTATATCTAAACCAGCTGTAAAATACTGAATTGGCCTATGAGAACTGATCATTTTTTATGTAGATTGAAGCTCATTATTCAGTCAGTTCTCCATCTTCCTGTCTCAGCGCCCTAAATGCTGTAATACCACATGGTAAGGTTCTTGTCTGGGTACTGAACTGTCTTTGTGTGGTAGTAATTTTTTAATTATTTGAATGTGTTATCATATGCTATCTTAAAACTAAATGTGAAAAAGTACTGATGTAAAATGTAACAGTCACCTCATGTATTATAATTAGTCATTCACTGGGCATAGAAAACTTGGCCCTTAGTTGAATCTTTGTTAGATTTATATCACTTTAGTTAATAAGAAACCACACCATAGGAGACACATAATGTTCTAAAACATATGAGCATAATATTGGCATAATATGTTCATAAAGATATAAGCATAATGTTCATAATAATATGAGCATATGACCTGGAATGGAACCATCTATTGTTGACTTTTTGAGGGACATATTGCTATTTCAAACATGTTTTTAATGAGTTAGATAAATTTGAGCTTATTCAGTCATCAATATTCATGGAACATTAGATGTGTTTCAATATGCACCTTAGGGAAGTAGGTACCGTGCTGGAGAGTTCAGACATTCCTATCATTTTAGAAAGCCGTAGTGGACAGTGCTGCTCTCAGAACAAGTCCATGCAGTCAATCCATTTGATTAATGAATAAACCAGGCCAGAGAAGCCACACAATTGATGGAGTTGCTAAATGCAAGACTATGTACAAACCTGGTCTGTCATTTTCTTCTAGTTTGTAATTTAAAAAATAAGTTGTGCAAGTTTAGAACTGGAATAATTTATAAGTGAATAATTATAGCAACACTGTGATGGTGACAGTTTTTTTTATCGACTTGACATAATCTCGTCTCACCTCAGAAGAGAGTCTCAGTGAAGAACTATCTCTATAAGATTAGCCTATATATGGATGGTTGTTTGGATTACTACTGTTAATTGATGTGGGAACTCACCTACATTAACTGGCGTCAGCAACACCATGACCTAGGCAGGGGCTCCTGAACTGTAAGTACAGGAAGAGGGCTGGGCACACAAAGGCATGCATGCACACGTTTATTTCTCTCTGCTTCTAACTGTGGACGTATGTGACTAGCTAACTTGAGTTTCTGAATCTTTGACTTCCCTGTAATGACAAATTGTAACTTGTAATTATAAGCTAAAATAAGCACCTTTTGTTCTCTAAGTTGTTTTTTGTCAGTGTAGTTTTCCCAACCAGTATTCAACTAGAACAACTAGTTGGATGAAGTTAGTTTTATTACTTCTTAAAATTTTAAGTTTTTAGAGAAATAGAGTTCCTCTAAAAAGTATATAGTTTTTTTGATCATGTGCAGTTTTCACATGAAAAATAAGACACAAAGTTGACAAAAGTGATCCTAAAGAAAAAAGAAGCTTAAAGGTAAGTAAAAAGCATCCTTTAGAGGTAAAACATATTTTTAAAGCAGTGTTTGATTGCATATGCTTGTAAACCTAGCATTCAACAGGCTGTAAGGCGAAGGAAACCACAGTTGACACTACTAGTGTGGCCAAGACCCTGAGACTAATGCCTCACTCACTCAGCTCACAGCAGGAAGGTTTCCTCTGCCTCTCCAACACAAAGACCCGCTACTGGACAACTTGCAGAGAATGAGAGATTTTATAGCACTTTTGACTGTGATGTCTTCACCAAACCTGCCCCTAAAGGTTCAGGGATCTATGTAGAAGAGGAGGTGGAAAGACTGTAAGAATCACCTCTCCTGATAAAGAGGCTATCAGCATTTGAAACCCACTGGCAAAGAGAAATTTAGGTGTCTCCAGTGGAGTCTCACTAGGTATATCAACCATGCTCCCAGGCAGACCTCATGCCCAGAAATAACTGGCCAACAACAACAATAAAAAGAACCCTGTGGTATTTTGTTTGTTTAATTTTGCTTTGTTTTGACGTTTTTGTCTTTTCAGATTTTTGCCTGTTTGTTTTTATTTATGTTTTGTGGGTGCTTGTTTCTTGCTTTGTTTTTGCTTCTTGGTTTTTTATTTTCTTTGCTTATTTGTTTAGAAACAGAGCAAAAAAAAAAAAAACAAAGTTGAGTAGGTAGAGAGGAAGGGAGGATCAAAGGAGGAGTCAGGAAGGGCAAAAATGTGATCAGACATATTGTATACAATTTTTTTAATTAAAAAGAAAAGATTACAAGTTCAAGGGCAGCCTAGGCTACATGTGAGACCATATCTCGAAAAAAAATCCATAAATATTTGTGTGTATGTGTTAATATATATTATATGATCAGATAAAGTTGGGGAAAACCCTAGCATTTAGGTTTGCAAAATTTGCAAATATATATATATATATATATATATATATATATATATATATATGTGTGTGTGTGTGTGTGTGTGTGTGTGTGTGTGTGTGTGTATATATATTTATATATATATATTATACATAATATACATATATATGAAATTAGGTTAGTGGTAGAGTGTGTGCTTTACATCTGACCGCAGAATTAAATTTGCATGCCTATGTTTGTGTATGTGTGTGTGTGTATGTCCAAATATAATATATTTAAATGGTTTACATGGGTACAGTATAACTCTACTGAAAATATGACAAGAAAAAGATGGTTAATATAATTTATAAGATAGTTAATATAATTTATACTACCTGCATCTAAGATACATTTCCAGTATCGATCATTTGCTAAGCAAATTACTTCTAAGGACATGACAGCCATCATCCTTCGTTTGAAGCTTTCACACTGCAACATTTCTGGTAAGTATTCAACAGAAAAATAAACAACTGTAATTCACATCAGGGGCAATGGAATGACTGACTTTGTTTTTATATAGGTGAAGTGAACACTATAGTTAAGACCATCCCACCACCAATTGCATAGGCTACATTCATTCCATGTTTGTGGTCCTCTGGGAGATGCTGGATGGATGATCAGGGGTTATAGCTTAGACCTGGGTGGTCCTCAAAGGCCCTTCTTAATGGTTTAGTCACCACTGTGTCTATTGGTGTCTAGGTTGGCGCTATTCAATGATGATGGGAACTTTAAGAAATAGGACTTGGTGGAGGTTTTAGATCACTGGGGCAAATATCCATGAAAGGGGTTGCAGGACTCCATCTCTTCCTCTTCCTGTCTCTCTGGTTTAGTATACCTCTCATGAAGCAGACAGGTAACGTGCCTCTGCCATAGGATCCTGTAGTAAGTGTTATTACATCATCACAGCCAATCCTGTTGCCCCAAATAGAGTTGCTCTGCAGAAGTTGATTATGTTGGACACTTGTGACAGTAACAAAAGCTAATCTTTGAGGTTTATAATATATATAATTACTAAAAAAAATCCTAAATTATTTGCGTTTGGTCTGAATCAGTAACACTGCCTAGAAATACAGTTCAAATTCACTTGAAAATCATACATTTTTCTTGTGCCTATGATTAATTTTGAATAAAATTTGAGGAGATTCTAAGGACGGCAAAGTAAACTACTTTATCCATATGATTTTAATAGCCATTAAATTTATATATTTCCTGAAAATTATTTATATTATTTTTTTAAAACCTAGCATGAATTTAAACTCCAAACAAAAGATGAAACATTATATATGCTTCTAAATAATGTCTATGATGTAAGAAAACATGGGGCTTTATCTTTCCTTCATCTCTTTCTGACCTCTGCGTGCAGAAGTGGCCTGGTCCTTACTCAGACTGCTCTGTTTTAATTTTAGTTTCTACTCCAAAGGCCAATAATTAACTTGTTTCTAATTATTATTCTGCTGGTGTCATTATCATGTAATTACCAGGACATTGTAACCATGGCTACTGTAAGTAGTGGCCACTGGGAGTTACAGACACCATTAAGTTATCCTTGTCAAGGGTCAGACTTAGAGATATTTGTGATGGTTGTCATTATAAGTCAGGTTGATCCTCACAGTTACTCTTTTAAAAGATTAAGATGCAACAGCATATGTGCATAAAAATAAACACTAAGACATTTCCCAGTAAATTCTTGGGCTGATATACTCAGAAAATGTCTTCCAAGATTGGTGCTGACACCATTTGGAACAAATAGTTGGATATCATTTTATTTAAGTGCGTGTTTGTTTTGTGTGTGTGTGTGTGTGTGTGTGTGTGTGTGTGTGTAGTGTTTCTGTGAATGTGTGTTTTGGTTTTGTTTAGTTGGTTGATTGGTTTTGGTTTTTCAAGACAGTTTCTCTGTTTTAGCTCTAGCTGTCCTGGAATGTAGACCAGGCTAGCTTCGAACTCACAGAGATCCACCTGCCTCTGCTTCCTGAGTGACTCTACCTTAATTTTTGAGACAGCACTTCCACTGAACCTAGAGCTCATTGGTTGGCTAGACTGGATAGCCAATGAGCTCCAGGAACTGGCCTGCCTCCCATTTTTATTGTGTTGTGTTCTCCTTGAGTTTTTGTCTGCTGCTTAATCTTCATGCAATTTTTTTTTGGGGGGGGGGGGTCTTGGGAATGAGTACATTTCCATGTATACATTAAACTAACCTAATCCTCTTGTCTTTATATAGTTCTAGCTAGATTAAACACAAAGTTGGGGGAAATTCGCAAACAGTTTTGCAAACCGAGTGCTAGGATTACAAACAGGCCACAATGCCCAACTTTACTTGTGTGCTTAGCATCTGGATTCAGGCCCTCATGCTTATACAACAGGTGCCTTACTGAGCCGTCTCAGTAGCCCAAAGAACCAAACATCTTATACCAGAAGAGTCAGGTTGAAATAGTAACTGTATCTTACCCAATGGGAAAAGATCTGTTTTCATTCTCCATCTCTTTTATTTTTACTTTAATTTTTATTTTATGTTCACAATTCAAAGTTATATACCTCTAAAATATCTACAGCAAAATGTTGTGATTTTGCACCCACTTCTCTGGGTTCACCTCTGTAAAAAGCAGTACTTTGGACTGTGTGGTCCACAGATCTGCCTAGCTTGACATAGTGCTGCATCTTGCTGCCATGGCCTTAGGCTTTGTTTGTGTCTTCATGTTACAGGAAAAGCCAGCTGAATGTTTCTCTGCCATTTCTTCATATTTATAGTTGTTACTTGAATCAATACTTTGGGTTTACATTGCCTATACAATATCGCTCTCAGCTGGGCATTGTAGTAACCCATGGTATTGTCTCATTTCCTCACTATTATTTTTCCTGGATATAATCTTTCCCTATTTGAGATTCACCTTGGTTTTCTCTGACTCAGTGGCACTTTCCTCTGCCTAATTAAGGCTGGCTTCACTCTGGAACACCCCTTTGCTGTCACCCTCTCGCTCTGCTCCCTGGGGCCTTCCCACTTCTGTTCACCAAGGAGAAAGGCAGCCTCAGCAGCTGCTGGCCTATCTGGCTGGGCTCTGTGGAGAGCCCTGGCACTGCCTGTTCTCCAGCCTTTGGAGGACTGTGAGGTACGTGTTTGAGAAGTTCTCAGCTTTCCTAATGATAACTTGGGATTCTCTGGGATACTAAGTCTAAGAGGCGGCTGCCTGGTTCCATCACCCCTGTTCTCTTCAATCCTGACTGACGCTGCTGATTCATTGTTTAATCTTCGTGTAATTATAATGTGGCTTGGGGGAGGAATAAATTTTGACATGTACATTCAATTGACTATACAACCCTTATTTTTCTGGCTAAATTGAACACAAAATTTTAGATAGAATATTCATCAAAATGTGAAGAAAAACCTTTCTAAAACTGTCTCTAAAATTTGGAAAAAAGAATAAGTAAAAAAAAGTTTGCTACTTAAGCTTGAATTTCCTCTTTTTCTTTCTTTTTTTTCTTATGGAGTTCAGTTAATTAATGGAAAAAATGAAGTTCTGACTTCTAAGAAAGTTGAAAAATAAGAGTAAGTATCGTTCTGTAGGATATAGTTCACTCTGGCCACAGATCTTTCAGTTAGAAATCAAACAACTTTTGCACACAAGAGTAGAGTTCCCCTTATCAACTGTACTAGTGTTGGTTTCAATGCATAAATTTATTTCATGATTTTAATTTTAAAGGTATATATATTCTATTGTACTCATTCCATTTCAGCATATCAAAGATCATATTATAGAATAATCAGAACATTTCCTTACAATGAGATCTCATGTTCTATACTCACCCACCAGAGTTTTCCAAACTGGAAGCTCAGGGATATTCAGTTCTATTATATACTTGAGAACCTCTGTGTGAAAAGTAAGCACTGACAGATGGATAATGTTGTTTCCCTTTGCGTCTGTTTTTCTCCAGTTCGCACCAAGAGAAAACAAATACTGGATAGTGTCTAGGGCTCCCGATGTGGCAGCAAGTAACAGTGGAGTGCACTGATTCCTAAAATCAAGCACACATTGTAACAGTGTTGAGCACACGTACAGCATCACATTTCCTTTTATTGTATTGCTGAAAGAACTCTAATCATAAATTAGATAGTATAACTATCCCTTCTTCTTTAGATTCTCATTCTCTGAATTCCACATATCTGCCTTCCTGCCTACCTATCCTTAAGTAGTCATCTCTGTCCTCTTTCTCAATTATTATACCTTATAATGTGCTTAGAAGTTAGTACTATACAAAATAATTAAAATACACTGTCCTATCTAATCTTTTCAGTAGTTCTATAAATTAGTGGAGACATAATCAAGTAATATCAATCCACCTTACAAATATCAAATTGATTTGATAGTTGTCAAACACTTTTAAATATTTTACATTCAATTGCAATTCCCAGTTTCCCCATTGTAGCAGAAACTAACAGTATGAAAACAGATTGTTGTTTTATGTAATGAAGATCTTTGGGTTGTGTGCATGGTTATCCAACCCACTGTTCCATCTCCCATCTTCTCTCATAGGTAGGTATGTGACAATGCAAATAAGTGCGGCTAACAGGACAGTAGTAGAAGTTGCAAAGGCACCCCTGTGAAGAGAAAGGAGGGTGCTGATGCCTTCCATCTGTCATTTTACTCCTGTCTATAATGCAAGCAAGAAAATAGTCATGGCAGTAATTGCCATTTTGTTCTATTGTAGGGAAGCCATATGTTAAGGAACAATAAGAAAAGTCCAGTGTCCTGCAAACTTCCAAGCCAGTATGCAAATAATAGACACACAATTTGAAGACTTAAGACTAAAGTATCTATGAAAAGGTTCAGGAAATCAAAATAATCACCTGGTCTTTGAATCCCTAGACAATCCTCAGGAAAAATTTATACCTCTACTCTAACAGTGGCTTTTCAGAAGAATTATGAAACAGAAGACTGTAGGAGATGTTTCCTGTTTCCAACTTTTCTTTTTTTTTTGCTCATATCTCTGCTAGACACAGTACCTGCTTCTGCTGAGATAGATTCTATCTACCTTGATCTGGAAGTACCTGGGGATTATATAGGAAAGAAGAACAACTTTCTCTTCCTTAATCACATGGTTAGCCTAATAAACCTGTCTGTGAAGCTACACTATTGATACAAAAGTTAGAGAAATTCCCAGGATCCACTCTTTATTCCTCTAGGAGACACACATAGGTGGGTGGAAGCTCTGGGTTTTATAAATTCTGAGGTTAAATAGTAAGAGAAGAAGATGATGACCAGAGGAGACTTCAGTGTTTTGCTACCTTTCAAGTCCCCCAAATCAATCATGCCCTTCATGTTGATGGTAGTCAGGAAAGCAGAAGTTCATATTCTTAACAAATGCTCAATAACTCACTCTGCTGTTGCCTCAGCCTCTAGCAAACTAGGATCCTTCCTACAGAGCGCAATGATGATGCAGATGTTATCATAGAAGGCAGCAAAGTGGATTGGCATCCAGCCTCTTTTCTCACTAAGTGTGTAATCAGCTTTGAAACAAAGTAGACAGATGGTAGCTTCCAGTGAACAAGCTTGTGCAGCCAGGTGTAAAGGTGTTGGACCTGAGATGAACAATTGTTCAGTAGTCAAAGAGCTAGCACTGCTAAAATACATAAACAATAAATAACCATACCTTTATGAGTCCTACCATACAGCTTAGTGCTTTATAACATTTAAAAAAACTCAAAACAAGCACTAAAACAATTATGTAGGCAATCTTATATTTCTTTGCTTAACTTGGAATGTCTGGAATAGACATACTTTTTATGAACAAAAAATAGCATGGGAAACTATAAAATATATATAGTATATAATACATATATTTTTATTTTGAAATATAATTTTATTTAGTTGCCCAGGTTTAGCCCTTAAACTTTCAGCCTTCTTGCTAAAGGGTCTTGCTAAAGTAGCTGGTATAACAGGCCCATGTCACTAGGCTTAGGTGAGTAGTAGTCTGTACATCACATCATTGTCTATAAAATATGACCTAAATCTATACACTTAAAATCATTACTTAGCTGGCCCCGTCCCCCATATTCTGGGTCGTGGATCCTGAGAGCCCTATAGCTGTTGATGGCCTCTATTTGCTTCACATAACTACCTAGAAGTAACCACAGACTTTATTATCAATGGCTCTGGTTTGCAAGGCCATATAGGTTGCCCCAGTTTTCTCTGCTTATTGCTGGCCAAGTGCAGCACACATCTGTGCACACTTGACCACTTTCAGACTCTTGGCGGTACTGAGCATGTTGTGTGGACATTCCAGTTCGGTGTGACATCAGACGTCTGGCCAATCTGTGGTTTGAACAGTGGCATTGTGAGCAGTCTCGGGACTTGACTACTCTCTGGGACCTCTGGCAAGTTAAAGCTTGTCCCTGGCAGAGTATGGGGTCTCATCATCATGTGTACTCTGGGGGAAGGCTAGGCCTCACCACTCTGCATTGTGTTAACCTGAAGACCTCAGGCAGAGCTTACAAAGAGACAGCAGACAGTCTGTAATCTTTAGTATGTAACAGACAGTTCCACTAGTAGAAGGTATAGGAAGAGCAAGATGGCTGTCACTTATATTTACTGTGACTAAATCTTTGATAATAGATGGTTTAACAAACTTTTGCCATTAAACCAAATTAAAAGTTCTAATGAGCTGGTGGGGATTGGCAGCCATACATTTCATTATGAGGAAGTTTGAGACTGAAGGATATAAAGAAACGGACCAAAAAAAATTTTTTTAAATTACTAACATTTAAAAATTCTTGTTTCATTTTCCAGTTTCTAGTAAGGTGTAGATGACCCGAAGTCACGAGTGATGGTCAGCTCTAATCATAAATATAAAGCTCAACAGAAAGTGAACAGGCCTTTCAGAATTTACCACAGACGTAACACCAGAGGGCAAACTGATATGTTTCAAGTTGTAAGGTAGCCCGGAAGTAGAGCAACATGACTCTCAGCAGTGTCATCAAGCAGAACTTCCAATGTGACCTGCAGAAGGAAGGCTGACTGCAGTTGATAAATTGAGCTCGGAAACGTCTGAGAGACCTGTCATATGAGTTTCTGCCCAGTTCCTGCCAGTGAGGAGTCCTGAGAGAAGACTGAAGGACGAGAAAACTAAGGTCATGTTCCCTCTGTGGAGTACTCTCAGGGGTACTACTTTCCCTCACTGTGGTAGGTAGTACTTAGTCCCTCCCTGCCCTTGTCAATATGGGCCTTTTAAAGTACTTGTGGTTTGGTTTTTTGTTTTTACGAAAGAATTCTTCTTTAATTACCTTATGTGGACTCTGAAGGTATATGGTAAATCTCTTACATGTGTGAAAATGAAATGGAAACTGGGACAAGGATGCTTTTGTTTTGTGTTTTTATATACAGTGCTTATCTCAAAACTTTGATCTCCACCAAAAGTAATCATTCCTCAGAGCCCACACATCATTGTCGCCCCTAGATGGCAGAATGTCTAAATTGTATTAACTTGTTTGTGGGAACAGGATGCAAGAGATTGAATTTAGGACCTTGCTTTTGCTGGGCAAGGTACCAGATACCTGAGCTGCACTCCCAGCTCCTAACTGCTTAAAGCTCTTTAAACTCTTAACTTCCAAAACCACTTTGGAAACTGAATTTATAAAACAAGTCTAGATGGTATCAAATTCCTAGTTAAAGAATATATATATATATATATTTAAAAAAGAGTACCTAACTTGTGAATATCAAGAAATGGGCAGAAAAATTATACTTCAAAATGAAAATGAAACCTTATTTTATATTTTATGCAACAAAACATTTGCAGACTATATACTATAAAATGATTTGTTTTTTTTAATTTTTGATGAAGTAATTGTTCATTTTCAAGACAGAATTTCATGTAGCTCAGGCTAATCTCGAATTCACAACATAACAAAGGATGACCTTAACCCCTGTTTCCTGCTTCTGTCTCCCATATGCTGGAATTACAGACCTGTAATACCACACCCAGCAAGTCTTAGCATATAAAATGATCTTCTCACATATGCACATACTTCACTTATGCCTTACCGTTTCTTTCTTTTTTCATATCCACTTTGGATGACTCTGCTTAAAGAGAAAATCCACATAGAAACATGATTACCAATATTACAGGCGTTTCCTAAACTAGTCAGAAAAAAAAAAAATGACATTGTATTTATACAGAAAGCAGGATTACATCAGACAATGGGGGTACAGTTTCTAGCAGAGACATGAAGGCTGGAAACTCTCCCTTTCAAAAGCTGATCAAAACTTGCTACTGGGTGATTGTGCTGATTTAGCAGTAATATTACTAGCAGAGTTATTTATTTACACATACTGTGAATGTACCTATATATCAGCAGAAGGAAATCTGAGAAGGACAAGGATGAATAGAAGATTTTTAATTACCAAAAATTCTTTTCACATTAAAAAGTGCTTAAAGGACAACTGGCTACTCACTGCATTTAAATCATTGAATTCTGCTTTATATTAATTAGGCTTATTCAGTACTGAACAAAGTTTGAAAACTGAATGAAACCTTGGCTGAACATGATGAAGCGTCTCTGGTTGACGTTGAAGTTGGCGTTACACAGCTGACATATGATAGAAACCCGATTGTGCAGGGCAGCATGGTGGAAAATGGCATAGCCGGCTTCATCAGAAACATTGATTGTGGAGCTTGAGGTTTTACGGCTAAATGTGTGGAAAACAGCATTCAAGCCTCTTTCAACAGCAGACTTCAGACCAAATGGGATACTCTAAAATTATTTAAAAGATCAGCATTAGTTTTTAAAAATATTTTTTAATAAAAAAAATACACCTAAAGTTTTCTTTAAAGGGAAGAAATGAGCACACAGAATGTATCAATGGAGTCACAAGAGTGCCATTCAATGTTTGCCGTGCTACCACAGAGGACCGGGGAAGAGCTTCTCCCTGGACATTGCTAAAAGTCATAGAGCTACAGGAGACATTGAGAGCATGGCAAGTCCATTTGGAGAAAGTGTTTCTCTTTCTTTTAGAGTAAACTGTAGCTTCGTCCTTGCAGACAATTTCAGCAAAGTGCGTAGACACTTTCCTAAACAGTTTAAAAGGAAATGCAGAAACTAAGGACAATTCAAGAAACCATATAGATAGCTGGACTTTCTTCTTTCTCTAGTCCTCAGATAAAGAGGTAAAAATACCATGTTCCTTGAGAAACTCTGATAAATATTTTAGACTAGTTCTCAAAGTTTTAAAACTAAATGTGACCTTTGATCAGTCCCAGAAGCTAAGGCAAAGTCTGTTAAACAGAGGGCTTGACTCCGATGACTCTGTCTCACGGCTGCGTGCTGCGGTGAAGCCAGGTGCTGCCACCCTCTCACTGTGCGGCTCCTGTTAACTCTGCGCACCTCACATTTCTCGTGCAGAATAGAAGTGATGGCAATACAAGTGGTTCTGCACAGAAGCTTCCGTATCTATAGTAGTGCCTAAGCATCAGACATCAGGAAATATTTGCCATTCACATTAGCCTCAATCCAGTTTATTGACATTTTGTTTTGTACTTTGCCAAAAATGTATCATCAAGAACCACAGTGATTTTCAGCTAGTAAAAGATGGAATTTTTATTTCATACTGAAGAATTTATTGAAGCATTAGTTCATCCCTAGTACAGATGTAATGTTAGAACAGCCACAGGAGCTCTTCCATTTTCTCAAGACAACAAAGCCCCTGTGGAGACTTTGTCTGTCAAGCTCCAAGCCAATAGACCTCAGGTCCTAGGCGTTCTCTCCTGGAGAAGTGACTTTGTGTAAAAGGGAGTGTTGGTAGTCAAAAGTGTTGCTCTCTACTCATTTCCCTGTCTTTTGCCTGGGCATCAGATACCAGATACCTTGACTGCAAACCTGTGTAGTAACACCAACTTTTATTCTCAGAAAAGTACTAAGAATACTCACTCACTCACTCACTCACTCACTCACTCTATCTATCTATCTATCTATCTATCTATCTATCTATCTATCTATCTATCTAATCTCCTGCCTTGTCTCATAGGCCCTGATTTCCTCTGGTCAGAGCCCTGCATCATACTGTCTGTCTGTCTGTCTGTCTGTCTGGTGCTAAGGCCTAAACTCTTTCAGAGTCCCTGCTATGTTATTGTCTGTCTGTCCATAGCCCCCAGTGACTTCTCTAGTAAACTCCACACCGCAAACAATCAATCTCAGTATCTGTCATTAACCTCACATCCTAGACCTTTCACCTCGTATAGAACATGGGACATTAACTTATGGTCATATGCAACTTCTTACATTTTTTGATAGTCAGTAAAATACCTTGCATTTCATAGCTTTTTTTAAACCAAATTTTTTCTTAAATTGCTCGTGTAGCTGAGCTTCAGTCAGTGGAAGTCTTTTCACTCTCAGATTATTCACAATTTCATTTATGGCTCCCCACCATTGAGTCTTATAGAGTTGCTGGTAGAAAATTTCAAGCTCAAAATAGATCACATAGTAGCTATAAAAAAAAAAATAAAGGAAAAGGTTGTGTTTTATAGCTGTGAATTAATTTGCTGCTTATTTATATACTGTCAAAACTTGCTTATTCTATAATAATTACATACAGAACTATAGTTTGAACTATACTTGATCACAAAAATAGTACCATTATTATCAACTGTTATAGAGACTTTACCTTGAAAATTATCCTTTTAGTGACTATTTGGGTTGATTCTGTATTCCTATGACAGAGATTGGGAGCACTGTCTTCAAGTTACTAGGAGTCTAGGTTCTAGGGAAAAGAGCTGTAGGTTTATCTTCCACCTCTGTTTTCCTTTCTCTTACTGTTTTAATCTAATGTGTCCATAGATTGCTTTTCTGAGGAATAATCATCCTTAATACCAAGCTGGAATAATGTTTTAGGCAATGGCTCCTTGGCTTTTACTGCATCAGCAGGCTAAAGAAACTCCCACCCCATCCTGAGACATGGGCTGGAAGACTTGACGCTAACACAGGCCCTCTCATTCTGAAGTAGAGCAGCAATACACCATATGGTTTGTTCCCTGCAGTGGCTTCTTATCACAGGAATGTTTGTACTTCCCCCAGAGGCAGCTGCACTGGTGACTGTTCTGGCAGGAATGAAGACCGTCTGAAGAGAAGCACTCGGTGAGGCCTGTGGGGTCGCTACTAGCCTAGAGAGGATTTGGCCGTCTACTTGTACCCTGAGAGCATCTCTCATGAGATGACTGTGTGATATCCAGGGTCAACTGTATAAAAAGGTAGCACTGGCCACATACAGATGCTTTGTGAGACGCATAGACATCCCAGATGGCCTGTACTTCAAAGTTAGTGGCTAGATATTTTAGCCAGGTAACCTTCATTCGAGTTCTGTGTGGTGATATACTACATGTCTTATGCAAACCCTAAGTGTGCTTATCATTAGGGACTTTAGGGAAGCTCACTTGGTTTCATTAAGCAGATTTCTGAATAAACTGGGTACTTTAGAACAAGTAATCTGTTTGCTTCAATAATTGTCATCTTTATAAGTCAGAGTTGTTCTACTCTTGTGGATTTGTAGTTCATTGAGTATCTGATTGTAGTCCTATGCCTTTATTCTGTCATGATGAGAAAACTCACACTGAACCTAAAATGAATCTAGGATCTAAATGTTTCTAAGTATGACTCAGTATAGCAACCATTTCTTTAAAATCAAAGAAAGCAAGAGATTTTGAAATGCCCTGTTTTCAGTTGTTCCCATTATTCTCCAGTTCAGCACTGATAGTCATACATTATGGGGGGAAAAAAAACCACAAGCAGAATGTCTTAAAAATGTTGTTTGAAATTATTGGAGTTTTAAGGTAGCACTACTTTGGAAAGAATTACTGGAAAAAGAACTCTTATTTCATTGGATCAATGACAAATCTAACTTATGTCATTTGCCAGGAATGGTGAGGGGCTGATCTGAGAGAGAGCTAGAAGCAGGAGTTATCTATCAAAGATGGCATTCACACAGCTTATTGGGTACCCAGCAGGAAATCTGAGCAGGAAAGGAAGAAGCTAAAAGTTTTTCATTGTAGTTGACAACACTGGCCAATTGGCATACGGAACTCCAATAAAACATTATGCAGAGGTTAAATTTTATACAGGGTAAAGGTTCTCTGGTACTTGATATGAGAGTCTGGAAAATACTGATTATATGTTTGCTGATTTACTCTTATTGCATGCTGTCTGGGTCTAGAAACATGCTTATTTTGTATCCATTTTATTAGGTGTGTGTTCGCGCGCGCGCGCACTGTGCAGAGGTTGAGTGTCTTCCTTCATGACTCTTCACCTCACGTTTTAAAGTTTCTCAGTAAACCTGAGGCTCACTAACTGGCAAATGTAGCTGCATGGTGAGTCCCTGGGATCCCTCTATCTTCATCTCCTATCGATGGAATGACAGGCACACAGTGCTGTGCCTGAAGTCTTTAAGAGATGCTAGAGACCAGATTTCAGATCCTCATGTATGTTCAGCAAGCACTTTAACCACTCTGCCATCTCCCAGTACCCATTAGTTTTTAAAACTTGTAAACTCATGTCTAGCTGCTCATTAGTCAGACACTAGAGAAACAACAATCTGAGGACTTCACATTACAGTGGTTGGGTCTCTCACAGAGCAATAACAGGATGCATACAGCAACTATACTGTTGCACCAAGGACAGTCTCTCATCAATCTAGCTCTTCTTCTCACTGCTTCCATGCACTTTCAGAATCACTGGTTTCCCAGAAGCCTGGTAGAAGCTGAGGAGTGAAGGGTAATTCATAGATGTCTCTACGATATTATGTACCCTGGCAAGGATTGTTTATGGAATATTCAGTAGGCACTAGGTCTTTGAACAAGAGCTTTCTCTTCCCAAGAGATAACAAACAACTTAAAGCAGAAGATATTTTCATCGATTCTGTCTATGAGCAAGAGGCATCTTCGCACAGGTCCTCAAACATGTCTGCATCTTTACGCTGTTCTTTCTCCTTCAAAATCATGGTCACGTGGTATCTGACTTCATCTTTAGCAGACGATACTCAAGTGATCACATTTAATTCTTTGTCTTCATGCTCCCTTTGCCTCATTTTCTGTTCTCCTCACCCCCATGCATCTTCAAGTGTATGTGATTATTTTTACCTCTTCCGGTTTCCTTAACTTTCCCTTACTTTACCCTTTAACTTGCTGCACATAGTCTCCATTACTCATAGTCCCAGTAAACTTCTCTTACCAAATCAAAACCAACTCTAGAGAAAGCTCTTCACTGTAAAATGGAGTTGTCACTTTCTGTTGTATCTGACACTTTTATTATTTCATATTCATACACAAACACCCCATTTGGCTCTTCTTCTATCACAGCCTTCTGGTTCCCTTACTTGTGTGTTATATCATCTCAGTCTCCTTTGCTCGCTCGCTCTCCCAGGTTTCTTTCCGTTTTTGAAATTTCTATTCTCTGGAATTCTGGACATGGCCCTATTCTCTCAACTGCCTCTATCTACCAGTGAGCAAATGAGCAAACATGCCTTCCTATCTGCTTCTCTCCACATCTAGTCCAGAGATTTTCTCTGAGCTCCATAACTTGTGTTTTCAAACTTCAGTATTCATGGTGAAATACAAGAAAGGCCCTAGAAGTCCTGGAGGAACTACATCATTCAGAAGATGAAAGATGTAGCAAGGTCTGCCAGAGAGGGTTTGGAATTGTTAATATATGGAAATGAAATGGTATGCGCTGTGTCCACTGCTTTCAGCTGCCCCTTGTAATCTGGTTCTCACTGCCATACCTACTTAACATGTGTGCTCACTGAAAGAGCTAAGTCCAAGCTCTAAGGTTATTTGTGGGTTGTATCAAAGTATGTGAAGTAATAATTAGTTAGTATACCTTTAAGTCTGTCATTTACAAGATCATCCTTGTTCTAGGATTGCCATTCTAAGATCTTAAGCTAGCTTTTGCATTTTGACACTTTCTTGTTTTCTGCTAACATTCAACAAGCCATGGTTGGTATGAATGGAAAGCTCCTCACCTCTTCCCATAGAACTCCATGACTGGTACTGAGTAAAATTCTTTGTATCCTGAATCTTCTGCAAAGGTACTAGCAGCACACGCCCATATTTTTTCTACATTTTGCTAAAATAAAAATCACACATTAAAAAAAATCCTTAAGTGAACTCAGTAATTATAAGATTCTTTATATGAAATATTATACATGCAAATGAAAAATGCCCCAGAGAAATCTGATAACTGCATGTATCTAACTCCTAGTTTGAGAATAAATAAATATAATAAATATAACAAGTAATGGCACTGACGTGTGTGATGCCATCAGGTTCCTGGGTCATCAAACTTAAGACTGTTTTTCTTGTCACAATTGTTGAGAAATGTGGACAGATTAGCATAGTGTTCAGGAATTTATTTATTTTTTGTGTTTGCTTTACCTTTTTTTTAATTAATGAAGCTTCTCTAATGTGTGCTTAGTTGGCTTTGAATTCATGATCTTCATGCCCCCATGGGATTTCAGGTGTGTGCCACTAGGACCAGCCATGTGTTCAGGATTTCTATTGTATACTTTAACTATCCAGGGACAAAGATTGCTCATTTGAAATCTGTAAACTCTGCGATGAAAGTAACTGCATTGGGTTTACTTATCAGCTTCTTCAACACTGTTGCTTAGAGGTAGCTGCACTTAATTCATGTGTGTTTCAATAATGGGTAAGAAAGATAGTGGCCTGTGAGAATGGTTGTCTAGAGACTTGTATGTTGCCTGTACCAACAGAAGCTCTTTCTGAGTGAAAACTTTCAAAAACAGCTGAAACAACAAAACATCTCAGAAATATTAATAATTCAAAAACCTTAAACTCATCCAGAGCATTCTCAACTGGATTCGTGCTAATGTCAAATTCAATTCCTCCGTGAACATGGAAGTACTGGTGCTCTTTGTAATCGAAATTCTGGCATTTAAAATCTCGTCCATAAATAAATGGAGGCAGTTCTCTCTCGGTCTTGACCTTGTCATCTCCAGAAAGAAAAACAATTTTAATTTAAAATGTGGAAAATACATAATGATTGTATTTTAGATATCTGATTATCATTCATGAAAAAAAATGTAAAATTCCATATGAAATTAAAACTTGGCAAATTACTGACTATAAAATTATTTACTCTCTCTCTCCTCTCTCTCTCTCCTCTCTCTCTCTCTACACACACACACACAAACACACACACACACACACACACACATTTGTGGCACTAGAGACTGTACTCAGGGCCTTGCATACACAAGTGGCCAGTCACTGAACGCTATCCCAGCCCCCTTTATTTCTCATTTTGAGTCATGTTTCACTATGTCACCTATGATAGCCTTGAATTCAGGTTATACTTGAATTTGTGAACCTTTTGTCTCCGTCCTGAGTAGCTGGGACTAGAGGCCTATGTCAACAGGTCCAGTAACAAATAAATAGATAGCTAAATGAGTAAATATATACATGCCTAAGTATTTAATTTTTAACAATAAAATAAATTTGTTTAATGAATCTTAAGCATTTCTTGTGGTTTTACTATATAAGCATTTTTAAAGCATCAAAATATTCTGGTTAACATCTATGAGTAGACATTAACATATAATTCCTCAATTATTGGAATGCAAATTCTGTGTTTTTGATAACTTTTATTTAAATGACAACAAAATCTCTCTTGAGGTACTTTAGGCAAAAGAGATACTATAAAGAATTAAATAGGTATTTCCCAGTTATCTTAGTCACTGTTCTGTTGTTGAACACAGACATCATGACCACAGAAACTCTTATAAAAGACAGCATTATTTAATTGGGGCTTGCTTATAGTTTCAGAGTTTTAATCATTGCCAGAAGCACATGGCACTCAGTCAGACATGGCAGTGGAGAAGTCGACGAGAGTTCTATATCCAGATCAGCAAGCAGTAGGAAGACAGAGACACTGGGCCTGGCTTGAACTTTTGGAGCCCCAAAGCCAACCCCAGTGGCACACTCCCTCTAACAAGGCCACACCTTCTAATCCCCTCCTAATACTCCTAACCAAATAGTGCCACTGTCTGATGACCACATTTGAGTATATGAGCCTCTTTGGGGCATCCTTATTCAATCCTTCAAACCACCACACCATATGATAAAAAAAAAAAAAAAATCAGCTTCTAGTACTGGGAACCAATGAGAACATACATACTACTTATTTGAAAAATAATTTTCTAAAATCCCATCAAAGATAAGATCTATTTTTGCTTAGCCTCTTACCTGAAAAAGGTGGAAGTAGACTATTTAAATATGGAACTTTCATCTTCTTTTTTAAACTGAGTAAAAATGGAATCAGAAAACATATTAACTTCAAATAGCCTATCCCTCTTCTGATTTCTTTTTTTTTCTCAAAGTGTTTTTGAATAACTTTTTTTTGAAGATACAGTCTTTGCTGTAGTCTCTGATAAGTACAAATGTCAAGATAATCCTGGTTGTATTTTATAGCATTAGTAAGCCAATAGGCTGTCTCAAATATAAAGATGTTTTCATGCTGTTGAATATGGGTAGTACTGAATGTCAGCTTCATCATCATACTCTCGGCATACTTCATAAACACAGCCTTTTCTTCAGGGCTATTGGGCTCATATGTTGGATCTTCATTCATGTCTTCATCATAGATCCCTTCAAAGTCTGGGTCACTTGTAATATCAACTAAACCTTCACAGTAAGAAAAAAAAATTAGGTATTAAGACACAAGAGATAAGGGAAGGTTCCAGCCAGGCGGTGGTGGCGCAGGCCTTTAATCCCAGCACTTGGGAGGCAGAGGCAGGCGGATCTCTGAGTTCGAGGCCAGCCTGGTCTACAGAGTGAGTTCCAGGACAGCCAGGACTATACAGAGAAACCCTGTCTCGAAAAACCAAAAAAAAAAAAAAAGGGAAGGTTCCATGAAATTTTCTGGGCAACACACAGTTGTTGCGATCCTGAGCTCCAGTTGTGGACGCCTCTACTAGGTTGACACAGAATTGGGCCCCAGCAGTCAGGCAGAGATAAGGAGCTTGGGACAACCTCCTTCTTTCTAACTGCCGAACTCATGGCTAATCATAGATTTATGGAAAGGGAGAGTGATGCATTCAGTCGTGTGCTCACTGCTGATTTTACCAGGCTCCAATTGTTAAACAAAAGGCCCTGGTTAAACAAAGTGGATCATAAAGTAAAACCAAAACTCATGAATCTTGGAAAGGACATAGTTAAATAGGGGGCTAATGACTAGGATGAGAGTGAATTAAGGGTTAGGTAAGAGAATTCCAGAGCATCATATACAACTATAAAATTGTCAAGGAACAGGCTGTATTTAACAACCAGGTCTATCCATAGTCACATATCCTATATACTTTGCTAGCCTAGTGAGTCTCCCAGGATCCCCTTTGCCTCCATCATTCCAAACCTCAGTCTGATTCCTACTTGCACATCCCAAGTGCTGGCCCAGCCTGACAATTCCCTGAATCCTTACCTTCTCTCACTGCCCACAATCTTCAGGCCTAGCCTCAACTGAACTGCCTGTGTGCTGGCCTAACCTGGTGAATTCCCAATACCTCAGAGCCCATTCATGTCATCTCATATTCCTAAGCATACCTAAGGCAGTATATCTTGCATATAAGTTTGAACAGATGCAGCCATTGTTCCATTTGTGCACTTGCTTGGTTACCACTGACTTGGTATCAACCCCATTGTACCAATCTTCCCCTTTTCATTTGATCTGAAGTCAACCAGACTTGGCCAACAACAGAAAGAAAACCAAACTACAACTCAACAGAGGCAGCCTAAAATCTCACATCAGACATACAACCTTAAAAAGAATTTTACATGCCCAGGTCACATCACAAAAATACAAACAGTAAAAAAGGTCAATACAGTATGTCTCCTGCAGCACCCACCAACCTTACAGAAATGTTCTCCAGTGAAAATTATCCAAATGAACCCTCATGACATAGAATCTAAAGAAAAAATTTTAACCATGATCAGAGAACTTGAGGAATTTAAAGAGGACACAAATAGCTCAATGAACTTATAAAGGATGGGAATAAACTCCTGAATCCTGTCCAACAAGCACACATACATCAATTAATAAGATAACAAAAAAATTCAAACTCTAAAAACTGAATTCAGTAATAAGAAGAAAATGAAAATACTAAAAAAAAAAATCAAGCTAAAATGAAGATAAACTTGAAATATTTAATTAAGCAATTAAAAAAGGAGAAAGCCTTTTCAGTGGATTGGATTAAGTAGGAGAGAGAATATCAGGACTTAAAGATAAAGCAGAGAATCATACCCCAACCGTAACCCCAACCCCAACCCCAACCCTAACCCCAGCCCTAACCCCAACCCCAACCCCAACCCTAACCCTAACCCTAACCCTAACCCTAACCCTAACCCTAACCCCAACCCAACCTTAACCCCAACCCCAACCCTAATACCAACCCCAACTCTAACCAAGAATATGAAAACTTTTTAAGTCATAGGAAAGAAATATACAGAAATTGAGACACCAAAAAGACCAAATCTATGAATTGAAGGACAAAGATAAAAGAGCAGAATCCTCAACAGTATCACCAGAAAAAAAGTGTCCAAATTAAGGAGACATATCCATACAAGAAACACACAGAACACCAACCCGACCAGGAAAGAAACTCTTCATAGCATATTATAGTTAAAACACTAAATATTCAGAATAAAGAAAGCATATTGAAAGAGGAAAATCTCAAGCCACTTACAAAGAAAAGCCCATGAGAAAGACAGCTAATTCCCCAGTGGAAACTTTAAAAGCAAGAAAAGCCTAGGCTAGTGTACTCTAACTTATAACAGAACACAGATGAAAATCCAGACACTACCTGGAAAAACTATCAGCCATAGTTGAAGGAGGAAAAAAACTTTCCAATGTATAAACAGACTAAAGGCATTCATGCCCACCAATTTAGCCCTACAAAGAATGCTGGAAGCAATACTACAGTAACTAGAAGGAGGGATAAGTATAGCTGAAAGAATGTATAAAGAAAACAGTATGCCTAAAATTACTGAAATGCAAACTATGAGTAAGAATACAAACAGAAAAACAAACAAACAAATAAAAGCCCACAATAAAATACTGCAATCAACTCATAACCTGTACCTAAAGGTCAAAGGGAATGTATTTAAAAAAAAAAACAAAAAAACAAAAAAACCAAGTGGATTCACATGGAGTATATCCAGAAGCTGGAGGGCTATAAGGCCCACAAGATGATTCTTGCTGACCAGGCTGAGGCTCGAAGGGCTAAGACCAAGGAAGCACATCCAGGACAAGAAAAAGATTCTGTCCAAAGTGGAAGAGACCATGAAATAGAGATTCCCTCATGTCTGTACATACTGGACTGGTTGTGTGGGGTATGTGGTTCAGTCATTAAAATAAAACAAATCATAAAAGAAAATCCATTTTTCTGTTGTCTACAAGAAACTCACTTTAGATTTAAACATAGTCACCACATTAAAGTGTAAGGATTGATAAAAAGTTTCCAAGCAAATGGGACTGGGGTACCTTAGTATCTGACAAAGTAGATTTAAAACTAAAACTGATCAGAAGATATAAAGAGGGATGTGTTGTTCTAATCAAAGAAATAATAAAGAACACATAATTCTAAAAAATATATGCAATAAACTCTAGTGCACCCAATTTCATTTAAAAAAAAAAAAAGTGTACCACTGGAATTCAAGAGACAGAGTAACTCCAGCTCAAAATTAGGAGGTGATTTTAGTACCCCACTTCCTCCAATAAACAGAGATCATCTGGACAGAAACTAAACAAGCATCAGAATTAAATGACATCATACATCAAATGGACCTAAAGATATCTATAATTTTTACCAAACACCAAAGAATATAATTCTATTCAGCAGCTCATGGAAGCTTCTCTAAAACAGACCACATCGTGGCACAACAACCAAATCTTATCAAATTTAGAAAACCTGAAATGACTCTATTGTATCTGATCACAATCTTAATAAAACTTAGAATCAACAGCAAATGAATCTCTAACAAAAATATGTGGCTATTGAGTAACATATTACTAAATGGTGAATGTATCAAGGAAGATATAAAGAAATAGGAGAGAAGAGCTGGCTCAGTAGTTATCTGGGTTCAATTCCCAGCGCCCTGGTGGCAGCTCACAACCATGTGTAATTCCAGTTCTAGGGGATCTCCCGCCCTCTTCTGATCTCTCTAAGCATAAGGCACGGATGTAGTGTGCATAAATACATGCAGGTAAAACACTCATGCATAAATCTAGTCTTTTTAAGAAGTAGGTTTCCTACTTCTTAAGAAGCTTATAGCTCTAAACTCCTACATTAAGAAATGAGGGGTAAAAGGAAACCACAAATAAATGACTTAATGAGGCAACTCATGAATTTAGGAAAAACAAGAACAAACCAAGCCACAAACTAGTAGATGGCAAGAAATAATAAAAAAAAAAATCAGAGCAGAAATTAATGTACAAAAAGTAAAGGAAACAATGTAAAGGATCAACAAATCTAAGAGCTCGTTCTTGGCAAAGACAATGACAATCAACAGACAATTAGCACAGTTAACCAAATAAAGGAAGGAGGAGACCCAGGTTACCAGAATCAGAGATTGACAGTGAAGTCCTACAACATATAACAAAGAAATCCAGGACACTGTAAGAGAATACCTTAAAAATCTCTATTAAGTTGAAAAACATCTAGAAGAAATGGATGGATTCTAGGTTCACCCAAACCAGAAACGTTAAACAAAGAAAAGATCAACAATTTAAACACCTATTTATCATACGCACGCAGACTAAAATAGTAAAACAGCTCAGACAGAACCAGATGGAATCACAGCAGCATTCTATCAGACTTTGAAAGATCTACAACCTATATATATATGTATGTATATATATATATTTTGGTTTTTCGACACAGGGTTTCTCTGTGTAGCCCTGGCTGTCCTGGAACTCACTCTGTAGACCAGGCTGGCCTTGAACTCAGAAATCTGACTGCCTCTGCCTCCCAAGTGCTGGGATTAAAGGCGTGCACCACCACCGCCCGGCCCAATATTTCTTAAATTATTCCAAAAATAGAAACAGTGCCACACTTTTTCTATGAAGTATTGCTTTAATACCCAAACCATGTAAAGACACAACAAAATACTACTGGCCAATATCTCGAACATAAATTCAATTATCTTCAATAAAGTACTTGCAAACTGAATACAAGCATATATCAAAAAAGTCACCCACCATTAATCAGGTTGATTTTATCCCAGGGACACAGGGATGGTTCAACACATTTAATAGTGACCTGACCCCTGAACCTTCACCCAGCTGATACCCTGTTCTGAAAGATATCTGTACTCCCCCTGAACACCTATGCTCCTGTGTCATCCCCTTCCCCACATCTTGCACTTTTGTGTTTATAAACCCCATGTTAAAAAGTAAAAATTATGATTTATAAAACACACACACACACACACACACACACACACACACACACACACACACACACAGTGTACCCCTGGTTCTGATGACTTAGCTCCTGACAATCTATTTTCTTGTTCTCAGAAATACTTTGAATTATAAGACGTTATTGTGGTTTTTGTTAGTATGCTGGGTAAAATAATTTTTATTGATCTTATTTTAAACTTCAAAGTTTGTAGTGAGTTAAAATGTCCTTTAACATAATTATAGGTCATATTTATTTTCATATTGTAAAATGCTAGTTGATCTGTTGAACATTTTAAAAAACTGGATTCCTTTTTGAGAATTTCATATATGAACACTGTATTTACATAATTTCCCCTTTCTCTCCTTCCTCCCACTTTTCCCAACCCCCTATACTTTTAAAATACATCTTATTATTTAATTATTGTTTATATATGTATACGTGTATAAGTATATATGTTTATACAAATATTGATAAAGTGTTTTGAAATAAATATTTTAAAAAATTGAAAAAAAAAAAAAAAAAGCAACTCCAGGTGGGTCAAAGACCTCAATGAAGAACCTGGAATGCTGAAACTACTGGAAAAAAATATAGGCAATACCCCACATGATACGTGTGCAGGAGAAAACTCTTTGTAGGTATCTGTATAAACCTGTTGGAAGAGTAATATCCAGAATACACAAAGAGCTTGGAATTCAAGAAAACAAATTACCCAGTTGAAAATCGTCTATGGATCTGAACAGACTTCTCAAAAGAGGAGATAAAAAATGGCTAAGAAATATCAACCTTGTTATCTATCACAGATTACCCGAGTAACAATGAATGAATGGCTACGTTCATGAAAACAACTGATAACAAAGGCTGGCAAAATCCAGGGAAAGCGAACCCTTCTCATTCACCCCTGTTGGAATTGAAAACTGGATGAGCCACCATGGAAGAAAATGTGGAGAATTCTTCAAAATTAAAAATAAATATATCATATGACTCAGTTATGCCACTCCTTGGAGTGCCTAAAGGACTCAGTAGCCTTCTCTAGAGAAACCCAACCATGTTTATTGCTGCTTTATTTACTAATAGCTAGGATGTGGTAACAACCTAAATGTCCAACTGATGAATGGATAGTAAAAAATGTGGTACATATGTTACAATAACATTCTGTTCTGTCTTATTTGTGGTTCCTGGCTCCAAATCTTTAGACCTGAGTATATAGTCCGAGAAAAAGCCAGGAAAGAAAAAAAAAAAAAAAAACCATTGTGGTAAAGCAGGGATGGGGAGGGGGCGGGTGGGGGCAGGAGTTCCAAAGTATGCAATAGTAGGGGACAGGTGTAATGGGGGGAAATGGGGTGGCTCTTAATTGGGAAGGGGATAGAACCCATAAAAACGTTTTTAAAAGCCACAGGGCAACATATTTAGTAAGCTTACTTAAAGTATATAATAACTATATATAGTTATGTGTGTGTGCATATATATGAGAGTATATATGTATGTCCTTTTTAATTGAGTTATACCACATAAGATAGCAATACTTCCCCTAAGAACCATGCATGATTATAATAAGATTTATGCACATAAGGAGCATGCAAAGGGCCTATACAGGTTCAAACCAGATGGGGTCCCAGCTCTTAGAGGGGGAAGTAGACATGGGCTCCATCCTATAACTAAGAAGCTATCTGTAATTTGTATTTGCAAAGGATAAACTAAATTTTTTACAATGGAGTCTCACTGAAGACACCTACCAGACTTCAGAGTAGGCCCCATGCCCAGCAGTAGACAACAACACAAAATGAACTCAGTGGTATTTCTGTGGAGTTTTTGTATCATGTTGCTTCATTTGGGCACTTTTTGTCTTATTGGTCTTTTACTTATATATTATGGTTTCTGCTTTTGTGTGTGTGTGTGTGTGTGTGTGTGTGTGTGTGTGTGAGAGAGAGAGAGAGAGAGAGAGAGAGAGAGAGAGTTTCTAAGTTTCCTTCATTTGTTTGACTGTTTTTTAAAGAGAACAAGAAAGAGGACAGAGTTGGGGAGGTGGGAAAAAATTGGAAAGAGTTGGAGGAGGAGAAAAGTGTGATCAAAACCTCTATTTTATGACAAAAGTCTTACCTGCTGAACTAAACTCAGAATATATATCTTTACTTGTTTGAGGTTTCCCATCTAGATCAATGTCCATGATTGTGCGCCACAATTCAGAGAATCTGGCTCGTTTCTCTTTGGGCATGTATATTCCATGCCACAGTGCTTTTAGCATATAATCAATATGGATCAAAATTTGTCCGACTCTGGTATCATAATAAGCTGGAGGTAATTGACAAGAAGAACTCTGATCAAAATTAGCTTCTAAACTGATTGAAGGAATTTGATTTAAGCAATAAATTCCAATGGCCAACTCCCGTAAGATCTGATGGACTTCCCTGTAGTCTAGGTGGGCAGTAGGGTCCACAGGAGTCAGTAGGATGGCGGTGGAGAAGCCTACGTTATTCATCTGACTCATGAGTCCAGACGGGATGTCTAGTTGAGAACGAACATCATCCTTGGCAGCCAGCCAGCTGACTAGTGCTGTTGTTAATAATTCTTGCACTTCACTTCGATCATATTTTTCAAAAAAAGCAGAGGCATTTCTTTGCACTGCTAAATTCTCCAGGAAGGTTTCTTCATCTTGTCCTTGATCAAATCTAACAATTCCTTTTTTAACTATTCTTAACATTTCTAATTAGATCTAGTGTGTTCTTTTTGAAGTTTCTGCAACAAAGAAAAAGACAAGCAATAATATTTGTCATGGCAATGAAGTTGGATTTTTCTAAAATAAATATGTGTTCTTCATCTTTCTAAAGTTAGTTAATCTTTTCATGGACAATCTGTACTTTTTTCAACCTCCAATTAATTGAATCACAAGAAACTTAAATTTTAATTATAATTCCTAAAGTTGTAAAATTTGTAGCATCAATCACATTAAATTACTTGAAAAGATCTGCTTTTCAGTCAAAAGTTACTGAAAAATCTTCAGTGCTGTACAAAATTTTACCAACAACTGACCACACAGACAGTTTGTCTCATAGATTATATTTCATCTGTTTGTGTAAGAACATTCTACAATGATTATAAACAATGAAATAGCTCCACATTCTTCCTGTCTGTCCCAATTAAGTTTCTATTCCTGTGATAAATGCCATAACCAACGTAACTTGTAGAGGAAAGGGATTATTTGGTTTCCAGGCCATACAGCCCATCATCAGTGGGAAGCCAAGGCAGGAACTGGGAGGCAGAGGTCAGTGAGAGATCATTTACTGGCTTGCTACTTTGGGCTTTCTCGCTTCGATTTTTTGTACACCCATAACCATCTGACCAGGGATAATGTGACCCACGGGGGGGGGGGGGGAGGATGGGTAGGGTCCCTTTTATATCCATCATCAATCAAAAATGTCCCACCGAATTGTCTACAGGGCAATAGGATAATTTGGTTGCTTGAGATTTTTCTTAAATGACCTTAACTTGTGTCACTTGGTAAAAAACTAAACAGAACTTCATCATTAAATGGCATGTGGCTGTATTTTAGAAAAACTTTTAAGTTTGTATATGAGAAGCTACTACTTTGGACTTTATTTTTCATTGTAAATATTTTTAACTACCTCCTCCTCTTTTTTCTGCCTTCTTACTCACTCCTTTCTTACACATTTTCCTTCCCTTCTTAGAAGCTCTCGAGACCTGCATGCCCTCCCTCTCTCGTGATGTTTCAGACCAGGTCCTGACTCATCTGCTGAGCTCTTCTTCCTCCCGCCCACTTCTTTGTTTGGGAACAATTGAATGCTGCTTTCATAATAGTAATTATTATTCTTTTCTGAGCGTTTAAGATGCTCTACATGTAAAACACAGTACTTATTTTCTTTAATACCATTGGTCTTCGCTATAGTGATTTTTGAAATTTAGCGTGCATCAAAATCACCTAGACCTTTAAAATACCTGTTTCTGGATCACACGGGGTTGGGGCAGAGAAATTGTATTTTGTAGTCAATGCTGATACTGTGTATAGAATCCATCTTACGGGGGCATTTTTCTACTACTTCATAGATGCCAACATGTAAACATAGGCAATCCCAGGTCATGACGGGGCTT
The DNA here is from genome assembly GCF_011762505.2 of Arvicanthis niloticus. Taxonomy (NCBI): domain Eukaryota; kingdom Metazoa; phylum Chordata; class Mammalia; order Rodentia; family Muridae; genus Arvicanthis; species Arvicanthis niloticus. The sequence continues at coordinate 134,692,749 of NC_047660.1, forward strand.
CAAAGTTTTGAGAACTGGATCCCTGCCCCAAGACTTGTGAAGATACAAGGAAAAGGGAGAGGCCTACTTGGAAGTGATTTTCTTGTCTAGGAGAGTTGCTTCGACGATGGTCCCTAAAGTATTCCCAGGAACAGACAGCCGTTGCTTGGAATGGCTTCTCGATGGTCCTGAATCGCCCCACCAGAACTCCAGAGCTCGAGACACTCAGGGAAGCTGGGAGGGCCTTACCTGTACTGAGGGCTAAAGCTGGTACGAACTCCTGGGAAACCCCTGAGCCAGCTAAAGCTATCCTAGGGCCTCTCACATGCAGGCTGTGCCTTAGCCCGAGAATGTCCGTGGTCTGCAGCTGGGGTGACCTCTGTACATGTTGCCAGATGGCCACAGACTAGTGGTTGATTCCATGAGGACAAACCCTCGCAGATCTCAACGTAGCCCCACACTGTCTCCGCCACTGTGTATTTGCTTCTAAAGGAAAACAAAAACCCTAGCGTGTCGTGGGCCAGTGCCGGTTGAGGCCCGTCTGGAATCCTATTACGCAACAAAGATTTACCGAACATCAATTATGAGCCATCCAGAATGCTGGAGGACGAAACCACAGATAGAGGGAAAACGGCAAAATCTCAAGTGCTTGCCAATGTGGTATAAGTTGTTGCCAGTACCAAAAAGAACATCCATCCAGATGCCAGTGGAGTGACTTTTAAAATAGCTTGGGAAAATTAGAACTAGCCATGCAAAAATAGTTGCTGAAATCACTCTTCTGGGACAGGGTGGTGTTGTTGAACGTCTGATAAAACAAACAACTCCACTGAACCCAAGGGATGTGGGTACAAAGCGAGTATGTAAAATTGGGTAACTGCAGAATTTTGAGTTTATCCAAGATAACTGGACTAAAGTGTTAACAGTGGAGGTCAGGTTCAGGTGATGACTTCGGAGTGCTGTGAAGTTTGAGGTGGGCTATTGGTAACAAACACATTATGGGGTTGCACTGTGCTGAAAATAATGTGTTACGGTGATCCTTGAGTTTCTATCAGGGTGTCAAAACAAGATTAAGTTCAGCTGTGAACATATTTCACCTTAAAGTACCAGAGAAACAAATATCAGATACATCTTTTAGGTATCAGGACTGGATTTAAAATGGCAGCTGAGATGAGGCATATAAATTTATGTAAGTTTAAAGTAACTGAAGCCAGAGGAGTGGCTGACATCACCAAGGGAGAACATATTATTTATACCTAGTACTGAAACCTACGAAATTTAAAATTTAAAGGTCAGTTGGAGGGGAATCAGAGCTGTATAATAGGACCCTGTCTCAAAAGAAGGGAAGTGGACTGATGGAGATGGGAGGAAAGAGAGGAGAGGGAGGGAGAGAGGGAGGGAGGGAGGGAGGGAGGGAGGAAACAGGTGGGCAGTTACAGAGGTTAGGGTCAGTCAAAGAAAAAGTAAGAGATAGCCTGGGAAAACCAGAGGAGAGTTTCAACTGTCATAAGCCAGGGATATGTTTCATGAACAAGGGGAGGACATGGTCAACGGTGTCACTTCCTGTTGCCAGGTCGGGGGAGGTTTAAAGTTTAAACTCCCCTGAATTTTACAGAGCAATGAAATTCTTAGAGGCTGGGGAAGAAGGTTCATGTGTAAAACTACATTTATCAGGGACTTGGGCACAGAAAGGACTTTGTCAGGTTAGTCTAACAATTCTTTACTACAAATAAAAGGATCAGAAGTGTCTGCCCTAGAGGTCCCAACAGGAATGCTACAAGGTGGTTACTAGCTCAAGAGTGTGGGGGGATACTGAACTGAGATGGGTGTAGGCAAGGGCTCCTCAGATTGCTATTTGATACACAATACAGTGAATGACAGACAGTTTTGATAGGTGGATGGCCATTTCTGGTTTCAGTGGGAAGAAAGAAAATGGTCTAACTATAGGGAAGCTGGAAGTTGTGATGCAAATACACAGCGGGTTATGACTAAGGAAACCAATCCTGCTGGCATCTTTGCTCTTGGATTCTTTCACTCACAACTTTGAGAAATAAATGTGTCTAAAGAGTTCTGATGCTGTGAAGAAGAGATAGGTCTTGGACTAACTGATCCTTCTGTGAATGGCTAAAAATGGGACAAGTAGATTTAGGGGACCAGAGAATGGTTTAAAAAGGGTCTTAAAAGTTTAAGTAGGAAAATGAGCTGTGGAGAGTATTGAGTCTTATAAATCTAAATCTCTGACTCCTTAGCTTCTCAAAACTTTAGCTGTAGAATCTTCCAAGCCCAAACCAAGGTTCCTGGAGATACTAGCAACTGAGTTATGTGTAGATATGGTTCTCTGAAGACCATGGGGAAGCAAACTGGCCATGGTCTTACACTGAGATTGGCCTCTCCACCCCCATCTCTCTCTGAACATTACCTGGGTATTCTAAATTTAACTCAATCCTGACACTGTCTACCAAGAGTCAGCGTCAGGGCCCAGGTTTAAAACCTTAGTCCTCAAAGACCAGCACTTCAAGTGCCTCATTCAAGTCAGCACCTTGGCCCCTTCTCTCCAGCTATTTATGAACTCAACGCTCACAACCCCTCTCCCGAGTGTCAACAGTGTGCTTACAGAACTCAGAAATTTACACCCAAAAGGATTTAACACAAGAACAACCAGATGGAAGAAATGCACTGGGCAAGGTACTAGGGTGGGCAAGTGACCATCCAATCCCTCTGTGCAATTGGGTTCTAAAAGCCCTTTCGTACATTTGCAAATTTGAACTCATCAGGTCTTTGAACAGCTGGATTATGATGCATCTCCAGCCCTCTTCACCCCACTTTTCAGGTGAAACTTTTAAAAAGGCCAACTGTAACCCTGTACATTCTGGGCTTTCTTCTAATGACCTCAACACTGAGGCCATCTATGAAAAACCCCTGTCTAACTTACCTCACCAGTCTGTTGAAATGGGGCTTTGATGAGAAAAGTAAAATTCACACAATGAACTGTGAAACCACTACATCCTACAGTAAGGCAGCAGATGTTTATTTTGAGGTACCTGTCACAAAGTACTGTTACATGGTAGAATAATCACATTATGATGTAGTCTTGAGAGAGGTTTTCTAAGGCAGGATTTGGAGCCTTCCACACTTATCAGATGCCTTCTCATTAGTTTTTTCCAGTTTTGCAATTCTAGATCCAAACTGTATGGCCCGTTTCGGCAGAATAGCAGAGGCTGGGAGACCAAGTTTCATAACTGCAAGGCGTAAAATGAGCTTCTCACCAACTCCACGGGGCAAAGCCAGGTTTACCTTTTCCCAAACTGGCAGGGAATTTAGGAAAGACACGACATTTTCATCCAGGAAAGGAAATCTAAAATTGATCAAAATAATAGTAATAGTTACTACTACTAAAAATAGTCTGTTAACGACTATTTATACATTTTAATGACTAAAATTTAACTACATTAAAAAAGTATTTCAAAACGTGGTGATTTTATATATACATTACAAATATAATCTAAAGCCTAAATAAATCAGTTGTCTATGATAGCAAGAAATAATTTCCAAGTTTTTTCAGAGTATCTTTGAGCATCTCCCAGTGTGTTCACGAGGTGCTCGTGAACTTATGTCTGCTTTGAGCATGTGTACAGAAACTGGACTCTGAGTAATGATCTGCCCTTTTGTTTATTTACTTTCTATAAAATTAGGGGTTTTCTCTTTTTGGTTTTGTTTATAATACTATCCCATGTTTTACCCTGTACCCATACTCAGAAATGCAATATAGTTATACTGTATTCACTCTTGTAAAAACATTCTTCATCAACATTCTCATCTGAGTATAGCATTATAATAATTTCATATAACACCTTTGGAATTAACTACTTCATCAGACAAATACTCTCCACCTTCATCTACCTTATGATAATGAATTAAATTTCTTTTTTCCTATTTTTCAACTCTTGACCCTTTCTCTTTATACTCTTAAAAGCGAGAACAGCTTACATACTGTGTAAAACAGTATTAATTATTTATTTAAAATAGTCTAAAGAAGTAGAACAGCATTAATAGTACAATCTGGACTAGCACTGACAGCAGAGGAACACTTGGGTAAAGGTAATCATAATTCAACAGAAAGCGTAAATCCATGAAATAAAGGAAGGGACAATTCTCAGACGCACACAGAGGGAAGCAGTGCACTACCATGTCCCTGTTTTCATGAGGCTTACATGATCACCTTCTTGCCTACTGAATCCTTTTAACAAAATGTCATTTCTTAGCTAAATAGTTTCACTCATTTTTATTTTTGAGGCAGGGTCTTGCTACGCAGCCCACACTGGCCTTGAACCCATGATTTTCTAGTTCTGTCTGATGAATGCCAGTTCCACAGTTCGACTCTTCATACCATCATATCTTCCTTTATCCTTAATATTTAAAAATACTGCACTTAAATATGTCTTTATTATCATCAGATGTATGTTGTAAGTAAAAATAAACCCAAGATTTTAAAAGCAGACATGAAAGTGACTGGGTCTCTGTGAAGATTTTACACTATCTCTAACAGTATTAAATCATGTTCAAAAAACCCATTCAATAGACAGTAATACAGGATGGGACCTCCATAGATCACTACAGTAGCCATGCCTACACAGATAAAACTAGATTCTACATCTAGTAGAAAGTCATGGTGGGTTTGTGGGACAAAACAAAACAAACTGCCTTGTTTAGCACTTGGACAGTCTTGTTTTCATTGTTGTCCTAAACAGAAGTGCCCATTCCATCACCTCAGAACATGACTACAAAGTTGCTCACGGCTCCCTGGCTGCATCAGCCTTGCACTTGACCACGTTTATGATGTAGAGACAGAATGCCCACTCTCCTCCTCTGCACAGGACCAATCTCCAAGGGAAAAGGAATGTGAAACCTCCTTTTGTATTTTTCTTACAAAGCATTCAGTAATGAGTTACCTTGCTTCCTTTCCATGATCACCAATAACTCTGTCATCACGACCAAGGTTTCTAGAAGAAATGCGACCCAGTTCCATTGCTATTTCCTCATTCAATCCTTGCAGGCCAAGAGACTGGAAGCGGGCACGATGACGGGAATAGCCCGCCAGCTGCTCATCTGCACCGATCCCAGTGAGGATCACCTATAGACGAGTAAAGAGAGCCAGAGCCATGACAACAGGATAAAGACAACAAGTGCTACTCTTCTCAGACAGGCTAAAGAGTTATAGTCCTAACATTTTAGGAGGAAAACTCTAAGTCAGAGAATAGTAAAACAAACAAATACACTGTACTAGAAAGTGTAACTAATACAGCACAGTCATAAACCTTAAATGTTGAAAGCTTCAGTCAAAATTAGGTCTCATAAATTCTGAGCAGCAGTCCTGGAGCATACCTTTGCACTGCTCTTGTAAGATCTCACAGCATCCTGGGTCACCAACCAACCAATTCCTCTAGAAGCAAACCAGACAGCACAGCCAATACTATCATCCAGAACTGTGTCCAACGGCTGAACTAAGTGACATATTCGAGCTCTTCTTAGCTTTTGTAGTTCTTCAAGAGAAACATTAATTTCCACAAAATTCCAAGTCCGCGAAGGGTTGACAGACTGCAGTTCCTTTAGTCCTGCTTTTCCTGTGACTCGGTCTGGCACCTCAGCATCATCTGGACCCTGAGCCACAGCTGTACTCTGAGAGGACTCTTCAGAAAGGATCTCATGGTGGTTTTGCTGTTTTCTTTCTATGTTAGGAATAGGTAGCCCTGTCTTTTGTTTAGGCACAAAAGCCACATTCAGAAGATCAATGGGCTCATCTAAAGGAATATGACGATCAGCAAGGGCCGCGATCACCATAGAATCAACACCTCCAGAAAACAGGATTGCAATGTTTGCTTTCTTATCACAAGTTTTTAAAACTTCCTTTGATGCCAGGTTTTCTTCCCTAACTAAACTTAAGACACGTCTCTTGACTGCAACATTGAGGACATCAATGAACTGCTGAACTATTTTATTTGTGTGTTCATCTGTAAGAAGCATCTCAAGTGTCTCTCTTGCACCTGGAATGCTGGAACTGTTTCTACATTGAATTTCCAGTGGAACCTCAGGGAGCGTCTTATTGAAGGGAGCGATAGGCTTTGAGAGGTACAGTTTGGCTTCGTTTATTACCACTGATACGAACTCCGGCAGTTCTGCTGGGGTCTGAGTCAGATCACTAGCACACTCTTCAGCAACGTGCTCCTTAGAAATGTATTTCCAAGGATATAATTTTAAGATCACACATCTGGAAACAGCAGCAGAATTGAGATCAATTTGGAAAATTCCAGATGCTGGAACTTCTTGCCACTGGTCTGCAACTCCAGATATCTGGGCACCAACTGAAGAAAGGCAGAAACTCTTGCCCAGATTACTAAACTGCCAAAGCAAGCTACGCCGGCCAAAAAAGTCCCTACCAAACCATAAGTGATGGCTCGAGGCTTGGTAATATATGAATGACCATGGTCCTTGCACTTTAGAGAAGAGCAACAAAACCTCAGACTCACTCTTACAGGCAGAAAGGCTGCTGAACATAACCTGGGTGTCATTATCTTCGGCTTCAACCTTTACTCCATTAAAAACTTCTCCATTCCATAAGAACACGTTGCCATGCTCATCTTCCACAGGCTGGATAGTCAAAACCCCTCTCAAATGAAGAACATGACCAGAAAACAAACACTGATAGTTAACAGCAGATTTTAACAACTGCCTGCTACTGTTGGGGCCCCGCCGTCTAAGGTTGTACAGCAAGTCCTCTTTCAGATCTTTACTGAAGTGCTCAACAGAGAAGCTTACAGAACAGCAGATGCCACACATGGTTCTGTGAAGTCAGGCTGACTGTGTCTTGACTTCGCTTGTCTCTGAGTTTTCTAATGCTTGGTATTCTTTTTTTAGTTCATCTAATGTTTCTGTTAGAGAGTGAGAAAAAAATGTTGAAGTGAAAGTTCAAAAATATTTACCTATTATTTCATGGACAAAACAGGCTACTTCTCAAGATTAAACCATATGAGATGCACTATACAAATGCCAGCAATAATTCACAATGCTTTAGTGACCAAACAATGCTGATATTTTGGTAATAATTTCTTGCCACGGAGTACATATTTTGTCCAATCATTTGGCTAAAGACTTTACATATTTAATTTTTAAATACTTCAAGACCTTAGAGCAGTGGTTCTCAACCTTCCTTAACGCTGTGACCCTTTACTACAGCTCCTCATGCTGTGGTGACCCCAACCAAAAATTATTTTGTTGCTACTCCATAACTGTAATTTTAGTACTGTTATGAATTGTAACATAAATATCTGACATGCAGGATATATGATATGTGACCCCTGCAAACGGGTACTGACTTACAGGCTGAGATCTGCTGCCTTAGAGGCTCAAAGTATTACCCCTGAAAGTCACTGTATAATGATTTTTCATATTTCTGTCAAGCTCTTAAAACATACATGACTACTTTACTTAATAAGTAAAGCAGGTAGGTCTTAAAGTCATGCTTTGTACTCCTTGAGAATGTCATACATATGTATGATACACTTTGATCACAGCCACTTTCTACTCTCGTTCCTTCTCTTCCTGGGCATGGGCTATCTACCAGCAGCAACAGTGGCAGTGGACGGCAGGGGGGACAGAGAGCCACAACTGGTGCGGTATGAAGCACCAGTGAGGGGCGTCCACGACCATGGAGCGCTCAACTTGACACTGGACATCTGTATCACACCCAAAGCTCACGGATAAAAAAGGGGGCAGGAAGACCATCATAACAACAAGAGACTGGGACGATGGCTGCAAGATAGTGTCTTCCAGACATGAAGGGGTTGTTATGAACATGAACTCTCTGAAACCATGGCCACTTGCCCAAGATCAACTCAATCCAAATCCCAGCCCCATGCCTATCTGAAGAGTCTTTTTGAAACTGTAGAGCATCTGCCGGTAGTTGTGGTGCACCACATGCCTTATATCTCAGCACCTGAGAGGCAGAGGTGGGCAGATCTCTGAGTTTAAGACCAACCTGATCTATAGAGTGAATTCCAGAACAGCCAAGGCTACACAGAAAAACCCTGTCCTGTCTTGAAGGACCTTCCCCTGAAAAATAAAATCAAAAACCAAAACCAACCCACTGTACACATATTTGGAAGGCTAACTGGAAAACAGACCACTGTACTAAATCCACACACACATTCATTCAGTTAGGGTTTAACTGAGGCACCATTACAAATACCGCAAAAAGCTTACAAAAGGTTTTCTGTAACATTCCATATATAACTCTGAAAACAAAACAAAAAGACCACCACTCACTTTTGCTTTCAGAAAACATTTTTGTTCGATCTTCAAGAAAGAATATGTTGCTGTTCTGCTGCTGCTTGTATACTTTCTGAAAAGAAATTCACAACATCAGGATGCAGCCTGCAGAGGTGCTGAGCAGGACACTGTTACCACTTATTCTTGAACTTCAAGAATATTCAGAATTACCACAGATAAACAAATACAAAGTCACTAAATACTGCGCCACCCAGAGATGGTTGTTTGCTTAGCATGTGCCATCACACCATATCCTTCAGTAACAACAGCTCTCTTAGCCACAGGCTTATAATGTACTTCATAAATGAGTAATACACGGAGACCTTTTCTGATCGAGGAAGGTCTTTTACATTACCATATGGGTACAACACTAGTCCTTTGCTGCCTTCAAGCTACTGACATTTACTCAGCTCTTCATACAGAGGCCGACAAGTGCCTCTGCACGTAAACACACATGCATCCTCATACTGCTTACGACCAGTTACTCTCAAGTGTCATACAGCATTTATACATTTTCCCAGTTTCATCTCCAAAAATTTTTGTATTAATTTGCCTTACCATCTAATATTTCCCAAATGACAATATCAAAAATGTCGAAAATGTCAGTCTTTAGATAATTGCAGCTGATTTATGAATACATTCATTAAAAAGGCATTAAACGGGTTAAGTATTTGGAATATTAAAGTTTTCTGTGGAAAACTTCACTCTTTTTTGTTAAAATATAATGAAGAATCTTTTCATCTTTGAGATCTATTGACATAAACAGGAAAAACAAATTTAAAACATGCAAAAACAAACTAGGATACCACTTTAGTTTTGAAATTACAAACTTGATATGTTAGCATAAATGATCTGAATCATAATTTTAATATATTATACACTACTACTCGGATTCCCACAGAAACTCACCCGATTCTTCTTCAGGTTAGAAAGTTCATCCACAATGATTTTCTGTTCTTTAATCTATTAAAGAAAAAAAACCCAAAGTGGAAGTTTCCCGAACTATGTTTAGTGAGAGCATTTTAAATCACTGCTTTAAAACTAAAGATGGGATTGGGGCTGTCATGGACTGCCTGCCTAATGGATGCTGTATAAATGACAGCACTCAGTCTGGAATCAGCGGAAGGCAGCTGGGGAAGGAAGAGCTGACTCAGACTTGCCAGGGACCAGTCACCCCAGCTCACATCCACTACCCAAATTAATACCAATCTTTTAATTTTATAAGGTCTTGCTATAGACTAAAAAAGAGAAATAAAATGAATGTGGGCTCTCCTCTTTACCAACAACCAGTGGTTTTATTATGTATGCGCTAGATGACAGCTGGACATTTGGATAAAACAAATGAAATGGTACTGGATGCCCTACCTGCAGTGATACAACATGACTGCCCACCATTGTTCTCATTCTATTTTTCGAATTAAAGCCTGCATACTGCTGGTATCCTTAAGCTAGGCTTGTTCCTCATCACCAGATGAAGTGCCCAACTAGGCAATGAGTCTGTTAAGACTGACACAGCTACACACAGTGTCATGAGGCTTGCTATGGCAGTAGCCAGAGTATTCTGAAAACTCATCCCTACCCAAATGAGTGTGCACCCTGATGTCTCCACACTCATTTGTGCTGAAACTTGTACTAATAAACTACAAAGCCACTGCATACATACACCCTCCTTGAGATTCAAGTCTGCTTGTACAGTGTTATGCTCATTACAGGAATGACAGGTATGTAATATATCTCACTTTGGGTGACACCACGGAACACTGGCACAGTGGGGATAAGGCAATGTACTGAAGATGTCATATGGGACAAATATATAGAATTTAGGATGTTTAATACCTGACAAGACTATACTTACATCCCTCTACACGTTTAAATGTTTTGTCTGTAATTGGAAGTTAGGATTACTAATAGTTCAGGTATGAGGTTGCCTTCCTGAAATCCTTGCTATTAGGCAAGAGAGTAACTCAATTAATACTCAAATAACAGTATCTGAGGCTGGCCTGAGCTACTTATCAAACCCCATCCCAAAGGAAGAAAAGAAGGGAGAAAAAATTAATTTGCTAGGGTCCTCCTTCCCCTTGTTGAAAAAATAAAATGATGACCAAACGGATGTTTTCAGGGTCACTTAAAGTTGAGAATGTATTTTAAGCTAACAGGCAGCTGAGAACATCAGGTAAGAGGCTTTTCCCTGAGTCTGGAGGAACAGGTGCAGATTTCTAAACTTTCGTGATGGATGGCGCCCAGGCAAATGCATCTGGATGAAGCAGAGCCACAAACCTACAGATCTATGTGTGAAGGGTTGGAGGTGGCGAGTGGTGCAAAAAGCGTGGAGGGAAAACCTCATTATGACTACTGCCCCCGTGTCACTGTTGTTTTCAGGGGACAACCTTCCGTGCCTCCACCACCGCAAATCTGCAGGACGGAAGGGAAACCAGCTGCAGGTGCTGAGAATGAACCGGTGAGGCTTCCGGGCACTGCTACGACAGCGGGGCCCGCCGCCCGCCACCCTTCCCCGGCGTCCCACGGCACCTTGCTGCTAAGGGCCTCGGCGTGAGCAGTCGATGTGTGGGTGGGCCCCGGCGCGGCGCGGTCGTCGGGGTGCACCCCACCGCTGGGCATCGCCACACCGCGCCGCACACCAAGAACCACGGCTAAGGATGAAACGGTGGCCGGCAGGCCCGACCGGATGCCTGGGTTCCTCAGGAACCCGCCCCTTCCGGCACCCCGACCAATGGAGTGCGTACACTCACGCCTGCGCAGTGGCAGGCGCGCGGAGTGGGTCGAAGTCTGACGTTAGAGTAGCTGTGCACAAGCACAAACTGGTTTTTCGGCTAAAGGTGCATGTGACGTGGCTGCAGAGTCTATGAATGGTCTGTGTCTCCTCCTAGCGGCTATGTCATAGTAAATCTCTAACCAGTAAGGTCTCTTGGATTTTTTTACTTCAGACACACCAGAAGAGGGCCTCGGATTCCATTACAGATGGTTGTGGGCCACCATGTGGTTGCTGGGAATTGAACTTAGGACTTCTGGAAGAGCAGTGCTCTACAACCACTGGGCCATTTCTCCAGCCTCAACAGCTCTTATTCTTTCGTGAGCTGACCAAAATTTTTGACATGTTGGAAGTGCACATGTGAACTGGTATAGTTAAAGGCTTGTACATCACGAGTTAAGCCCGCACATGCATCTTACTGGTGTTTCGTATTAATCTCAAATTGTTATAGAACTAACCGTACTTTTAGGGTTTTTTTTTTTTCTGTCTCGATTTTTACATTTTTGTTTTTGTTTCTGATTTGCACATCCCTGCTAAGTAATGTCACACTGAAAGCAACGATGATAGGGAATTTCGTTTCATTAGTCCAACTATTTAGTGACATCTGCAGGATGACAGCTATCTGGTCCCTTTTAGAAGAGATGGTACATAATCAAGTTAGAGCTCCTGGGAGCCCCACTTCCTCTGGGTTTTGGAAGATTGGGGGCAGAGCTGCCTCCTGGGATCTGCTCTGTACCCAGGCCCAGACCAAAAGGAACCGGTGCTCCAGGTCAGGAGTGAATTCCTGGGTCCTAGTGGTCCCAGTTACTCCCTGTTTGGGACAAGTGTTGCTGTATCCTTATCTAAGATACTGCCTGGGTTAGAGCTCCTGGGAGGCCCCCTTCCTCTGGGTTTTGTGAGATTGGGTGCAGAGCTGCCACCTGGCATCTGCTCTGTGCCTGGGGCCAGACTAGAAGGATGCTGGTCTTCAATAACGACAAAAACATTGGAAAGCCCACATTCACATGGAAACTGAGCAATACTCTGCTCAATGACAATGTGGTCAGGAAAGAAATAAAGAAAAAAATTAAAGACTTTTTAGACTTTAATGAAAATGAAGACACAACATAACAAAACTTACGGGACACAATGAAAGCAGTGCAAAGAGGAAAACTCATAGCTCTAAGTGCTTACAAAAAGAAACTGGAGAGAGCATACACTAGCAGCTTGACAACACACCTGAAAGCTCTAGAACAAAAAGAGGCAAATACACCCAAGAAGAGTAGACAGCAGGAAATAATCAAACTCAGGGCTGAAATCAACCAAGTAGAAACAAAAAGAACTATACAAAGAATCAATAAAACCAGGCGCTGGTTCTTTGAGAAAATCAACAAGATAGATAAACCCTTAGCCAGACTAATCAGAGGGCAGAGAGACAGTATCCAAATTAATAAACTCAGAACTGAAAAGGGAGACATAACAACAGAAACTGAGGAGATTAAAAAAATCATCAGATCCTACTACAAAAGCCTATACTCAACACAATTGGAAAATTTGAATGAAATGGACAATTCTGGGTTTTTTCTGGTTTTATGAGGTCCCATTTATCAATTCTTGATCTTAGAGCATGAGCCATTGGAGTTCTATTTAGGAAGTTTCCCCTGTGCTAGTGAGTTGAAGGATGACTTTCTCTTCTGTTAGATTCAGTGTATCTGGTTTTATGTTGAGGTCCTTAATGGACTTGGACTTGAGCTTTATGCAAAATGGATCTATTTTCATTTCTCTACATTCAGACTGCCAGTTAGACCAGCACCATTTATTGTAGATGCTTTCTTTTTTCCCATTGTGTATTTTTTTGCTTTTTTGTCAAAGATTAAATGTCCATATGTGTGTGATTTTATTTCTGGGTCTTCAATTCTATTCCATAGATCAACATGTCTGTCTCTGTATCATTACCATGCAGTTTTTATCACTATTGTTCTGTAATACAGCTTGGGATCTGGAATGGTGATTTCCCCTAGAAATTCTTTCATTGTTAAGAATTGTTTCTGTTTTTGTCATACAGATATTTCACTTGTTTGGTTAGAGTTACCAGAAAATATTTTATATTATTTGTGGCTATTGTGAAGGAAGTTGTTTTCCTAATTTCTTTCTCAGCCTGTTTATTACTTGTATAAAGGAAGGCTACTGATTTATTTCAGTTAATTTTATACCTGGCCACTTTGCTGAAGTTGTTCATCAGCATTAGAAGTTCTGTGGTAGGATTATTGGGATGACTTATGTATACTATCATACCATTTGCAAATAGTGATACCTTTACTTCTTCTTTGCCAATTTGTATCTCCTTGATCTCTTTTTTGTTGTCTTAGCTAGCACTTTGAGTACGATAGTAAATAGATATTCGGAGAGGGGACATCCTTGTCTTGTGCCTGATTTTAGTGGGATTGCTTCAAGTATCTCAACATTTAATTTGATATTGGCTGTTGGATTGCAGTAAATTGCTTTTATTATATTTAGGTATGGGCCTTAAATTCCTGATCTCTCCAATATTTCTAACACGAAAGGGTGTTGTATTTTTGTCAAATGCTTTTTCAGCATCTAAAAAGATGATCATGTGATTTTTTTCCTTTGAGTTTGTTTATATAGTAGATTATGTTAATCGATTTTTGTATATTGAACCAACCTTACAGGGATGAAGCCTGCATGATTGTGGTGAATGATGGTTTTGATGTGTTCTTGGATTCGGTTTGCAAGAATTCTATTGAGTATTTTTACATCGATATTCATAAGTGAAATTGGCCTGAAGTTCTCTTTTTTGGTTGAGCCCTTCTGTGGTTTAGGTATCAGAGTAATTGTGGCTTCATAGAATGAATTAGGTAGTGTTCCTTCTGTTTTATGGAATAGTTTGAGGAATATTTGTGTTAGGTCTTCTTTCAAGGTCTAGTAGATTTCTGCACTAAAGCCATGTGGTTCTGGGCTTTTTTTGGTTGGGGGATTTTTAATAACTTTTTTCTTGGGGGATATGGGCCTGTTTAGATAGTTTACCTGCTCTTGATTTAACTTTGGTATGTGAAATCTGTTTAGAAAAGCATCCATTTCATCTAGATTTTCCAGTTTTGTTGAGTATAAGCTTTTGTACTAGGATCTAATGATTTTATTTAATTCCCTCTATTTCTGTTGTTATATCACCCTTTTCATTTCTCATTTCATTTCATTTCATACTGCCTCTGGGCCCTTCAGTTAGTTTGTCTAGAGGTTTACCTATTTTGTTGATTCTTTCAAATAACCAGCTTTTTATTTTGTTGATATTTTGTATCATTCTCTTTGTTTCTATCCGGTTGAATTCAGCCCTGTGCTTGAGTATTTTCTGCCTTCTACTCCTCATGGAAATTCAGGTCACAATGAAAAAAGCCAAATCTAAGAATAATAGGAATGGAGGAGAGTGAAGATTCCCAGCTCAAAGGAACTGAAAATGTATTCAACAACATCATAGAAGAAAACTTTCCCAACCCAATGAAAGAAATGGCCATAAAAGTAGAAGAAGCCTGTACAACACAAAATAAATGAGACCAGAAAAGAAAATCCTCTCATCACATAATAATCAAAACACCAAATGCACAGAACAAAGAAAGAATATTAAAAGCTGCAAGGGAAAAGGGTCAGGTAACATATAAAGGTAGACCTATGAGAATTACACCAGACTTCTCAACAGATACTGAAAGAGTTAAAAAATTTTAAACCTTCCACAGATAGAGTCAAGAGTGCAGGTCAGCTTGTTCTGCGCTCTGGGTCCTAGGAAACTAGCTATCCACAAGACAAAATAGATAAGATAGGAGTTCAGAGCTGAGAGTTCAGGTCATCGTGACCGAGTGCTATGGGTACCAGGAACTAAAAACTGACCACAAGATAGATTGAATAGGGTTTGAGCTGGGAGTTCAGGTCAGTGTGCCTGTGCACCCTGGATACCAGAAACAGAACTGACCACAAGATAAATTGGATAGGGTTTGATTCTTAACATAACTGTTTCTTGAACCTGTCACGGAAGCTGAACACTGGACAGGTGCTTTCTTTAGATACTTAATCATGATTTCCCCCCTCATCTCCCTGGGTTGCGGTTTTTCCCTTTAAAAGCTCCACCTCTTCTCTGGGTTGGGGTCGTACTTCATTGCTTGCCTCTGTGTAGGACAGGCTAGAAGTGTGACCTCAATGCGTTGAGATCAAATATACCTCTTGTTAATTGCATCAAGTTCGGTGTCTTGCAGTTATTGGGGTGGCCGTGAATTCCCGTGGGTTGAGAGGGAGTTTCTCCCTTCCTGGCGGGCCTTACAATACTATGAAAGCCAGAAAAGCCTGGTCAGAGGTCATGCATACTCTAAGACAATGCAAATGCCAGTCCAGGCTACTATACCCAGCAAAACTCTCAATCAATATAGATGGAGAAACTGAAGTATTCCAGGACAAAACCAAATTCAAACAGTATATATCTACCAATCTAGCCCTACAGAGGATTCTAGAAGGAAAACTCCAACACAAGGAGGGTACATACACCAAAGAAAAAGCAAGATATTAATCATCTCACAACAAAGCTAAAAGGAGAGAATCATGTGCACATAATGCCACCTACAACAACAAACATAACAGGAACTAACAGTTGTCTGTCTTTCATATCTCCCAATATTAATGGACTCAATTTCCAAATAAAAAGACATAAGCTAACAGACTGGATCCAGCATTTTGCTGTATACAAGAAACACCTCAATAACAAAGACAGACAGTACCTCTGAGTAAAAGGCTGGAAATAGGTCTTCCAAGCAAATGGTTTCAAGAAACACGTTGGAGTTGCCATCCTAATATCCAATAAAATAGACTTTCAACCAAAAATTAATCAAGTGAGATAAGAAAGGACACTTCATATTCAGCAAAGGAAAAATTCACCAAGAGAAAGTCTCAATTCTGAACATCTATGCCCCAAATGCAAGGGTACCCATTCATAAAGGAAGCTTTACTAAAGCTCAAAACATACATTGAACCCCATACAGTAGTAGTGGAGACTTCAACACCCCATTCTCACCAATGGACAGGTCATTGAATCAGAAACTAAACAGAGACACAGTGAAACTAATAGAGCTTATGAACCAAATGGATTTAACAGACATCTACAGAACATTTCACCCTAAAACAAAAGAATACACCTTCTTCTCTGCACCTCATGATATCTTCTCCAAAATTGACCATATGATTGGTCACAAACAAGCCTCAACAGATTCAAGAAGTTTGAAATAATCCCATGCACTCTATCACATCACCATGGCTTGAGGTTGTTCTTCAATAACAACAAAACCAACAGAAAACCCACATACTCAGGGAAACTGAACAACTTTCTACTCAACGATAACTTGGTCAGGGAAGAAATAAAGAAAAAAATTAAAGACTTGCTGTAATTCAATAAAAATAATAACATAAATACCCAAACTTATATGACACAATGAAAGCAGTGCTAAGAAGAAAATTCATAGCACTCAGCACCCTGTAAAGAATTCGGAGAAGAGATCCTTTACTAGCAACTTAACAGCACCTCTCAGAGCTCTACCACAAAAAGAAGCAAACACACCCTCCTCTCCTTATTTACTGTCTTAGCTACTTCTCTTTTCTTTGTTTTCCAGTTTAAAAACATATTCTTTGTTTCATTGTAGTACTGAGTTTTGAGCCCAGTACACAGGCCCAGTACATAGGTATACTCCTGAGCCCACACTTGCAGCCTGTACATTCTTAGTTTTAAAATGAAAACAAAGCAAAGCACAAATTATTATTAGAAACCTAAAGGGTTACATTAGGTAAAAGTTCATATTGTCATAAACCAGTGTTAAAAAGTTCAAAGATAATTGTATATTTCAGATCCAGTAAAAATTATTGTATTTTGTTTTGGTTTTGGTTTTTCATTGTTTCAGAGCAGCTCTAAGCAGTTAGTTTAAACTATTTTACTGTGTATTTGAAATACGTTAATATATATTAATCGTTTCATTTTTTTTACATCTCAAATGATATCCCACTTCCTGGTTAGCCCTCCACAAGCCCCCCATCCCACAACCTCCTTCCCCTCACTCCCCTTTGCCTTTATAAGGGTGCTCCCCCACCCCACGGCTCCAGCATCCCTCTATGCTAGGGCATCAAATCTCTACAAAACCAAGGACCGCCTCTCCCATTTATGTCAGACAAGGCCATTCTATGTTACCTATGTATCTGGAGCCATAGACCCCTCCCTGTACACTCTTTGGTTGGTGGTCTATTTCCTGGGGAGCACTGGGTGTTCCAGCCAGCGGATGTTGTCCTTCCTATGGGGTTGCAGTCCTCCTTAGCTCCTCCAGTTCTTCCACCAGCTCCCGCATCAGGGTCCCTGAGCTCAGTCTGATGGTTGGCTCCAAGCATCCACATCTGTATTAGTCAGCTGCTGGCTGAACCTCCCAAGGAGCAGCCACACCAGGTTCCTGTCAGCAAGTGCCTCTTGGCCGTGGCAACAGTATTTGGTTTGGTGTCTGCAGACAGTGAGATCCTTACCATCAGAAAGTGTTTAACTGGGTGCTTGTTTATAGTTCAGAGGGTTAGTCTATAACCATCATGGTGGGATGCATGGCAGCAGACAGGTATGGCCCTGGAGCAGCAGCTGAGAACTCACATGTGGTCACAACAGCCATAAAGTAAAGAGGGAGAGGGGGTGGGGGTGGGGGTGGGAGAAAGGGCATGAGGGGAAAGGGGAGGAGGAAGGAGAGGGAGTGAGAGGGAGAAAAGGAGAGAGAGAGAAGGGGAGGGAAGGGGGAGGGGGAGGGGGAAAGGAAAGGGGGAGGGGGAGAGGAAGGGAGGAGAAAGGGAGAGAGAAGGGAGGAGAGGGGGAGGGGAGAGGGAGGGAGAAAGGGAAGGGGGAGGGGAAAGGGAAAAGGAGGGAAAGGGAGTGAGAGGGAGAGAGGGAGAGAGGGAGAAGGGAAGGGGGAGGGGGGAGGGGGGGAGGGGGAGGGGGGAGGAGAAGAACTCCAACTGGAAATGGCATGAAATTTTGAAACCTCAAGGCCCACTCACCGTGACACACCTCCCAGTTGTCCACAAACAGTTTCATCAATAGTTGATCAAACTTCAAATATATGAACCTGTGGGGCCATTCTTTTTCAAACCACATTTTCTTCTTCTTTTTTAATATGAAGAGGTCCTAAGCAGGTTGTTCTATGTCACTGGTCTGTCAATATTGACAGATATAAAATAGAAATTAATGAGTTATAATGCTAAGTCCCTAAAAATCAATGATCTCTTTCCTCTGAACTCTGGCTTTCTGATGAGCAATAGAAACCAACTGTTCCATCATATCAGCTGGTGAACATTGCCCAGTGCCTCAGATGAGTGTCCTTGCCTCATCTGGTCAGAAGACTCCTACTGGAATGCTCATTCTGACTCCTAAGCCTTTATTTTGAATATTCTGGTGTAAAAGGTTTGGGACAGGATAGAGACCCTGGAATTTTTAATAAGCACATAAGTTTTCTTATCCTGTTATGTTTGGGGATCATTGGCTTAGATGATGCCATTGTTTTCATTTTCAGGTGCCAGTAAAGAGACCGTAAAGAACCAACCTCAGCGAAGTGATTTGTGTTCACACCCAAGGAAGGAGGCCAGTGTCAAAGACCATGGGGCCAAAGTAAGTCAAGGGATGCTGATAAGTCAACGAGACTGACGACTTGAAAGGCAAGGGCCAGTACAGAGCCCAGTTAGAAATGAGTTGGCAGATAGTAGTGTGCTGGCTTCAAGTAGAAAGAAACAGTGATGTGACACTTGGTGGAGCACTGGACATGATGATAAGGTCAGAGGTGCTTATTTCTCTGAATAGTTATGACTATTGCTAAAGCAGTAAGGGTCCTACCCATTAGTAAGAATAAACTAGAGGCCTTTTCAGAACACTGCACATAGTGTAAGATATGGTACACCATGCAACAAAGTAACAAAGATGATGACAATCCATTTGAGAAACAGACTCCAGAGTTAAAATTGAAATGCAAAGTGGTTTTGTGATAGGATATCCCAACTGTGAGCATCCTTAATAGGAGAACCTTGATGAAGCTACAATAGTTAGATGATGCTTTCCTAGAGGAGTTTTGACAGACCTGGGCCTCAGAGTGGCCAGGATCTAGACAGATACAAAGAAAGGAGACATGAACAAACCAGGAACCAACAGGGTAAGAAACATGAAAAGCAGGCTTCTGCTCAGCAAAGATGTAGGTCAGTGAGAAATTTAATGGAGGGAAGAAAGGCAAGGGCTACAGAGATAGGTTTGAAGCACTTTGAGTGTCAAATAGTAAAATTTAAGTATGTCCTTTAGAAATAAGGATTTATTTATGCCTTTCTTGGATCATCATCTAAGGAGGAGCATTACAGTGTTTCTGGAACAAGCTGTTGTGGGTTAAGGTGCTGTTGGTAAAAAGAGAAAGGAATGCATATGAACAGCTTGCACAGAGTTGGCAGAGAAAGGGACAAGGTAGGCAATAAATTTAGACTTTATTCTTTTCAAATTCACATTCTGCAGTGCATTTTATGATATATATATATATATATAGCATATATATATACGTATATATATATATATATATCGTACTAATTATGTTACATTTATTTTCCCCTTTAATCTTTTCAGAAGTCTAATAGAAGATGGTTTCTTTCATTAGGTACAAATCACAGGTCAAACAACTGGCAGTCTGAAAAGTTAACGCTCCTAAAGACAAATAGTGGTCATGGATTCGAGCAGTTTGAATCCAGAGAGTTGTCTTTAACACCCATACTATATGGGCAACCTCCTGAATGAATGAGAGGTAGTCCTGCTAGTACTATTCTTGGGCAATAATTCCTGCACATTCCTGAATGCATTCATTGCGTACACTGATTGGCTTGCCAATACAAGCTGCATTGTTCTCAAGACAGACAAATCATAAACTGTAATGAATAAAGCTGAACTTCGGTGCTGACAATTCATGTTTATTCCTTCTCCCTTCTGCATATGGAGAAGTTGAGCTTAAACATGAAGTGTTAATAAGTGAAAAGACAAAATGTAAACAAATGGGACTACCTGAAAACACCTGCACAAATCTCACCATAAAGGCAGTTACCACTTACATGCAAAGGTGACTTTCAAAATGTAAGAGGTTGGTGAATTAGATTAAGTTCTGGAGCCTGCCCTGGTATGGTTGTAGGACACACCAAATGCTGAGTGACAGCTGAAGGAAAGAAGTGTAGTACAGAAGTTAAGGACTTAGAGAACAGACCAAACGATGACCTAGTGCAAAAGGTTTCCGGACATTCGCAATTGAGTTTTCTCACCTGTAGAGTATGGAGAGTCAGAGTTGTTAGGAGGATTAACTGCGTTGATGTGCTTAAGGGCTTGAAATCCAGTCAGTCAAGCTTATAAACTCGAGCCATCAGCCCTTAAGCCATATCAGCCTAGAAATGTCATCATCATCATCATTATGTGGTTATGGCTCTGACACCACCATGTAAAAACCTGAGTGACTTAAGGAAACACTAAAGATAAGAGACACCCTCCCCCAAGGTCACAGTAATCTAGGCTGAAAAGCTAAGAACCTCCATTGAGGTGGTGGCTTTATAAGCAGGGCAAAGTATTACATACCCATAATTCCAGCACTTGAGAAGCTGAGTCAGGAGGATCATGAGTTTGAGGTCAGTCCAGAACACATGACAAGACCTTGTCTCACAGGAATATGAGGGAAAATGTGTCCAACACATATTGCCTATTTGGATGAAACTGTCCTTCTGTGGCAATGTGATGTAAAATGACTAATGTACACATGAAAAGTATCAAAGTAAAATAAAAAAAAAATCACCATCCACATCAACAACACCCCCAACACAAACGAACAACAAGAAGTCGGGGTTGAAAGGTAGTGAAAAGGCTAAGATTGCTAGCAGAGCGTAACAGTATTGTCATTAAGCAGATGAAGGTAGACACTTCCCTGGGCCCTGCTGACATTGGAGCACTGCAGTAGGTGGGTAGAGCTGTTCCTGCCACAGTCTTGATAAAAACTCTGGATTCAAGTTTGGCTAAAGTGTTGTGTAGAATACTTTCACAGTTCATGACTCTGGTTTGGTACATCTGGTTTTCCTAAGATGACCAACTGGTTTGGTTTGGTTTGGTTTGGTTTGGTTTGGTTTGGTTTGGTGTTAGTTTTGTTCTCATTGAGGGTAGCCTGGGCTGCCCTCATACACATACTCCTCCTGCTTCAGCTCTTAAGTACCGAAATTACAGGCATGTACCACCATGGTTTGTTAAACAGGCTGACTCTTACACGCAGTCCTAAATGTCATAATGGTTGGTGATCTTACTGCCCAAGTAGCTAAGTGACTCTTTTAAAGACATTCTCATTTATTATCAGTGCAAATACTTTGATTAATGTTTTTAATAGCTCATCCAATATTTCTGAGATTGTGTTTATTATCATTTGATTGTTTTAGCAGAGCTTAAATTACTAGAGATCAAAGCAGACACAAAATACCCAACCCTTGTTTCTTGAGATTGCTGTTTCCCTGAGTTCAGAGTTCAGCTCTTTGTAGCTCCTTTTCGAAGCTGTACGTTCCTAGAAGGTGACTAGTGGGGTGGTCATTTCTACATCAGAGCTTAGCACAGCTTTCTTTCAAGCTTTTGTTGGCATTACAGGAACTGATAAAATATGGTTCTTTAGGCAAACAAATAGGTTAAGAGTCCTCTTCCCCACCTTCAGTAGAGTTTATGTGGCCACTGGTGATCTGGGATTCACTATGAAGACCAGGCTGGCTTCATTTTGATTCTGTGGCTAGAGTGCTTTGAATATTGGCTATCAACATTAGGGACTAGGTAATTCTTTGTTGTAGTGGTGGCCCTGTGCTTTGTAGATGCCCCCTATGTATCCATCAGATGCCAGTTACAGTCTTATTCTTCAAGTTTTTAGAACTCAGAGTGGTCCTGACATTGCCATGTATCACCAAGGGAGAAAATAATCCCCAATGAAGAGCTACTTAACCTTCTCACTGCTGATTTCAAACCCACATAGAGTGAGGGCGTACGACAAATGTTCTGTCACCGAGGGCTTCCAAGAGTGTTGTTTCTTACGTATGATGTGATTATTTAACAACTGTATGATTTTACAAAGTGAGCTATTAATCTAATCTGCAATCTAATCTGTAGAAAAGAAGTACAGGAGACTTGCTTTTTAAATAAGCACCTTGCTCAGTGTTCCTAAGCAAGTACTTCAAATCTATTCAACTTAGGCTTCATATGAACTACTATATGCTTGGCACTATTCCTACCCACCAAGGTTACAGACACTTTCTTTACTTTCAAGGAACTTTCTGAGCTGGGCATGGTAGCACATGCCTGTAATAGCATAATAGAAGAGTGAGGAGAATAAAGGCCAGTCTAGCCCCTCCCCCCCCCCAAGAAACAAAACAAATACAACCTACAGAGAATTATCCATCAACTGGAGAACCAGAGACAACAGTAAATGCTGCAATACAATACATATTATAACCAAGACATGGAAGTATGGGAACATAGATAATATTCCCAAGGATGTCAAAGAAAGCTTTTCAGAGGAAACAGAATTTACCAGACACAGGAGAATAAAGCACTGAAACAGGCTCTGTACATGATTAAAGGTTTCTGTACATGATCAGGGGTGTGGCATTTAAGGCAGATAGCATGAATGCAGATTAGAGTAGGGGAGTTAAGATTGGCTGGAAAGTGACTGGGACAGTGGATGAAATCTAGGTGCTGTAGGGGCTTGAAATGTTTCAGACACAGATCTGAGTCCAAAGGCACCCACCAAAGAGTCTCAGGGACAGTTTCAAAATACCCAGGTTCTAGTGTCCTAGAGTGATGAATTGGACCAGGGCCAGGAGGTAAGAAATAGAGACCAAGATAGATTACTAAAATGGAAAAACACTCTCATCATGTGAGTAAACTAGTAAGATGAGGGTAAAGATGAAAAAGTCCTGTTTTATGAGCCTCATGACCCTTATAATATTTATACAGTAACTTCTCTACCAGAAAAGCAGTGAGTTTTTCTCCACTATGTTCTGTTTGATGTATGAAGCCCAGGTGGAAAAGGTCTTCCAGACTTTTTCTGTTAACTGGCTTCCTTTATATGTTAATCTACCAAGCCCTGTTCCCCAGACAGGGTTCTTTGTGCAACAGAGCCCACGCTGTCCTGGACTCACTTTGTAGAACTGGCTGGACTTAAACTCACAGAGATCTGCCTCCTCCTCTGTGCTGGGATTAAAGAGATGTGCCACCATAGCTATATGTTAATCTTAATAAAGCTTAATAAAGTTTTCTTCATCTATTCTTCTGTGATAGCTGAAGTCTCACTATGTAACTCTGACTGACCTGGTATGTACTACACAGATGACTGTAGCCTCATACTTGGAGCAAATTCTTCTGTTTCTGCCTCTCATGTGCTGAAATTGCAGGTATATGTCATCACTCCTTGCTTGAACTTTCCCCCCTGTAGGCCATGAGGGAACCCTTGAAAATTTAGCAGATGAGAGTATCTGTTCTTTGATTCAGAAGTCATCTGGCCAATTTCAGTTTTACTTAATGGATACCAGGAACTGGCTTTGCCCATCAAGATGCTTGTTAACTACTTATACACATGCAGCTTAGATGTTTAAGGGCAAAATCATGTCTAAGATAAACCCTTGTGCTCCTTGTAGGTGAATTTGCAGACAAAATCTCAAGGTACTAGGTAAAAAAAAAAAATATGGGGTGTCACACAAGTCTGCTCAATGAGAAGACTTTATCCGGAGAAGATAATTAGTTCTGAGGGCTTCTCAGGACAGTGATGTCACTAGGCAATGGGACAAAGATTGTGTGGTGCCACATTGATCGTCTATTTACTATAGAGTCAGAAATTTCACTTTTACTTGTGAAATATTATACCTTGCTGTTTTCATAAACTATAAACCATTTCAGTTTAAACTTTTAGATTATGTGGGGATGTGGGTAGACTTATCTCCTCAAATAGCTTACACTGAAGTCTTTGTTTCATTGTCTTTGTGGAACTCTTGGTCAGTTTATGACAGATGATGCAGTATATTTTGTTAATGTTGCTTATCTTCTCAGCCTAGAATGAAGGTTATGTATGGCAGAGTTTTACACAGATTTAGTCTATTACTATGAATCTAGTAATTACTAGATTCCTGAAATATAGATTTTAATAAATGTTTATTGAATAAGTATGTCTTCATAATTATTTATGTGGGATTTACCTAGACTTCAGTTAAGCTTACCATGTTAGTACCTATTAATGGGTATTTTTAACCAAAGAGTTAAATACTTTTTGAAACAACTTCATTTTATTTGATTTTATTTCATGTTTTCCAAAGGGAGTACATTTTTCAAGTGGTTCATCACCACCACCATCACCACCACCATCACCACCACCACCACCACCACCATCACCACCACCACCACCACCACCACCACCACCACCACCACTATCACCACCACCACCACCACCACCACCACCACCACCACCACCACTACCACCACCATCACCACCACTACCATCACCACAACCACTACCACCACCACCACCATCACCACCACCACCCCACCATCACCACAACCACCATCACCACCACCACCACCACTATCACCACCACCACCACTACCACTATCACCACCACCACCACCACCACTACCACCACCATCACCACCACTACCATCACCACAACCACTACCACCACCACCACCATCACCACCACCACCCCACCATCACCACAACCACCATCACCACCACCACCATCACCACCACCACAATCACCACCACCACCACCACCACCACCACCACCATCACCACCACCACCATCACCACCACCACCACCACCATCACCACCACCATCACCACCACCACCATCACCACCACCATCACCACCACCACCATCACCACCACCACCACCACCACCACCACCACCACCATCACCACCACTACCATCACCACCACCACTAATACCATCACCACCACCACCACCACCATCACCACCACTACCATCACCACCACCACTAATACCATCACCACCACCACCACCACCACCACCACCACCACCACCATCACCACCACCACCACCATCACCACCACCACCACCACCATCACCACCACCACCACCATCACCACCATCATCATAATACTTGAATTCTCATTCAGGCTTAAAGTTAATACATAAACTTATGACTAAGTTACAGAAAACATTTGGTTTTATTCAAGACAAGGTTTCTCTGTGTAGTCCCAGATATGCTAAAACTTGCTTTGTAGACAAGGCTGGCCTTGGACTCAGAAATCTGAATGCCTCTGCCTCCCCAGTGCTGAGATTAAAGGCACAAGCCACTATGCAGGACATTTTAATTGAACTAGTGAAATTCTTTTTGGAGCTCTCAAGACTAATAAATTGCTACATACCTATAAAAACTCAATATCAATAACAAAACTACACTTTCAAAAGATCAAATGTGGTGACTCACTTTGAGAACACATCTAAAACAAGTGGGTATTTATTTGATTCTGTGGAAATCTTAAGTATGCTTCCTTTTTTTCTCCTTTCCCTCCTATATTCCTCAATAATTCTTTCCTTTGCTATGATGGAATTGAACAGTGTTTACTTAATGCATCACACAGCAGGAGTTTGTACTTTCTATGTAGGGGGACAGAATTAAACAGAATTAATCTCATTATCTGTCTATTGCTTTGAGTTTAGAGATTATGTTTGGATTCATCTTTTCCTTGAGTGATGTATTAGTCAGGGTTCTCTAGAACTGATAGAGTTAATACATATAATATATATGTTATTTGTTAGAATGGCTTACAGGCTGTGATTTAGCTAGCTCTACAATGGCTGTCTACCAACAGAAAGTCCAAGAATCCAGAAGTTGTCCAGTTCATGAGGCTGGATGACTCAGCTGGTCTTTGTTGTGGTCTGGGAATCTCCACACAAATCACTCAAACACTAATCTCAGTCAAATAAGAATGGTTTATTGAATGCTACACCCCAAGACTGACTGATCAGAGCCATGGTCCAGATTCAAGAACTGAACCTTGACCTGGAATTAAGGCCCTACAAGGCTTTTAAAGCCTCATACCTACAAACATCTGTGCCAAGTTTTTCACCAATCAGGATTTAGGAATAGGGAGTTTCCTTAATAATATGTCTTTGTTATACACTTATGTTTCACATTGGTTGGGGTATTTAACTGTAGAAGGGAATTAGCCTTGTCTAACATTCATATCTTAACTTGCCAACCAGGATGTCAATTACTCACATACAATGAGGTCTTGGGAATTTAAACTTTACTCAACTCTTACTCAAAAGGAAAGCCATATTTCAAATAGTTTCTTATATTGGTGCATGTGTCTCTCTTATGTTGGGATCCATCCCAGGGGCCAATTATAAGGCAAATACCATAAAAGCTTATACATGGGTGCAGGAAGTGCTGCTGAGTGGTTGGTTTGGGTCCAAGCTTATTGTGGGTAACTAAATAAAGCAGTTCTAATGACTCTATCATGATTGGTTTCCAAGAGCACAGAACATAACAGAATATGTAATCAATTTGGACATGCAGAAGCTGCTGTAACAGCAGAAATAACATATGAAAATGTTTCCTTATAATATTAGTAACAGAACAAAATGGCAGGCTAGCCAGGTAACAGTCACCTAGACCTTAACATTTTACCTACACCTTAACATTCCATCAAGGCCTTAATATTTTACCTAGGCCTTAACAGTTTTCAGTATACATTAGAATCCCAAAGAAGTAGGCTCTAATTTCAGTGAAGAAATGAAATTGCCAGAGAGTGTTCCTTATTTTATGTCAGTGGTTCTCAACCTTCCTAATGCTTTGACCCTTTAATACAATTCCTCGTGTTGTGGTGACCCCCAACCATAAAATTATTTTTGTTGCTCTCCCAGCAGGTTTCCCACCCTGCACCTGCCCAAGAGCTCTGGATTCACTAACGAAACACACACACACACACACACACACACACACACACACACACACACACACGAGCTAATTTTGATATACCTTGACTAGCTCAATGGCTGGATACTTCTAAACCTCTCCCATGGCCAGCACACAATATTACTCCAATATTACCGAGTTAACATCTTTTAAAATCTATATTTCATCTCTGCTACCCCAGATCCAATCAGGGGCATGGGCCCTGGGGCTGCTTCCCCTGGTTCTCATATGTCAGCTGACCTTTTAGTTTGATCTTTCTGCTTCCTCATCATGGAAATTCTCCTCTTTCCCTCAGTCCCTTGCCAAAGCAATCTAAAAGTCCTGCCTCCACTTCCCTGCCCAGTCATTGGCTATATGGCAATTCTTTATTACCAATTGAAGTCAGTTGAGGCAGGTACCCTGAGTGACAGAAAACGCAGATTTTTGGAGCTGAGTTAAGACAAAGCATTAGAACCAATTCCCAACACTTCATAACTGAAAATTTACTGTGAGGAAATGTAATGTAAAGATTTATATTTCTTGATGGTTGTAGGTGACCCTTATGAAGGAGTCTTGACCCAGAGATTGAGAACTTCTGTTCTATGTCCTTTATATAGGCTGCCACCAGAAGCTGGGTCCCAGATTTAACATGGATCTCCATGCCTCAAAAGATTTGGATTTAGGGTTGGTCTTCCTATTTCAAATGATTTAATTAAGAAAAAAATTTCACAGGTATATTCATCTACTTGGGTTTTAGCTAATTCCAGATGTAATCAAATAGACAACCAAGAATAACCATTACAAAGGTTATGGTGTTAGGAAGTGCATATTCATGGAAGGGTGGGGGCTTACATAGGCTCATATGTTTGAATACTTAGTTTCCAGTTGGTGGAACTAGTGGAAAAATTAGGATTCGTGCCCATGTTGGAGGAGGTGTATCACTGGAGGTAACTTTGAGGTTGCAAAAGACTGGTGTCATTCTCTGTCTGTGTCTGTGTCTGTCTGTGTCTGTGTCTGTGTCTGTGTCTGTGTCTGTGTCTGTGTCTGTGTCTGTGTCTGTGTCTGTGTCTGTGTCTGTGTCTGTGTCTGTGTCTGTCTCTCTCTCTCTCTCTCTCTCTCTCTCTCTCTCTCTCTCTGTTCCCTCCCCCCCCCCCACTGGCAGATCAATATGTAGGCTCCCTGCTGTTCCTGCTGCTAGGCCTTTGCTCCACCACAAACTCTAGCCCTGACTCTAAAACTCTAAGCCTAAATAAACTCTTTCTTATATAAGTTGTCTTGGTCATGGTGTCTAATTACAGCAAACGAAAAGTAAACGAAAAGTAATTAAGGCAGAAGTTTGTATCACTGGTGGGCTACTACTATTACAGGCATGTCCATACTGTGTTTTGGAAGAAAGTGAAAGGCTTTGGGACTTTGGAATGGGGAAATAAGTGAACATTGTAAGCAGAACTTTTTTTTTTTTTAAGATTTACTTTTTTTTTTTTTTTGTATGAATACACTGTAGCTGTCTTCAGACACACCAGAATAGGGCATCTTATCCCATTACAGATGGTTGTGAGCCACTATGTAGTTGCTGGGAACTGAACTCAAGACCTCTGAAAGAGTAGCCAGTGCTCTTAACCTCTGAGTCAGCTTTCTAGCCCTGTAAGCAGAACTTAACAGAACATCTTAGTAACAGTGGTTCTGACAACAACGTAGACTATGGTGGCATAGATCAAGGGGCTTCAGAGAGGAACAATATCAGCAACTGGCCTATAGACCATTCTTGTGTTATTTTGGCAAAGAATGTGGCTACCCTTTTGCCTTTATCCTAAGAATCTGCCTGAGGCTAAGTTGAAAATTAACGAACAAATTTCTTTGGCTGAGGAGATTTCAAGGCAGCCTAATGTTGAATGTGTCACTTGGATATTTATAATCACTCTTATATAGGCATAAAAATGGAAAATATCAAGTGGAACAAAAGTGAAATACAAAACAAAATACAAAAAAAAAATTAGTTTGAGAAGAAAAATGACACCAGGAAATGTAATAGAGTGAATATACTGAAAGAGACAAAATGATTACAGAAAGACCTGCTCTGAAGGGGAATAGAAGAGGAGGGCCCTCAGTAAGACTCCACCCAATTAGGCTCCCAAACTGATAAAAAAAAAAAAAAAAAAAAAAAAAAAGGCTGAAGAGTTTTTTCCTTGTAAAGAGCAACAACCAATCAAAGGTACTGCAAAGGTGATTCAAGAGGGGAAGATTCACCCTCACCTGGTAATCAAGCTTGGCAGTGTCTTTCACATAGTGCTGACTTTAGAGCCATGAAGGGCCTGCAGAATCTTCCTCTGTCTTTAAGTAGAATCCCCGAGAGCAGATGTGAGGCAGGGAGTCCCAGCATGGAGGTTCTGAGAAGCCATTGCTTCACACTGTGAAAGTGAAGCCTGGATTATGCTGGAGAACCCAAGAATTTGGAGGTGCCAGAACCATGAGGCATCTGCCAAGGAGGGTGTTGGGCTGGGTTGCGGTCTTGCTTTGGTCCAGTATTTCCTCACAATGCCCCCATTTTTCCCTTTTGGAATGGTAATGTATATTCTATGCCATTGTATGTTGAAAGTATGTAATTTGCCTTTTAATTTTGCAGGGCACTACAATGAAGAGAGTACCTGGAGTCTCCGAAGGAACTCTGGACTTTGAACTTCTAAACTGTGTTGAGACTGTAAAAGACTAGAGGGACTTTTGAAGCTGGACTAAATGCATTTCTCATTATAAAATGGCCATAAGTCTATGGGGGCCAGGGAGTAGAATGTGGTGGTTTGAATAACAATGATCGCTGTAATGAATATTGTTACTCTCATAGGCATTGTACCAGTATAACACATTTAGGAATACAAGGCTTAGACCCAGTCCTTCTTTAACTTTTTTTTTAAACAGATTTAATATGGTTAGCCTGTGAGTTAAGGGACTATAACAAATTCATGGCTTGGAGTTTATTGTTAGGGTGTTTTCTATGTTTTATTTAGAAATAGCTGAGTGGAGTTAACAGACAACAGTCCAGATTACCTTACATGGATAGTTGGTTTTCAAGACGTCGGAAGTCCACAGAATTGACATGACAAACATTTCTGTATTAATGTTCATTTTGATTAGAGACCTGTCTGCTCCTGACAGCTTCCTGTATTGAATTCTAAGAAGAAATTGAGCATCTTTGGAGTTACTCCAGTTGTCGTGAGACAGCCACTAGACAAGAATTGCCTCTTTCCATCTACAGACAAATTACTGTCCAGAAAAAGACACACTTGCAGAATAGTCTACTGATTATATCTGCCTAGACAGAGTAATCAGCCCTTAATAATTCTGCATCACTAAGGTCTGTCAGATGATCCTGGGTCAGAAGGCAGAAGAACAGATGCTCCAACGTTTTGTAGTAGAGGGAGTGTCCAGGTGTTCAGAGGTCTCTATAAATTGGCTAAGTTTTAGAAGCTATGCTTTGTGCTTCCCACAATTATAGTTAACTCAGTCATTCTGGACTTCTGAGGGGGTTGAAAACTTATAGCCTCATAGCCAATCCTGGCTATTTACCTTGAGAGAAAAGGTTTGAGTGGATGGTCTTCAGCTGACATTCATTCTAAAGCCAAGGAAAAAGCCAGGTTCAGAACTAAGTGTTTTAGTTAGGAGAGATGACAGAGGTTCTGGTTAGTCAACAAAATGATGGACTGGGTATTAGGACTATCTTGTACCTCACTGGTACAAATTGGCATAATTATGCTCTAATTGTATTTTTGAGAGAAAAGTTTTATTTTAACAGGAAGCGTGATATGTAGGAGGAGCTAAGGTGGGAGGAGTACTGAGAGGAAGAGAAGGAGTAAGGAGAGGAGGAGAAGAAGGAGAGGAGAAGCTAGGTGATGAGAGAGAGAGAAGGGGGGGGGGGGGAGACAGGGAGGCAGATGTTCATGTGTCTCCACCAGTCAAAGATAGTTGATATATCTAGGTTGGGTAGTGGGTTACACCTCTGATTGAGCATTACCAAACTTATAAAGCCTTTGATTAACATTTTTTTAAAAAATGATAAGTGCAAAAAGGAAAAGGGAGCATGGGATAGGAGTTTTCTAAGGGGGGGGAGAATGGGGAAAGGGATGGCATCTGAAGTGTAAATAAAATATCCTCCCCCCCCCCCCCAAAATGATCTCTGTAAGCTCATTAAGTTTAAGTACTTATTCTACAAAAACTGTTTGGGGAGGATTAGGACCTGTGTCTCTGGGGGCCAGTTCTGAGCTTGCAAAAGACTCTGCACTCTGCTTCCTGCACTCTGCTGCCGTGGACTGTAATGCTTAGAAACCATAAACACCAAATAAATTCTTTTTCTGTACTTTGCCTTCCTCATGGTGTCTTATCATGATAATAGAAAGTAATTAAGATGGGGAGGGGGTGAGGACAGAGTAGGAAAGGAGCAGTTACTACCTAAAGCCTCCTGTTGTAACTACCCAGCATGAGTAATGAGGGGTCACATTCTCCTAAGACTATTAAAAAACTTTTTAATTTTTTTCAAAATCAGGACTAATAATTGAAGGCTTTTTTTCTCCACTCTGAAGCTGATGTTCTGTCCATTCATCCTTTCCCTTTCCTGCTACTTCCATTTGGCTTCTCTACATCCACTGAAATACATATCAGAATTTGCTTTCATATTTAGTCTTGTTTGGGTACTTTTGGAGTTTATTCTTTTATCTTTTTATAGTTGTTTATATTGAACCTATGGCTTCATGTTTCTTCATTCTTTCTTTTTCTTTTTTCTTTCTTATTTTGGTTAAAAACAAATATTATTTTGCTATTTGACTTTCTAGAAAAAGTCAAGGTTCACACATGAAGGGCCTTAAATCATTTTTTTCCTGGGCTGGTAGCTGTTGTCTAAGAATATTTTGGGATGTTGTTTCATTCAGTTTCCTTTCAGGATCTTTTCTGTATCCATCTCTCCCTCCATGCCCTGATTATGGCATTTGTCAGCTATGCTCCATATTAGCATTCTGACTCCTTTTAAAATTCCAGTACAAACCCCAGAATAAACACTAGGAGTGTCACGGGTAGTTGTTAGCTGGAATGAAAATTGAAGCCGGGCGGTGGTGGCACACGCCTTTAATCCCAGCACTTGGGAGGCAGAGGCAGGCGGATTTCTGAGTTCGAGGCCAGCCTGGTCTACTGAGTGAGTTCCAGGACAGCCAAAGGCTATACAGAGAAACCCTGTCTCAAAAAGCCAAAAGAAAAGAAAAAAAAAAGAAAATTGAACTTTCCTAGCTCATGGTGAAATAGATTGAAAAAGCTGGAAAACCTAAAATATGAAATTGAAATCAATATTATGCTACCCAACAACTTAAATTCTATTAACTTTTTTGTGTACTTAATTTTAATGTTTTATTGTGTTAATATTTGTGCACTTTTTTCCATTTAAAATTTATACATTCCTGCTTTTAAAATGTGGAAAATACAGAATAGTAGAAAGAAAAGTTAATTAAGAATTGTACTACTCAAAGCCGTTGTTTTTAAATAATACTAATTTTAAGATTATATTTACTTGTAAACAACTGAAACTCTTTTTGCCACTTCAGAGTTAAATTAAGCTAGCAGAAAAATGACCTCATTAAGCCACATGAGAACCACAGGTGAAAGACTACGCTCCTGTATGAGTAATTTGCACGTAGGCTAACAAGAACGTGTTTTAAACCTCTATGCCAGTTAGCAATAACGATATCCTTCCAAGGTTAATGGCTACTGAAAATACCAAGAGAAACACACTTTGGAAACACACTTTGCAGTGCGTTAACATTGTGACCTTGTTAACTTGCCTTCCTAACTCTCCAGACAGCCCCACCCAGTAATACACAGCCCTACACTGGATAGCTGTTTGAATGGGGGAAAGTCCCATTGTTTTAAAGAGAGTTTTCTGTCACGTGTCATACTGTAGACCTGGGTTCTCTTAAAATAGAAGTGGGTAAACAGAGAGGAAATTGCCACAGTCATGAGAAGTCTTGTGTAACAAGCTTGGAATCCAGGACAACTCCAGTTGTGGAAAATGAGTAGAATACTACATGGAAATACAGAGAGATTGTCTCAAGTTTTCTTTTGCCCTGTGGGATCTTCCTACCCTCCTTTGTGGTGTTTTTTGGATATATACAGGCATGAAAGGTAGCAGATGCTGCTCCGCCCCTTTGTTCCACTCTGTTATCAGGAATCCACACTTGCTGTGTGGACACTCATGTACCAGTGATTTCCCCCACGCTCTCTTATCTTCTCTGGGGGACAGAGGAGGAAAAAGTCTGTAACCTGTAAAAAGGGCTGCTGGGAATGAGCCACTTTTCATATGATCGAGAGGGAAGAAGAGACCTGACCGCCACTACACCTTTTGTATATCGCCAAACTAGGAGAGTGGGAAAAGCCCCGAACATCTTTTCTCAACCCCTAGCTACATTTGAGAAGCTGAAGCAGTCTTCCTCCTCGGGAATAGCTAAGTGAATCCTTTCCTCTGTCTACATCTTTGTGATTCCCTAACCAACATTCCAAACAGCACCCCGGGAAGATAGTATCTGGCTATTAAAAGATAAAACTAGTTCAAAACCCATCAAAACAGAAAGCACAAACGTTAATGAATGTTAGTTACTGTGTAAAATTACCAAGATTTAAAAATGTTACTAGTGATAGATTTATTATAGCTTATATGTACTGTGTGTATAAGTAAATAATTTTTTTTTATGAAAAACAAAGACCAGAAGCTGGGGGAAAAGCTTGGTTAGTGGTTGCTGTACAAGTATGAAAACATGAATTCTGATTCACAACACCCATGTATGTAAAACAAGAAGTCAGGGATTGTAGCCCACATCCGTAACCCCAGTGATGGCACAGCTAGAGATAGGCATGGCCAGTGAATTACTGTTTCAGCTAGTCCAGGCATGGCCTCAGACTAGCTGAAACAGTAAATTTTGGGTTGGTGGAGAGAAAAAGAAAATGGAAAGCAAGCAGAACACAACTAATACCAGTTTTTAGCCTCCACAAACACAATGGCAGGGGCACCCATACACATATGCACACATATACATAAGCATAGAAATAATAAAACTGTAGTATCTGGTGCTTTTAGGGTGAAAAGTTATATGTAACTTATCCTTAGATGTTAGAAGAAAACTGTATTTCTCTGACGTCTGGATAGAATGTCTGAGCAAGAGAGTCCAAGGTACAGACATTGAAAGGAACCAGGTGTAACAGGTATGAGTCCATGCAACTTTTTTTCAGGTTTGATATTCTTCAGAAACTCAGACTATGGTTCATCAGGCAATATAAGCTATGTTAATTTTTATCAAAATAAAAAGTTTCAAGAATATACAAATTCAGAGGAAAAATAAAAATAATTTTGTATCTTTACCAGTTATAAATTAGTATCATTTTGTCACTGGAGACTAGACTACCTCCAAAAGTATAGAGCATCCTTTGTGCCTTCCATCTTTTGGTAGCTGTGCAAATTGCCTTGGGCAACGATCTCCCAGGCACCAGAGGTTTGCGTCCTGTCTCTGTCATTCCTCAAGGAACACATGTCCCTCCTCAGATTTCCAGCATTACCTGGCACACGGTGAGTTCTAAAGTTCGGGGTGTAGGTCTGAATAAAAATATGTCTGGACACATTAAAATTTAAAAAAAATTAAAAAAAAAAACCTGTCTGGACAGTTTTAAAGTGTAATTTGAAGAAACACCGAGCATATTACATACAAGGAAATCACCTGACAAGAGGACCCCATGATATAACAGCAGTGTACAAAAACATAAAGCAATAGTAAATGTTCATACAACTTCATGTCTTTAAGCACATACTGTCTAATACAGATAAAAACACATCTATAAATCTCACATATCTAGACGATCTGAGACTCTAGTTAAATATTGCTGGTGGGGGACATATTTTAATCTTTTATTGCTGTTCCAAAATACAATTACAAGTTCATGGGTTATAAGAAGCTGGTGTCTAAGGACTCATAATGAAGAGTAGAAAAGTCACCACTTTAAGTATCTGCTTAAGGATTTAAGGAGCAAATCAAATCCATGAGGAACCAGCTGAAAGTATATGCCATCACACTCATTCCTGGTTTGCAACCTACATTATCAGATTAAATAATGAATTCCTAGAAACATTGAGCCGAGCCTGAAAGCTCATACATGAACTGTATGTTAAACCTGAGCTGGAGAGATAGCTCAGTCTGTAAAGTGCTTGTCCTGTGAGCCTGAGGACCCAAGTTTGATCTTGGCAACAAACACAGTAAGCTGGGTACATGTAATTCCAGCACAGGAGGGATAATAAGGATAAGGATAATAAGGATAAGGAAAATTGGATATATGGGGCTTGTTGACCTAATCAGTGAGTCGTAGGTCCCACTGGGAGACGCAGTATCAGAAAGCAGATAGCTATTGTTCTGTCATGACACAATGCTCAATGCTGACCTCTGACCTCCTCATACATATACACACCAGTGCACAAGCACAGATGAGTAGGAACACACACACACACATGAATGCTATGCTATATCTATACTACTGAATACTCATCATTCAGGACTGGAGTGAAACACTTGAACTAGTAGTGTGCTTAGGTGTAGGAATAGATACAGAGGTAGACAGAAATCAGATTACACGCAGAGAAAGAAATGCAAGCATGTCCAAGGTCTGTAGAACTCACATGAAGACACACTGAGCAGAAAAGACTTCTGAAGTTACCAGGAGAAGCTGGTCAGCGACAGGCTATTGGAAGGAAGCATTCTAAGTATAGCCTGAATCAAAGTTTCTTGTCCACAGGCAGTAATTAGAAAGGCAGTTTTAGGGAAGGAAAAGGGTACTCCAGACACAGACAGGGCCCAAGCTCACCAGAGTCATTCATACCCTTTCTTCATGTTTTTTCACTTAAGTCAAACTTGCCTGGGGTAATTTTTGCTTTACTTAAGTTGAACCCAACTGATTTGGTACTTTAATCACATCTTTAAACTCATTTTTTGAGTATTTAATGTTATTTTTTATTGAAACACTTAGGACTTTACTTTAGCTAACAAAAACCAACATAAATATTTATTATCAGCTAAATAGATATTAATATAATGGAGCACTGCTCATCGATAAAACCTTGTGCTACATGCAACAATCTTCATCATGATTGTGATGACAGTTACACTTGGTATGTGCATGTCAATACAAATGAAACAGTATACATAAACATAACAAATGTAGTTATCTAAACACCCCAACCAGAAGATGAAAGGCAGCAGACAATTCTGAGAACTGATCAGTATTGTGTGAAACTAAATAGACTCCAGAATAAACAAAATAGTGTGTGTTCTTCTGAGAAAACCGTCTACACAGAGACATCCTCAACTTTGCCATATGAGTGGATATTCCTACCTGATGACAGAAATCAAGTCTCAAGCAAGCAGACATCCACAACATGGCAAAAACATTTAACTCTGTACTGGCATCTCCTAGACGACCGAAAATTTTCAGTAGAAATGGACATCTCCCATTAGAGTGGAACAGTAACTTTAAAGGAAGACAGCAGGAAATAGCATTCTTTCAAGATTTGTTTCTTGTTCTCACCTTGTCCAGCACTAGCCACAGGTGACTGTGTTCATGACAATGATGACTATTGTCTGCCGGATATTTACCATGCAAGGATTAATATACTTCTCTTTATATCTGCATGTTTTGCAAGAAGAGGCATTTCCGGCCATTGCTGCTGGCCTTCCTCAAGGACATGACCCAGCAGTCCTTCTCCTAGGCCTCAACCCAAGAGAAATAAACAAATGGTCATAGAAAATCCTGACTGTAAGTCTCATTTATTTCTGTCTAGACCTAATAAAGATAGTCCTTTCATGTAGGACAACGGTCAGGGTTGCTTGGTGCCTCTCATAACACGCCAGGTTCTCTATACTCAGAGTTTTCCCTCCAATAGCACAGCTTACTGCGTGAATAGTTAACAACTGACCTTATTTGCCTTCTTTGAATCACACTGTGGAATCAGAATCCAAGGAACTAACGTACATGCTGATGTTCTGGGCACAACTGCTGCTGCAGTAACCTATACTTTGTTCTGACTCAGGTGTCTCATGCTTCTTTGTCATAATCCATGACTAATTGGTTAACCTGCAAGAAGGATAAAATACTAGACTCTGAAGGTTCCAGACATAAGATGCTACATTACATAGGCATGATTGCTAATTATAACAAGCTCATGGAGGTGTGGGAGTTTGGAGACTGAAGGACTTGAGATTTAGGAAACTGAAGAATTGTGTGAAGGACATGCACTAAGGAAGTGCCAACAGAAGGGGGTAACTGAGACCTGAAGTGTAGTGTAGTTCCAAATCTAGAAGACAGTTTCTGTCAGTGAAGGAGAGGTCATGGGTGTCTGGGATTGTTTTAATTGACTTGCTTTAATAACCAGTGGGATGTGTCCAGAGGTGGGGACTAAAGGAAGATTATTAGAACACAGGGGCTTCACCCTCCTGAATGAATTGATGCCATCACTCTTGGGGTAGATTAAATTTCATGGGAGTCCAGCCCTGAATCCTGAACGTAGAAGTTAAGTTAGCAGGGAAATATGATGCAGTAACTTAAGCTAAGAGCTCTAGTTAAGTGGCCATTCAAATAATCACAGTTTCAGATGAAAAAGTAACAAAAACAAAACACAAAATCTCAGATTGCATTTCCTTAACTTGTTTTCTTGTGCTTTAAACACCACCAGAGACCAAGTAATTTACAATAAGTAAGTTTGTTTTGCTTATTATTCTGGAAACTGGAACTCTCCAGAGCACAGAACCTCTGTCTATCAGTACCTGATCCGGCAGGGAGACAGAGAAGTGAGTTTATGGAGTGAATTAACTTGCGAGGGAGTGGTGAGCAAAACTGCGACCTTCCTGCTTCCTTGTTCTGCCTTATCTCTACTGCCAGGCTGCTGCTTGCCTTGGGTAGATCTTCTCAAGGCAAGCCGAACAAGAGACTTCCCAGCAGCCTGCTCAGGTCATTCTATGTTGTGGCAAACTGACATTTAAGACCACCCATCACACCCATTCCAAACAAAATGGACAAGTTTTTCCAAAAGGCTGCTCTTAGCAGGAAACCTTCCTACTTGTTGGCTGTGGCACGTGCCCGTAGTTCCAGACAATGAAGGGAAAGCGCTCCATCCGCTGCTCTTCAGTTTTAGAGTCATCGTCTCTTCTCTCCAATAGACACAAGTGAAAACGCAACGAGAGAGGACTCAGATCATTTTAAGTGAGGAACTTAAGAGGTGTCCAAAAAACCCCGTGACCCACCCCAAAGGTTTAGAAGTCACTTATTCTGTACTTTTCCCTTCCTCCCTCCTCCTCCCCTCTCTCTCCTTCCCTCCCTCCCTCTCTGTCTCTCTGTCTCTCTCTCCCTCTCTGTCTCTCTCTGTCTCTGCCTCTCTCTCTCCCTCCCTCCCTCCCTTTCTGTCTCTCTCTGTCTCTGCCTCTCTCCCTTCCCTCCCTTTCTGTCTCTCTCTGTGCCTCTGTCTCTCTCTGTGTGTCTCTCTTTATAAAGCAACAACAATGAAACAGAATAACAAAAGCTTCAACATTTTGCAGTAGTTGAAAGTGACATAAGCACCTATGTGGAAAATTCCATAGGTTTCTAACCCCACCAAGAATGAATTTACTTACCATGTAGCAATTACAAGTGAAGGAGTCTTGTTTTCTGCTTTAAAAAAAAAATATCTTTTTCATATGAAACAACAAAAACTGAATCTGACAATTTGAGCAAAACTACAATATTTTAAGATATAAATTCTTTATTTCCAAGATGACACTTTAATTTATAAAATGTTTTTAAGCTATAATTAATTTCTCCCTTTAATAAATAAAGAATTATTAAACTATTAAAACTTTCCTCTCTTTGAACTGTTCCAAAGCAGCAACAGGGCTTGTTAATTCAAATCCATTTTTTTTGCAAAGCAATTAAAATATAAAAATATATTTAATTTCTAACTCAGTAGAAAACTATGTTTTTAAAGACATGAATGGGGGTTGAGAGATGGCTCAGTGGTTAAGAGCACCATCTGCTCTTCCAGAGGTCCTGAGTTCAATTCCCAGCAACCACATGGTGTTTCACCACCATCTGTAATGAGATCTGATGCCCTCTTCTTGGTGTGTCTGAAGACAGTGACGACAGTGTACTCACATACATAAAATAAATAAATTAAAAAAAATAAAGACATGAATGTGTTTTGATAATACAATGCTGAACAAAACATATTCCCCCATTTCACAATGTCTTAAGGTTTCTAAAATATGGGGATAAACTTAACACCATTGACATTTAAAATTAGAATCTTTCATATATTTGTGTACTTATATTTATGTGTTAAGATGTGTGGTACACATGTTTAATTGAAGCATTTTGAAGGCTGAGGAAGCAGATCTCTCAGTCTGAGACCAGCCTGGTCTACAGAGCAACTTCCAGGATAGCCAACAGCCAGAACTGTTATACAAGAAACATTGTCTCGAAGACAAGAACAACAATAAGAAAGATATTCAAGTCTTAACTATGATCTACAAAGATACACAGACAGCTCACATTAAGCTATGATTTATATAGGTGCATGTGAAGATACACATTAAGAGGTTAGGACATGTGGTTTATAAAATGTCTAAAAAATTCAATTGAGTTTGAACTCTTTTCAAAGTAAATGTTAGAAAATTCTTGTTTTAGTTGCTGTCTTTCAATGAATACCAAGTTATAATGCATAGATTCTACACTTTGTACAACCTTGGGGGCTTACTATTACATTTTTATATATAGATGCTTAAATTATTCTCACTCTAAATAAAATCTGAATAGAAAAGTACAAACTGCATTCAAATGAGTAAGATGATTCTTAATGTGTGTTTTGTCATTCCTACAGAGAAGCCTTTAATAATTTTATTTATTATTTAAACTGTAATTTCAATCAAGAATTTAACTAAACAATACTTATTTTTTATTGGATATTTTATTTATATACATTTCAAATGTTATCCCCTTTCCCGGTTTCCCCTCCAAAAACTCCATCCTATTCCCCTCCCCTGGTTTCTATGAAGGTGCCGCCCCACCCACCCACACAGTCCTACCTCACCCCCTAGCATTTACCTACACTGGTGCATCAAGCCTTCACAAGACCAAGGGCCTATTCTCCCATTGATGTCCAACAAGGCCATCCTCTGCTACATATGCGGCTGAAGCCATGGGTCCCTCCATGTGTACTGTTTGGTTGGTGGTTTAGTCCCTGGGAGCTCTGGGGGGGTGGGTCTGGTTGGTTGATATTGTTGTTCTTCCTATGGGGTTGCAAACCCCTTCAGCTCTTTAAGTCCTTCCTCTAACTCCTCCACTGGGGTTCCAGTGCTCAGTCCAATGGTTGGCTGCAAGCATCTGCATCTGTAACCATAAGGCTCTGACAGAGCCTCTTAGGAGACAGCTATACCAGGCTTCTGTCAGCAAGAACTTCTTGGCGTCTGAAATAGTATCTGGGTTTGATGGTTTGGAATGGATCCCCAGGTGGGGCAGTCTCTGGATGACCTTTCTTTCAGTCTCTGTTCCACAATTTGTCACTGTATTTCCTTTAGACAGGAGCAATTCTGGATTAAAATTTTGGAGATGGGTGGGTGACCCCATCCCTCAGTCAGTGGATATGCCTAACCTCTGTCTCTAGAGGTTCTCTCGCCCCTTCATTGGGTATTTCAGCTAATGTCCTCCTTGTTGGGTCCTGGGAGCCTCTTGTTTTCCTGGTGTCTGAGACTTTCTTATGGCTACCCCTACTTCCCCAACACCCATTGCTACATAACTCTGTTCAATTTCCTAACCTTCTGTATTTCTCCCCCATTTCCTCCCATACCTGAACCTGCCCCACTTTTAGTCCCCTCCCCCTCCTCAAATCCTCCCAAGTCCCTCTCATCTTCTACCTCCCTTGAGTATTTTGTTCTCCCTTCTAAGTAGGATTGAAGCACCCACACTTTGGTCTTCCTTCTTCTTGAGCTTCATACATTCTGGAATTGAATTCTGGGTATTCTGAGCTTTTTGCCTAATATTCACTTATCAGAGAGTACATGCCATATGTGTTCTTTTGTGATTGTGTTACCTCACTCAGGATGATATTTTCTAGTTCCATCCATTTGCCTACGAATTTCATGAAGTCATTGTTTTTAATAACTGAGTAGCACTCCATTGTGTAAATGTGCCACATTTTCTGTATTTATTACTCTGTTGAGAAACATCTGGGTTTCTTCTTTCCAGTTTCTGGCTATTATAAATAAGGCTGCTATGAACAGAGTGGAGCTTTTGTCTTTGTTATATGTTGAAGCATCTTTTGGGTATATGCCCAGGAGTGGTGTAGCTGGGTCCTCAGGTAGTACTATGTCTAATTTTCTGAGAAACCACCAGACTGATTTCTAGAGTGGTTGTACCAGCTTGCAATCCCACCAACAATGGAGGAGTGTTCCCCTTTCTCCATATCCTGGTCAGCATCTGCTATCACCTGCTTGGTTGATCTTAGCCATTCTGACTGGTGTGAGGTGGAATCTCAGGGATGTTTTGATATACATTTCCCTGAGGACTAAGGATGTTGAACACTTCCTTAGGTGCTTCTTGGCCATTCAACATTCCTCAGTTGAAAATTCTTTGTTTACTTCTGTACCCCACTTTTAATAGGATTGTTTGGTTCTCTGGAGTCTAATTTCTTGAGTTCTTTGTATATATTGGATATAAGCCCTGTATTGAATGTGGGATTGGTAAAGATCTTTTTCCAGTCTACTGGTTGCTGTTTTGTCCTATTGACAGTGTCCTTTGCCTTACAGAAGCTTTGCAGTGTTAGGAGGTCCCATTTGTCAGTTGCTGATCTTAGAGCATAAGCCATTGGTGTTCTGTTATGGAAATTTTACCCTGTGCCCATGTGTTTTTCACTTTCTCTTTTATTGGATTCTGTGTATTTGGTTTTATATGGTAGTCCTTGATCCACTTGGACTTGAGCTTTGTACTGAGAGATAAGAATGGATCGATTTGCATTCTTCTACATGTTGACCAAAAGTTGAACCAGCACCATTTGTTGAAAATGCTGTCCTTTTTCCACTGGCTTGTTTTAGCTTCTTTGTCATATATCTAGTGACCATAGGTGTGTGGGTTCATTTCTGGGTCTTCAGTTCTATTCCACTGATCCTCCTGTCTGTCTCGGTACCCAATACCATGAAGGTTTTAATCACTATTGCTCTTTAGTACAGCTTGAGTTCAGGGATGGTGATTTCCCCCAGAAGTTCTTTTATTGTTGAGAATTGTTTTTGCTATCCTGGGCTTTTGATTATTCCAAATGAATTTGCAAACTGCTTTTTCTAACTCTATGAAGAATTGAGTTGGAATTTTGATCTGGATTGCATTGAAACTGTAGATTGCTTTAGGCAAGATGGCCATTTTTACCCTATTAATCCTGCCAATCCATAAGCATGGGAGATTTTTCAATCTCCTGAGGGTTTCTCCAATTTCTTTCTTCAGATACTTGAATTTCTTGTCATACAGATCTTTCACTTTTGTGATTAGAGTCACACAAAGGTATTTTATATTATTTGTGACTATTGTGAAGTGTGGTGTTTTCCTAATTTCTTGCTCAGCCTGTTTATCCTTTAAGTATCTGTTTGAGGTAATTTTATATCCAGCCCCTTTGCTGAAGTTGTTTATCAGCTGTAGGAATTCTCTGGTGGAATTTTTGGGATCACTTAAGTATACTCTCATATCATCTGCAAATAGTGATATTTTGAGTTCTTCCTTTCCAATTTATATCCC
This sequence comes from Arvicanthis niloticus, assembly GCF_011762505.2. Taxonomy (NCBI): domain Eukaryota; kingdom Metazoa; phylum Chordata; class Mammalia; order Rodentia; family Muridae; genus Arvicanthis; species Arvicanthis niloticus. The sequence goes on from NC_047660.1 coordinate 134,735,621, forward strand.
TTTGACCTCATTTTGTTGTCTAATTGCTCTGGCTAGAACTTGAAGTACTATATTAAAGAGATAGGGAGAGATGGGGCAGCCTTACGATTTTAGTGAGATTGCTTCAAGTTTCTCTCCATTTAGTTTGATGTTGGCTACTGGCTTGCTGTATATTGCTTTTACTATGGTTAGGGTTGGGCCTTGAATTCCTGATCTTTCCAAGGCTTTTAACAGAAAGGGGTGCTGAATTTGTCAAATGATTTTTCAGCATCTAATGAGATGATCATGTGGGGTTTTTTCTTTTAATTTGTTTATATAGTGGATTATGTTGATGGATTTCCATATTTTGAACCATTTCTACAACTCTGGGATGTAGCCTACTTGATTGTGGTGAATGATTGTTTTGATGTGTTTTTGGATTTGGTTTGTGAGAATTTTATTGAGTATTTTTGCATTGATATTCATGAGGGAAATTGATCTGAAGCTCTCTTTTTTGTTGCATCCTTATGTGGTTTAGGTATCAGCATAACTGTGGCTTCATAAAACGAACTAGGTAGTGTTTCTTCTGTTTCTATTTTATGGAATAGTTTGAAGAGTATTGGCATTAGGTCTTCTCTGAAAGTCTTATAGGATTCTGCACTAAACCCATCATCTTGTCCTGTGCATTTTGTCGCCTGGAAATTTTTAATGACTAGTTCTATTTCTTTAGAGGTTATGAGATTGTTTAGATGGTTTATCTGATCCTGATTTAACTTTAGTACCTGGTATCTGTCTAGAAAATTGTCCATTTCATTCAGATTTTCCAGTTTTATTGAGTACAGGCTTTTGTAGTAGGATCTGATGATTTTTTGAATTTCCTTGGTTTCTGTAGTTATGTCTCCCTTTTCAGTTCTGATTTTGTTAATTTGGACACTGTCTATGTGCCCTCTGGTTAGTCTGGCTAAGGGTTTATCTATCTTGTTGATTCTATGGTTTTGTTCACTCTTTTTATAGTTCTCTTTGTTTCTACTTGCTTGATTTCAGCCCTGAGTTTGATTATTTCCTGCTGTCTACTCCTCTTGGGTGTATTTGCTTCTTTTTGTTCTAGAGTTTTCAAATGTGCTGTTAAGCTGCTAGAAGCTCTCCAGTTTCTTTTGTAGGCACTTAGAGCTATGAGTTTTCCTCTTAGCACTGCTTTCACTGTGTTCCATATGTTTTGGTAAGTTGTGCCTTCATTTTCATTAAATTCTACAAAGTCTTTAATTTCTTTATTTCTTCCCTGACAAAGTTATCATTGAGTAGAGATTGTTCAGCTTCCATGTATATGTGGGCTTTCTGTTGTTTTTAAAGACCAGCCTTAGTCTGTAATGATCTGCTAGTATGCAACTGATTATTTCAATCTTCTTGAATTTGTTGAGGCTTGTTTTGTGACTGATTATATAGTCAATTTTGGAGAAGGTATTATGAGGTTCTGAGAAGAAGGTATATTCTTTTGTTTTAGGATGAAATGTTCTATGGATATCCGTTAAATCCATTTGGTTCACAACTTCTGTTAGTTTCACTGTATTTCTGTTTAGTTTCTGTTTCCATGATCTGTTTATTGGTGAGAGTGGGGTGTTAAGTCTCCCACTATTATTGTGTGAGGTGCAATGTGTACTTTAAGCTTTAGTAAAGTTTCTTTTATGAATGTGGGTGCCCTTGCATTTGGAGTATAGATGTTAAGAATTCATCTTGGTAGATTTTTCCTTTGATGAGTATGAAGTGTCCTTCCTCATATTTTTTGATATCTTTTGGTTGAAAGTCAATTTTATTTGATATTAGAATGGCTACTCCAGCTTGTTTCTTGGGACCAATTACTTGAAAAAAAAAATTTCCCAGCCTTTTACTCTGAGGTAGTGTCTGTATTTGTCACTGTGGTGCATTTCCTGTATGCAGCAAAATGGTAGGTCCTGTTTATGTATCCAGTCTGCTTTCTATATTTTTTTTATTGCAGAATTGAGTTCATTGATGTTAAGCGATATTAAGGACCAGTGATTGTTGCTTCCTGTTATTTTTATTGTTAGAGGTGGAATTATGCTTGTATGACTATCTTCTTTTGGGTTCGTTGAAAGAAGATTATTTTCTTGCTTTTTCTTGGGTGTAGTTTCCCTCATTGTGTTGAAGTTTTCCATCCATTATCCTTTGTAGGGCTGGATTTATAGAAAGATATTGTGTAAATTTGGTTTTGTTATGAAGTATCTTGGTTTCTTCATCTATGGTAATTGAGAGTTTTGCTGGGTATAGTAGCTTGGGCTGGTGTTTGTTTTCTCTTAAGGTCAGTATGACATCTGCCCAGATATTTTTCAGGCTTTTACAGTCTCTGTTCAGAAGTCTGGTGTAATTCTGATAGTTCTGCCTTTATATGTTACCTGACCTTTCCCCTTACTGCTTTTAATATTCTTTCTTTGTTTTGTGCATTTGGTGTTTTGATTATTATATAACAGGAGGAATTTTTTTTCTGGGCCATTCTATTCGTGGTTCTGTAGGCTTCTCTTATGTTTATGGGCATCTCTTTCTTTAGGTTAGGGAAGTTTTCTTCTATAATTTTGTTAAAGATGTTTATTGGTCCTTTGAGTTGGAAATCTTCATTCTTTTCTATACCTATTATCCTTAGGTTTGTTCTTCTCATTCTGTCCTGGATTTCCTGGATGTTTTTGGTTAGGAGCTTTTTGCATTTTGCATTTTCTTTGACTGTTGTTTCAATGTTTTCTATGGTATCTTCTGTACCTGAGATTCTTTCTTCTATGTCTTGTATCTGATGGTGATGCTTGCCTCTATGACTCCTGATCTCTTTCCTAGGTTTTCTATCTCCAGGATTGTCTCCCTTTGTGATTTCTTTGTTGTTTCTATTTCCACTTTTAGATCCTGGGTGGTTTTGTTTAAATCCTTTACCTGTTTGGTTGTGTTTTCCTGTAATTCTTTAAGGGATTTATGTGTTTCCTCTTTAATGACTCCTACCTGTTTACCTGTGTTCTCCTGTATTTCTTTAAGGGAGTTACATGTGTCTTTCTTAAAGTCTCCCATCATCATCATCATCATCATCTTCTTCTTCTTCTTCTTCTTCTTCTTCTTCTTCTTCTTCTTCTTCTTCTTCTTCTTCTTCTTCTTCTTCTTCTTCATGAGATGTGATTTTAAATCAGAATCTTGCTTTTCCAGTGTGTTGGGGTATCTAGGGCTTGCTGTGGTGGGAGAACTGGGTTCTGATGATGCTAAATAGCCTTAGTTTCTGTTGCTTATGTTCTTGCATTTGCCTCTTGCCAACTGGTTATCCCTGGTGTTAGCTGGTCTTGCTGTCTCTGACTATTGCTTGTCCCTCTTGTAAGCCTGTGAGCCTGTGATCTTACTTGTGTTTGCATTCCTGGGAGACAAACTCTCTGAATGGGATTGGGTTGTTGCAGGTCCTTGTGGCTGGAATGCAGAGAGGTCCTCCAGCGGGGGAAGTTAGGCATGGTGGCTGCGGCTAGAGAGGTTCACTAAAGGCTTCTCTGTGATTCCTCATGGTGGGTCCCAGAAGACATGTGAAGTCCATGGGTTTAAGAGATTTATTTTCACAACAGATGGTAGCTGAGTCTGGATGGACACTCCCATGAAACTCAGGGCAGACCTGAGTTAAACAGGGAGGGAGAAAGGGGAGAGGGTCTTGGGAAGATTGCTTAATTGGCTATGCCCTCTGGCCTTCAGGTATCTCATTAGTATATAAATCTCTTGAGGCTGAGACCTGTAGTCACACCCTCTACCTGTAGAGGGACTGGTAGGAACCTTGTCCTACATGACTGAACAGTGGAAGTTAATGGAGTTCCATGTCACATGTTAGGAGCCTGGATTCTGGGAGCTCAGTGGAATAGATACCCGTCCCTTACATGGTCTCCGGGCTACTTCTAGCCAGTGCTTCTACCAAAAACCAAGACCCCTCTCACAGCCCTACAGGTTGTGGAGAGCTGTGGCACAGCATTAGCTCCAGGGCACAGATGGAAACTGGAAGAGTTCGGTCCCTGGTTGCTCCATGGTCCTGTTTCCTGTGGGCTCCAGCCATGTCCCACTTGGGCCAGGTATTGAAGCAGTAGTGGTGGTCTCACCTGTGATCTTTGGTGTGTCAGCACTCCTGGGAGAGCAACTTTTTTTGGGCAGGATTTGGTCATGGAGAGCTGTGGCACAGGATAAGCTCTGGGGTGCATACATTAACAATACTTATTAATTCACTCAAAATATTTATTAGGTAGATACCATATACTAAATACCATTTTTCATGCCAACATTTTTTATTATCTCTGCCCAAAAGAAAGCAATTTCAAAATAAAAAATATAATAAGAAATTACATTGTGAATAAAATATGGAATTCTGAACTAAAAATCAAAGCATCTTAGTAAAAAAATAGTTGGTATCATTATGTGATGTTTGAGTTATATAACAAAATGTCACTCTGAATTTATGATTATAGTCAAAGTGGTGGCACATCCGTGGTGTCAGCTTTCAGGTAGCAGAGACAGCGAATTGCAAGTTCAAGGCCATCATAAACTACATAGCTAGATCAAGGCCAGCCCTGAAGTATGCAGTGAAACCTAGTCTTAAAAATAAATATATAAACAAGTAAATAATTTGTTACCATTTGGAGTCTACTTATTACACTGAATAGAGTCAGAAACAGAAGTTCATGAAAAAATGTATAATTTATTGCAACTGGATGAGAAGAGTCAGTGTTATAGCTGGTATGCTAGAAAAACTAAAACTATGTATGTACTCATGTATATGTACATATGTTAATAGGTATATGAACTTATGTATTTGAGATTAAACACATAGTGTATTGGTTAAAAACTTCATTAAATGAAACAAAGATTAACAAACTTCAAGATGAACTCAGAATATATAAAATGCTAGGGATATCTTAATCATGAGAAATTAAAATGGAAGCTTAGAATACTGAATATTAAATAAGGATAGCTAACACACATACGTGCATTAGAGAAACAGATGTGTAACACATCCAGCTTTCCTATGTGCATGGCTGTTTGTTTCTTCCACTTTGCTGACAGCATCATCTAAGTCATAACCTCAGTTAGAATACTCAGAGTAGAACACGTACCTCAGATGTTGATGTGAAGAGCTGGTGAGCTGGTTCAGCCGGTGAGATGGCCTGATGGCCTGAGTCTGAGCCACTAAACCCATGTAAAGGGGGAAGGACAAATGACTCCACGGCTGTCCTCTGATCTCCACACACTGTGACATGAGCATACCCACAGGTATCATACTCACACGGAATAGCAATAAATGCATTAAAAATGAAATAACAGAGAAGGGCTATTTTGTGGTACATAAATACTAAATTAATTTGTTATGAATAGACACTATACAAAATGTGATTGAGGACATTGAAGAGCCCAGATGTAAGGATTGGGTGAGAGAATGAAACATATCCTTGAAGTAGAAGGGGCCTGTTAGATGGCGGAGGAGGCACAAGGGAGAGTAATGGGTGGTTGACCATGACCAAATCACATAATATATGTATAGAAAATGCCAACAAGAAGCCCATTATTTGCATGGTGTATATATGTTTAAAATACTGCAAAAGTATATTGCCTTCCTACATGATTTAATATGCTAATATTTTGGACATACAAAATTAAATTAAATGATTTAAAAATTGAAAAAAAAATGTCAAAGCTAGGTAAAGTGGCCTTTAATCCCAGCATATGGGGGACAGAGACTGGAGGATCTAGAGTTCAAGGACAGCCTTGACTACATGGTGAGTTGGAAGCCAGTTTGAACTACATATGAAACCCTGTCTCAAAAAACAATGGCAGAGGAAGTATGCCACAAAGAGGAATATACTACTAGTGAAATATGACCTTGTCATTAAAGAATAAACACCAGGCCTTGCAAACACCTGGGTAAGAGAGGGCATAGTGAATCTGACGCTATTGATTTTTTTGAGGTTCTTAAATACAAAACAAAGAATTCTGAGAGTATTTGTTTTTATTTTTGACCATTGCTTAATCCTTAATTCTCTAGACATTGATTTGTAGAATAAGACAGACCCACTCTCTCCAACTTATGAGTTCGCATTAGGCCTATACACAGGGAAACACAGTTAGAATCTTCTATCATTATTATGCTTAAAGAAAGACCATTTTCAGTAGATATTTTGATCCCATTGGAAAAGCATTGCAAATATACATGAAATTCTGATAAATTAAGATTGTATAGAAAATATCTTCACACATTCACTGCTATTCCTAGGCTTGTCACTTAAACTATTAACAGAACTCTGAATTCCACAAAAAATTCCAAACTTGAACAGTGAGGCCTGAAGTTTGTTTGTTTGTTTTTTGTTTTTTTTTTTAGAAAAGACTTTTATTTAATAACTGAGTATAAGTTCAAAATGTGTGTTATGATGTTAACTACTTTATTTAGACTGGTCTAATTGACTAAAACTTCCCACAGTTCCTGTGTGGAAGTAGCTTGGGAAAGTTTGCAGCAGGCAGGAAGTTGTTAGAAAGCCACTAAGTATCTGGAAGGCAGGGAAGGGTTCTGCCAAGTGGATTGGAAAGAGCAGAAGCAAAACACTAGAGAAATGTGCACACTTCAGGATCTTGTCTCAGCCGGCTTCGCTCCTTCAACACATTCCTCTGTAAGGTCAGACTTGGCTGCCTTTCCTGGGGGAACGATTTACTACTCTGAAATTTGGCTTTAGAGAACAAATATTTACAATGGGCCCATAGTTGAAGAAATCAGAAAAATGCTTTTGTACCTAATGCTCAGGGGACATCGTAGAAGAACAGACAGAAAGACTATAAGAGTTTGCTGTGAGACTATGTCTCCTAGCAACATCAGACACTGCACTGCATCCATAAAATTTCACTAACATAACCCCCTAAAAGTGAGCTGAACAAGGGTGATGTCAATGAACATCCCAAACTGGACAATGAGAAGTCTAGAAGACCTCAAGCCTACACAAAGAACTATAGGCAGCTGAGCAAAGCTGGGAGCAAGAGAGGTGCTAGGAGTATATCAATTGGTAGGCCACTGCCAAACTATCAGTTCTGAAAACATACATGAAGAAACACTATAGAAACTCAACTGGTTATATGTATATATAAATACATATATGCATGTAATAAAAAATTAATGACAAAAGGAAAGAAGTTATGAATTTGTAGGAGAGTGGGAATGAGTATATGGGAGGGTTTGGAGGGAAGAAATAGAGGGTAGAAATGGTGTAATTGAATTAGATTCTTACAAATAAACAACAACAAAAGAAAAAAAGGAAAGAAAAGAAAAAAGAAAAGAAAGAAAAAACCCCAGAGTTTATGAAACAGATGCCTGTAATCTCAGCACTGGAGAGGCAGGCAGTAGGATCCTTGGGGCTTGCTGGCCGGCCCATCTAACCAATTGGTGAGCTCCAGGTTTAATGAGTGGAATCCAGTTTCATATAATTATGTGGAGAGGTGATTGAGGAAGACAAATGATGTTGACTTCTGTCCTCCATCTGCACATGCACCTACATTTACACACAGACACAGGCACACACACACACACACACACACACACACACACACACACACACACACAGAGCACACCTATTTCTGAAACATTCCTCTAAGTTTTGGTGATTTTAAACTTGGAAACTTCTTTGTTTAGAAAGAATTGGAAGAAAACTCACTCAAGACCAGGCCCCACAGACCTTCTTGGTTGCCAAAGCAACCTTAAACATAAATTACAAATCATGATGTAACTAAGAAGTAAATACTTTTAAGTTATAATTTCTAACATTTCTTTGCCTGGGCAGAATTACTATATAAAGAAGACTGAGTCAGAGTCCTTATAGTTGTTCTTCAGTATCTGTGGGGAATGGTTATAGGACCCTTCTAGTATGCCAAACCCAAAATGTCCAAATTCCTTTTTCAAAATACTGTGATATTTGCATATGCACTTTCCCCCATATACTTTAAATCATCTCTAGACGATTTAAAATACCTAATCAACAAAAATGCCATGTATTATACTGTACATTTACGGAAGTAATAGCAACAAAAGTTTTATACATTGTTTGGCTGAGTATATTTGGTTAGCATTGGTGTCACGTACAGGCACAGGTGCTAACTGCTAGCCTGCTTGTTTCTTGCTCACAGTGATGGGACCAGCAGTCCTTTCATCTTCACGAGGAACAAAAATATCTGTTCAAGAGAAGCCTAGAGTACATTGCTGTTTCTCTCTTCAAATTTGAATGTTCCCTTGAGAAAGAGGGAAAGGGGTGGAAATACTGCATACATCGCTTGGCATGCCCAGTGGACAGTGAGGTGCATGTTTCTGTCATTTTTCTCATAATTCAGAGTGAAAACATATAGAAAGCACTTCTTTAGGACAGCCATTTTGAACTTTGTAAGCCATGTGGCCTTTTTTGTTTTTTTAAAGATTTATTTAATTTTTTTTTAAAGTATATGTGTATCTGTTTGTTTGTGTATGGATCTGTGTACATGTGTGTTTGATCCCCTGGAGCTGGAGTTACAGGCAATTGTGAATCATCCAGTGGAAGTGTTAGACTGAGTTCAGGTCTTTACAGAAGCTGTTATGCCCTGACTCAAGGAGCCATCTCTCCAAGCCCCGCATGTGGTTTGATTGGTTGGTTGGGGTGTTTGTTTGTTTGTTTGTTTGTTTAACCAAAATACATTTTACATGGTGCTCTGATATTAATCAGGCACAAGTTCAGAGACTGTGACTAACATGGCAAAAATGAAAGTGGAAAATTACAGACCGTCATGGCTGGGCTGCTCTTGGGTGTCTTAAACCCTAAAAGTCTTTTAGGCATCCTCAGAGAATCTGAGAGCCACAAAAAACTACAAACAACAACAAGAAAACAAACAAAAATTTCCCACTGCTCTATGAGTGACTCGTTCAGGCTTCTTTCTTAGATGGTTTACTACTTTATATGCGTCTGGCTGGCCTTAAACTTGCAGAGATCCTCCTGCTCTGCTTCCTGAGTGCTGGTGTGGGCTACCATGCCCAGATGTAGATGTCTCTGTTGAAGCAGTATCTGGAAAAAGAGTATACCCTTGAATGCTCTTTTAGATGAAAGTGATTGTAGTAGACCTGTAAGCCATAACCAACAGTTTTATTTCTCCATATCTGAATGTTTCATGACTGTGACACTGGAGTCTCTGAGTTCTCTCTGTCACTCTTTAACTTTGCCCAGTTTTTGTAGCCTCTCAGCCACAATAAAGATCACTGAACAGCCACTGGGCTGAGAGCAGAATAGAAACTATTTTTAAATGAAATAAAAAGCAAACAGTATCATAGCCAGTGTCACAAACACTCAATGTAAGATGATAATGACCCTCACGATTGAAAACCCAGGCTGTGAATAGACCCAGGACTCAACATTAGCTTCCCAGTTGTGGTAAAACCTGGTAGATAAAATTCACATTCTGCGTCCTATGTCCAGTGTCTGAGACAGAGACTGGGAGTGGGATAGGAAATGATGCTGTTGTCAACACTGAAGAGACTTAACAATAGCCTGGTCATATTTGCAAATGTGACACTTAACTTCATGGTGGTTCCTCTTGGTCCGCAAGTACTCTTCTGCTCTTTTTCTCACATTATATTTCTTGGTTAGCCCTCTTTACTGTCTTAATATATGGGAAGATTTAATTCTGCTCTTTTGAGTGTGAATCAAGGTATAATATGTGTCAGGACTGTTGTAGTAAACTAGGCATCAATTAGAGATGGATGGCCAATATCCATGTGTAATGGACAATTAGTTAATTTTCGTTAGATGACAGTAACTTAGAAGTAATGTGGGACAGAAGAAGTTTTGTAAGTCCTGTGCTTTAAGTAACCAAGCTACAAATTGGACTCCTTCCTGTTCACCTGCTTGATATAAGCAAATACCTTCTTAGGGGCAACATTTCACCTCATATAAGTTCCATGTATTCAAGTTTTTTTAAAATCACACCATATTTTCAAGTTTTTTGACATGTCTCATGCTACTACCTCCTTGACGGGGGTACATTAGTGATGATATACACACATTTTGCCTTGTTTAGGCAATGTATACATGGAGTTACACTTTCTGAATTTTTGCATTTGTGAGCAAACTTAATTCTTAATCTGGGCACTTCAAAGTGCATTTACACATGCTCATGATTGATTGATCCTTAGTAAGTTACTTTGCTTTTGTTATTTCTACTGAGTTGCTTTAAAAATATTTTTAAAATTAGCTAAAGCAAAAGCAAAATAAAATTGCCAACCAGACTCTGAGGCTGCCAGTTACCTGTCACAAAGCAGAAGCCCTGGAAACCAGGGCATTGGAAACAGCAGTGTGAGTCTACGGAAAGTTGAGAGAACTTATTTTTCTTTTAAGAACTAACATTTTTTTTTTTACATTCTCACTTTTTTATCAATATTTTCTTTATTTACATTTCAGATGCCATCCCCCTTAACCATTCCCCCCCCCCCATTAATCCCCTATCCTATCCCTCCTCTTTTTTTGCCTTTATACTGTTTAAATTACATGCAAGCATTAAGGTTAGTTCTAGGTTGAGGAACTAGCAATACAATAGATGCAAATAGTCAAGGAACAAGCAAGACAATAAACCCAGATAGTCAAAGGACACACAGGACAATAAACAGAGTCCCATGATCACTCCTGTGATCACTATTTCTAAGGGCTTATCATGATGACCAAAATATTTGAGTCCCCCGTCCTCCCCCACCCCAAGTCCTTTTCATGCCCGAAGCCTACTTCTTTGTTCTAGCTTAAGATTTAGATTCCTGCTTGAAATTTCTTCTTTGTTCTAGCCTAGGATTTAGATTTCTGCCTGAAATTACTTCTCTGTTCCAGCCTAATGTCAGATTCCTGCCTGCAGTCCATTTCCTTGTCCCTTGGCCTATGTCAAATTCCTTCCAAGCAGCCCATTTCCTTGTCCTTGGTCAGATTCCTTCCTGGAGGCCCCAAAAGCTCTCCACAAATTGCATAAACCAGACTGAGCCTGTCTTAGGTTGTTCTGACAAGAAAGCCTTTCTTACCCATCGTAGAATATGAAGAACTAATTTTTTAGAGGTCTTTTTAAAATATTTTTTTCTCTGTAGTGGGAAATAACTCATGCAGTTGTGGGGACTGAGAGACGAGGGTGTGTGAAACATCCTTGGCCTGTTTCTGAGTTGAGAAAAACTAAGCAGAAAACTAATGACTGCAATTGACCAAGAAAACTTTAAAAAATAAAACTTTTGTACAAATTTTGAATGTATTAATTTAGTAAGATTTTCTTCATTTATACTGTAATTGGCTTTACTTTATGGACAATTTAAGGTCAGATAACAGTGAGAGGTGGCGGGAGAGGAGAGGGAGGGAGACGAAGGGAGAGGGAGGGAAGGGATGGGAGGGGAAAGGAGGAAGGAAGAGGAAGAGATCAGGAAGGGAGATGAGGTTGGGGAACAAAAGAAAAGAGGGAGGAGTTGGAGGAGGAGGGAGAGATGTGCCTATATTAAAGCACACACATTATTTTGGATCCACTTTTTACTGGCTCTGCCTGTACTTGTCAATCTGGAGCAGACAGAATTACTTCCTACATCATGGCAGACCATGTGGCAGGATTTTGCCTGTTCAATTACATTAAAATATTAGTGCAGCAGGAGGCCTGTGATTGGACAGGGAAAAGGGAGGCAGAGCTAAGAGTTGGAGAGAGAGAGAGAGAGAGAGAGAGAGAGAGAGAGAGAGAGAGAGAGAATCAAAATGGAGGACAGACAGAAAGAAGATCCTGAACCAGCATGGCTTTAAATAACCACAGGTAGATATGATTTCATATAGGGATAGAATGATTGGGATAACTTGTCTATTCTAGTTGGGAAGCTTGTACTATTATCAGTTGGCCTTGAAATTATTGTGTGAGCATCTTGTGAATTGAGAACTTATTGATACACAAATCTGACTGGTTAATTATAAGCTTCAAGAGTTTTGATTTTACCGAGTTACTGGGTATTGTGATATCCAACCACGATGTGGAGGGGGTCATTGCATAGGGATGGTGTGGAAGTGACCATGCCAAGGAAAATTAGCAAGTTGGGTGGAGATGTCTCTGGGGGCCCGAACCAGAGGGTCTGCCGAGATGAGAACACCCTGCTAGAGGGTTACTGGAATGTGGAACCACCGACCACAGGAATTGTAGGGCTGGAGAGAAGGAACTAGTGACAATACCATGACTGGCTGCTGTGGGGGCTAGCTAAAGACAAAGGTGGAAGGACCACGTCGGGGCTGAGAGTTACAGGCAGTAGGGTGGGAAACCTGTCGGTCAGTCGGTGGTTTTTTTTGTTTGTTTGTTTGTTTTTGTTTTGTATTTTCCTGCAATAGAGTGTCAGTACAAACTACTGTATTATTGAATGTTTGCCCAGTTTATCACGGAATGTGAGACATTAGCTTTTATTTGCAAAGAATATTTGACAGAAACAAGCTATAGTTCCTTGATTTTGTTTAAAATGGCATGTATATGTGGGAGTAATTCGTTTGAGAGTGGGATAGGTTGAGAATTGCATTATGGGACAGAAGCTACCATTGTTCATTGATTCCTGACAAGATCCAAGATGTGATAGACAGAATCCGTTATAGGTAATTCGCAGATGCTTAAAGATATTTGAAAAGTAAAACAAGTGAGTTTTCTTTCTTACCTTTGCTATGCATGTGATGTGAGTGAGTGCAGACACGCCCACCTTGTCTGAGATCTTGACTGTTTACCGTCCATCTCATTGTGGGCAAGAGCAATGGCATTATGGTCTTGTGTTATTGTGCTGGGCTTTATGTGGGTTCTGGGGATTCAAACTCAGGTCCTTATGCTTGTGCAGCAAGCACTTTCACCCACTTTAGCCCTCTTCTCAGTCTGAGTACTTACATACCCAAACACTAAGGTTTTAGGTGTAAACAGATGGGCTTCATAAGTCCATGAAGGGAAAATAAAATCAAATGAACAGTTTTTGTAGGGAACCTTGAGGTCCACTCAAGATACACCAAGAGCAAGTTTTCAGCACAAATGGGATTTATTTGCCTCAGAAGGGACAAGAGATAGGTGAGAAAAGGGGTAACGGCGAGAGGGGGAAGGGGGAGAGGGAAGGGGTATTTGTCCTAGGAGTGGGACAAAGGACTGTCTCTGGATAGAGAGGAGACAGATGTGGCACATAGCAAAATGGCAGTTTATAATAATAAAAGAGAAACCCTGTGTTAGGCTGAGGTGTTTAATTTTAATTGAGCATGTAAATTAGGTGAGCCAAAGGGTTTTCTGGATTTCAATACTATGATAGCTGGACCTTGGTATTCAGCCTCAGAAGGGGAAAGTGGAGAAATAAGGGAACACACCTTGGTGACTAGCTTTAGAAATGCAATCTAATGGCTTTTGGCAAAGCAGGGAAGTGTGGAGAAGGACAAGGCCTGCCGCAGCCATGGTGACCTTGCTCAGCCTGCTTACACCCGTTTATTTCTCCCTTATTAGTTGATTTAGCTAGTATAGTAATATTGGGCATATTTTTGTCAAGTACCTTTTGAGTATATTATTTTACATATACTATAACTTTACTCAGGACAGAAAGTTCATGTTGGCATATTAATTAATATCTGTCAAATCATGTTTTGGCATTAATATTAAATTCAAAGCATTAACCATCCATATCAAGTTGACAAAAGGTCAAATATTTCAAATGCATAGTTATATTTGAGATCATAATATGTCAGCTTGGTTTTCTTGTATAGTATAGCTTAGTACTTAACTTCACAATAAAATAGTAAAATACTCATTTGACTATATCAGAGGGGCATTTTGCTTTTATTTTTTTGTCTTGAAAGCTTGGCATAAAGTCCCCAACATTGCTACAATCTTACAATTAAGCATCATTCCAGAAATATGATAATGGTAAATTCCAAGCTTATTTTAGAGTATAGAAAGCAATCTTTCTCTGTAACATCAGCTACTGAGTGTTGGTGCACTGTGATTGAGCATAGCCTTCAGCTCAGATCTGCAGTCTCATTGACCACAGCTCTGGCTTCCCAATGGCATCTTTCAATGAAGTTGTCCATGCCGTGCAGTCATGTCCTGAACCACAGTGCATCTCCCTGTGATAAGCCTGGGCCTCCACTGTTGTTGCTTGGCTTCCTTTTTGTCTGAATCAACAGCTTTGTCTTCAGCTGCTGGGATCAGACTTCTGCTTGCTTTTTTGACCTTAAGCCTGTATAATCCTATAATTTTGATAGCATATCTATGCAGAAGTTTGTAGCTAATTATTATATTTATCCTTATATATGCAGATAATAATAAGGTTTGTGAAGACCATGGTGAATCATTAGCCATTTTTAATAAATAATAATTTGTCAGGATTAAATGAGACCTAAGATCTTTTTGTTTTCAATGTTAAAAACAATGAAAATGATATACAATATGGACTTTAATGATTATATTATTCAAGCAACATTTAAAATATAATTTTATATCAAGTTGAAACTTGCAAAATCTTTATTATATGTACACTTGCCTTATAGTAACAAGCTAAATATTACACTGTGATGGATACTATATTATTTGTCAGCATTAAATACAAAAGAAACCAGTCTTCAAAAATCCTTCCAGCAAAATAACTTTGTGGGCAGTTTACATTTTTCTTATAGAAATCTTGACCTGAAATTCATCTTGCTACTGTAACCACCTCTGTACCCATCGCAAATGCTTGCTCTTCCTCAGATATTTCCTAATTTGTCTACTTCATGTATTTTCCATCTTTAAATTTTATTGGTTATTTGTATGCTTTAAAATACTTTTAGGGGCTGGGAATGTTTCATTGGTAAAGTTTGTTCTGTGAAAGCATGAGGACCCAGGTTCTGATTCCCAACACCCACTTAAAAAGCTGGATCTGAAGGCACAGGCCTGTTATTCCTGGGGGCAAAGATAGGATGCTAAGTACTTGCTGGCTAATAGTTGCAGCAAATCAGTGAGCTCTGGGTTCAGTGAGAGAGCCTCAATCAAAAAGTTAGGAATAGCTGAGGCTGGAAGGGGGCTTGGCAGTTAAGTGCACAGGCTGCTCTTGGAGAGGACCTGAGTTTGATTCTTGGTACCCACATGGTGGCTCACAACTGTTAGTAACTCTGACCCTAGGGGACCCAACATAATCTTCTGACCTCCATGGCACCAGGCACACACATGCTGAACAGACAGACAGACAGACAGACAGACAGACAGACAGAATATCCATAAACATTAAAAATTTGAAAATAAATTGTTTTTAAAAAAGGATAAAGTGAAGCATGAGATAGGAAAAACACATTATACACTAATATTTTATTAATTTCTTTTAGATACAAGGGCTCATGTAGCCTAGGCTGGTCCTGAACATACTAAACATCAGAAGACAGCCTTAACCTGAGAGATCCTCCTGTTTCCCCTGCGTCTACTTCCTGAGTGCTGGGAGTACGACATGAGCAAACATGCCAGTTTACATGCTGTGTTCATTCTAGGCCATCATTCTGCCAGCCAGACTGCGCTTTCATCCTGCTTTTAATTATACTTTAACTGTTTAAAGTGCTTTTGATTGGGGGGCAATAAAATTTTGACTTGGATCAAAAGGAAACAATAGGGTCTTGTTTTTCTACCTGACAAGAGACACAACACGAGTTGAGAGAAGTGACAGTTGATGACACTGTTCAGAGTCATTGTCACTCCCTTGTTCTTTCCCATTAGATGGGGGGGGGGGGGAAAGATCATCACAGCATTCAGTGGAAAAAGTGGGGAGCCTGGTGGTGTGGGTGCCAGGCAAAGATCCTCAATTCCTCCAGTAGACATCTTATATGTCTTGGGCCACCTTTAACTGTAGGTGTCCCTGCAAAGTGAGTTGTTATTTTTCCTTGCCTCTATCTGAAGATGAGAGCTGAAAACTAGGAAGAACTATAATGGATTGTGGGTTATTTACACTTAGTCCCTCCTCCTGTGCATGACACCTTGTCTCTTACTCCCAGAAGTCACCCCACTGTTATTTATTGAAGGAATTCACACTTGTATAGGAACTGAACTGTTTTAAAAAATCTTTAAGCAAAATGAAACATATAGTTGGAGGAACTGATTTAAAATAACAGATTATGAATAGTTTGTCTTTTAGAGTTAATTTTCTCAGGAGTGGGAAGACTTCTGAGGATCTTGATGCCCCTGACTGATTTGGAGTATGGTTGTTTCCTGATGATTCTAGGTGTGGAAGATCACACACGTGCATGCCAAAAGATCTCTTCAGATTTACCTGAACAAAGTTAAAGTCAAATTGGTCTTGAACTTAATACTGAATCTCAGGGTCTACTATATTACTTCTTTTTTTTTTTCCCTTAAGATGTTTCAGTGTAAATATTTTATTAATATTTTTTAAAAGGCAAGTAGCTACACAAAGGCTTTCAGAATTAGAACCTAGAACCTAAATCTGGGGTTGGGGGGGGCAGGTAGAGGAATGGGGTGATGGGGAGGTAGGGTATGGAGGGAATAGGAGGTAGGAGTGGAAACACACTTGGAAACACACTTGCCTAGCTAGCATGTGTGAAGCTTCAGGTTCTGTTGACAGCACCACATAAAAGTAGACATGGTGATACTCTCCTGTAGTCCCAGGACTCAGGGGTTGGGAGGAAGTAGATCAGAAGTTTGATATCATCCTTGGCTACGTGAGTTTGAGGCAGCCTGTGATATTGAGAACGTGTCAATAAGAAACAAATAAATAAATCACAGTGGTGCTATTGAATAAAATAATTTTAAAAATGATAGTGGCAGCATATTTTTAGTACTTGTGATTGCTTTAGATTTTGAAAAGGTAAAGGAGTAATTTGCTGTAGTCAGAAGTGTCTTTAAGCACAAAGATGAAAGACAAAGTGCATAATGACATTCCTCAGTTATTAACAGTAACTTGACATGTTTATAGGAAGACTTCAATGCACACCGGATACATGAAACACCCCAACTGGCAGCTTCTTTCCCAGATGACCAAATGGGCAGGAACTGACTCATAAAACCTGAGAGAATGAGTTAGCAACATAATTTGAATTTTAGTCTGTGGCTATTTCTGTTTTACGGAGCTACATATGCTCACATCCTCGCAGAGGACATTTTGCTAATTAATCAACATCTACTGAGTAGTGACCACATATGAAGCACTATTAATAGGCGCTGGGTCCCCGAAGATGAGTAAGTCTAGCTTGTATCTTCAGAAAAGCTTGGAGTCAGTCGCCTAACAATGGAAACTGGCCACGTGGTTAATTCAAGAAAGGGAGCAGGCTATCCTGCTTTACGTTGGTTGCAGGGTGGCAATTTGTCATAAAATTATCCTTATATATTTTAAAACTAGATTTTCTTAGACTATTTGCTTACCATATACCAAAACTACCAGTACGTGTGGATATATGAATGGGATTATAAATATTTTGATGCAAAGACACAGAAATGTTCTTCTGGAAGCTTTCACATGTTTGATTGTTAACAGAATACCCTGCCTGTTCCACTTTAATTTTTTTTTTATGCTCCAGATTTTATTTTATTTTTTTATTTACATTTCAGATGCCATCCCTTTCCCCATTTCCCCTCCCTAGAAAACCCCTATCCCATGGCCCCCTTTTTTTGCTTTTATACATTTTTTTTAAATGTTAATCAAAAGCTTTATAAGTTTGGTAATGTTCAATCAGAAGTGTAACCCAATACTCAACCTAGATATATCAACTATCTTTGACTGCTGGAGACACGTGAACATCTGCCTCCATGCCCCCCCGTCTCTTTCTCTCTCTCATCACCTAGCTTCACCCTTCCTGTTAAAATAAAACTTTTCTCTCAAAATACAATTAGAGCATAATTATGCCAATTTGTACCAGTGAGGTACAAGATAGTCCTAATACCCAGTCCATCATTTTGCTGACTAACCAGAACCTCTGTCATCTCTCCTAACTAAAACACTTAGTTTTGAACCTGGCTTTTTTCTTGGCTTTAGAATGAATGTCAGCTGAAAACCATCCACTCAGACCTGTTCTCTCAAAGTAAATAGCCAGGATTGGCTATGAGACTATAAGTCTTCAACCCCGTCAGAAATCCAGAATGACTGAGTTAACTAAAATTATGGGAAGCACTAAGCATAGCTTCTAAAACTTAGCCAATTTATAGAGACCTCTGAACACCTGGAAAGCCCCTATACTACCGAACATTGGAGCATCAAATCTTCAGCCTTCTGGCCCCAAATCATCTGACAGACCTTAGTGATGCAGAATTATCAAGGGCTGATTACTCTGTCTAGGCAGATATAATCAGTCAACTATTCTGCAAGTGTGTTCTTCGCCCCTTCCGAGTCCCCTCGCCCGCAAGAGAGACACGGGAGGCAGTGTTCGGGTAGTTACTACAGCGAGGCTTTATTCTTGTATCAGCTGAAGCAGAAGACCCCAAGCCCAGGAAAGGCACTGCTATATGTACCCTAGAGTGGTGTGTTCACTTCTGATTGGCTGTTCACTCATCACCCCATATTATGCCCCGGGATGGGCAGTGGCTTGGCGCGCTTTTGCCTTTTGCACCTGCGCAGTTAGTTGTTTACTTGTGGGAGCACAGGATGTCTGCGCCATCTTGTAATGGCGAATGTTGTCACGCTCACCGCGGCTCCTAACATCTCCCCCTTTCAATTTTATTAAGATGGAACAGCCTTTTGCCTATCAAGCGCGGCATGAACTCAGTGAGGGAAAGCAGAGGTCTGATCCCCTGTGCAAAATGAGATATTGTAATGGGTTTCTTCTCTTGTCGTCGTGCAATGAGTAATACTTCCCATACCCATCTTGATGCCTTTTTGTCGGGGAAAGGGGGTCTCCACTCTGGAGCGCCCGGTGGCCGTCCGTGCACGGAGAGGAGGTTTTGGCATCAAACCTTTGTGCAATCAGGCATACTTTCGGGAAATCTATCCACACTCGTGGAACATTCCCTGTCGAGTACCCACTCGCAAACACCTCTAAATATTCAGGTACCACAGTTATTCAGGCAAGGGCTGACTAGACTTAGACCTCTCATTGACCCAGTGCAATGGGCTGAACCCTTGGGGTGCATTGACTGAGGGTCTCAGTCATCAGATACTTTCTTAGCCTAGATAGCCAAATTTCAGGGGAAGATCCTTGCCCAAGGCTACGAGTGCTTGGACGATAGCGGCCTTGTCACGTTTTTGTTGGGCTCTGAGCTTGCAGACCAACCATAACATGAACACTAATTCACAACATAGGGCTGCACCAAGCAGGCCTATCCCCACCCTTTAAGAAAGAAAGAAAAGGCAGAGGTAAGCCAAGAAGTAAAATCGCCAGGGGTAAAAGGGTCCACTCGTGTTCCATTAAGGCTCGAAATCCGGATCTGCAATCGCGGCTGCATCTGGTCCAGCTCCCTAGTCCAATTCCCTTGTAAATAAGCAGAAAGGTTATGTCTTTGAATAAATGTATCATTCATAAATCTCAGAGGTGTAATACATAGATGTGGGGTTGCTGACACACAGCTCATTTGAACCACATCTGTGAGTTGTTCTACATGGGCTTAGAGCAAATCAACTCTCTGATTGACCAACAGAATGCCTGATGCCAAGTGTGCATCCACTTTCTATAGAGTGGTCAAAGCCTCAGAAGTCTTTTCTGAAATTTGATTAACAACTGTAGCTGTTGTAACTTGATTAGCCATGGCTATGCTGGCTGTCACAGCTGCAGCTGCAGAGATGGTAATAGCAGTGACAATGGCTGCCGTTATATCAAAATCTTTCTTCTGTCGAAATAAAGTCAAGGTCCCAGACGTCTGAATAGGGATAGGGATCCATTGTGGTATTCTGGCTATTAGGGCCTGCTTATAGACAAGAGCAGACCAGCATTGGGACATAAAGCAAGTTACATTGGTACAAGTATTAAAGGAGTGGTTGTATAAGATGAAAAGAAATGTAGGATACACACAAACTGGAGTGAGGCATTAATTTGCTCGGTATAGTTAAAGGTATAGGAGAAATTCTGTTTAGCAGAAGCAGCGCCTTTTAAGAAGGCAAGGGCATAGGTTTTGAAAAAGCAGATAGGATAGCCCATCTAAATTCACTATATATACTAGGAACCCAAGCTTGGAGAATCCATGTAGTGATCAAAAGCATTCGTAGGGGAACCCGCTGAGGAATCATCGTCCACAACTGTGAGGCGTCGTGTCAGGCGTTCCGGCAACCAAAACAGGTTGTCTTCTTCCTGTGGAAAAACACAGACAGCTCCCCTCCCCAGCCATGGCGGGGGTCTATCGCATCCCTGACCTTGGAGAAGGATGGCAGCCATCTCTAAATTTGCTGCTGCAAGTCCTGCATTAGTAAGGGGACCTCCCAAGCCACGACAGGCTCTCAACCAGTCTTGTAACCCTCTGTTCCTACGAGGGGCAATGACTGTGCGGCATTCCGCTGTAGCATTTTCAAAGACCATTTGTTCTATCAATGGCATTGCCTGCTCTGGTTCCCCAAAGATTCTGCCAGCTGCCTCAGTCATGCGGGCCACAAAGTCAGAGAAGGACTCATTAGATGTCTGAATTATCTTGGACAAATAAAGGTTACTGCCTTCTCGCCTGGGGAGAGACTTCCAGGCCTTAACAGCAGCTGTCGCTATTTGTGCATATACCTGCCAAGGGTGAGCGGTCTGGTCATTGGCATGTGCGCCAACTCCTGCCAGCATGTCAAAAGTCCATAACTGTTGACCCTCAATACTTGCATTAGCTCTGGCTTGTGCTTATAACTGCTCATGCCAGAGCGCTTTCCATTCCAAATATTGGCCCATATTGGTAAGTACCGACTTCACTGTGTCCTGCCAGTCTCCTGGCATCATAGCAGCTGTACTTAATCTCTCCACTTGGGATATGGTAAAATTAGCCCCAATTCCATATGCGTGTACTACCTCAGCTAATTCTTTGACCTGCCTATACTCTACTGGGGCATGAACACGGGCTCCCTCTGCCCCTTCAAAGACCGGAAATACCAGCTGTAGCTGTCTCCGATCTCCTGGGCTGAGAAATGAATTAGAGACGCTGCCAGGGGCATAGGCCGGAGGCAAGGGCAGGGCCGAGGGACTCAAGGTCTTTCTTAGTCTTATCTCAGGATGGTTATTTTTTTGGTCCATATCTGTTTTGTTCATAGGCGGCTGCCTCTTCCTCTAGGCTTTCTTCCTCTCCTTGCGTTAGATCTTCTTTGGAGCTGCTAAGGTCTATGGTGGCAAGCTCCTTACTGGGGTAAAGGGGGGGGGGGATCCTTTTGACCTCCACTCTCTCTTCACCAGCTGGTGAAGGGTTCTTATTCTTAATAGGCCCTGCAGTGGCCTCTGTTCCTTTTGAGTACTCTCCCTTTTTACTAGACTCCTGGGTCTGCTTCTTTTGTCCAGGCCTTCTTGCCTGCTTCCCCTTTCCAGGCTCCTTGGCCTGATCTTTTTCCCCAGGTTCCTTGGCCTGATGCCGGCTAACACTCTCTGTTTCTGATACCCTGGGGTGGACCTCTTCTAAAACCTCTTGACTTGCACTAATAGCTGTGCTGCAAACTGGATCCTCACAACACAAATAAGCTAAAAGCGAAAACAACACAAGCAAGAGGCCAACTAGTGTAGCGGTGGCAATGGGTGAAAATCCGCTCGCAACCAAGGCTTCCACCCCAAACATATCTGTCAGAGATGTACCTCGATCCTGTAGTCTTTTAACCCGCCCCGAGTCTCGGGGGGGGGGGGGGGTGTGTCTCCACGGCGCCTTGAAGTTCCCGGGTTTTCGGCACCAGATTGTTCCGCGCCCCTTCCGAGTCCCCTCGCCCGCAACAGAGACATGGGAGGCAGTGTTCGGGTGGTTACTACAGCGAGGCTTTGTTCTTGTATCAGCTGAAGTGGAAGACCCCAAACCCGGGAAAGGCACTGCTATATGTACCCTAGAGTGGTGTGTTCACTTCTGATTGGCTGTTCACTCATCACCCCATATTACGCCCCGGGATGGGCAGTGGCTTGGTGCGCTTTTGCCTTTTGCACCTGTGCAGTTAGTTGTTTACTTGTGGGAGCACAGGATGTCTGCGCCATCTTGTAATGGCGAATGTTGTCACGCTCACAGCAGCTCCTAACACAAGTGTGTCCTTTTCTGGACAGTAATTTGTCTGTAGATGGAAAGAGGCAATTCTTGCCTAGTTGCTGTCACCACACAACTGGAGTAACTCCAAGGATGCTCAATTTCTTCTTAAAATCCACGACAGGAAGCTGTCAGGAGCAGACAGGTCTCTAATCAAAATGAACATTAATATAGAAATATTTGTAATGTCAATTGTATGGTCTTCTGACGTTTTGAAAACCAACTATCCATGTAAGGTAACCTGGACTATTGTCTGTTAATTCCTCTCAGCTATTTCTAAATAAAATATGGAAAACACCCTAACAATAAACTCCAAGCCATCAATTTGCTATAGTCCCTTAACTCATAGGCTAACCGTCCTAAATCAGTTAAAAAAGTTAAAGAAGGACGGGGTCTCAGCCTTGTATTCCTAAATGTGTTATACAGGCACAATGCCCATGAGAGTATCAATATTCATCTCACTTTTATATCAATAAGAAGCTCATACCAATGAAAATCTTAAATGTGAAATCAAAGTAAATTTTGTACCATTTAAGAAATTATAACTTCATCTTGATATTAATTATACAGATTTCTACCAATAGGTTATGGCTATGCAAGAAGTCCTAGCTAATCTTTCCTGTTCCAACAAAACTACTACTTTTCCCTAGAAAGACAGCCCATTATTAACCACCTTAGTCCCCAAGCCCAGGGACTAGGGGCGCTGACTCTTCTTTAACTTCTTCAAGCTGATTATGGTCGTTGAGATATTAGAAGAGGGGTGGGGGGAAGAGTAAGTTGATAAGCCTCTGACGCTGTGTCCTCACTGCATCCAGATGGAATTCCAGGATATTGGAGGTTTGGGCAGGTCTGCTCAGTATGCTTGATGAGTAGATACACCAAGGCTGTGTATTCTGCAATATACAATTCTCAGAACAAGTTTTAGTATCAAGAAAAAAAATTTTTTTTTTGTTTTCCCTGGAGGGCTGACATTTTTTAAAAGATGTTCGTTCTAACAACTTTTCTTTTTTTTTCCCTTTTTAAAATTGGTTGTAATAATTACATTTCAAATTTTATCCCCTTATCCCATTCCCCCCACCACCCAGGAACCCCTTATCCCATCCCCCCTCCTTGTGCTTCTATGAGGATGTAATTTTCCAGTTTCTATGATGCTGTTTCCGTTAACATAAACTGCCTGCTAAATTCCTAAATCCTTCCCTTTGTGTTATTAAATCTCCTATTTTTCTTTTTTCCCCTTTTTTTCCATCTCTCTTTTTTTAAATTGGGTATTATATTTACCTTTCAGATTTTATCCCCTTACCCCACTTCCTCTCACCACCCAGAAACCTCCTATCCCATCCCCCCTCCTCAAGCTTGTATGAGGCAGTGCCCACACCTACCCTCCCCCACTACCCCCTCCCCACCCTCACATCCACCCCCACCCACCCCCCGTGTTCATTTTTTATGGGACAAAAAATTCCTCTCCCACCTATGCCCGACAAGGCCATCTTCCCCTATGTGCTCCCAGGCTGGTGGTTTAGACCCTGGGGTGGGGTGGGGGGCTCTCATTGTTTGGTATTGTTGCTTTCCTCCTGGGGTCACAAACCCTTTCTGCTCTTTCAGTCTTCTCTCTAAGTTCTCCATTGGGAGACCCTTGATCATATCAGTGGTTAGCTGTGAGCATTGTCCTCTGAATGTGTTAGTCTTTGGCAGACCTCTAAGTAGACAGCTATAACATATTCTTGACAGCATGCACTTCCAGCCATCCACATCAGTGTCTAGCTTAGGTGACTGTACATGGATTGAATACCCAGGTGGAATGGTCTCCTGATGGCCCCTCCTTCAGTTTCTGTCCCATGTTTTGTTTCTATATTTGCTCCCTTGAGTACTTTTGTTACTCGTTCTAAGTAGAACTGAGGCATCCCCTCTTGGTCCTCCTTCTTCATGAGCTTCATGTGGTCTGCGGGTTGAGTATTCACTATTCCAAGCTTTTGGGCTAACATCCGCTTAACAGTGAGTAAATACCATGTGTGTTCTTTTGTGATTGGGTTAACTCACTCAGGATGATAATTTCTAGATCCATCCATTTACCTAAAAATGTCTCAAATTCATTATCATCTCCAAATAGTGAAATTTTGACTTCTTCCTTTCCTATTTGTATCCCTTTGACTTCCTTTTGTTGTCTAATCATTCTAGCTAGGACTTCCAGTACTATATTGAATAGGTAGGGTGAGAGTGGGCAGCCTTGTCTAGTCCCTGATCTTAGTGGGATTTCTTCAAGTTTCTTTCCATTTAGTTTGATGTTGGCTACTGGCTTGCTGTATATTGTTTTTTACTATGTTTAGGTATGGGCCTTGAATGCCTAATCTTTCCAAGACTTTTAACATGAAGGGATGTTGAATTTTGTCAAATGCTTTCTCAGCATCTTGTGAGATGATCATGTGGTTTTTTTCTTTGAGTTTATTTATGTAGTGGATTACATTGATGGATTTCTGAATATTGAACCATCCCTGCATTCCTACTTGATCATGATGGATGATTGTTTTGATGTGTTCTTGGATTTGGTTTGCGAGAATTTTATTGAGTATTTTTGCATCAATATTCATAAGAGAGATTGGTCTGTAGTTCTCTTTCTTTGTTGGGTCTTTGTGAGGCTTAGATATGAGCATAATTGTAGCTTCATAGAATGAATTGGGTATTGTTCCTTCTGTTTCTATTCTGTGGAATAGTTTGAAGAGGATTGGTATTAGGTCTTCCTGGAAGGTCTGATAGAATTCTGAGCTAAAACCATCTGGCCCCAGAGTTTTTTTGGTGGGGAGATTTTTAAAGACTGCTTCTATTTCTTTAGGGGTTATGCGACTGTTTAGATGGTTTATCTGCTCCTCGTTTAACTTTGGTACCTGGTATCTATCTAGAAAATTGTCCATTTCATCCAGATTTTCCAATTTTGTTGAGTATAGGCCTTTGTAGTAGGACCTGATGATTTTTTTAAATTTCCTCTGTTTCTGTTGTTATGTGTCCCTTTTCAGTTCTGATTTTATTAATTTGAGTACTGTCTCTGTGACCTTTGGTTAGTCTGGCTAAGGGTTTGTCTATCTTGTTGATTTTCTCAAAGAACCAGCTCCTGGTTTTGTTGATATTTTGTATAGTTCTTTCTGTTTCAACTTGGTTGATTTCAGCCCTGAGTTTGATTACCTTGCCTTGTACTCCTCTTGGGTGTATTTACCTCTTTTTGTTCTAACACTTTCAGGTGTGCTGTCAAGTTATTAATGTATGCTCTTTCCATTTTCTTTTTGTGGGCACTTAGAGCTATGATTTTTCCTCTTAGTACTGCTTTAATGGAGTCCCACAAATTTTGATATGATGTGTCCTCATTTTCATTTAAATCTAAAAAGTCTTTAATTTCTTTCTTTATTTCTTCCTTGACCAAGTTATTATTGAGTAGAGCATTGTTCAGTTTCCATGTGTATGTGGGCTTTCCGTTGTTTTTGTCCATGTCAAAGACGAGTCTTAGTCCATGGTGGTCTGATAGGATACAAGGGATTATTTCAATCTTTTTGTATCTGTTGAGGTCTGTTTTGTGACCAATTACATGGTCTATTTTGGTGAAGGTACCATGAGGTGCTGAGAAAAAGGTATATTCTTTTGTTTTAGGATGAAATGTTCTATAGATGTCAGTTAAGTCTAATTGGTTCATAACATCTGTTAGTTTCATTGTGTCTCAGTTTAGTTTCTGTTTCTACGATCTGTCCATAGCTGAGAGTGGGGTGTTGAAATCTCCCACTATTATTGTGTGAGGTGCAATGTATCCTTTAAGCTTTAGTAAAGTTTCTTTTATGTATGTGGGTGCTCTTGCATTTGGAGCATAGATGTTCAGAATTGCAAGTTCCTCTTGGTACATTTTTCCTTTGATGAATATGAAGTGTCCTTCTTTATCTTTTTTGATTACTTTTGGTTGAAAAACAATTTTATTTGATATTAGAATCGCTACTCCAGCATGTTTCTTGGGGCCATTTGCTTGGAAGATTGTTTTCCAACCTTTTACTCTGAGGTAGTGTCTGTCTTTTTCACAAAGGTGCGTTTCCTGTATGTAGCAAATGTTGGGTCCTGTTTATGTATCCAATTTGATAGTCTATGTCTTTTTATTGGAGAATTGAGTCCATTGATATTAAGAGATATTAAGGAAAAATGAATGTTGTTTCCTGTCATTTTTGCTATTGACAGTGGAGTTATGTTTGTATAGCTACCTTCTTTTAGGGTTGTTGGAAGATTACTTTCTTGCTTTTTCTAGGTTGTAGTTTCCCTCCTTGTGTTGGAATTTTCCACCAATTATCCTTTGAAGTGCTGGATTTGTGGTAACATATTGTGTAAATTTAAATTTGTCATGGAATATTTTGGTTTCTCCATCAATATTGATTGAGAGTTTTGCTGGGTATAATATTCTGGGCTGGCATTTGTGTTCTCTTAGGGCCTGTATGATATCAGTCCAGGATCTTCTGGCTTTTATAGTCTCTGGTGAGAAATCTGGTGTAATTCTTATAGGTCTGCCTTTATATGTTACTTTGCCTTTTTCCCTTACTGCTTTTAGTATCTTCTCTTTGTTTTGTATATTTGATGTTTTGATTATTATGTTACAGGAGGTGTTTCTTTTTTGGTCTAGTCTATTTAGGGTTCTGTAGGCTTCTTGTATATTTATGGACATCTCTTTCTTTAGGTTAGGGAAGTTTTCCTCTATAATTTTGTTGAAGATATTTACTGGCCCTTTAAGTTGGGAGTCTTCCCCCTCATCTAAACCTATTATTTTTAGGTTTGGTCTTCTCATTGTGTCTTGGATTTCCTGGATGTTTTGTGTTAGGAGCTTTTTACATTTCACATTTTCTTTGACCATTGTGTCTATGTTTTCCATGGTATCTTCTGCAAATGAAATTCTCTCTTCTATCTCTTGTATTCTGTTGGTGATGCTTGCGTCTATGACTCCTGATCTTTTTCCTAGGTTTTCTATCTCCGGGGTAGTCTTTATTGTTTCTACTTCAATTTTTAGATCCTGGATGGTTTTGTGTAATTCCTTTACCTGTTTGGTTGTGTTTTCTTGCATTTCTTTAAGGGCTTCTACCTGTTTACCTTCGTTCTCCTCCAATTCTTTGAGAGTGTTGTTTATGTCCTTTTTAAAGTCCTCCATCATCATCATAAGAAGTGATTTTAATTCTGATTCCTGCTTTTCTGGTGTGATGTGGTGTTCAGGACTTGCTATGGTGGGGGAACTGGGTTCTGGTAATGCCAAGTAACTTTGGTTTCTGTTGTTTACATTCTTATGCTTGCCCTTCGCCATTTGGTTAGCTGTAGTGCTACTCGCACTCACTGGTTCTGACTGGAGGCTGCCTTTCCAGTTATCTTGGTCAGAACTCCTTGGGGTACGGATGACTCTATGATCCTGAGGTCTAGCTGCTCTGGGTACAGTGGCTCCTCTAGGATATTTCAGGATATGGTGTCTCCACTGTAGTAGACCAGCTAGGTGTTTGCTGCTTTGAATGTAGTTGCTCCTCTAGGATGCTTCAGGATCTGGTGTCCCCTGCTCTGCTCTGTGGGCCGTGTTCTCTCTAGGATGCCTGCAGCAATGCAGTCCGTGACCTCCCTAGGGTGCCTCTGGACTCAGTTTCCAGGGGAGAGCAGATCGGCTGGGAGACTTGGCTTTTCCACTTTAAAAGTTTCCTTTTGAAAACTGAAATGACAGCCGGCTCTAAGCCACATGGCTCTTACTGTTGTATGTTCTCTAGGTTGGTTTCCTCTCCTGCATGCATGTCAATTCCTCATGAGATCTGCCTTGTGATGACCTGTTAAATTCTTGTCTCCCAGACACATTCTTAGGTGTAAGGATTGGACACTCCTCGACCATCAAATTGCTTCATGCCTCAGTCTATAGTATGTCCAATCAGCTTCCATCAACACCAAACATAAACTTCCAGAAGTAATGAGTGCACTACCCTGTTGTGAACCACACTAGCCCACGTTGGGTGCCAAAAAATGTTGGGAACCGCACTAGTCCCTGTTCGGGTGCCAAAAATGTTGCGGCCTGAGCAAAATGTTGAGGCCCGGGCTGCCCCGAGTTTGGTAGCCACTATATCCTGGCCCAAGCTGCTGCTCCAGTCCATGGGTCGGGGTTCAGCAAGAGAGAGAGTGAGGATGAACTCGAAGAATGGAGACCAGACAGAGTGTGTTTCAATCCCATTTATTCTTGTCTCTCTTCCTCTAAGTGTCTGAGTCTCCCTCTATAGTCTGATTCTCTGATCTCTGTCTCTGCCTTTTATATGTCTCACTTCTAAGCCATGCCTTTTGGTCACACCTTTAACCATGCCCTTAGGTCTTGTCTCTAAATCTGATCTCTACACTTCTAAGTCACACTCCTTTAATCTCACACACCTTTAATCTCACACACCCAACGTATCTAAACCAAGATTATCAGAGTGTGCTCAGCTGTTGTACGCTATTGTAATCCAAGTTTCATGTCAGGGTATAAGGCTCAAGATGGCTGCAAAGCTGATAGCCGCTTTCTGCTAAAAGTCGGCCCCCAACACTACCCACCAACAGTGACCCTGGACAGTGCTTTTTGTTGCCCATCATCTGTTTGTATCATGAGTAGTTGCTAGATCACCTTAGCCCAGTTAAATGAACTTCACAGATGCTTGTGAGTTATCTGCACTGAGGCTGCCAGCAGGAGCAGTGAGAGGTACAGTCATGTTTGCAGGGTTCTGGAATGTTCTTGGGATCTTACATTTTGACTGTGTGCTTGTCATGCTTGGAAATCTTTACTAATTCAGAAAGACAGTGATGTGGATAATAAAGTTCAGACCTCAATAGCTTCTGACTTATTTGACAGGCTGTAGGCTCCTGCTCTCCCCATTCTCTGCCTGCTCTAAGGATGCTAAGTAAGCTTCAGTCCACGCTGGTGATGGCCAACTCCCCACTGCACAACTGGCTGTCACTTTCTGCCTCGTGTGTTTATTGGGACAGTTAAGAAAGATTCTACTCTTAATAGAGTAATTAAAATCATCTCTGTTTTTTTTTTTTTCTGGGCTGAAATCAGATAATAAAGGAGGCAATAAATCAGGTGGGTAATATGCCCTGGTTACAGAAATGGCTAACATGTGAGTAAGGTTTTCAATCAAAATTTTACTTTTTATTTTGGGTATTTTTTTAGGCTTTACAATTAGGCAATTATGCAGCTATATTTATGCAGAGATGTTTTTGTTTTGTTTTGTTTTGTTTTTTTTGACAATTGGCATTCAGTTCAGCTTGATACTAACTCCCCCAAATCATTGTGGAATCACTGTGACTCTCTTTGTGGTTATTGTGGTGGTGGCTTTCTTGTTTTCTTTAAGCAGAGATCTCGATAACTCAGGCTGGCCTGGTAATCCTTATATAGCTTAGGCTGTCCAAAAACTCACAGCTATCCTTCTGCTTCAGCTCTACAGAGCTGGGATTATAAGCATGAGTCTCCATGCCTTGTCTTTTTAATATGAATAAACATTAAATTTGAGGCATAGGAGAGATGGTTGTTGTTGAAAGCATCTCTCCAGAGGACAGGAGTTTGGTCCCCACAACCACATTTGTGGTCCCCAGAACCACATTTGTTGTCCCCACAACCACATCCAACTATAACCTCAGTTCCAGATCTTACACAATCTTCTGTCTCCTCCCACACCAACACATAGGTGGTATACATTCATAAGAACACAAACACATAAGCAAATTTTTAAAATGTTAAGTCTAAAGTGTTAACTTTTCTTTCTTAATTCTTCAGATACTGTCGGCCGTGGAAGGGTATCCTGGTTCTTGGGTTGTGGTTTCAGCCATGCCTCCAGAACCCAGGCTCCAGACTTGAGGTTTAATCTCCATTCAACCTTCACCCTTCAGTCATGTACACAGGTGGAGGGTGTGATAAACAGGCCCCAGGCCCTAGAGAGATTTACATACTAATGAGGTACCTAAAGGCCAGAGGGTGGAGTCAATTAAGCATTCCTCTCCAACCGTCCCCCCACTTCCCCCTCCCTATTTAACTCAGAAGCCCTGGGTTTGGGGGGGGGGGGGTGTGCATCCAGATCCATCCACCATCTGCCATGCCAATAAACCCGTTTTGGAAACCCATGGACTTTCTTGTGTGTTGGGGCCATGCCATGAGGAACCATGGAGAGGCCTTTAGTGAGCAGCGGGGGCCTAACTTCCAGCTGGAGGAACCCAGGGCTTTCCCAGTCAACTGCACACAGTGCGGTGTGAGGAACCCTGCTGTTCCCCAGCCATTTTTTACCTACAAGATACTTGAAAGATAAACTGAAAACCAATGCCAAAAATGTATAACACAACTCCCAACCTTTTGCACTGAGGGATCATTTACTAGTCAAGGGTTTAGTTTCCTAAGTTTAAAAGCTCAGCTGAGAACTCCCCTCCCTCAGGGTTATAAATTCCAATATCCTGCTCTATAAAGTAGGCATAATAGTCACACATCGTGTGATTTGCTGTGAAAATTGAGTAAATTAGCATATTCAGTACAGAAGAGCAGGGGGACATTGCAAGTGCTCTGCATTAGCTGTTACTTTTGTTTTTCTAATGAAATCATACTTTCTAAAGTCAAGGCATGCTGGTTGACACTACTGATTTAATTTGCAGAGAGGCAAATTCCTTATCAGGGGGAGTGAATATTCCTTCATCCCTCTTCTACTCAACACCTTGTGATCTATAACACCACACTGATAAGAGTTAGGTGGTCTGAATAACTGTGGCCAAACAAAACTACTGCCCTACCCTTCTTATCTCATTAAAGGGTTGTATGTCAAACAGATATCAGTTGCTATTAATTTGCTTGCTTGCTTTCAGTGCATCAGGGCCTTGTCCATGCCAAGTAAGCAAAGCATCACTCTGACTCCACCTCCATACCAGGAACTCTCTTTTTCTTGGGAAGTGCTTATGTTGACAATCAATCAACTAACCAACCAACCAACCAATCAACTAACCAACTAATCAACCAACCAATCAATCAATCAACCAATCAATCAACCAACCAATCAACCAATCAACCAACCAACCAACCTACTAAACAAGCAATCTGTCCCCTACTCCTAGTCTATCCTTTTCAGCCTTCTCAGTGCAGTCCAACTCCTTTGTAAATAAGGGTTAATCTTTTTTAAGAGCCTTTCTATGTCCTAGAAAAATCCTGAACCTATTTAATTTTGGCCCTAAATTTTAGCACATCATTGTGGAGTTTTAGTCATCTAAAACACAGCTCTGTAAAACTGTGGATTAAGATTCCAGATGGGCAGTAAAACATTTAATAGTAATAAAAGGCTTCTGAATACAACAATCAGAAGTCAATTCAGAATCAAACATATAATGAACCTTTGTGTTTCTTTCAGTGTTTGTTCATGTTGTTTTGAGCTATTTCATGGTGGCCTGGGTGCTGAGCATATAACATGTGCACTTGGCACTGTGCAGGCTGCCATGCCATGTAGTGTCAATGAAAGCTACCTGGAACACCTTTGATAAGATATGAGACTATTTTAATTCTTAGATACAAAAGTTTAATGTTGTTATGCAAATAAAAAAGACCAGCACTCCAGATAAAGTTAATTTTAATTATGCAATATTATAAATTGTTCTTGAACACTTATGTGTATGTACTTAATTTTTTTTTCTGCAGTATCTGGTATTTGATATTAAGTATAGATTAACATTAACCAAAATCTGATGATTCCAAATAATTTGTATTACAGTGTAGTCCTGGAAAGGAGAATGGCAACAATGAGATGAATTTGCTTCAAGTTCTCATTGTGGTTGTGTTTCATTCTAAGTGACTGCAATGCCTGGGAGAATCCAAGAGGCACTTCTTGAAGAATCAACCTTAATTATGAGGCATTACTGTATTCATTTTCAGACTGATTTAACCAAATCTACAAGGCAGGTGGTTTAGGACCATGGAAGTATATTATCTTGTGTCCCTGAAGGCTAGGAGTCAAAGTCACAATGAGGATTAGTTTATCTGCTGGATGTAAGGGAACTCCATTCTCTTCTGCTCATATCTAATGCTGGTAAGCATTGTTGTTGTTGATCCCTGCTTTTTCCCTCCTATTAGCTCATATCTTTGTCTAAATTTTTCTTTTTTATGTGTTTAACAATACCAACAAATTAAGGACCTTCCTTATTTCAGTTGGACTTTTAAAAAAATATTACATTATTCTTTATTGAAAATCGATTCTTTTCTCATACAATACATCCTGGTTATAATTTTACCCCTCTCTCTACTCCGTCTCAGTTCCTCCTCACCTGTCCAGATCAACTCTCTTTCTGAATCTCATCAGAAAAGAACAGGCTTCAAAGAAATAACAACATGATAAGATAAAAGATAACAAGCATAAACTATCATATCAAAGTTGGATACAGAAACCCAACAAGAGAAAAAGAATCCCAAGGAAGAACCAAGTTCTAACAGTGCAAACAAATCAATGCTCAATGTCAGAGATTCATTCATAATCCTTCTGGACTTTCCGCAGGGACCTGGGTCACTCTCTGGTCCCATCCTCTGCCTTCTATATCCCAGCCAGATACATTTGTGGCTGGTGTTTTTTGGTGGTTATCACATGGCACTGACATCTCCAGCATGTCCCCTGTGACATATTGGCAAGAGTCACCACATGGGTGACTCTTATTCAACAAAGTTTGGCCGCCAGCAAGGTACACTCTTGTATATAAACACATGAGGGTACAGTTTTAATACCTCACCATCTTAGAGTTTCATTGAAGTGAAGAGACACCATGACCATAGCAAAGGAAAATATTTAATGAGATCTGGCTTACAGTTTCAGGGGTTTAGTCCACTATCTTCGGGGTGAGAAGGATGGCAGCGTGCAGGCAGACATGGTGCTGGAGAAGAAGCTGGGAGTTCTACATCTTGATCCTGAGGCAGTACAAGGGAACTGTGTGTCACACTGAGTGTACCTGGAGCATAGATGAGACCTCAAAGCCTACCTCCACAGTGTCACACTTCCTCCAACAACGCCACACCTACCCCAACAAGGCCACACCTTCTAATAGTGCCATTCACTATGGGTCAAGTGTTCAAACACATGTATCTCTGGGGACCATACCTATTTAAATCACCACACTCATTAAGCAATCATTGTTTTAAAATCCGGCTTCATAAACCTTGTTTTTAAGACAGGACAGATGTTATCATACAAAAATCTACTCCAGTTCAAAGTATCTTGGAGACCTATTATAGTCTCCTTAGTTGGCCCACACCACATGATTGCCTTAATCACAATGGTGGTAAAGCCATTTGACATCGTTCATCTCCAACCCCAGCAAAGATGGCTGCCAACTACATGTTTGTCTGAGGATGATTATAAGGATATAAAGTGTTGTTTATATCCCAAAATGGAATCATGCCCTATGTTATGAGACTTAAATTAACTTTTGAGATATAAAAAATTTATATAATAATTAGGCAATTAAATGAAACCAATAACTTCTCTAGCTGTTCTCCTTTGTTCTTTTCTCTCTGTCACTGCTCTTGGCCCCATAGAGACTTTAAAAGCATGTCTGGGTCTGGGAAATGGAGAACTATAACCCAGTTCCAGAGCCAGCTTTTCAATAAAGTAGGACACCATAAAACAACTTTAATATTGCATATACCCAAATGACATTTAAATCCCTATTACATCAGATCCAGTGGCCAGAAAGCTCAGAGGTAAATTCTGAGCCCTGGGCCATCATTGCAACAAAAATATCTGAGCTATTACCAAGAAACACAGAATACTGTAAGCTTACACATTCACGGGATATCAACCAGAAACAGATATGCAGTGGTTACATTTACACATTTAAAGCAGACATTAAAAACCTGCCCAATCTTCTCCAGTACTGCAATTCCAAGGGGGTGGGGAGAGGGAAGCAATGGAACGTTCTGATACAGGTAGAGCTGGTAAGAGCAGTGACTGGGCAATATCATGAGCTACTTCAGTAAGTCATTACAGGGCTTGGTGCTGGACTTGGAGCTCCAGCTGCTGGACTCCAGCAGGGCCCACCAACTGGCTTCCACATGGGGCCCTGGGATTTTTCTCTAAAGCTTCCTATTGGGACTCAAGCCTGGCCCATGAAACCTCAACGCTCCAAAAGTTCCACTGTTTTAGGGGCAACCTCTCTGAGAGCAGTATGGAGCTATCCAGCTTATTAGACTTGTTGTTCATCCATTCTGTTACCCTTGGTCAGAAAAATCATATAAAGACAAAAGATAGGTATAGACACAAGGCAAGACACTGATCAAAAATGACAACAGAAAAATAAGACAATATTTAAGAATTGGTGTTGTACAAAGGGCCCACCAGTCTGACCAAGAGACCAGTCTTAACAAATAGGACGTCACTTTATGACTTTCATGCACAACCCAAATATTAGGAACCAGGCCTCCTGAGTTCTCCTTGGTTTTTGGACCCACACTGGGGTCTTTTCAAGCCTATGGCTTGCCCTATCCCCAAGTGTCATGGAACACCTCCATGGTTCCCTAGCTGTTGTGCAGCTTAAGCAATGGAGTCCTGTCAGAGTTCTTTGACTCCCAATATTACGTGGGAGTCCTCAGAGGCTCCAAGATAGGTCAGAAGAGAAAAAAAAAAAAAAAAAAAAAAAAAAAAAAAAACGATGTCTCTGGCTAAATTCCAATTAACCAGAAATAACCAGTAGGCTATGGGATGTGTCCCTTTGCCCCGAATGGGTATGTACGGACCTTGTCAGATCCTTTCCATTCCCAGATCAGGGTATCCCAGAACCAGAATCTGGAAACCAGGCATAAAACTGTCACGGAAAGCTAAAGAAGCGTACCAAAAGACCAAAAGTAGGTCTTTGTAAAAAAAAAAAAAAAAGGTGCATGCTGTCTCCTGTCTCCTTTTTTCACATTGCCATTCACTATGGAGCTCTGAAGGAATGAAGGCAGGCCCTGGGCCTTGGATTAGTATTTCAGAGTATGCATTCCCCCGGTTATCTCAGCCCTTTGAAGGGCATCACAGTAAAGGATCCAGTGGACAATTTATCTTGCTGGGGCCTCCAAATCTTAATTCTCAGCTGTGCTAGAGAAAAAAAAAATAGTTCTAGAGTTTTGAACCAAAATTGAAGCAAGCTTTAACTAAATACTGGTGAGGAAGGACTCAGGCCAGGTCTGCCCCTGGGTTTCCAGGGAATGGCCACGAGTCATAATTCACAGAAGTTTAAAAAGGCAAAACCCATAATTCACTGTATTTCCTATCATGTCCAATCAGTGGCAAACATACCTCCTGACACATTTCCTGCTGACAAACCTATCTACACGTGATCAAGCACATCCAGTGTAGTTGGTTAAAAAAAAAAAAAAAAAAAAAAAACTTGTTTAGGGAAGTAAACAGAACTACAAGTCCCAGTATTACAGGAAGTTACCTTGTCCTTTGGCAAGTGGAGCTTACAAATTAACTTTGGCTCTTACACTTGTTCTGGAAGGAGCAGCCCTTGGGTTAGCAGAGGGTACCTGTTGGGGTTGGAGTCTGGGACAAAGTAACAAGTTGGGGGAGGAAAGGTAGAAAGGAAAGATTTGTGGGATCCACAGGAATGGGAGCATGAGGGGAAGGGAAGGCTGCCAAGGTTGTTCTGCAGAGAGCTGGGAGTGAGACTGAGGGATTGGTTTGAGGAAACAGAGAAGAGGTTTGCAGGTAACCTACCTGTTTTTTTGGGAAGGTATGGCCTGTGGTTTAGCAGGGGTTGTTTGGAATTGAGGGCTAGGATACAGTAACAGAATGAGGGGAGGGAGGTAAGGAGCTGAAATGTGGGATACACAGGAGATGTGGGAGGGGCAATGAATGAAGCTGGTGTTCTGTTACAATACTAGGGATGACTCAGGGATTGGATTTGGAAAGGAGGAGGGAATGGGTGGTAAGGGTCTTCAGTTAGCTTACCTGAATCCCTAATCTGCTTGGCTAGCTGTAGGTGTTGGAGGCTGGGATAATAGATGGCTTGTGGGGAAGGAAAACCAGGGGAGATCTTTGTGCTCTGTTGGGGATGACTCTGAGATGTAAGAGAGCCTGCAGTGGCTTTTCTGCTACAGACCTGGAGATGAGACAGGGGCATGTGGGGGTGGGGGAATATCCGATCTCAGAAGCAGGAGAGGTGCAGGTCTACCTTCAGTTTACTTGTTGCCCTGGGAGCAACTCTTAGGTTAGCAGGAGGTGCCTGCTGTGTTTGGGGTCTAGGGTAAAGCAAGAAGTGGGGGTGGGTGGGTGTGGGGGGGAGGAAGGTTAGAAGTGGAAGGTCTGTGGAATTTACAGGAGATGGGGGTCAGGGAAAGTTGCCAAGAGTGTCCTGCTGAAGAGCTGGGAATGAAACTGGGGGTTGAATCTAGGCAGAGAGAGTGGTTAGATTGATTCTTAACTAATTGCAACTTCATAGAACTGGGATTCAAATAAGGTTACATTCTGAGGTGCTGGTGCTTACAACATCACAATACAAAATTGGAGGGAATATTATTCTACTCATAACAGTCATGATCCTCAGATCCTCAGCATTCAACGAGAAGCAAGACCTGTCCTATGGATCGCAATCATGGAAAATATAAAGATGGACAGATGGCTCAGCAGTTAAAAGCATTGATAATGTTTTGACCCTCCCTATCTTCATGGCAGCTCAGAACCATCTATAACTCCAGTTCTAGGCAACCCAATGCTTTCTTCTGGCCTCGAGGGGCTTGAGACGTGTGTAGTGCACAGAAATACATACAGCAAAACACCCATACATACACACAAACAAAACAATAAATATATCACATTATTTAATTGTAAATAAATATATAGTATAATGTTATTTCATTATAATTAAATAATAAATTACACACACATATCACATTATTTAATTGTAAATAAATACATAGTATAGATAATGTCATTTCATTATAATTAAATTAAATAATAAATTACACACACACACATACACACACACACACACGATAACTAAAACTTAACAAATGAACCCAGTAACTAAGTTAATCATCCACAGCCAGTCAGACAAAGATGCCACCGCTTGGTCATCAGTTAATGGACAGATGTTTCACTTCATTTCATGGCATCCAGGGATGTAACACGCAATCACATGTAATGTTAAAAGAATATTCTGGGTGGGCGTCATATTTTGCAAATCCTTTAAATTCTCTCTACTCCAATAACTAGGAAACTGTAAGGTTAACGCCCATCCTGTCTTCTGTGGAATTGTTCCAATGTCACCAGGAAAATCTCCCATCCTGTAAACTTCACTTTCCTATCTTAATAAATGCTTAATATTTACTAGAATTATAAAACAAGTTATTCATGCCAATGAGTTGCTTTGTTGACACAAATTCTCAAAAATGTAAAATATCTACTCATAACAATTTAGTCTTATTCTTCTATGACATATAATTAAAAGCTCTTTTGATATCAATTTAATATGTAAACTTAACTTTTACTGTCTTATGTGGTATGCATACATGCATGCAACTGTGTGTGTTTGTGTGTGTGTGTGTGCATACACATGTGTGGATGCACGTGCGAGTGTATGTGTGTGTATATGCTGGTGGCTTCCTAGTTACCCAGGTTGTCTCTTCATCCTCCCACATAACTGTGCATACCATGCCTCATTATTTATTAGCTGTGTTTTAGGGAGAAATGAGATGAATATTTATGTTTGATAGATTTACTCTAATGCAGGAATATCTTTTAAAAGCTACAAATACAAGTAAATTTAGAGGCCTAGCTACTATTAGGAATGGAAACATTATATTTAATTTTTTTATCCAAATTTTAAACATCTGTGACCATTATAGAGATCAAGCCCTGCCTTTGGAGGGAATTTTCCTCTGAGACTTCCTTACATAAGGACA
This sequence comes from Arvicanthis niloticus, assembly GCF_011762505.2. NCBI lineage: Eukaryota > Metazoa > Chordata > Mammalia > Rodentia > Muridae > Arvicanthis > Arvicanthis niloticus. The sequence goes on from NC_047660.1 coordinate 134,773,614, forward strand.
TACAGACAGGCTTCCTATTTTTGATATTGTGTTCCCATCACTTGGAAAGATATAGCTAAAAATATCACAATCCTGTCCTTATTCTTCTTAAAAAATTGGTCACCCTGTCTTTAATTTCACAACCACTGGATTCCAGTGGCATGGTTTCCTTGACTTGGTAGCTAATAGCGTCATGGTGCAGGATGGATATCTTGTCTCAGAGTTAATGTAGACATAAGTCTAAAAGGAAGTTTATCAGAGATGTTCAGACCAGTAATCTAAGTACACCTCTAAAATGGTTACCACTCCCATGTGTGCTATAGTGTCCATTTAAAGCTGTGACTAGAGTTTTACACTGTTGTATAGCCAAACTGTCTTTGTACAGATGTGCTTGTACAGAATTAGAAGCATTTGTTATTTTGGTCTATATGAAGGCACTAGCTAGTTAGATCATGTGGTACATTTACGGTGTTTCTGACATGCTTATGTTCATGATACTGGTAGAGCCTGTGAGGCAGGTTGACACATATGGCCTTAGAGAGCTGGGCAGTCTCTGAAACCGGAGAACAAGAGAAATCAGAAGAGTCAACGAGATAAAGAGCATTGGTGGGCTGCAAAGAGAAAAGGTGATAGATTTTTTTTCCTGGAGCCATAGCACAATCTAATAAAGAGAAGCCAATTTAACAAGGTTCATTTCAGTGAGAGATTATTTCTCAAATATTCTATCACTGGCTGTTTGAACACAGGTGCATAATTGGTGAAGGAATGCATTTAACTTGACATCATTATAGTCTTGTTTGAGTTGGTCGGCTGCTTGTAAAGGAAACTGTGCAAAAGGGACTCCTGTGACACAAATAAGAGACTTTCCTAATTCAGTTCACCTGACACTCAACTTTAGCTCAGATGATCTGCCTTTCGAAGAGCCTGACACACAGTTAGTCATTACTCTTGGCCAGCTCACATTTTCTTTAAGGGCAATAGTGTGGATATAAAGGAGAAAAACAAATTAGACACATCTAAAGTAATTGGTACCAAGAAGAAACAACCAAACTCCTGTAATGATACCTTACATCTTCATAAGCCGAAAATTATAGTCTAGGTATTTTTCATTTGCTATTATAAATTAGTCAAAACATTAATGTTTTCTACTATGACTTCTTAGGATTGCATTTTTTTTTTTACCCCAAAGGACAAATGTATCTTAATGCTGAGGAGAATATAAAGCACATCTTGTGACCACAAGAAATTAGATGCTGTGCCTGCCACAACTCAGTAATTAGTCGTTGTATCTGTCAAAGAAAAGGATGGAGATGGAGACAGGAGAAGAGCTGATGGGGCACCAGAGAAACCTCAGGAAATAATCACTGAGGAAGTTGAAGACAAATGTAACTGGACTTACTACATCAAACGCAACCTAAAAGCCTTCTTCAAGGTTGATAACCCTAGAAAAGCTTTGTCAGTCATGCCAACACACTCCTCCTATCCTTGGCCTTTCTGTAAGTGTTGACTCCGTATGTGATGTGTTCAGGTGACACATCCTCCAAAATCTGTTGTAACTTTAAAGGTGGCATCAGATTAAACAACTCGAAAGCAATCAACATAAGTACAGAAGCCCTAAGAGTTATCTCATTCTGGGCAATAGTATTGTCTCAGATTCTATTTGGACTCTGCAAATAAACAAAGGTCCAAGGCCGCCTTTGTGAATGCCTTCAATTTCCCCAGAGGCATAATATCAGAATCAATTTAATACAGATTCAAATTTTCCTCATCGGTAAAAGAATGCTGACCCACATTAGGATGACATATTAAATTTCTTTCAAATTTATTATTGTGACCTTAAGTTTTATTTTTAAAGTTTCAAAGTATTTTAGGAAGAAAACATACAACTGAGCATACGTGATACACAGGAAAGTCTCGGAAAGTTTGAATTAATCTTTTTGTTTTAGTTATAAGTAACATGTATTCACTAGAGAAGTAATATGTGCTGATTATATAGAAGAATACTATGAGTAAAATAAATATCACAGTGCTATTGAGTCATGATCAACATCAAATTTCAGTGAATTTGATATTGGAATTCAACTAACACCTTCACTTACATACAAAAAAGCTGTAGTAAACAAAGTTTCCCCGAAGACACCAAAGCTGCATTTTAGCCAAGGTGGAACTTTGTTCCCTGATTCTTAATCTGAAACTTGGCCACACCATGCTCACTATTCTTTCTGAAAGCCCCCTCTGGTTCGTTTCAGCTTCAGCTTCCTAAATTCTCCTTAAGTCAGTTCAAATCCAAGTACCCTTCCTCACCAGCTTCAACACAAAACCTTCCCTACCACCAGAGGGAAACATAAACACACAGTACACACTGTGCAAGTGTGTGTGCATGTGTCTGAGAATGCGAGTGCATTTGTGTGTGTGGGGGCGGCAACAGATGGAGCTCTAGAAGTGATTTGTTGTGTGATGTCTGCAATCAAAGAATAGTTATTAGAAGTGAGAAAACACAAAGATACTAAAAATGAAAAGAAGCTAGATAGATTTCTCGGTAAAGCATTTTCTGCTTTATTATATGAAAAATTATCCTTAAAATTACATTTCTATTGTACTATAAAAAGTCTATCTCCTAACATAAGTCTGTATCTAATATGGTTTTATCAACAGTTTAAAAAGAACTATTCTGATACTGCATAATCTGTATCTACTGTGGCCCCTTTAAAATTCCATTTAATCCCCAACTCAGTGCCAAGAAATTCTGGAATTTTGAGTATTTTAAAGACATTTTTAATCAGTCTTCAACTCCTACGTCTTCTAATACTTTTTATAAAACACAAAAGCAAGAGGTATAAAATAAAAATGGAATTTCCTCAAACATCTCAGTTTCTCTATATCTAAAAATACGAACCTCAAGCTGGGCAATGATGTTACACACCTTAAAACCCAGCACTCAGAAGGCAGAGGCAAGGGAATCTCTGAGTTCAAGGCCAGCCTAGTCTACAGAGCCAGTTCTAAGACAGCCAAGGTTATTCAGAAAAACTGTCTCGAAAAACCAAAACCTAAATCAAGCCAAACAAACAAACTAAACTAAAAAACCAAAACCCCAAACCCAAACCATGTTATTTCATCTATTTTATAGCCATAGAGGCTAGGAAGGGGGGGCACTGTCACCTGCACATGGGCTGCAGGTTCTATGCCCAAGAAGCTCTCCTGCAGCTTTTAGTATTAAGAGGTCTCTGCCCAGCTGGGCTGTGGTGACACAGGCCTTTAATCCCAGTGGCAGACAGATCTCTGTGAGTCAGGTTGGTCTCCAGATCAAGTTCAAGGGCAGCCAAGGCTAGACTTGAAAAAAGAAAGAAAGCCTGTCTTGAAAAAAAGAAAAGGAAAGAAAGAAGAAAGGTCTCTGCTCCAGGAGGAGGTCTATAATTATTTTATCCCAGCTTTTTCCCCCTTTCATTACGTTTTTTTGTTGTCCCTCAACTGTCAAAGCAGTTCCTTCTAAGGTCCATTATTGCCTGATTTTTCTGGTGTTTTTGTCATTGGTTGGTTGACTTATTTATAGGTATTGACCTCTCCTGTTTCACTCTTGTTCACCTATGAGGAGTACGATGGGATAGTAGACACCCCTGGCCTTCTAATTGTCCACTTTTCCATCTTTATCTGAGGGACAGGAGTGAGCTATTTAACTTCTATTTGCAACCGGGATAAAGACATTGTTATTTCACAGGGTGTTGTGAAGATGAACCAAGATAATAATATCTGATAAGTGCTTGGTCTCCTACCTTCTGCCTATGGCACCTTTTGTTTTGCATGCTCCTCAATGCAGATAACACTAATGGAGTGTTTCTGACGACATTCCTGGGAGAGGCTTTCTTTCGAAATGTTGGAATAATTTCAGCAGTGATTTCAAATCATATGGGACTAGAGGGCTTTGTCCAGGTCATGTGTAAAGGCCTTTTTGTTTTCTCCTTAAAGAGCGTTAACCACAGTAATGTCTGTGTAAGCACAGCTCAAGGGTCTAAGATCAGGGAATTGCCCAAGAATTTCACAGCCATGGAACAACATTATCTTTAATATCTTGCACTCCTCGGTAACATGTAATGATAATCTGTCATATTATGAGATTTGGTAACCAAAACAAAAATAAGTAGTATAAAAGTAATATTTACTGAAATAAAACAAAACAAACAAAATCAAGAACAAATATAGTACACATACCAGGAAAGGCCTTGAGGCCATCATTTGGTCTGTCCTGCACTGGACCTGGAACTGTGTCCTAAGTAGAACATTTTTGCCTTTTGCCTAGAATGCAAACTGTGTGACTAGAAATTTCTGGCCATCTTAGTAGGAATTAGCTTCAAGGGGTTTCTTAGAAGCAGGTATGCCATACGGCGTGTCTGAGGCAGATGACTTGAATAGGTGTGCACACTGAGAACTCTTTGAAGGTTTAAGAGATCTGAGATTTATACTCTCTTCTATGAGGGTTACAAGCAATTGAGAAATCAAATGAACAGGACCTAGTAGCCAAGACATGTCTGTTTGTATAAGTTTTAGGAAGGCAAGGCTGAGCAAGGTCTTCAGAGCTGTAGTCAGTAAGCATCTAGCTTTGGTGTTTAGCTGGAAACAAGCAACAAAGGAATGCACTTTATTTCAAAACAGAGAGGTTGGTTAGACAGAAGGGACCTATGGCAAAAGTTAGGAGACCAAAATATTTATTTAGTGAAAGTCATATGTATTTTCATTATTTATGGAGAAAATTAAACAATGAACACAGCTCTCTGTTTTAGTTTCGAATATGATGTGCAAGATTTGATTTCTGTTTCTTCTTTCTACATATCTGTCATACATTAAAAACAGTCCATACTGATTTGGGAAAATGGCAAACTTTCCTTTTAAGACACTGTTTTTGTTTTTTGGTTTTTTAAACTGAGATAAAAAATCACATAAAATAAAAGTCATTGTTTATGTCATTTTAATACAGTTTTGACACTTTGGATAAAGTCACAATGTTGAACCATCACCGGTGACAAGATGTCCATCATTTAAAAAAAATGCCTAGTGCCCAGGCCCTGAAGATAACTATGAACTTCAAATTATATATATATATGCTATTATTATATTATATTATATATTTACTATGTGATAAATATATTTAATATTTATATATAAATACTATATATTTATTATACATAACACATAGACTTATATGTTATATATTATATAATATATTATGCAAATGTTATCAATGTTATACAACATGAATATTTATGCAATATATTTTTATATAAAATATATAATGTAAAGAATGTATATTACATATTAAATATATACTTTTGGAATATTATGCATTCATTTTTTAAAGCTAGAGATGTATGTGGAGGATGGAGGAGAGGTCACAGATTTATACAAAGCATGTCAAGGTCAAATCTCTTGCGATAGTCAACCAAAATGAAGAGTTATAAGGATGCCCATCTTTCTGTTCATTGTCTATGACTTGAAGTAAGAACCCGAACTCGAATTTCCCAAGAGTCTATTCAGTTTGAAGCTTACAGAAGTGTCAGACAGTCTTGAAAGGCACTTGAACAGAATCTCATCTTTGTAGTATTAAAGCTTTGAGTCTAAAGGGAGCTCTGTCCTCAGCTCTAAGGCTTCCTGTAATAGCTGGTGATAACCCCACTGTGTTTTTTTCCTTTTCATTTGTCCTCACGGCTGTGGAGTCATGACCATTCCCTGTGCTGTTTTCATTCTAGAGAGCTGGTCAGATGCAGAAGAGGCAACTGAGGGCCCTGGAGGTAAGTAAAAACACAACTTGGAAAGGAAAGAATAAGCCCCTTTTATTTCCTAACCATAAATATGTGTTAACTTCCAACCTGAGTGCATTTTATTCTGGCTGGAAGACTTAAAAGGTTCTTTAAAAACTAACAGACTTTTAAACAACTCAATAGTGACACACACCTGTCATTCCAGTACTGGGGAGGCTGAGGTAGGAGGGTTGTCAATTCAAAGCCAGTATGAGTAACTTAGATTCTGTCTCATAAATAACATGTTGAAATGAATTGAGAAATAGTTTTTTGGGCACTTATTTTTTTGTTTTTGACAATTGGTTTAAAACATGCATGACTTATTTACTTATGATTAAGTTGACAAGAAAGTTATGTATTTTCTGTTCTGAGGGGAAAACATTGCTTTTGGATGAAATTTGACTTTTCAACCAGTCAAATGTTTCTTTGGACGGAGGAAGAGCCAGTGATGTCTTGTGACTGAGCTGTTTTCTAATCTGGAATGTCAAGGCCAGGAAACAGTGTCGCTTGTGTACTCCAAGTGTTCTGAGAATTTTTATTCTATTTACTGTTTTAATTCTATCTATGCCATGAGCTCCAACAATACACTAATTATTCGTCCCCAATGACTGGGATAGGAGCCCTGGCCAAGTCTTACATATGGCATGCTTTTGATGTCTATGGGTCTTGCTTATTTGCAGTTTGCTTCACTGTAAGCTCCCACCTGTTCTTACCCCTCTCCTGATTTTGGCTTCTGAGGACTCCTTGGCGACAATGGGGGAACAGGAGCTCTACATCACACTTTGAAGCACACATCACAACCGAGCTCCTATTCTCAGAGTCTTCTGTCTGGAGGTCGGGGATAGCTCTTAAGGCACACAGTATTTACTGCAAAGGACAAGAAGGTCCTGTTATTGGCACACAGTGATTTATGTGCAGGAAACCAGGATAGTTTGTATTTTGAAGATCAACAAAATTAAAGAAAGAAAGGAAGAAAATTGTCACAATTCGCTAGACGATCCCTTCCTAAGAACCTCATGTAAGCACACCTTAGGTTTACTCCAAAAGACATTTGGATATACTACCCCATTTTGCAACTTCAGCAGACATAACCGAATTCGTGATAGAGGAGAAAGGACTTAAAAGTTTTGTGTGTAAGGAGAGAGGAGGACAAAAAGCAGTTAAAGCAGTAAACCCCTATCTCTGTTCTACAGACCTCATCCTAACGAATCCAGCTGCACCCCGCCCGCAAAGACCTTTGGGGCTTCTGATATAGAGTCCAGATACAAGGCTTGTGCTCATGAGTGGCTCCCTTCATAACTCGGTGTCATTCTGGGGTGCTTGTGCAAGCTGGTTGGAGTTTCAATGTTTAGGATCACTCTTGAAGTGTTGACAAAACTGACAAAGGTAAGCTAAGGGAAGGGCTGACAACACAAGAAGCAGGTATGCCCTGGGGAGGAAACTGAGGTCATTAGAGGCTTACACCTGGTGCGTTTTCCTTTAGCTATTCACCTGTCCCTCCAGGAGGCTACCTAAAGGGCTTTATCTGTACCCAGGGTCCCAACTGGGACAACCGGTATTCCTGGTAACTGCCTGTCAGCACCTGGGGCCTGTGGAGTAGCCAAAGAGGCAGGAGCGACTGGGGTTAGAACCCAGAGGGTAAAGGCAGTGAAGGGCGCTGCCTCCGTGTAGTGCCAGTAGGACAGAAGGCGGTCTGCGTTCGATCACTGGGCTGTGCAGGGCTGCACTGTGATCTTTGAGCCCCCTTCCTGAGCTTTGATTCCGCAGCTTTGAGAGAAGGTCCTCTCTATAGTTCGGAGAAGGAAAACATTCTGCGCCGCAGGCAGGCCGGACATGACTTGTATTTACTTAGCTACCTGCATTCCGAAGGGTAGCTGGGGGTGGGAGGCTCCTTTTTTCCGCGTCGGCTCCCGCTGAGCTTTGCCTAGGGACTGTCGAGCAATCTGGTGGCCAGAGAGAAGAGCTTCCCTCTAGCACCTGCCAATCGGCTTTGTGCAAAATGTGTATGTAGTGTCGCCTCGGGGTCCGCACACCGTCCCCTTCCTACTGTGCGGGCTACTTCTCGGGTTCCTCCTGCGGTAGCCCAGCCAAAGCGCAGGTTGTTCGCGCCTCCAGGGAGGGCGGTGGGAGCGCGGCTGGCGCGGACCTGGACTTCCAGCTGGGAGGGGCGGTCCCGGTGCTCGCGAGCTCCGCCCCCGGCTCCCTATAAGCGGCTGCTCAGCCCACGGCGGCGGCGGCGACGGCGGCGGCGAGAGCAGGCTCAGGGTCTCCTGCGGCCGGTGGATTCTCCAACCCGCTTCCATAAGGCTTTGGCTTTCCAACTTCAGCTACAGTGTTAGCTAAGTTTGGAAAGAAGACAAAAAGAAGACCCCGGTGGCAGCTTTGCTGTTGTTCTTTGCTTTAGTTGTCCTTTGGGGTCTTTCAGCTCAAGGCTGTAGTGGTTATAGCGGTGCTATCTCCGGTTCCTCACACTCCTGTGAACAAGCCCCCGGGTAAGAGCAGCTAAAGCTACCAGCATCAGAACAAACAAGGGGAGAGCGTCTGGTGTCATGACCAAGGCAAGAGATCAGACCCGTCAGGAAGGATGCTGTGGTGAGTTGAGTAATCGAATGTTTCAAGTGGTGGGAATGCAGGTGGGGACAGAGAGGTGCAGTTCCATGAGGGTTGACTTCGGTTTTGATGGAGGTTCAAGAAGAATGTAAACTCAAAGTTTGAATAAAAGAGCTTATATATAGGCAAGGATAGAGTAACCCGGGCAGGGTGAAATTCCTTGCACTAAAAAACAAACCTCACCGAAGTCAAGGGTGTTGAAACAAGAGTTTCTTCACTGTATGAAGTTGGGGCGGTTATTGACCAAGAGGCAACGCTGATTCTAAGTGGATGGTGTTAATTAAACTGAATGTATCAGTCTGTAAGTGACCTGATAAAAATCACACATAATTACGACGAAGAGCAAATTCTAATCTGAGCACATTGGGGTCCTTAAACATGCTTTTAACTTGTTCTCTGTGCCTTTATAGGCTCCTTAGCAAACTACCTGACCTCAGCAAAATTCCTCCTCTACCTTGGTCACTCTCTCTCCACATGGGTAAGTGAGATGTCCACAGTTCTTGAGGCATCATTGCACAAGCGGTTGTTTACTTTCGTTGGAGACAGTTGTATTAGAGAACTTGCAGTTTTTGTCATTCTGTTAAGTAAATAGATCGTTCTAAAACACATGTCTCAACAAAAACATTGTTTTCTTCAAAGATGTTTCCCATGGGTGTTAGTAAATTTTACTTAATAGTAAAATTCTAAAGCTTTACACAGACTAACAACTGTTTGAAACAAGATCCACAAGGACAGGAAAACTTACTTAGTTCCTAGGGTTGGTAAATCCTAATTGGGCTTCCTACTGAACTGAGAAGGGCCCTCATGGGCCCTTTGGGTTAGTGCCTAGTACCAGCATGCAGCATTATGGAGACAGAGTAGAAGGGGTACACTGGCAAGTACTAGCATGTTAGGATTATAGTAGTATTGTAAGATGAGTTTAACCAAAGATCAAACATCTAAATGATAACAGTTTTGATCTTCAAAGTTGTTTATCTGTAGCTACTTAATTTGTGGGTTGTGTGAGCTGTGTTAAAAGCCACCGCCCAATGAAAATTAGCTATGGATTCACAGTTCTCCCTTTGGCTTCCGAGGTGGCTTTGGGAGAATCTCAGTATTTCTGCTGGCCTGGGTTCCTCTATCAGTTCCATGAGACACTCATTAGCACGCTGGCAGTGTTCAGTGGATAATTGTTAAAAACTGTCAGGTTAAACGATCATTCTTACTGCTTAGAAGCTACAACTCTAAACATTCTGTGCATTACAAATAAGGAAAAAGAATTCAAAAGTATATTTTGAAGTGCTAATTTCTTTTTAATGGAATCCCCTATTGATTTATCTATAAGACGTGAATGGAAACCATTATTTGAGGGAATGTATTCCCTATGCCCTTGGGAAATTATTAAGTTGGGTTGTTGACTCTCTAAGGAATAACAGTCTCAGATAACTTTTTAGAGAAGGAAGCTCCCGTCTTTCTGAATGCTTACAAAGGGGGGTGATTCTGCAAATAAATGTATAAACAAAGTGGAATTGGCCAGAGTTTGCTTTAGCTGATAGGTATAAGGGAAAAAAGCAAAGCAAGACAGTGAAGAACCCTTTATACATCTAAACCAATAGTTTGTTCTTCCAATTTAATTTGATAATAAGCCTTAAAAGGACCAGTAATGGAAAAGTGTCTGAAGTCCTGTTAGAGAACCAGGTGCCTCCTTTCTAACCACTGATTAACTTCAAGGTTCATGTGACCTTTGGGTGATAGACTAGGTGTCAGGCTGTCCAGAAACATGAGAGGAGCTGTGTGTGTTCCAGGGCCATTTGAAAAAGACTTTTGCAAGAAAATTTAAAGCAAGTTGCAAAAGATAAATGAGAGATGATAGTTGCAACCTTATAGTAAATTGAGTCCTCGGGAGAAAGAAGGATGAGAAGTAACAATAGCACTGGAAGCCATATAGGGTAGTGGGGTTTTACTCACTGCAAAGGCATGCAAGAGAGGCGTACTCTAAGGAGGTAATTTTGTTTTATGTCCTTTGTCTCTTGTGGGTCACTCTGTTTGATGTATGTGTGTGTGTGTGTGTATGATCTTATTGTGTATTATTTAATTATATTTATATTTAATTAAAATATTGCATATACATTTTCCAGCGCTGCTAAATCATGATCTCTTAGGTATCGGACATAGGAGCAGTTAGAAGATTCTCTGAAGTTACATTTGTATTGATTTGTATGGTTTTTAGTTTCTGACCTCCTGTCTACTAATGGATCAAAACATTTTATACTTCCATTGGGGGACAAAATAAGTAAGAAGTAGGTGCTTTTGTTAAGGTGTTTACGATTTAATTTAGTATGGACTTTAAGAAGTAACAACAAAAATAGCGATATAAAGCAATAAAGAAGGAGCATGTTCCTTCTGTTTGCCTTCATATCCTTCAGACTGTTTCCATTTAAGCTCATGCGCTCTGTATTTTCAAGAGTTTCCTTCTCTACTCATAAAGGCCTCTGTCATCATGTCGAGTGCCACCTGCTAGTCCTGTTTTGTGTTCCTCTTCCTCATAGCATTTGCTACTGCCTGTCCTATGCTTTCTTTGCTTTCGCCTCTGTACACTGGAACACCAGCAACATGCAAACCAGCCTGTGTATGTTGTATGCTGCTGGAGTTCTGATGCTCATAGCAGCGTTGGGCCCACATCAAAAACCATTCTATGGCCATTTATTAAGTAGATTAATTACTGTGGTTACTTACTCTCAGATGCAGCGTGGGTAGATAGGCATGTAAACAAATACCAAAGTATAGTGATATTTTATAGTGATTTTGTTTGGTGGGGAGGGCAGAAAATGGAGGCATGAAAGAGACATGTGAGCAGTTGTTGCAGTAGTTCTCAATCTGTGGGTTACAAGCCCTGAGAGGGTGGAATGACTCTTTCAGAGGGGTCGCCTAAGACTATCAGAAAACACGGATATTTACATTATGAGTTATAACAGTAGCAAAATTATAGTTATAATGTAGCAATGAAAATCTTATGTTGGGGTCACCACAACATGAAGAACTCCATTAAAGCTCCACAGCCTTAGGTAGGTTATAACCCCCCACTCAGTCAATATTAACTTAACATGTTAGCCAGTTCTTGAGATTTTTGTAAGTACATAATTTATCACTTCTTAAATTAGGATAGCCAGAGAAATTTCAATTTTGTTCTCTAAGCTCTAAATCTGTGATCATTTTGAATCATAATTGGGAACTGTATCATTCTTTGCCCCAAGACTTCTCTACCTCTTTACGGTTAATATTTGGCCTTTGGAAATTTTTTTATGTACTGATAGATGCCAGTAGTATTTACCTACTTCAAGCTTTCTGCAGGCATGGAGGTTGTGATAACCCAAAGTGTCTACAGACATTATTAGCAAATGATCCCTGAAGAATAGAATCATCCCTAGTTGTGAATGGTATGTTTTCCATATTAGCACAAATCTATTTAAAATTTAGATATTTAAGATTGTTACCTTAGTTTTATTAAAATTTAATAGCAGTTGGCTTATCAATATAATAATTTTCTTCCAACAGAGGAAATTTATTATGAGGATTTTGTGAGACTTTGGGAAGAGCTTAGAGTTGACATGCTTTCACACGGGGTCAAATATGGAAGGAACTCGGTCTGTGAATTTAGTGATGATGTTGATAAGACATTGTCTTTCCTCATGTTAACCCTTGATGTCAAGGCATGAGCTTACAATGTCTTAAAATGGCTATTTTAGACATCTTATACATTAACCTACTTGACTTATTTTAAAGTGGTGTTAAATTTATACCAAACTTTATACCAACTAATTGTAAAATTCATTATATGTCCTGGAACTATGAGAAAATATAGCCTTTTTAAAAACATTGTCTGTAGTAAAACATTAAAATGACTACATATATGTTTATTTCAACACCTTTGGTCTTAGAGGATCAGACTGTTTTTCTTCTGATTGTTCTGCTGTTGATGGCTCTGAAATTTACTTGTGAAACAGCAAATTGTTAAAAAAAAAAAATGATAGCCATGTAAACCCATCCGAGGCCACAGGGTCCATTCCTATTCGTTCCTAAATTTAAAAAGCTGGCTTGTATATATAGCATGTAAGGTAAAATGATGCCTATAAACAATTAGTAATAAAGCTTGAATATATTCCATTGTGCTGGAAAGAAGTTTTTACATCAGGCAAGTATTCAATTCATAACTATTGATGTGAAACATCTGGTGTAGCCAAAAAGCACCCATTTGATAAGGTAACAACTTCTTGAGTACAGTGAACTACAAACTAAAACCATTTCAAGCAAACATCTTTCTCTTGTTTAAGGGGGATCGGATGTGGCACTTTGCAGTGTCTGTGTTTCTGGTGGAGCTCTATGGAAACAGCCTCCTCTTGACAGCTGTCTATGGGCTGGTGGTGGCAGGCTCTGTTCTGGTCCTGGGAGCCATCATTGGTGACTGGGTGGATAAGAACGCCAGACTTAAAGGTGAGTACTGTGACATTACTAAGCCTGTACTCTCTGGAGCAGCCTGTGCTTCCTCTGGAATGGAGGGAATATCAGATTAAGAGAGGAATCAGTGTGACTGACTCAGAGAAAGCACTCACACAAGACAACTGAAGGATGGGGGTTGGTGGCCACACCTGGATCCCAGGTCCTGCTGCTCCTGCACTAGCTGGGGTGTCAGGACACTGACCTAATAGATTTTCTTTCTTTTGGCAGTTTGTCAGTGTCAAATGTTAACAATTAACCCTGTAATCAATTTTTCTGGGAATCATGTTAAACATTAAAAGTGTGCTTGGTGCTGGCTTCCCTGTAACTATGAATTACTCTAGAGGATCTCTAGTGTGATGTTCCTGGAAACAGCTTGAACATCTGTCCTCTGGATTACTGTGTTGAATATAAAGGAATGTGTAATGGAACTGAAAATTAAATATTGATACAAGGGAGAATAACCATGTCTAGACTGCAGACAGCTGAATTACAATTTTTAGAAATGATAATATATTGTGCATGTGTTGTACATGTATGATGAATTAATATTTATTCTAGGATATCAAGACATAATCTGTTGTATATATAAGAGACTGAAAATAAGTAGGCAATTTAGTTATCTAGAATATAAGAGGACTGTGAATAATTATTTGGAGCTTTGGTAATAATTCGAAGAGCTGGGCACACCTGCCTGAAGACAGACATTGTTATAAATAGTTGTGTTCAGTTCAATATAACTGCTTCTAAATAGTCGACAGGATTAGCAAGCACTAGGATTTGGTCTTACTAGGACAAAGATTCATATGAAGATTTTCCTGTTTTGAGAATGAGTAGATCAGAAACACATATAGAAAAAAATTTCTGTATGTTGGAGAAAACCAAATTGTTTTTATTATGCACAGGAATATTATCCTTAGGATTCTTTAACCATAAATTTGTTGAGCATTGTAGTTATGTGTTAGAAAAGTGCTGAGCTGGATAGAGGAGTTTGGTAAGATAGGGGTCTCTCATGTCTGTCGTATAATCAACTCACAAGTCACCCTTCATGCAAGAGCCCTGATGCTTGTGAAATAAAGTCACCATTTCTTCTCCTGTGCTCTTTGAGACTTTGGTACCTTGGTTATTGTATTGATATGGTTAGAGTAATCTTCCCACAGATCCCTCCTTCTGATGTGTTGGCAGTTGGTATCTCATCCTTTGCTATGAAGGAATACATGCACAGATGCATGAGTGAGTGAGTGCTGTGTTGGGTTTTATTTCAGACTGCCTTCTGAGAGCACCTTGTTGTCTTAAGCCTTTGATATGATCTTCCAAGCCAGGATAAGCATTACTCTCCTGGATGACAAGATCTAATTATAGCTTATACATTTCAGAGTGCTTTCATGAACATTTTATTTGAGTTATCATTATGATTCCATAAAGGAAGGAAGGTGGATGTAATCATTTGCACTTGCTAGGTCTATGCTTTAAGTATATAATAAGCAGTAAGTACATAGGAAGCATTAAGTATCCTGTCCTAGGTCATCTACCCAGTGAATGATGGACAAACAACCACTGGGCTTCCATCTGGCTTCACTCTAACACTTGGTCTGCATGAAGGAGTGTCTGTCTCTATCAGGACTTTCCAATTTCTGTGATGGAAGGCGTAGTTTAGAATTTTATAGCAGTGATGAATAAAATACCCATCAGAAGAAAGGTGCTATTTGTGGATTTTTGGCAAATGTTTGTGGATTCTCTGTTTGTCAAGACCATTTTATTATATTAATCCAGCCATGTAAGTGAGAGGTTATGGATTCCATAACTTCCCCCTTCACCTCCTTTGTAACCTCTTCTGTGTCTTTATTTAAGCCTAAACAGCAAAGACTTGAAAGATGAATCTTATCTGTAGACTAGTTCTATTTAGGGTAGCAAACTTTCTAGTAAATATGTTAGATGCAGTTATCAGGAAAGACTTCAGCTAATAGAAGGAAGTCCTGAGAATGTTATGTTGTTTGCAGATTTCACAGGTCTATTTACAGAAAGTAACCGAGGCAAAATTTACTACTGGAAGGCTTTCTTTGTCTGGTAATCTTGCATATACATCAATGTAGTTCAACAACTGTGTGGATGGAAGCAGCCTGCTCAAGACATGCTGGTGCAGTGAACATTGCGCTTTTGTTCTGTACAGTGGCCCAGACATCACTGGTGGTTCAGAATGTGTCCGTCATCCTCTGCGGAATCATCCTGATGATGGTTTTCCTACATAAGAATGAGCTTCTGACCATGTATCACGGATGGGTCCTTGTAAGTTCTCTTGCTTGCTGTTTGTTTGTGTGCTTTCGGGCTGTGAGGATGGAACTCAGGACCTAAGTGCTAAGCCTACACTCCACCACAGAGCTGTGCCTCAGCTCCTCCAGGATTCTGGGTGACAGAAAATGAATATGTAGCAGCAGTGAAAATGTAAACCTTTACGGTTTAGGAGTACACTTTTTGGTTTTTCTACTGTAACCTTTTAATATCAATTTCTATGTCCACAGGTGGCTTTGATTCTCTGATGTAATTTTAACAAGTATTTGTGGGATAAATGTTAAAAACCACCATAATATCACTGCTTTGTATGAACTATCACATAAGTGATTACTGTTTTTGTTTTCTGCATTAACTACAGATGATGTAAACATGAACAGTGTCGTGCTCTATAATATCTGTTTCATGTGTAGAAAGTAAAGTGACTTTTTATGAATGAGATTAAAATTTAAAAAAAAAAAAAAAGTGTGAGCATGAACTCAAGGGCTTTGTTGTTGTCTTCCTTAGACTGTCTGCTACATCTTGATCATCACTATTGCAAACATTGCAAATCTGGCCAGTACTGCCACTGCGATTACCATCCAAAGGGACTGGATCGTTGTTGTGGCAGGAGAGAACAGGAGCAGATTAGCAGGTAACTCAGATCACCTTGTCAACTAAATGCATCTGTGCTAAGTAGGAGCAGCAGGCTTCTTTCTCTTGATCATCTGGGAAGGTCTTAAGAATGATCCATGGAAAGCACAGAATTTTGTATTGTTCCACTCTCAGACAGTGCAGTGATTTATCTAATTGTTCCCACATTAATGTTAGTGTACGTCCTATTCTATCATGCTCTGCAAATCTAGCAAGTAGAAGATCTCATTTGAACTTTTGCTTTTTTTCTTTTTAAATTATGCTGTTTCCCAGTTTCCATTGTGATGGTGACAACCTGAGGTGGTATCTTACCCTCTAGCTATGGGCACTATTGCATGTACTTTAAGGATTGTACCATTTGTATGTATGTGTGTGCGCGCGCACACACACACACACACACACACACACACACACCCAGGAACAACACAATTGTAGCAAGGATTTTAGAAGTTGTTTTCTACTTTAAAAAATATTTGAACAGCAGTTATGTCACATCCTACACAATGTAAGACTTTTGAAATGTTTTCAAATGGAAGCTCCAATGTGTTTTTAAGCAGTCTTAGTTTATTGGAAACGCAGACAAGTGGCTCAAGAGAGAGCAAAGAGGGCTTATAGGACAGCGTGCAGCAGTGCTTCTAAGGCTCCAAATGCCCTCACTCACTCGGTCTTCTCCTTCTCCATCTCATCTGAGTTCTCCTTCTCCACAGAGCACATAGGCTAGAGCTGGATTGATCATTACACCAGGTGAAGGAGGAGGGTCACCAGAGCTACAGATCAGCTGAACTGACTCTGCTGGTCATTAAGATAATAAGTATCACAAACACATTACCCAACAAACCTGGCAGACAAGAAAGGCGTTCTTGATGACTAAAGTCACTTACTCCAGGATGCAAAAGGAAGGATTATGTGCTGGGGTTAGCAAGTGTCTCTGTTTGACTAGACTAAAAAAGAAGATAGGAAGGAAAGAGTGATTAAAAGAGAACAAAGTCTATGGGAGGCCTGGAGCAGGTTTGTCTAACCTACCTGCATACATCCTCGGATAGCGAGGAATGTGGCCCCACATATTTGTAGGTGACTGACAAGTCATGCTTAGTCCTGATCTAGAACAAAAGGAATTTGCTTGAATCATCACTTCCTGGTAGCAGTATCACAGCCTGGAGAAATACTCCCGAGCTTTGTATAAAAGGTAAAAGCACTACAGAAAATGTGCCCTGCAGGGAATTTTCCTTGCTCTTTCTCTCATTGTTCATTTAAATAATAATAATAATAATAATAATAATAATAATAATAATAATAATAATGCTACATCTCTTTTTTGTCATGTTGAAAGAGAAGACATCGTTTTGATGTTGTTAACTTTCTCTTTTTAACATTATTTTACAGCAAGTAATGTGTATATTTTAACATTCAGAGGATATCAAAGAGTTTATTTTGAAAATTGGTTACAGATATATTCTTCTACCATGTTTGAAGGAAAAGTTGGCTTCTAGATTATTTTCTTTGACTTATCTTAATGTATTAACTGTACTCATTTTGACCCTGTAAAGTCCATTGAATTAAAGTTGTATTAGGCAGCTGGAGAGATGGCATGGTGTGTAAGAGCACATACTCCTCTTCTGGAGGACAAGAGTTCTGTTCTGAGGGAGGCATCAGACAGTCGCCAAACTCCAGCTACAGAGGATCTGATACCCTAGGGTCTGTGGGCACATGCCTTTATGTGTACATACCTGCACAATACACATAATTTAAAAGTAAATAAAAGAAATGTTTTAAAAATGTTGTTTTACTCCTTCAAATAGCCTTGTTAAAGGGAAATGCTCCTTATGTGGTCCTAGTACAATTACACAAACAACATACTCTGAATCTTTGAAAAGATGTTTTAGAACAACCAAAAATATGACTGACCAATTCTCAGCTAAACCTCTGTATACTGTGAATTATTGCATGGTAAACAAATCTAGAACAGGCAGCCTGTTTTCTTCCCTGTGGGCTTTCTCCAGTTTAAGAAGTTAAGAAATGGAATGTCTGCTTTCCTCTTCTGTCAGCCAAGTCTTAAGGGCTGAAGTAAAGTCACTAGAGCAATGAAGAAAACTTACAAGCTTTTTTTCCTGATATTTAACCGCAGCCAGAGTTAACTAAAAACCATGTTTTAAAACAGGATACAAAGACTTCTTTAGTTCAGAGGGTCAGCAGATGTTTTACCATGGATTTTGGGTATCATTTCTGCTATAAGCAGAATTTTAAGTCAGGAAAAAAAAAAGGTCAAGGTTAAAGAAAAATAGAAGAGAGAAGAAGAAAAGTAGTCTGCGGGGGTGGGTGGGGGAGACTCCAGTGTTGCCTTGGCTTCTGGTGAGGATGTTAGAAAACCAGGTAGGAAACTGGGCTATAAGGGTGTGTGTGTGTGTGTGTGTGTGTGTGTGTGTGTGTGTGTGTGTGTGTATGTGTAGGTGACTGATCATAAAGACTAAGATTATGAGTTGACTGTTGGACGCTGGCTCCTCTTTCTTTATCCCAGTATTCATGGACTCCAGAGAGCTTTGAAATCGGAAGCTGTGTCATTGAGGGATAGAACAGGAGAAAGCAGTCAGGCAGAGAGCTCCAGAAAAGGCATAGTTCTTCACATGTGTACTCTTTTTTAACTAGTCTATAAACTAAGATCTTTTTAGGCACTTGGTTTATTACTTTAAGATACTGTCTTTTCCATGTGGTCTGTGTGACCTCCTTTCCCCGGGCTTTCCAGCCCATCCACTGCTTCCATTCTTTTCTTTGTGGGACAATCTTTAGTAACAATTTCTTAGGATTTCTTTCTAATTATTCTGAAGAAAACCCCAGTGGTTTGCTTTGATCAAGCATGGCACATAAATTTTCTGTTTGAACTCTACTGGGTAAAACCTAGTTTCATATTTTAGGGAGGAGAGCCTGTGGACTCCCTATTTACTCAGCAAATCCCTTTCGAAAAGACATATTCTTCTGTGTGGCATTATGTACTTATGATAGCGAAAGAAATTATTTCGTGCCCATGTTCTATACCATAACTATAGCCAAAACAGCCAAATCAGAGTTAGGAGAACACTCATTTGATTGTGCATATGAGAATAAATATAAGTTCACAAATAGCATATGTTTGAATATTTAGAAGGCTGATTCTATTCTAGCCTGTTACCAATAAAATGAACAGGTCTTCAAAACTACTACTCAATTCATTCTTCTCCAAAGATATAACACCTATTTTCTTGACACAAAGCATCATTACCTTCCTAAGTATCACATAAAAAAAAAAAAAATAAAAACTGGGGTCTTGGAAGCTCTGTGATCATCTAGGAAAAGAAAAACATTTAATTAAAACATTTCTTGTTATGATGTTTTAAGATCCAGCTGTTATTACATCAATTACTTGCTTTTTGGATTCAGATCAGTGAGTTACTTGGACCAGCTCCTTGGGTCTCCGTTGGCATATGCACTAGACACCTATCTGTGGGCGGACAGACGCTAGGGGAGCCTCTGCAGGGACAGTTCAATGAAACCGATGGAGGCTGCCTTTGCCTTCAAGTGAAAGGTGAAGAATATCAAAGTTCTCCCATTATCATATACACATTGTACACTCATAGTATTAATCAGAAAACATTTGAAGACTAGAAGGAATGAAAGGAAGAAGAAAGGCAATTTTCCATGAATGTACTCATTAGTCATTGATTTTTCCTTGCCAACTCAGATGATTGTCCAGGACCTATCTCGTTAATCTCACCCCGATTTGTGCTGTAGGGCGTGACAAAGGAGATAATTTTCTTAGCTGCCCTTCCTTTATCTTTGACACTGTTGCACATTCCCAGGGTCAAACTTAAGAAAGTCTCCTTACTATCACGAAATCTTCCCGCCTCATAATCTCAGTCTATGGCATCTGTGTCTTAGCCTACCACTCTGCTATCCTCCCGGTCCTCTCCCTTAGCTCTCAGCACAACAGTCCTGAATGACAGCTTATGACTTGCAGCTTCTCTCTCTTACCCAGTCTAAATCCCAGGGTCAGTCAAGGTGGCATGCTGAATTCCTTGGCTCACCTGGCTTCCTCTCCCTTTGTTAAGCTAACTCAGTGACCCTCTTTTGAATCCAGCTTTTCACAGTAGTGCAAGACTGGAGAAAAACACATGACTTAGCTCAGTGTTCCCTCGAGTATGGAGTTGATCTTTTCCTTCACTCAGTGATCAATCTTTTCTCTGCTTCCTGCCTTTTCCCTCCTTCCTGAGGGATTGTGTTGCATTTTCACCTATATCCTGCAGGAACTGGTCCACCTTGCTCACATCCTGCTGACTTGTTGTATTTTACTTTTCACTCCCGGCACTTTGCTAGGAGGCAGCAAAGTACCCTGGAGGGACACCTGCTGAAAGATAAGGAGATAGTGTTTCCTGGAGTTGGCACCAAGCTCTGAAACCAGCTTTCTTCAAGCATTTGCTCCGCCTGCTCCTTGAAGTTCGAAGTAGTTTTCACTGGACCATTGAAGGTTCTTCTTAGTGCTCATCTTTCTTAATTTCATCAGTTTTTACCACCGGTGATTTTGTTGCCCTTTGAAGCACTGTCCCCATTTGGTTTCCAGGACACTATACTCTTGTTTTTATCATCTTGCTAGTTTCTACTGACTCTTCCGACTGCTAAACATTGGCGTTCCCAACACTTTAGTCCCTGTGTCCTCTACACATGCTCTCTTGAGATTCCATTTAATGTCATTGTTTTAAAAACTGACAAATGTTCAAAATTTGGTCTTATCTCTTTCCAAATCTTCAGTCTCATTCGTTTATTTAACCACTGGTCACAACAGAGCCTCTTGAATGTCAGTGGATCTGTCAAAATCAATATTTCCAAACTCAAATTCAAGTCCTCTTGGACTAAATTTGAGTATTCTGAAGTCACCTGTTTCTCAGCAAATAGTTACTCAAGAAAAATAAAAATAAATAACACTTTGTTTATATGACTCTGTGACTCTGCTTATTCTCTATTTGTCATAATCTATAAGCAAGTCACCCTAATTCTGCCTTTAAAGCAGTGGTTCTCAACCTGTGGGTCCTAACCCCTTTGGGGAGGATGTCAAAGGACCCTTTCACAGGGGTCACTTAACAGATACCCTGCATAATTTACATTATGATTCATAATGTAGCAAAATTACAATTATGAAGTAGTGATGACATAATTTTATGGTTGGGATCACTACAACATGAGGAACTGTATTAAAGGGTCACAGCCTTAGGCAGGGAAAGAACCACTGCTTCAAAGGAGTATTGTGTTTGTTTTGCCACATTTTACGTGTTAGATGTGTTTGTATGCCTGTTTATGAACATATTTCTATACATATGTTATATATATTATATTATATATTGCTTATTGATTTTTTTCTAGAGAAATGTTAACTTCATGAAAAGTGGGGGGGGTGGGGGAGGGACCGATTTTTTTTCTTTACAGGAGTTGGTTTAGCCAGGGAGTGACTTCAGGAACGAGCCTCTCAGGAGTCTGCACTGTTGGTTTAGATTTATAGTGGATAAACATAAGTTGGAACTCTCACTCACCTGCCTCTTACACCTCTGTAGACATGAATGCTACCATTAGAAGGATTGACCAGCTAACCAACATCCTGGCCCCCATGGCTGTTGGACAGATTATGACATTCGGTTCCCCAGTCATTGGCTGTGGTTTCATTTCTGGTTGGAATTTGGTGTCCATGTGTGTGGAGTACTTCTTGCTCTGGAAAGTTTACCAGAAGACCCCTGCTCTGGCTGTAAAAGCTGTTCTCAAGGTAGAAGAGTCGGAGCTGAAGCAGCTGACCTCACCTAAAGGTAACTGTGCACAACCACCAGCTCTAGGCTGGAGGCTCACACTTAGACCTTGAACTTTCCGGATGAAGATCAGGTTCTAGTCCAGGCTGTGTTTCCAGGGAAAGCCTAGATGAGTTGGAATATCATCTTTTGACATTCTAGAAAGAACTGTGGGTTGGATCTAAAAAGGCTTGGGGTTAGATCCCTGGCCCTTTTTCTTGATGTAAGAAGTAGGCACAGAGAAACAAGTGATTGAGGATGCCTGGGAAATGATTCATAGAAATGGGAAGAGGAGAACATGAAAGTTTCTTAATGCTTTCTGAGGAGAATAAAATTGCCATTTGGAAACTGTGGGAGGCAGAAAGCGAGGCAGGATTTTTCTAGGTGAAGGGGAGGCTGGTTTTCTGGTAAATGAAATTTTAATGAGGTCCCAGAAAAGAAGATACTTGTTTTCCCCACACAATTTTATGCTTTATTTGATGAGTTTTGCTATAATTTCTTTCAGTGAGAGTATGATATCTAAAAGAAAGAGAGGTTTAAAAAGATACCAACAATATTTTCAAAGCAAAACTGATACTTGGGAGTTATTCCATAGCTATAATTCATAAATTACCAGAAAAAGAAAAACACATTATAATGTAGTAGCCAAGGAGATCCATATGGGAGGGGAATAGGAAAATTTAAAATAATTGGCTTTTACTCCTCATGTTCTTCCTCTAAAATATGATTGTTTTATTAATTATTAACAGATACTGAGCCAAAACCTTTGGAGGGAACTCATCTAATGGGTGAGAAAGACTCCAACGTCCGTGAACTTGAATGTGAACCAGAGCCCACCTGTGCCTCCCAGATCACAGAGCCCTTCCGCACTTTCCGAGACGGATGGGTCTCCTACTATAACCAGCCCGTATTTCTGGCTGGCATGGGTCTGGCTTTCCTCTATATGACAGTCCTGGGCTTCGACTGTATCACTACAGGGTACGCCTACACTCAGGGGCTGAGTGGATCCATCCTCAGTATTTTGATGGGAGCATCAGCAATAACTGGAATAATGGGGACTGTGGCCTTCACTTGGCTCCGTCGAAAGTGTGGCCTTGTGAGGACTGGTCTATTCTCAGGACTGGCCCAGCTTTCCTGTTTGATCCTGTGTGTGATCTCCGTGTTCATGCCTGGAAGCCCCTTGGACCTGTCTGTTTCTCCATTTGAAGATATCCGTTCTAGGTTTGTGCATGTGGAGCCAGTGTCCCCAACTACCAAAATACCCGATACCGTCTCTACAACAGAAACACACATGTCCAATGTGTCTAATGTTGTTAATACTGTCCATGAGATGAGTACTAAATCCGTCCCCATAATCTCTGTCAGCCTGCTGTTTTCAGGAGTCATCGCTGCTAGAATCGGTAAGAACTCTCTGCATACTAAAAATTCACAAACATCATTTTAAAAACCGAGTGCTGAGAATTCAACAACAAATTATCTGAAGTACTTTACAGATGTCAATTTAGGCAAAACCCATGGTTTATATATAGAATTTACCCTCTAAACATGAAATTTCCCTTCATAGTTCAAACTATATGTTTGCATGTATATGTATGTGTATGTATATATAAAGTGTTTAGGTTTTTTTTTTCCCTAAAGTGTGTGTGTGTGTGTGTGTGTGTGTGTGTGTGTGTGTGTGTGGTGTGTTGGGAGAGAAGCCTGGATCTTATGTATGTTAAGTGAGCCCTCTAATTCTGAGGTACATCCCTAAAGAAATGTTTTTTTAAGTCTTTTCCCCTTTCTGTGTATGTCTGTGTGTGTGTGTTACTGGGATCAAAACTAGGGCCTTCTGCATGCTAGGGAAGTGCCTTAAATTGTTATTCTTCTAAAGACAGAGTTGTTCTAAGAAACATCCTTCAAAAGTCTTCTCTAGCTGTGTGTGTTTACTATGTACTTTGCCTCACATATGAGTTTTTAAGCTTCTTTCAGGAAGCATTATGTAAAGGCATCTTACAGAGCAGAATTTAAGTAATCATTAATGGAACAGTGGTGAATGGCCTCTGAATCCATTCATTCTTGAAACCATATTTATCTTGTGATACAGAGCAATTCATTAATTTATCAGAGACATTAATACTTAGTCAAGACAGCTTTATTGAGAGCCCTATGCTACTCGGGCAGCAATGAACGATGGTTTAAAGTTTCTGTGCTCTTTAAGCTGTGGCAGCACATTAGGTCACTTTAAACTTTAGAAGCGTTAGAATTTATATAGGCTCTGCATCCTTGATGCATTTTTAGTCTGAGTAATCACAGAAAAACAAGACTGAGAAGCTTGGGACTCAGCTTTATTGTATCTTGTGCCTGGGAAAATAATTTCTTGAAGGCATTAGTATATACT